>NC_064926.1:543217850-544417850 GCF_023897955.1 Schistocerca gregaria
TCGCTACAAGATGTAGCGCAATTGAAGCATCTGAGGACATCCTAACGAAAGACCTGAAGATAATAAGTCAATATTTCCGTAAGTGGAGACTTCAACCAAATGCTTCCAAAACAGAGGTTAATTGCTTCCATCTCAACAATAAACTCGCTGGAAAGGAGCTCAACATTCGATTTGAAAACACCAGTACTCCGAAGTACTTGGGCATGACGCTGGACAGAACGCTATCTTTTAAAGAGCACCTAACAAAGACTGACGAAAAATTAAAGACAAGAAACAACATTATTCAATAGCTCTGCAGTACTACCTGGGGAGCAATGGCCTCCACTCTCCGCACCCCTGCTTTAGCAATTGTATTCTCGGCTGCCGAATACTGTGCTCCGATTTGGCTAAACAGCCCACATGTAAAAAAGGTGGATGTACAGTTGCATAACACTCTAAGGATGATTTATGGAGTAATTAAACCCACTCCAACGCAATGGCTCCCAATATTAAGCCACATCCCGCCGCCACACTTGCGACGTACTGACGCCCTTGTACGTGAATACAAAAACATCATGGGAAATCGAAGCCTGCCAATCCACCAAGACATTGAGGCTGCGAACACTAATAGGCTTCGATCTAGGAACCCGCCAACAAGAGCAGCAAAGACACGTGCACAAGAAGGTTTCAGTGTAAAAAACGCATGGTCTGAAAAATGGAATGCATGCCAAAACCATAACATACCTTGCATCATACAAAAGCCACCTGGTTTTGACCTACCATGCAAAACGTGGTCCACTCTAAATAGGATTAGAACTCGTCATGGCAGATGTGCTTACTCCCTGTATAAATGGGGTAAAATACCATCCCCTCAGTGTGACTGCGGGGAAAGTCAGACCATCAGCCACATTGTTGAAGAGTGTTCCAGAAGAGCCTGTAATGGGAGCCCCGACGACTCCCTGCTCGCAACTCCACAGTCGATAAATTATATTAATAGACTTGATGTTTGTCTGTAATCCTTAAACTTTGTTATATTAGTGATGTATGTTTGCAATTATTAAGTTTGTTATATAAGTGATTTGTCTGTTTCTTTTTTATGTGTCTGTATTCCCATGCGATAAATAAATAAAATTAGGTTTTCAGTGACTTTCCCAAATCGCTCCAGGCAAATGCCGGGATGGTTCCTCCCCTAATCCGATGGGACGGATGACCTCGCTGTTTGGTGCCCTCCTCCAAATGAACCAACCAACCAACCACCTACTTGTATGTAGGTCGCACGCCTAACCGTAGAGACGCGTCGCGCACACAGGCTGTCTGAGACGATAAAGGTGCCACCAAGCAATGTGACATCGTACTATGTAAAGCATTTCGCAACAGGATACTTGCCGTCAATTACTATAATCGCAGAATCTTGAACGTCTTTTGCCTGCCGATCACTAGGTACGATAGAACTTTTGTGGATGATTTGTCACACAAAATGTCAATGCTTTTATGTACCTCTAGTCTTGTTCACAGCAGATGAGGCGAGGTACAGCCACATTATTCTAGTTGCAAGTGTAAAATATCACCTTGATGTGTAAACAGGTAGAGGAACTACCTGTTCCATGACTTGGACGTTCCCTTCGACCTCAGTACCTTAGGCTGTTGTACGTGGTGACACCACAAAGAAATAGTTTTGCAGAAATTCCTTACCCAGAAACGCTTCGTTAATCTGTCATGGAAGACTGCACATAATTTCAAACCACCAGGCTGTGTTTGAAAGGCTACGCAAATTCATTACACCAGTTGACAATGAAATTTTAACCTTAATAGTAAATGTTCTTTTTGGTGTTTCTTCCGGTGCTGATTTCGGGTAAAGTACTCAGAATTTTTAACCACATGTACTTTTTCTTTTACAATTTCTATGAAGAACGCAAAATGTAGCAGTTTAATGTAAACGGTGGTTGTAATTAAACTTTCGCTACTTGAGAGGACGTCCAAAAAAAAAAGAGTGATTCTAGAACATTGAAACTTCGTGTAAACATTTGTGAAGACAAGAGGAAGAGAAGTAACGAATAAAGAAACAGATTTTAATTTCCACATGAGAGGTTAACATTTCTTAATTGCTTGCCATGTTTATTAGCCAGGGTACAAACCTTGCTCTATGTGACGACCATCGGCACCCACGACGTCCTGGAACCGCACCGGAGACACCATTTCACAGTTGTTCGCAGCACTTTTCGAACAATTATGAAAAATCCGCCTCGATTGCACAAACTACCTGATGTTTACCTAGGTTTGAGCGTGGGTAACCACGCCTTTTTCAGAACAAATATAAAACAGCTTGTCCTAACATGCATAGTCAAAGGCTAAAATCAACACCTACAGTGGCAAGACCCGATAAAATTTTTTTTCAAATACGCGGAACATATGTACCAAGTCAATAATGTTACTCATCTCAACCCTGTGTGTGCTGCCTCGCCCCAGCCACCGTTCGATCGTCACAGGCTCTCCAACATCCGTGAACACTCAACATGGTGCGCGTGCATCAACCAACTTCCACGTCATGCAACTTAATGTGAAGAATGAAGTAAGCCTTTGACTATGCATATTTAGCAAGCTGTTTTATTTTTGTACTAAAGAAGGCGTGATTACCCACGCTGAAACCTAGGTAAACACCAGGTAGTTTGTGCAATCGAGGCGGATTTTTCACAATTATTTCGATACTTACGATTGCTGACGCGGTGCAATGCTGAAAGTTCTTACTTTTCGAACAGTGGACGATGGAGTGTTCAGCTGTCTCGACGCAACTCTTGAACTACTCAAGATCGGACACTGCGTCCAACATTCTCAGCCATGCTAACGGGTAGCTTCTTCTACAGCTTGTGGCGCAATTGGGCGTCAGCCTCTCCCAGGATCAGTTCCCATATCGGCACTTAATTCGAACTTCCAAATCATATTCTGCAACCCCGGTGCGGAAACAGGACCTCTCTTATTCCTTCACTGCGCCGACACTCGCGGGGAGCAGCAGCGCTATTTCTGTTGTTTTGATGAAACAGCATTACGAGTAAAGCCCTGCTCATCTCGTCCAGGTCCACGCTGACTGCCTCCAACTGCACTACACACTGGTGCTTGTGTTTCAAAGCTACGTCGCGGTACCAGTACCGGCGCCTAACGACAAGCCGTGACACCAACACTCCTAATAACGCAAATCCGGCAGCTCACAGCCTGAACATCACCGCTGTGAAGCTGGGCATTCATACAGTAAATATCTTCCCGTCCACAGTTGTTCAAGTAGCCACCTAGTACGTAATACCACGTAAAGACAAAACGTTCTTTAACGTCTCTACCAGAAATCTCGAAAACTTTTTTACTGATTTACTTGCAACTTTTACACAATGCACTGATAAACGTTAGGAAGGAAATAGCTTAGATTTTATGTATATACCATGTCGTTAGCAAAAAAATCTCAAAACGTTCTTGGCTGTGATACTCTAATACATGTAGAAGTACGGACGGACATGAGCCAGGCACCAAAGCTCCATTTGAAGAAGTTTGCACCCCAGCGGCCGATTTCAGCCGCCTTACCTTTCAAATATGGCACATTTCTCGAATACTTTTGTGAAAACTTCCAACTCTGACATTAACGAACGTCATATCACTGATCATGTTTTTAGGAGGAGGTTTCGAACGCTATTAAGAAGGATATACCATTGATTTAAAGCAGTAGTTGGTTCGGTATCTCGGTTGATACAGCAAAATACACGCACCCCTCTGCCTACTACGATTTGCCTAAAAAAGTCGTTTCGACACCTTGAGCCGTTCGAAGCAAAAGGCGCGCATGTGTTAACTGATCACTGAAGTGTATACTGGCATGTAGAATGAAATGCTTCAAAATCTTTGGACTGTTTGTCGCAAAATGGGGAGATGCAGTTTATAAATAGGGAGAGACAGGAAACAAAGAAATGAGCCACGGACTGGAACTGGAATGGAGGACGTGATTACGACCGTAATGAAAGTGGAATGGACGTGGGCTGCTGGGCATGTAGCCAAGCGAATGGATGGTAGGTAGGTGGGCGTGTCAAGATTACTTAATTCGAACAGACTACAAAGGATTTACATGATCACCATGACTGAGCAGAGGTACACACACTACCAACAATATAGCAAAGACACTTTGAGGTTTACCAGCTCACAGTTTCAACTACCTTTGATTAACAAAAATATATAATATCACATTAGACAGATATGACAAATACTTCGTATTTTTATTTTCAATGTTAAAAAAATGAAAGTGAATATTCTGCACTGCAGCTCTTTCAAGCAGCAGCTCGAGTCGGACCCTCTCCAGTGGCTTGGTTAGTAGAGCAGCTAACTGATTGGTCCCGTGTTCTAATCTAGGGTCCCCGTCCAAGAATCTTTTCGTGGCGTATAAGTGGCGCTCTTCTATGTGCTTCGATATTCTATGATACGTTGGATTTTCAGACAATTTCACAATACTTGCATTGTCAGCGTAGTGTGTAGGAGGTGTTACTTGTTTCGAAGTTTCAGTCAGTTCCTGCAGCAACCTTTTCAGTCAGAGCAACTCCTTTGCTCCTTCACTTGCTGATATTACTTGTTCTTCCATAGTGAATGTTGCCACTATATTTGTAGTTGACTGGTTCTTGGTACAGTCCCATGACTGAGATTTTCGACAACACCTGTCGTTGAACGTATCGCCTCCTTTTCAATAGCATAATCTGCATCACTGTAGACTTTTAAATCTTCTGACGATTCCATAATACACAGTATTCTTCAGGCATATAAAAATTCATTTCACTTGATTCCAGTCGCAAACTGTGGGATCTCCCATGGCTCTACTGCTTTGTTCACTGCGAAAGCAACGTACACTCAAGAGAATCTTTCCAGAATGTCCTTTGTATAGTCCTATTGATTAAATGCTATAGACCTCTCTCCATCTTCTCTATCTTCATACGCAAAAAGTAGCTGAGAGAGCCTCTAGTTGTTTGAAACGCGTGCTTCAACATTTTCATGTTGCTGCCCACAACTACGTTATCATCAACACAGATTCTAATACATAAACAACTCTCGTTGCCCCGACGGTAGCAGGTAAACGGATCAGCCTAGCTGTTTTTAATCCAGCTTTCATCATGAAGTCTATGAAATGTTTGTTTCAACAAAGTGGCGCCTGTTTGAGACCATACAGACTTTTCTTCAGTAAACATACACTCCCAGTATCATCTCCAAAACCTTCAGTTCTTATATCTACACATCTTCTTCGAATACACCATTAAGAACAGCTATTTTGATGTCAAACTCTGGTGCTTTATTTTCTCTGGAGCAGCCACTGCCAATAAGGTTAGAATAGTATCATATCGTGCAACAGGGCTGAATGTTTGTTAATAGTCAGTTAGCTGCCTTTGTACGTGTCCTTTGGCCAGAAGTCACTTCTATGAAAGAGCCATTCCCATTTTCTTTAGTTTTCTTACGTGAGATCCATCGATTATGCAAAATCTATGCACCACTTGGACTATCAACCAATACCCAAGTATTATTCTCTTCCAGGGACTTCTATTCTTCACGAACGGCCTCCAGACACTGATTTTTACTGCTTGACTCCAAGGCTTCAGTATAGGAATTTGTATCCTTAGGAGTTCCACCTGTATACACACTGGTCGTCAATTTTGGTTTCTTCTTTTTACATTTCCTTCTTTGTTTATCACTTAATACTTGTCTTCCTCTGGAACTTGATGTTGTAACCAAGTCTTCCCTTCACTTACACCTTCAGTCCTCTTGTCATGGCTGAAATTCTCTGACTCCTTTTCCTCATCAGAAGTCTGATTAGGTTGACTCTACCGAAACGGTTTCATCACTAGCAACTTCATATTCAAACGGCTCCAAGCACTATGGGACTTAACATCTGTCATCAGTCCCCTAGACTTAGAACTACTTAAACCTAACTAACCTAAAGACATCATACACATTCATACCCGCGGCAGGATTCGAACCTCGACCGTACCAGCAGCGCGGATCCGGACTGAAGCGCCTAGAACTGCTCGGCCACGGCGGCCGGCAACTTCATATTCAATAACACTGTTGTACATATTGCATACAACTTCAGCCTTGAATTTGACAGCGTGACTTAGCGTAATCTTCCTCTGACATGGAATCCAGATCCTAAAGCGAGTTCTGTCATTCGCGTACCCAACCAGACGTCCACGCACAGTCTTGACGTCAAAATTTGAACGAAAATTCTTTTTTAGATGCACACAACACTTTGTTACAAAGATTCTCACATCGTCCGGGTTACCTATTGGTCATTCCATGCTACAGTTCATATGGAGGTTTGTTTTCAATAGAGAGCTTCCCTGTGTGATTCAATAGGTATGTAACAGGGTTGCACGCTTTTTTGGTAATTTGCTAGGGTTCAACATAGAATGCGCACACTCCACAATAGTGCGGTTTCCTCTTTCTCTAACACCATTTTGCTGTGGCGTGTAGTGTGGAATAATGCGATTCTCTATGTCTCTATCTGCCAGTAATACCGAAACTTTCTTGTTAGCGAATTCTCCTGCTCCGTCACATTTGAACTATTGGATAATACACTCCTGGAAATGGAAAAAAGAACACATTGACACCGGTGTGTCAGACCCACCATACTTGCTCCGGACACTGCGAGAGGGCTGTACAAGCAATGATCACACGCACGGCACAGCGGACACACCAGGAACCGCGGTGTTGGCCGTCGAATGGCGCTAGCTGCGCAGCATTTGTGCACCGTCGCCGTCAGTGTCAGCCAGTTTGCCGTGGCATGCGGAGCTCCATCGCAGTCTTTAACACTGGTAGCATGCCGCGACAGCGTGGACGTGAACCGTATGTGCAGTCGACGGACTTTGAGCGAGGGCGTATAGTGGGCATGCGGGAGGCCGGGTGGACGTACCGCCGAATTGCTCAACACGTGGGGCGTGAGGTCTCCACAGTACATCGATGTTGTCGCCAGTGGTCGGCGGAAGGTGCACGTGCCCGTCGACCTGGGACCGGACCGCAGCGACGCACGGATGCACGCCAAGACCGTAGGATCCTACGCAGTGCCGTAGGGGACCGCACCGCCACTTCCCAGTAAATTAGGGACACTGTTGCTCCTGGGGTATCGGCGAGGACCATTCGCAACCGTCTCCATGAAGCTGGGCTACGGTCCCGCACACCGTTAGGCCGTCTTCCGCTCACGCCCCAACATCGTGCAGCCCACCTCCAGTGGTGTCGCGACAGGCGTGAATGGAGGGACGAATGGAGACGTGTCGTCTTCAGCGATGAGAGTCGCTTCTGCCTTGGTGCCAATGATGGTTGTATGCGTGTTTGGCGCCGTGAAGGTGAGCGGCACAATCAGGACTGCATACGACCGAGGCACACAGGGCCAACACCCGGCATCATGGTGTGGGGAGCGATCTCCTACACTGGCCGTACACCTCTGGTGATCGTCGAGAGGAAACTGAATAGTGCACGGTACATCCAAACCGTCATCGAACCCATCGTTCTACCATTCCTAGACCGGCAAGGGAACTTGCTGTTCTAACAGGACAATGCACGTCCGCATGTATCCCGTGCCACCCAACGTGCTCTAGAAGGTGTAAGTCAACTACCCTGGCCAGCAAGATCTCCGGATCTGTCCCCCATTGAGCATGTTTGAGACTGGATGAAGCGTCGTCTCACGCGGTCTGCACGTCCAGCACGAACGCTGGTCCAACTGAGGCGCCAGGTGGAAATGGCATGGCAAGCCGTTCCACAGGAGTACATCCAGCATCTCTACGATCGTCTCCATGGGAGAATAGCAGCCTGCATTGCTGCGAAAGGTGGATATACACTGTACTAGTGCCGACATTGTGCATGCTCTGTTGCCTGTGTCTACGTGCCTGTGGTTCTGTCAGTGTGATCATGTGATGTATCTGACCCCAGGAATGTGTCAAAAAGTTTCCCCTTCCTGGGATAATGAATTCACGGTGTTCTTATTTCAATTTCCAGGAGTGTACGATCGTTATTCTTAGCTTCATTGAAGAATTGTTCCAGGACGGCATTAATTTCACTCTTCTGCTTCAGGAAGAAAACTGAACGAGATTTGCTAAAATCATCTTAAAAACATACGTAGTAGCCAGGTTTTCCGAGAGACTCTACAGACATCGGTCCATTTACGTCGGCATGAATTTGTTCACCAGGAAGCATCAGTCGATTAATTCGATTCCTAAACGGGAATCGACGCATTTTTCCCTGTGCACATCCATCACAGAATTCTTCTTTGCACCCTTTCACACTGATATTCATCTGCTTCGAGACGTATTTCACATATTGTTTGTTTTGATGTTCGAATCTCTCATGATACACTTGCAGAGTCACCAAATTCGGTTGAGTTGGTTGTGCTGGTTTAACAACACGTATTTCACGAACATAGAGACCATGGTAGACGTGACACATCATCATCGGTTCTCTAGTCAGTTAGTAATCAATTTTGGTATTCGTGCAAAAACTTTCTCGTGCAGCTGCTTTTACGGAAAACAGACGAGCACTTGCTTCAGGAACATAAAGAACATCTTTCAGTTCAGCATTTTTTGGCGTTACTCAACTGCATTTGGATTTTCATTCTACCCAGTCCATGAGCCAACAAGCTTACACCTCTTTCTCCAATTGAAGTCTTTCCTGGGAAAGTAAACTTTGTACTGTTTATTCATAGTGATGTGACTGGCGACACCACTGTCACAGTACTTACTATCTTTTTCAACACAGTTATTGACTGAGGCTCCGAAAACAGATGACAAAAACGCGACATCCTTTTCGGACTGACTGATGCTATTAACCGTGTCTTTCAGTGAACACTATGCTAGCTAATGGCCTACTTGCCCACATTATCAAATGTAAAGAATTACTATTGTCACTTTTATTTCGCTGATTTCTTTCTTAGGACCACTACGTACAACAAACGCAGATGATTCAACCGTACTTTGATCAAGCGGTTGTATTGTGTACAATTTCTCAATCGAAAGGTTCACGCTTTGATTTTCCGACGGACAGACAAAAAATTTTCCTCGTGCTTCTGCAGTTCATCGTTCAAATCCAGCAAAAATTTCCGAAACTTTGCAACGTCAGTGCCAATATAGTCTCTGTCGTCGCGTCCAACACAAAAAGTGCTTCGAGCGACATGTTCAGTCGTTGCGTACTGCAACATTCGAATCGCTCACGTAACTTGTTCAAAATGGCTCTGAGCACTATGGGACTTAACATCTATGGTCATCAGTCCCCTAGAACATAGAACTACTTAAACCTAACTAACGACAACACACAACACCCAGCCATCACGAGGCAGAGAAAATCCCTGACCCCGCCGGGAATCGAACCCGGGAACCCGGGCGCGGGAAGCGAGAACGCTACTGCACGACCACGAGATGGGGGCACGTAACTTGTTTCAAATTTCACTTCCGCAGGTACGTTTCAACACGAGCTCGGCTACAGACTTCCTTAGCGCACTTGCTAATAAACTAGCCGCTTTCGCAACGTCGTTCAACCACTCCTGATGTTCCGTTGCGTCTCCCGCCAACTGAGGACACTCGTTCGTACCGTTAACGGTGTTGCAAGAGGTCCATGACTAATGAATTTATTGCTGGCGCACTCGAGCAGATGTAATTAGGATGGATTGCTCACGTGCTGCCTGCGGTATGTAAACTATAAGATAATCTCAGACCAAAGAGCAGTGTTGACTGCAGTTAAGAACTGTGTGTCAGTAGGAGTAAGTAGTAGCTAGCAGTCTGGTGTAGCGAGTTGGCTGGGCCGGTCGTGGGGAGCGATGGCAGAGCCTAAGCGTTGTAGTATAAGGTAAAAGCAGCCTCGCGCATATGTACTATTGTTATATCAAGTCCCATGTAAATGCTTTAAAAAATCTCTTAATAATAATCTTTCTTATAAATCATTCATCTCAATTTAAAGAATTTACTAATTTCTCCAGTCCATGGTCATCCCGATTACTGTATAGAAAAATCAGTTGTTTCTTTTTATACAGGACAAATCTATCGGCCAGCATTGCACTGGGCTGCGCCAGAAAAATTTCTTATAGGAGCAGATATATGTGCGTTATCCGGCGACCTTATTGAGGTAAGATTTTTCAATTTATTCAGAATGAATTTTCAGGGCCATAATGTAGCACTGCTGACGTCCAAATTTACCAGTTTAAAATCACAGCCAATTATTGAAATATTATAAGTGAGTCACCATTTTATTGAGAGGTTAGTCACGTTATTATTGCGAGGTTACGGAATAATAATTTGTTGGGAGGTTACACTGAATGTGAATGATATATATATATATGGTTACAATGTCTTCGAGCGCATATGCTGCCAACAGCGTCAACACGCGCAGTTTCCATTAAGCCCAGTCTTCAGGTGCTTAGAGTTTCTCCACTTGTATTCTGTAGTTACGAACGCTGGTTACCAGTTTCGTTGAACAAACAAAAACGGCCAAATTCACGTTATTTTACGAAAATTTATTGATGAGCGAAAACAAAATATTTCGCAGCTAATCACAGGGGCCTGGGTCTATAACTTGTTAAGATTATTTATTTCGAACAGAGTACAAAAGATTTACCAACTCAACATGATTTATCAGAGATACACAAACTATCAACATACAGCAAAGACGCTGCACTTCTATAACAAATACACAGATACGACAAAACGTCGTATTTTTATTTTCAGTGTTAGCAGGACGAACTGAGTTCTCCATTGGAATTCAAGAGTTGACGACTGGCGGGGGGGGGGGGGGGGGGGGAGAGGTTGTGGAGACCTCACGGGTGGCGGTTGGACCACTGGGCTACACTCAGGAAACTCGCAGCAGCCCACATGGCTGCGTACTGCTGACCAACTGAATTCATCAAGAAGAGTGAAGAGGGCCTTACCGCAGCGGTGGACACCGCACAGTGAGTGGTGGTGCGCGTCGGGCGACAGTGTCCGCTGAGTACTCACGAGAGCGGGCAGTGGCTCACCTCTAGCGTGTTGTCGGCGATGTCGAGGAACTGGTCGGCGTGCGGCGACTGCACCATCACGTCGACCACCTCCTGGCTCTTGGTGGCCTTCCACAGCAGCTCCGTCAGCACCGTGCCCACCGACACGCAGAACTGGCCCTGCACCTGCAGCTGCGACCGCAGGTGCTGCACCTGCAAGCCGCGGATGCACTCGTCTCCCTGACTCCAAACATCTTCGGCATACACCAGACGCACACGACGCGGAACAGTGGTAATGATGACTGTTACCGCTGGCGTTGGAGGTCATCACACCGTATATTTTTCGGATGTTTTGCCGGTGGCGAGTCCATTATCGTGATCGTAGTTAGGCCAGACTCCTGTTAGCGATGCAGTTCTAGTACACTACAGGCCATTAAAATTGCTACACCACGAAGATGACATGCTACAGACGCGAGATTTAACCGACGGGAAGAAGATGCTGTGATGTGCAAATGATTAGCTTTTCAGCACATTCACACAAGGTTGGCTTTTGTTATGATGTCTCGTGTAAGGAGGAGAAATGGGTACCATCACGTTTCCGATTGTAGCCTATCGCGATTGCGGTTTATTGTATCGCGACATTGCTGCTCGCGTTGGTCGAGATACACTCCTGGAAATGGAAAAAAGAACACATTGACACCGGTGTGTCAGACCCACCATACTTGCACCGGACACTCCGAGAGGGCTGTACAAGCAATGATCACACGCACGGCACAGCGGACACACCAGGAACCGCGGTATTGGCCGTGGAATGGCGATAGCTGCGCAGCATTTGTGCACCGCCGCCGTCAGTGTCAGCCAGTTTTCCGTGGCATACGGAGCTCCATCGCAGTCTTTAACACTGGTAGCATGCCGCGACAGCGTGGACGTGAACCGTATGTGCAGTTGACGGACTTTGAGCGAGGGCGTATAGTGGACATGCGGGAGGCCGGGTGGACGTACCGCCGAATTGCTCAACACGTGGGGCGTGAGGTCTCCACAGTACATCGATGTTGTCGCCAGTGGTCGGCGGAAGGTGCACGTGCCCGTCGACCTGGGACCGGACCGCAGCGACGCACGGATGCACGCCAAGACCGTAGGATCCTACGCAGTGCCGTAGGGGACCGCACCGCCACTTCCCAGCAAATTAGGGACACTGTTGCTCCTGGGGTATCGGCGAGGACCATTCGCAACCGTCTCCATGAAGCTGGGCTACGGTCCCGCACACCGTTAGGCCGTCTTCCGCTCACGCCCCAACATCGTGCAGCCCGCCTCCAGTGGTGTCGCGACAGGCGTGAATGGAGGGACGAATGGGGACGTGTCGTCTTCAGCGATGAGAGTCGCTTCTGCCTTGGTGCCAATGATGGTCGTATGCGTGTTTGGCGCCGTGCAGGTGAGCGCCACAATCAGGACTGCATACGACCGAGGCACACAGGGCCAACACCCGGCATCATGGTGTGGGGAGCGATCTCCTACACTGGCCGTACACCTCTGGTGATCGTCGAGGGGACACTGAATAGTGCATGGTACATCCAAACCGTCATCGAACCCATCGTTCTACCATTCCTAGACCGACAAGGGAACTTGCTGTTCCAACAGGGCAATGCACGTCCGCATGTATCCCGTGCCACCCAACGTGCTCTAGAAGGTGTAAGTCAACTACCCTGGCCAGCAAGATCTCCGGATCTGTCCCCCATTGAGCATGTTTGGGACTGGATGAAGCGTCGTCTCACGCGGTCTGCACGTCCAGCACGAACGCTGGTCCAACTGAGGCGCCAGGTGGAAATGGCATGGCAAGCCGTTCCACAGGAGTACATCCAGCATCTCTACGATCGTCTCCATGGGAGAATAGCAGCCTGCATTGCTGCGAAAGGTGGATATACACTGTACTAGTGCCGACATTGTGCATGCTCTGTTGCCTGTGTCTACGTGCCTGTGGTTCTGTCAGTGTGATCATGTGATGTATCTGACCCCAGGAATGTGTCAATAAAGTTTCCCCTTCCTGGGACAATTAATTCACGGTGTTCTTATTTCAATTTCCAGGAGTGTACAATGACTGTTAGCAGAACATGGAATCGATGGGTTCAGGAGGGTAATACGGAACGCCGTGCTGGATCCCAACGGCCTCGTATCACTAGCAGTCGAGATGACAGGCATCTTATCCGCATGGCTGTAACGGATCGTGCAGCCACGTCTCGATCCGTGAGTCAACAGATGGGGACGTTTGCAAGACAACAACCACCTGCACGAACAGTTCGACAGCAGCATGGACTATCAGCTCGGAGACCATGGCTGCGGTTACCCTTGACGCTGCATCACAGACAGGAGCGCCTGCGATGGTGTACTCAACGACGAACCTGGCTGCACGAATGGCAAAACGTTATTTTTTCGGATGAATCCTGGTTCTGTTTACAGCATCATGATGGTCGCATCCGTGTTTGGCGACATAGCGGTGAACACACATTGGAAGCGTGTATTCGTCATCCCCATACATGCGTATCACCCGGCGTGATGGTATGGGGTGCCTTTGGTGACACAACTGGGTCACCTCTTGTTCGCATTGGCTCTACCCTTCATTCGATCCTTGCGAAACCATACATTTCAGGGAGATAATGCACGACCGCATATTGCAGGTCCTGTACGGGCCTTTCTGGAAACAGAAAATGTTCGACTGCTGCCCTGGCCAGCACATTCTCCAGATCTCTCCCCAATTGAAAACGTCTGGTCAATGGTGGCCGAGCAACTGGCTCGTCACTACTCTTGATGAACCGTGGTATCGTGTTGAAGCTGCATGGGCAGCTGTACCTGTACACGCTATCCAAGCTCTGTTCGACTGAATTCACAGGCGTATCAAGGCCGTTATTACGGCCACAGGTGGTTGTTCTGGGAACCGATTTCTCAGGATCTATGCACCCAAATTGCGTGAAAATGTAATCACAAGTCAGTTGTAGTATAATATATTTGTCCAATGAATACCCGTTTATCATCTGCATTTCTTCTTGGTACAGCGATTTTAATGGCCAGTAGTGTAATTAATTATGTTGCTGTTTGTTGGCATGTACGTCTCTGCAATCCTGGTACGCGCTGAAATTGTCACGTCATTGTATTGTAGCACATCGTCAGATGCGCCAAAGCAAAGTGGCAGATAACACTTACACTCTATCAGAGATATGCACCATTCTGTTTCTGGTCTTCTGGCGATATGCTACGGAACAACGACGCGACGATTTCAGCGTTTACGAGGACTCCAGGCACGTAGTTACAAACAAGTAAGAAAATAATTAACTCCCTGTTTTTGATGTGATAATTAAGGCCTTGCGACTAGCTTTCGTATATGGAAAACATGAAGGCGAAATAGGACAATATATTGTCACTTAAGCAATTATCTTTTCAATCTGAAAATCACATATCGCGAGTTTAAGGGAAGAAAGTTCATTCAAATGTATAAAATTTTAATTATCTTTTCAATCTGAAAACAGGACGCTATTCAAATTATTTTAGTTGTTGGGTAAGGAAATAATTATTATTACTTTCTGAAATTTTGTTTAATTGTAATACATGTGCCGCGCAACTGTCAGCTTCTCCCTCAGCGAAGATGAAACCTTCTGTATTCACCACACGAAGAAGCTCGACTTTCCACGCGATGTACTCACTTTTCGTAGAACCAGTTTTTGTGTTTTACACTTCATTGCAACCAAGAGTCATGCAATTTATCTGCATGAAAGAAGTTTCTGAATTCCACATACTAGTTCTCAGAATTCTTTTTCTCCAAAAGAATGGTGTCAGTTGTCTTTTGACATCCTCCTTTCACTGTTGAACTTCTGAGATAGTGATATTAAATATCGGCTCCCTTAGGACGGTGACTGTTAAAGAAAAACCATTCTACTCTAACAGAGAAACATGGGAGACTCCATGTGTTTGTCGAAGTGTTTTCTAACAGTCTAAAATACCTGAAACCAGAGAAGAACGCTGCATGTCAGCTGTAGCCCGTGACAATACTTGCATTAACATGTTTTACTGCTGCCACCATATCTCCTGCGCTGCACCGTGCAAGAATGCTCGTTACTCTTATGTTTTCGTGGAATTTTCGAACTAAAACATAAAATATTTATTACAATCGGTGACAATATAAGGTAAGGGACATCACACACTGACTACACATAGTGAACCGCCGTGGAATGGAGTACCGTTTCTTTCTGCCACGTCCCTTTGTCAGAGCACCGATTGATTTAGGGAGGACGGGTTTTCTTTGTAAAGAGATTGTATTTTCGCAGTAACTACCAATGAACCTTAGTATATCACCTGATTTACCTGCGACAGTCTATGTGATGCTTTAATCTGATATCATGGGAGTACTTTTTTAGGCTAAGATCACTGTCCATTCATTCTACATTGATTGAAATTACGCTTAGTGAGAAGTTCAGACAGGCAGGTACTAGAGATATGAAAATATCGCAAGATTCTCATAACGGTACAGTGAAAAATAATGTTAGTATATTGCATCAGAATATCAAGGGATTAAAAAACGAAGTAGATTAGCTTCTTGTTTGTTTAGAACATTTCAAAACAAAGGGTGGAATAGATGTACTTTGCCTGTCTGAACATCATATAGTCACAGGTATGGAAATGGTAAATGCAGGTGGATATAAGCTTTCAGCACATGTAAGTAGAGGCACTATGGAGAGAGGAGGAGTTGGGATACATGTTAAAAACTGCAATAATGTGAAAAATTTGGAAACTAAAATTTTTTGCATAGAGCAACATATAGAAGTATGTGCATGTGAGCTTAAACTAAATAATGGCACTTTTATAATTGTAGCCGTGTACAGGTCCCCATTGAGAAATGTTCAACTATTTTTGAAAAAATTGGATTCTTTGTTGGGCTCTATGTCAGACAGAGGAAAGAAAATTATTGTTTGTGGGGATTTAAATGTAGATTTTCTGAAAGAGTCCGATAGAAAGCTTGACCTTCAAGTATTACTTGGTTCTTTCAATTTGACAGCAGTTATTGATTATCCTTCTCAGGTGGTACAGGAAAGCAGCATACTGATAGATAATGTTTTCATAGACCAAGATAAAATACCAAATAAAAACTTTTCCTGTTAAGAATGATCTGCCTGATCGCGATGCACAGCTAGTTACAGTATATGATATCGTTCCATGCAGTAATACAAAACAATCCTCCAAAATAGTGCATTCAATTAACGATTTAGAGAAAGCTTGCAACTGTTAGACTGGGATGAGGTGTACAGGTGACATGATGCTAATTTGAAATTTAACCTATTTCATGATACCTTTGTGAGTATATTTGAAAACACTTTCCCCAAGATAAAAGTGAAATATAATTGTAAGAAACGATGTAAAAAGCCATGTCTTACTAAAGCGATAAAAATATCTTGTAAACAGATAAGGGAAATGTATCTTGTAGCTAGGAAGAGTAATGATCCCGAAACAGTGAAACATTATAAAAACAACTGCACTGTATTAGGAGAAGTTATTAAAAAGTCCAGAAGTATGTACATTATGTCTGAGAGTAAGACATCTGATAATAAAATTAAAACAATTTGGAATATTGTTAAAAGGGAAATATGGCAACCGAGAGCACAGGAAAACTGTACTTCTGTCAAAAACAATGAAAAGTTTGTTAACAAGAAGTCAGAAGTAGAAAACATTTTTAATAATCATTTTTAAGTGTTGTGGGAAAATAGGATCCAGCTATTCATTAGAAAATGCAAGGCAGAATTTGATAAAATTGAAATTCAATCCACCTCTCCTACTGAAATTAGGAAAATAATAAATTCACTCAAAAGTAAAAGCTCACATAGAATTGATGCCATTTCCAACAGAGTCCTAGAAGCTTGTTCCCAACAAATAAGTAGGATTTTCAGTCACATAAGTAGTAGCTCTCTGAAACAGGGCATTTTACAGATAGACTGAAATACGCTATTGTTAAGCCATTGCAAAAAAAGGGGATACATCTGATGCTAACAACTACCACCTAATCTCACTTCTGACAGGTTTACCCAAAATTCTTGAATAAGTAATATATTCAAGACTAGCATGACATATTTGTAAAAATGAAGTACTAACAAAATGTCAGTTTGGTTTTCAGAAAGGCTTTTCAACAGAAAATATTATATACACTTTCACTGATCAAATATTAAATGCATTGAATAACCGAACGTCACCCATTGTGATATTTTGTGATCTCTCAAAGGCTTTTGATTTTGTGAATCATGAAATTCTTTTAGATAAGCTTAAGTATTGTGGTATTAGTGGGACAGAGCACAAATGGTTTAATTCATACTTAACTGAAATTCAGAAGCTTGAAATTAACAGTACAGATAGTCTGAAAAATCCAGCAGAGTCCTCTAACTGGGGAGGTATCAAGAACGGTGTCGCACAGGGCTCAGTCTTGGATCGGTTATTGTTCTTAATATGTATTAATGACTTGCCACTCTACATTCATGAAGATGCAAAACTAGTTCTTTTTGCTGATGATACAAGTATAACAATCACACCCAACCAGCAAGAAGCAGCTGAGGAAATTGCAAATAATATCTTTCAGACAATTATTAAGTGGTTCTCTGCAAATGGACTCTCACTAAATTTTGAGAAAACACAGTTCATACAATTCTGTACAGTAAATGGCATAACACCATTGATAAATATAGACTATGAACAGAAGTCTGTTGCTAAGGCAGAATACTCAAAATTTATGGATGTGTGCACTGATGAGAAATTGAATTGGAAGAAACACATCGATGATCTGCTGAAACGGTTAGGTTCATCTACTTATGCTATTAGGGTTATTGCAAATTTTGGTGATAAACATATCAGTAAATTAGCCTACTATGCCTATTTTCATTCACTGCTTTCATATGGCATCATATTTTGGGGCAATTCGTCATTAAGAGAGAAAGTATTCATTGCACAAAAACGTGTAATCAGAATAATAGCTGGAGCCCACCCAAGATCACCTTGTAGACATTTGTGTAAGGAACTCGAGATATTCACAGTACCTTCGCAATATACATATTCGCTTATGAAATTTGTCACTAATAACCCATCCCAATTCAAAAATAATAGCGAAGTGCATAGCTACAACACTAGGAGAAAGGATGATCTTTACTATTCTGGATTAAATCTCACTTTGGCACAGAAAGGAGTGAATTATGCTGCCACAAAAATGTTTGGTCATTTGCTAAATAGTATTAAAAGTCTGACAGATAGTCAACCAACATTTAAAAGTAAATTAAAAGAATTTCTGAATGACAACTCCTTCGACTCAACAGATGAATTCTTAGATATGAAGTAGTATATATAACAAAGATTCCAAGACTTACCAAGCGGGAAAACGCCGGCAGACAGGCACAAGAACAAAACACACAAACACACACACAGAATTACTAGCTTTCGCAACCGATGGTTGCTTCTTCAGGAAGGAGAGGGAAAGACGAAAGGATGTGGGTTTTAAGGGAGAGGGTAAGGAGTCATTCCAATCCCGGGAGCGGAAAGACTTCCCTTAGGGGAAAAAAAGGACAGGTGTACACTGGCGCACACACACACACACGCACACATATCCATCCACACATACACAGACACAAGCAGACATATTTAGGCAAAGAGTCCCTAAGGGAAGTCTTTCCGCTCCCGGAATTGGAATGACTCCTTACCCTCTCCCTTAAAGCCCACATCCTTTCGTCTTTCCCTCTCCTTCCTGAAGAAGCAACCATCGGTTGCGAAAGCTAGTAATTCTGTGTGTGTGTTTGTGTGTTTTGTTCTTGTGCCTGTCTGCCGGCGTTTTCCCGCTTGGTAAGTCTTGGAATCTTTGTTTTTAATATATTTTTCCCATGTGGAAGTTTCTTTCTATTTTATTTACATCATTTTTAAAGTGACACGTTCCACATCATTACGAAATGTGGTATTCATAATCTATGGAACAAGGATTAATGTATGTAAGTATGTCTCTACAATTTGTTACAGCCTGGTATTTACATGAGTTACTGATTCCGGTTGTCACTGATTGACACTCTAGTCGCAGCACTCGGAGAACATCGGAGAAGCGAAATCCAACTCCTGCTTTTCTCAGAAGAGTAAGGCAATCATGGTAATACAGTATTTCTTCACTTTCGAGAAGCATTTGACTGAAAAACAAATCAACGCCTATTACTGATAATCGATCGACCGGAAAGGGCATCAAAAATGGTTGAAATGGCTCTGAGCACTAATTGACTTAACATCTGAGGTCATCAGTCCCCTAGAACTTAGAACTGCTTAAACCTAACTAACCTAAGGACATCACACACATCCATGCCTGAGGCAGGATTCGAACCTGCAACCGTTGCAGTCGCTCGGTTCCGGACTGAAGCGCCTAGAACCGCTCGGCCATCGCGGTTGGCGGAAAGGGCATCAAAACGGAATTTGTAACTGAACTTCAAAAAAGGTGCACATATATCCAACCAGGTACTGATAATGCGGTGTCGTCGACTATCGACAATTAGTCGCCAGCAGTCGACCGCCGCAGTCACCGGCGGCGCCAATGCGGGCGAGGCTCGACCCATGCCCCCCGGACTCGATAGCCGTCACCGCAGCGCAGCTTGCTATTAAACACGGTCGCGAGAGACAAACCGGCTGGGTTCCTACTGATGCATCTAGTTGCTTGTTACTGAAGTCGGCGAGTCCTCGTTCTGCGACCTCACTTTGGCCTAGGCCAGTGGTTCTCAACATGGCGGTAATCACCCCCAAGGGAGAGAAATGAAATTTTATGAGGGGTAAAAACAGAAGGGTTCACTTATGTTCCGCTCACGAATTTTGAATATTTTTTTAAAATATCTGTACTATTATCGCTATTTCGTAAGACTTTAATATTGTTTACATAAGTTACCAATAATTACATCTTTTTCAGATACTAACATAAGGTGTGACACAATGTGGTGGAGCTCGCAGTTTGCGAAACGGATGTATTAATATCACGTTCCTCATATAGTAAATACAGTACACGTATACTTTAGTATTATGTACCGTGCATCTATTGCAGTAAAAGTAGAACATATACGTCAAATATGCTCAAATATCTCAACAAAATGTATTCTTTGAGTTGTAGGTAATTCACGCAATGGATCAGAAATTACTTCATTATGCACTTCGCAACAGATTTACGAAGGAATTGACAGCACAACACACAGTAAATATGTTTACTGCACTGTCGTACGGCACACCCATTATTATTATTATTATTATTATTATCAGCTAATTCACCCAAGAAATGGAAGACATTAAGAAAATAACTATACCAATTTTATTTAGGTTCTTCTTGTTGTTCCATCAGGCTTTTATTAATTCCGAGGAGCCTTGTTACTTTCTTCCGACCTCTTTGGTTTGTACTGTTTTCGTTTTGATTGCTCGGATACAACTCCTTTTTGTCTACTTTGTGTCTGAAGGTGTCTCTGTCTAAAATATCGGTTGGTCTTATCTTTGCATTTGCGAAGTCCTTTCGAATTTCGTTCAAGCAAGGCGTCGGGTTCTTAAGTAATGTGCCTTAGTCTACTCTGTCAGTCGCTTTTCTGGTAGTCTGTTGATATGACCAAAGAATTTCATTCGCTTTTTCTTAATGTAAATTTCGATGTGTGAAAACTTTTTTGTTGCTTTAGCACGTCACTGTCTTGCGTATGTGGTGCTCCTAAAAGTTTCCTAATATCTTTCTCTCTTCTTTCTTGATTTCCTCAAGTTCGTGTTTTATCTTAGCTATCACGGTTTCGCTTGCGTAGACGACTGTTGATCTGATGACTGTGTAGTAGCGCAGAATTTTTTTATGTTGTAGAATTTTGGATTAATCTTTTATTTTTTTTATTTTTTAGCTGATCTGCTGTGACATGTTTCAAGGCATGTGTGTTCGATAACTTCTGACACCCAGTCCTCCAGATATCAGTCACTCAGGTTTGTACCAAACGTTGTACGTCGATAGAGTATCATCCAAAACACCGATTATTTCGTACTGTGTGCTGTCGTCCAGCAGAATATGCGTAAACGGTAATTACAAGGAACACCAAGACTACGAAGCAGAGGAAGATGGTGTCTGTGAAAAATGGTTCGCAGGTCTCGTGTCGTTGAGTAGGTAGAGCCTGAGGTCGTCGTATCAGAGGTCCTACGTTCGAAACCCACTGATTTTAATTTTTTTAATTGTTTACGCTTGAAACTATTATACGCGAGAACATTTTCCTGGCATATAAAAGTACTTTTCGGAGTTTGTAACAATGTTATTTTGGCACTTTGCTTTCGCTTCGTTAGTTGAAAGTAGCAAACGTAGAGTGCATATGTATAGACAGGTGTGATCCAGAATGAGGTTTTCACTCTGCAGAGGAGTGTACGCTGATATGAAACTTCCTGGAAGAATAAAACTGTGTGCCGGACCGAGACTCGAACTGTTTGCCTTTCGCGGGCAAGTGCAAGGTCCCGAGTTCGAGCCTCGGTCCGGCACACAGTTTTAATCCGCCAGGAAGTTTAAGATAGGCGTGATGTTCTGTCGGACGTGTGCGACAGAACACACACCACTCGTGATGAAGCAGTTGGTGTATTTGTTGTTTCGCCGAATAAACGTAAACAAGCGAAGCAGCAGAATAAAGGAAAAACTGCATCACACGTGCCGAAGTACTAACAGTCCCATGTTACACTTAAAAGCATAATACAGTAAAAATTTGACATAATTGGGATTTCAACCCCAGACCATGGGTACGACAATCTAACGGTCTACAAATTTCCCCACAGAAGCTATACGTTTCAGTTTCTCACAGTTACTCTTTTCCTGTGCTCCGTTGTTCCGGTATTTCCTTTAATTACCGTTTACGCATGTTCTACTGGACGACAGCACATAGCACGATCAAAATAGGAGTTTTGGTTGACGCTCTATCGACACACAACGTTTGGTACCGATCTGAGTGTCTGACGTCTGGAGGTTTGGGTGTCAGTGGTACTTAAAATACCGAACCGTGCTCGTTTTACCATGTTCTGTTTTCAAGCTCACGATTCCTGTCTTTGAACGTAAGAATTCATTTTTATCGAATGAGATTTGTAACCTACTTTTTCTGCACATCCTGTAAGTATCTCGAGCTGTTTGATGGCAGTCTTTTCGTCTTCTAAATATCGCCACGTCGTCTGCAAGCGCGAGATATGCCATGTAGAGGTTATTTTTGGGAAAGCGCAGTAAGATTGGCTTCCAAAACCCATGTTTCTTGAGTTTTTTCTCCCATTCTTCCATAACCTTGTCTAGGACGACTCTGAAAAGAACACGAGAGAGAGTCCATCTCCTTGTCTCACAACTGTTTGAATGCAAAAGGGTTCTGAGATTTCCCTCATAAATTTTGCTTTTATTTCGTGCCATTTGATGTTTGTTTTATGAGTTCTCGTATTTTGGCATCTAGTCTCCTCTCTTCTAAAATTTGGAATAGTGAGGACCTGTCTATCGAGCCATACACCTTTTTATAAATCTACAATGTGCATACAAGAGATTTTTGTCTGAGAGCTGACATGAGTGTGGTTTTGAAGTCACAAATTTTTTCTCAACATGATCTGTTATGTCTCGATCTAGTTTGATATTCTGTTAATTTTGGTTCTAATTGCTGTTGTGCTCTATTCGAGAGACAAGCTGATTGTGTATTTTAGGGGACCGGTAAGATGGAGACCCCTCTATAGTTGTTTACAATCTGATTTGATGCCATTTTTATGTAATGGATGGATTAGAGCAATCTTCCATTCATCCGGGATTTTTTTGGTTTGCCAAATCGGATTATTCATGAAATTTCTCTGAGTGAGTTTGCGCCTAAATTTTTCAAGGCTTCAGTTACAATTCTGCCCTCCCCTACAGCTGTGTTGCTTTTAAGTTTCTTGATGTATGTATAAATTTCTTGTGTTGGTGGTGTCGAACTTTGTTGTGATACCTGGATGTATTTTCGAGAAGCTCTCTTTGGGTTCAAGAAAATTTGTAAGCTGTGAGAAAAAAAAAATGGTTCAAATGGCTCTGAGCACTATGGGACTTAACTGCTGAAGTCATCAGTCCCCTAGAACCTAGAACTACTTAAACCTAACTAACCTGAGAACGTCACACACATCCATGCCCGAGGCAGGATTCGAACCTGCGACCGTAGCGGTCGCGCGGTTCCAAACGGTAGCGCCCAGAACCGCTCGGCCACCCCGGCCGGCTGTGAGAAACATGAGGCTAATTCTTAGCAATCTCCTTTATTTGTCAAGATTAATTTACAGTCTTGTTTTGGAAGGCAGAGGTTCTGTGGTGAGTACCCTTTGATTTAATTCGCAAAGGTTTTGTTGAAATCGTGTGTGTTGTAATTTTTGAAATTCTCTTCAATTGACTCCAAATGATCTTTCACATATTTTCGTTTATTTTGTCTTATAATAAATGTTTGTTTGCGAACTTCGAAAAATTTCCTCTGTGTTTCTTCTGATTTGTTGCAACTGTAATTTTGAAATGCCTTTTTTCTTTCTTCTAGTACGATCTGACATTCTTGATTTCACCAAGGATGTTTTCGATTTTTGTGAATAGGGATCAGATCTTTCGCCGTACTGATGATTTTAGTTTGAAATTTCTCCCACTGTTGTGCATGTTGTTCTCCCCAGTTTTCTGTTATTTTAGAGTCTTTGCTCCTGTGTAGATCACATTTTGGAATCACCGGTTTTCTCTTGTTGAATTTTCTTTTGTGTGTGAATTTAATTTTGACTCTGGTTAAATAATTATCCGAATCGATGTTGCACCTCCGCGAGAATTTCTTTTTCGTAGTCTTACGTTATTTCCACATGATCAGTCTCCCACTGTCCTCTTGTATTTGCGTTCCCTGCCAATTTAGGCATTAAAAACACCGTATATAATTTTCACATCACCTTTTGGAATTGTGGCTATCTCTCAAGTTCTTCCCAGAATCTTTCTGTTTTTTGGGGTTCTTTTTTATTGTCGCCATTGGTTGGTGCATGTTAATAAACTTGTAGTTTTTGTTTGTGTTTTTGATTCTAAGGTCATAAGTCGTTTGTTAATGGGTTTCGCATCTTTACTGAATACAAAACTTTTTGTCTACAGTGAAGGTCATCGTAGGAAGTCTTGTAATTTATTTCTTGGGATTTTCTTGGTTCTTTCCGCAGTATTAGTGTCGCCGAGTGCAGCGGTCTTGACGCGTCCCTTTGATGCCTCCAAACAGGACCAATGTGCTGTTATTCTTTTCTTGGCTGCCGAAGAAAAAACGCCGGTAGACATTCATCGGAGAATGAAGAATGTGTTTTGGGCAGCATGTGTGTGGAATGGTACGACAAGGAGTGCTGCCTGACGCACGCCACAACACAGAAAATTTCGTATCGCACAAGTTACGCCATCTCAAATGTGGTCCTGATGGGATTCCAATTCGGTTTAACAGAGAATACTCTGCTGCATTGGCTCCTTACTTAGCTTGCATTTATCGAAAATCTCTTGCCCAACATAAAGTCCCGAGCGATTGGAAAAAAGCGCATGTGACGCCTGTATATAAGAAGGATAGAAGGTCGGATCCTCAAAATTACAGACCAATATCCTTAACATTGGTTAGTTGCAGGATTCTCGAACATATTCTCAGTTCGAATATAATGAATTTCCTTGAGACAGGGATTTTGCTGTCCATGCATCAGCACGGCTTTAGAAAGCAGCGCTCCTGCGAAACACAACTCGCCCTTTTTTCACATGATATCTTGCGAACCATGGATGAACGGTATCAGACGGATGCCATATTCCTTGACTTCCGGAAAGCGTTTGACTCGATGCCCCACTGCAGACTCCTAACTAGGGTACGAGCATATGGGATTGCTTCCCAAATATGTGAATGGCTCGAAGACTTCTTAAGTAATAGAACCCAGTACGTTGCCCTCGATGGTGAGTGTTCATCGGAGGTGAGGGTATCATCTGGAGTGCCCCAGGGAAGTGTGGTAGGTACGCTGTTGTTCTCTGTCTACATAAATAATCTTTTGGATAGGGTGGATAGCAATGTGCGGCTGTTTGCTGATGATGTTGTGGTGTACAGGAAGGTGTCGTCGTTGAGTGACTGTAGGAGGATACAAGATGACTTGGACAGGATTTGTGATTGATGTAAAGAATGGCAGCTAACTCTAAATATAGATAAATGTAAATTAATGTAGATGAATAGGAAAACGAATCCCGTAATGTTTGAATACTCCATTAGTAGTGTAGCGCTTGACACAGTCACGTCGATTAAATATTTGGGCGTAACATTGCAGAGCGATATGAAGTGGTATAAGCATGTAATGGCAGTTATGGGGAAGGCGGATAGTCGTCTTCGGTTCATTGGTAGAATTTTGGGAAGATGTGGTTCATCTGTAAAGGAGACCGCTTATAAAACGCTAATACGACCTATTCTTGAGTACTGCTCGAGCGTTTGGGATCCCTATCAGGTCGGATTGAGGGAGGACATAGAAGCAATTCAGAGGCGGACTGCTGGATTTGTTACTGGTGGGTTTGATCATCACGCGAGTGTTACGGAAATGCTTCAAGAACTCGGGTGGGAGTCTCTAGAGGAAAGGAGGCGTTCTTTTCGTGAATCGTTACTGAGGAAATTTAGAGAACCAACATTTGAGGCTGACTGCAGTACAATTTTACTGCCGCCAACTTATACATTTCACGGAAAGACTACAAAGATAAGATAAGAGAGATTGGGGCTCGTACAGAGGCATAGGTAGTCATTTTTCCCTCGTTCTGTTTGGGAGTGGAACAGGGAGAGAAGATTGTCGTTGTGGTACGAGGTACCCTCCGCCACGCACCGTATGGTGGATTGCGGAGTATGTATGTAGATGTAGATGTAGATGTAGACGCTCGAGCGACCGCCCTGTAGTCCTGAACTCTCCCCATCCGATTACCACGCCTTTGGTTCCTTGAAACTGCCGATGAAGTGTTGACGATACCTGTCGGCCGAGGATGTGCGACACGTAGTTACGGACTTCTTCACGCAGCAGGACACCATGTTTTACCAAATCGGTATCTTCAACCTGGTGCGTCAATGGGATGATTGCCTCAGCGTTCGCGGCAATTTTGACTGATTAGCATATCGATTCTGGACAGCACGAGCTTCTAATGGAAATTTTTGATCGCCTCTTATATAAATCTCTGAATGCTATTCCTCTTTTTGCAACACAGATTCTAGATTACAACAGAACTTCGTTATCCAATCACAAAAAGAAATCTATCTTAGTAAAAAGAATGAAAATAAATATTATGGGGACGAAATAAATGACTTCTTTCCCACTGGATACTTCATTATGCAGGAGGAAATGACGTGGGCCGAGCAGTGTGTCGTATACGTTTCAGCAGTGAAAGTGCATTAGAAATTCACTGTGGCTCGGATATTCAGGGTAACGATGCTTAAACGGACTTCGTCACGTCGTCTCCTTGACGAACTGGAACATTCCTGAAAGAAGATTGTGTCTCTAATCAATTGAAACTAGTATACGTCTAAAAATCTGGAAAAAGGTAAAAGTGAATTTGTCTCACGGCTGACTCCATGTGGCCAGAGCTGTTCTTCCACTGATCCCCCCACTTCTGTATGAATATTTTGCTATCACTAAGCAGCTGACTGTTGGAGCAGTCACTGACGAAGCAGTAGATAGCTCGGCGCAGGACTGCTGCTGAGTCACGTGTAAGGAATTCACAGGAGCGAACACTACAGGAACAATCGACACATTCCGTACAAGTGACTCGGCACCCGCCAGTCCTCCGCCGAACTACCTTCTGCTTCATCAGTGACTGTGACAGCCAGAAAGGCGATAAGCAGCTGCTCAGTGAGACCGAAATATTTGGAAGGGAACAGTGGAAGAACAGCTCAGCACAACTGGAGTCAGTTTCGACACAAATTCACCTTTACCTCATTCAAGTTTTTATCAGACACGTACGTTTTACAGAATTACCTCTTCACACACTGTTGCAAAACTAAACAAACTTTTAGCTGAAAATGTATAAGAGGCTTATTGAATTATTTCCGAAATTATTCATTGTTTATGGCAACGGCCTTGCCGCAGTGGATACAATGGTTCCCGTGAGATCACCGAAGTTAAGCGCTGTCGGGCGTGGTCGGCTCTTGGACGGGTGACCTTCCAGGCCCCAAGCACTGTTGCCATTTTTCGGGGTGCACTCAGCCTCGTGATACCAATTGAGGAGCTACTCGACCGCATAGTAGCGGCTTCGGTCAAGAATACCATCATAACGGCCGGGAGACCGGTGTGCTGACCACACTCCCCTCCTATCCGCATCCTCCACTGAGGATGACACGGCGGTCGGATGGTCCCGGTAGGCCACTCGTGGCCTGAAGACGGAGTGCTTTTTATTCATTGTTTATAATAACCTTTCATATGTCTCGCACATAAACCCCGTCATGTCAAGTGACTATTCTCTCTTGTGACAGCGATTCTTTGAATATATAACACGCAAGAACAAACATGTGTAAAGCTGAATAATGTAACTTACCAAACATGTATGTATTTAAAAAAAATTCATTCTCACTGTCAGCTCAGTAGTCTTCACTTCCTGGTTTGGCATTTCTGTAAATCAGGGGATACAATACTCGCGACTCACATGTCATGGTTTTTTGGTTTTTTAGTCGATCTGCCATGAAGATATACACATCAAAAAAGTTTTGCATCGCCTCGGTTCCGAGAGTTCCGGAACCTGTACAGAAAACTGGACAAGAGCTGAAGATAAACATCATTTCCGCCCATTTATTAAGCGTAAAAACCACACATTGCACGTTGTACCACCATACAGCGAGACCTTCAGAGGTGGTGGTCGAGATTGTTGTACACACCGGTACCTCTAATACCCAGTAGCACGTCCTCTTGCATTCATGCATGCCTGTATTCGTCGTGCCATACTATCCATAAGATCATCAAGGCACTGTTGGTCCAAATTGTCCCATTCCTCAACGGCGATTCGGTGTAGATCCCTCAGACTGGTTGGTGAGTCACATCGTCCATAAAAAGCCCTTTTCAATCTATCTCAGGCATGTTCGATAGAGTTCATGTCTGGAGAACATGCTGGCCACTCTAGTCAAGCAATGACATTATCCTGAAGGAAGTCATTCACAAGATGTGCACGATGGGGGCGCGAATTGTCGCCCATGCAGACGAATGCCTCGCCAATATGCTGCCCGTGTGGTTGTACTATCGGTCGTAGGGATGGAATTCCGGTATCGTACAGCCGTTACGGCGCTTTCCATGACAAGCAGCGGCGTACTTCGGTCCCACATAATGCCACCCCAAAACAGCAGAGAACCTTCAACATGCTGCACTCGCTGGACAGTGTGTCTAAGGTGTTCAGCCTGACCGGGTTGCCTCCAAACACGTCTCCGAAAATTGTTTGGTTGAAGACATATGCTACACCCATCGGTGAAGACAACGTGATGCCAATCCTGAGCGGTCCATTCGGCATATTGCTGGGCCCATTTGTACCGCGCTGGATGGTGTCGTGGGTGCAAAGATGGACCTCGCCATGAACGTCGGAAGTGAGGTTGCGCATCATGCAGGCTATTACGCACGGTTTGAGGCGTAACACAGTGTCCTGTGGCTGCACGAAAAGCATTATTCAGCATGGTGGCGTTACTCTCAGGATTCCTCCGAGCCATAATCAGTAGGTAGCGGTCATCCACTGCAGTAGTAGCCTTTGGCAGCCTGAGCGTGGCATGTCATCGGCAGTTCCTGTCTCTCTGTATCTCCTCCATGTTCGAACAACATCGCTTTGGTTTACTCCGAGGCGCCTGGACACTTCCTTTGTTGAGAGCCCTTCCTGACACAAAGTAACAATGCGGACGCGATCGAACCGCGGCACTGACCGTTTAGGCATGGCAGAACTACAGACGAGCCGTGTATCTCCTTCCTGGGGGAATGACTGGAACTGATCGGCTGTCGGATGCCTTCCGTCTAATGGGAGCCCCCTCATGCATGGTTGTTTACATCTTTGGGCGGCTTTAGTGACATCTCTGAACAGTCAAAGGGACTGTGTCTGTGATACAATATCAACAGTCAACGTCTATCTTCAGGAGTTCTGGGAACCGGCGTGATGTAAGACTTTTTTTATGTGTGTATTTCGTGGCAAAGATAACATCGCGCACCAGCATCGATCCGATGCCCCCCCCCTCCCCCTCCTTAGTCTTTAGCTTCAGTAAAGTGGTTGAGCATGCCTCACTTCTACATCTACATCTGCATGGTTGCTCTGGAGTTCACAATTAATGTCTGGCAGAGGGTTCACCGAGTAGCTGCTTCTCTACCGTTCCACTCTCGAACAGCACACGTGCAAAACAAACACTTAAATCTTTCAGTGCGACCTCTGCTTTCTCTTATTTTATTGTGGTGACCATTTTTCCCTATGTAGGTGTGCGCCAAGAAAATACTTTCACACTCTGATGAGAAGTTGGTGATTGAAATTTCGTGAAAAGGTCCTGCCGCAGCGAAATACGCCTTTGTTTTAATGACCGCCCCCTCAGTTCGTGTATCATATCCGTGACATTCTTCCCCTTATTTCGAGATAGTACAAAACGAGCTGCCCTTCTTTGAACTTCTTCGATGTCCTCCGCCAGTCCTGCCTGATGCGCGTCCCACACCGTCCAGAAGTACTCCAGAAGAGGACCGAGCGAGACGGCCAAGCGGTTACCACACTGGACTCGCCTTCGAGAGAACGACGGTTCAAACCCGGTCCGGACATCCAGATTTAGATTTTCAGTGATTTCCCGAAACCACTCCAGGAAAATGTCGAGATGGTTCCTTTGAAACGGTACGGCCAATTTCCTTCTCCATCCTTGACGCACCCCGAGTTTGTCTCAGTGACCTCAGTGTCGATGGGACGCTAAACCCGATCTTCCTTCCTTCCTTTCCAGAAGAGGGAAGACAAAAGTATTGCAAGCAGTCTCTTGAGTAGATCACTTTTATTTTCTAAGTGTTCTGCCAATAAATCGAATTCTTTGGTGTGCTTTCCCCACACCATTATGTGATCGTTCCAATTTAAGCTATCCGTAATAGCAAACCCTTAGTACTTAGTTGAGTTTACAGTCTGTAGATTCGTGTGAGATATCGTGTAACTGAAATTTAATTCTTTTTAGTGCTCATTTGGATGACTTCACACTTTTAAGGATTTAGAATCAATTGCCACATTTTGTACTATACACCTATCTTGTCGAAATCATTTTGCTATTCCTTATGATCATCTGATGATTTTACATGACGGTCATCTGCAAACAATCTAAGAGGACTGCTGAGATTGTCTCCTAAATCGTTTATGTAGATTAGGAACAACAGAGGACATATTAACCAATCCTTGGAGAACGCCAGGTATTACTTCCGTTTTACTCGATGATTTTCCGTTGTTATTACGAGCTGTGACCTTTCTGACAGGAAATCAGGAACCCTGTCACAACTGAGACGATACTCCATAGGCACGCAGTTTAATTAGAAGTCGCTTGTGAGGAACGGTTTTAATGGCCTTTTGGGAATCTAAAAGTATGGAATGAATCTCACGTTCCCTTTCAATAGCAGTCAATACTTAGTGAGAATAAAGAGCCGGTTGTGTTTGCCAATAAATCGTCTTATTCGAGGTGATTCATAATATTTGCGTACAATACACGTTCCAGAACCCTACTGCAAATCGACCTCTCTGTAATCAGCGGATTACTCATGTTTCCTTCCTTGGGTATTGGTGTGACTTGTACAACTTTCCGGTCTTTAGGTGCGGATCTTTCAACGATCGATCGGTTGTATATGATTACTAAGTATGGAACTATTGTATCAGCATATTCTGAAAGGAGCCTATCGTGAAATCTGGACCGGAAGTATTTCCTTTTTAAGTGTTTTAAAATGCTTCGCTATACCGGGTATATCTACTTCTAAGTTAGTGTTGTTGGCAATTGTTGTTGATTAGAATTCTGGAATATTAACTTGGTCTTTTTTTGTCAAGGAATTTCGTAAAACCGTGTTTAGTGACTTGTTTTAGTAGCGCTGTAATAAATAACTCGCACATTGAAGTTACTGATTGCATCTTGCCACTGGTGTACTACACATACGACCAGAATCTCTTTGGCTTTTTCGCCAAATTTCGTGACAGAGTTTCGTTGTGGAAACTATTAAAAGCATCTCGCATTAAAGTACGTGCTAAATTTCGAGTTTCTGAAAAACTTCGTCCGTCTTGGACATTTTGCATTCTTTTAAATCTGACATAGTTTTTGTCGCTTCTTTTTTCGAAATACCGTTCTCAGATGTTCCAATTCCTGGGGTAGACTCTCTGCGTCAGAGATAGTGCGCGCCCTGTGTACTAGAGTTGAGTTTTAAGTACCCCATTCCTCTGTGAAGGGTGGTGGCAGCTGTCTGCGTGCAAATACAGATCAGTGTGCGTAGTCTTCCGATACACCCCATGACCTAGGGTGCCGTCAGCCCTTTTCTAGAGCAAGACGCCAAGGAAAGGTAATTTACCCTCCGTTTCAGTCTCGATAGTGAATTTGATGTTGGGGTGTATGTAGTTTAGATGTGTAAGGAAGTCAAGGAGTTTATCCATACCATGTGGCCAGATGACGAACGTGTCGTCCACGTAACGGAAAAAGCAAGTAGGGCACGCACTATCTCTGACGCAGAGAGTCTACCCCAGCAATTGGAAATCTGAGAACTGTATTTCGAAAAAATGGGTACTCAGAGTGGCAGATTCAACGTGCTCTCCGCCCAACCACTACAGCACAACCTGTGGAGATGGATGAAATCACGAGGGAGAAGGTAGGCACTGCGTTTATTCCATATACAGGCGCACTCTCGGTGAAACTCGCCCGCATTTTGAAGAAACACCGGGTCGGAACTGTGTTTTGTCCTCTGAATAAAACTCGTGCACTGGTGGGGAGCGCCAAAGGTGACCTCGGTTTGAGGAAGGCCGGCGTGTACCAGATTCCGTGTCAATGTTGCAAGTCGTATATTGGTCAGACGATGCGTACCGTCGAGGATCGATGCCGTGAACACCAGAGGCACACTCGACTGATGTATCCGAGCAAGTCGGCTTTCGCTGAACATTGTCGGAAAATCACGCTATGGAGTACGAACGCACGAGGATTCTGGTACAGACATCGAGATACTGGGACAGCGCTGTTAGAGAGGCCATCGAAATTCGCACCAATGACGACCTCATAAACCGTGACTGTGGCTATAATCTTAGAAAGGCTTGGGAACCAGCGATTGGGTTAATCAAGAGTAAATCGAGCAAACGTATAGTTGTGACGACCACGGCGGACAGAGCCATCACCCCGACGTCATCTCAGACGCCGTCGCAATCTGTTCCACCGCGCGACCGTGGCGCGGGGCGCGGACAGCGGAGGGAGCGCGCCGCGGGCGGAGGGTATTTAAATCGGCCACCGCCGCGATCGAACCCAGTTCCCTCTGAGCAGCCATAGTGTACGGATTTCCGTGCCGGCTCGTTCACAGGAGCTCAGTCCGTCAGTTCATCTGATGATGGTGACATGTATGATCGCCGAAATATTGTGCCCATTGGACACTGTAGACCGGCAGTACACCCTGTAACGTTCCCTCTTTCTGTTTATTTAGGTTTGATTTGTTTGATTGTTATTCTTTATTTCTATTATTCGGAATCTTTTTTTTTTTTATTAAATTGAGTCTGAAACTTACGTAATAAATACTTCGCGTGAAGTACGATTTGCAGCATAAACAAAAATTAATTTCGGAAATGTAATCCACTGAATATTAAAAGTAAAGCTTTTGAACAACGCGCATGACTGACTAGATACATTCAGAGGGTACGTACATTCGCGTGCGAGTGGTTGCGGTCTGATGAGAAATTTTCATTGTGAAATAATTTCGTCGTAACACACTCGGAGATTGCGAACGTACATTCAGAGTAGAGGCACGTACGTTCTATCATTCCCCGTGGCCTGGGTAAAAGAATGGCAATTATTTAAATCTAAGAGTATTTCTTTTGCATCGGACTAGTATTTTTATAAGAAAAAGAAGATTGCAGGTTCTGAATGTCTCGGCAAAACGAATCGGAAGTAATTTTAGCGGCCACGAAAGGAAAGTAGAGAGCACAATCACGTACCTCTATTGTTGAGCAGCGCCGTTTTGAAGATCTTCGGTTCCATCTAAAACTCGCCTTCTCTGCTTAACATAAATACTCCATAGGCATGGGAATAAGGCTTGTTGTGCGATGAAAATAATATAAAACACATCTTGCGTCTTTTAACTCATTCATTTACCACACACACACACACACACACACTAGTAATTAGACAGTACATCCCACCAGCCCATCAGAACAAAAAGTAGTCGTTCATGCAAGAAATAAAAAACGAAGGGCGAAATTGTTCCTATGTCTCTCAAAGATAAAAAGTTTACCAGAGATTTCTCTGGTGTGTCACTGGAACAATTTTTCAGCACCTCTGCGATTAAATCACAATATTTTCAGTTCCTTTACAACCCGTGGATATTTTGATCATCTCATAATAATTTGTTTGGTATTTATCTCTCAACTACCGTCGGTACTATTTCTCAGAAGTTAAACATCATCTGGTCTACGGTTAGATAGCCAGGTTAGAAGGAGTGGAAACTGTCTCTTAGGAAGGCCTCAAGCGAATTTTTATCTTCCGATGTATTTTGCGTTTAATTGTGTTTATTTTTTATGTTACGGTAATCAGTTTAGCTACAACCACCTTGTGCTTACTCATCCCTGTATCCGTCATAATGTTGCCTGTTTGGGCAAGATTATTTGTTGCTACGGGGCCAAGTATTTTTTCGCAACCATTTACACTTCGACAATGCTCCTGAACCAGGTGTTCAAAATAATTACCTGAGAACGCATTCAAAACGATTTCGGAGGACGTTCTACGGCTACCATCGACTTTAAACGTGCATTTGCACCAACATTTGGAGGGTAAATTGAAGTCGCCACCAACTATAACTCTATGAGTGGGGTAGCTATTTGATATGAGACTCGGGTTTTCTTTGAACTGTTCAGCAGCTGTATCATATGAACCGGGGAGGGGGATCGGTAAAAGCAACCAGTTATTAATTTATTTATTCGGCTGTCAGGCAAAACGGCTTCTACTGACACTAAATTATTTAGCTATTTAGTTACGTGTTTCATTGATCAATCTTACGAAAACCGTTATGATGTCGAACGTGTAAAGTGCATAAGAAATGCACATATAAATCGAGGATTTAAAAAAAAATAATAATTACCCACCTCATTCTTTAAATGGACTACAAATTTATTTATTCTTATTCAAGAATTCATCTATGGTACAGTAGTAGTTGTCAAGGAGATATGATTTCAATTTATTTTTGAAACTATTACTGCTGTCTGTGAAACATATTATTTCTTCTGGTAATTCATCGAAAAGTTTTACAGCAGGATGTTTTACCCCTTTCTGTGCCAAAGATAAGATAAGTAAAGGATAGTGTAAGTCTCTCTTCCTTCTGGTATTATAATCAGGAGTGCCACTGTTGTTTTTAAACTAGTCCAAGCTGTTGAGAACAGATTTTGTTACTGAATAAATGTACTGCGAGGCTGTTGTTAAGTTTCCTAACCGTTTAAACAGATCCCTACAAGATGTAAGACTATGAGTCCCACACATTATTCTGACCACTTTCTTTTGATCAGTGAATACTTTTTACCTATGTGTTGAGTTACCCCAAAATATTATTCCGTATGTCATCAGGTAGTGGAAGTATGAAAAGTATGTTAGCTTGCTAATTTCTATATCCTCAAAATCAGCAATTATTCCGATTGCGAAAGTCGCTGAACTTAGCCGTTTTAGGAGAATTAAGATTCGCATCTTTATGTACACCCAAAACTTAGTATGCTCTACCCTGTCTACGGACTTCTGTTGATGTGCTATATTTATTGAAGGAACTGTAATCCTTGCGGTAGAAAACAGGATGTAGTGTTTTTTGGATGTGAGGTCCGCCAGTTATGAAAAACGCCGTTTATCTCAGTACTCAAACATGTTTCGGCACCACTGTGCCATCATCAGTGGGTTTTCGTTTTTATTTATTCTGCAATGTGAACATTTTTGTTAGATGATTAGTTCAAACAACAGATTGTTTCTTTTTGTAGATACCTTTACATTTGGTGTGCATGAATTTTCTGGATCACTTTTGTGTTAATTACTACAGATAGCTTGTCATTTGCAACCAAACGACGTTGATGAGAAAGGTTTTTGCTGGGAGTTAACCTATCTTCTGGAATGTACACCAGAACACAATGTGATTGTGGTTTGTTATGTGTGCCAGCCCAGTCAGTGTTCATTTGTTCACCAGAGAGTTCGGTGCCAAATTTGAATTGTTTGCATTTTATCTTTGTGTGTGTGTGTGTGTGTGTGTGTGTGTGTGTGTGTGTGTGTGTGTCTGTTCTGAGTGTATTTTCTATGTGATTCTTAGCTGTGTGTGATGTCTGTTATATGGTATTCCTTTTGCGTGTAAATGGTGCGTCTTTGCAGATTTTAGTGTATCTATTGTTCGTGTGTGTGTGCGTGTGTGTGTGTAGACTTTATCTGTCTGTGCTGTTTTTATTTGTAAAGTTCCTTTAATGTGTTAAATGGTGTGCCCTTGCAAAGTGTAGTGTATTCGTTTAAGACCTGTTTTCCTTCTGCTATTGCCTTCTGTATCTGGAAGTTTTCCTCAATGGTCAGTTTGCTGTATAGGCTGTGGCTGGGTTTTAGTATTCTTAAGTCTGTTTCTATTGTGATGGGGTGGTGATTGTAGGCTATAAGGTGGTCAGCAAATGTGCTATAGGAACTGTTGCTTTTTAAAGCTCTGAGATGTTCCGAATATCTTGTTTTGAAGTTTCTGCATGTTTGCCCTTTGTATACTGACTGGCAAGTGTTGCATGTGAGTGCATATATTCCTGATCTGTTAAATTTATCCATGGGAGTTTCTTGTGTTCTGATCCTTTTCTGTGTTGTGTACTCCGTCCTGTATCCTATTTGGAGTCCCTGTTGACTATTCTGTGAACAATCTTGTTACTGTAGGTGAGTATGTGCCATTTCGTTTTGTGTGTGTGTTGTTGCTCTGTTGTGTCTTGTGTGTGGTCACTGTTTGTGTTTTGTGTTGTACTGTGCTGAGTGAGAATTTGTGTGTGTGGTGTGTTCATTTTTGTACTGTTTGCATATTTTTTTATTTAACTTGTCTACCGTATGGGTAGTATAACCATTTTCTACTGCTATTTGTTTTATTGTGTTTAATTCTTGTGTGTAGTTCTGTCTGTCCATGGGTGTTCTGTTTAATCTGTGGAGCATGAATCTGAAGTTTGCATGCTTTTGTGTCAATGGGTAGTTTGACAGGTTGTGAATGGACGTGCTTGTGGTTGTCGGTTTCCTGAATATTGTGAAGTTGTGTGTGTGTGTGTGTGTGTTTTTGTATGGTGACATCTAGAAAGTGTAGTGTGTTGTTAGTTTCTGTTTCTAATGTGAAGTTAATTTTTGGGTGTAAGTTGTTTATTTCATCGTGTAGCTGTTCTAAGTGTGTATGTGGTTCATCAATCAGGCATATTATGTCACCGACATAACGGTACCAGTAAATAACTTTGTAGTTTATTGGTTTTATTATGTGTCTGAAGATCATGTTCTCCAGGTTGTTCATGAATATGTTAGCTAGGAAGTCACTGATTGGTGATCCCATTGGCAGTCCTTCATGTTGAGAATAAAATTTTTTGTTGAATACAAAATAATTTTGTGATATTATGGTCTTGAGTATGTTTGTTATTTCATTGATTTGTGTAACTGGTATATTTCCTTGTTGTTTTATTCTTTGTGTGATGATGTTGATTGTTTCATTTACTGGAATGCATGTTTACATTGATGTGACGTCGAATGATACGAGGGTTGCTGTGTCCGGTATGTGTATGTTTCTTGATTCTGTCTATTAACTCCTTTGAGTTTTCCAGATTTCTGTTGCTATCAAACGTGTATAGTTTTTTCAGTAGTGTAGTGTCGTAATTAACACAAAAGTGATCCAGAAAATTCATGCACACCAAATGTAAAGAAGGTATTTACAAAAAGAAACGATCTGTTGTTTGAACTAAAAATGCACATACTTTTATAATCATTTAACAAAAATGTTCGCATTGCAGAATAAATAAAAACGAAAACCCACTGATGATGGCACAGTGGTGCCGAAACATGTTTAGGTACTGAGTGAAACGGTGTTTTGTATAACTGGCGAACCTCACATCCAAAAAATTTTAACTGCAAACACGGCCAATAAAAGGAGGTGCGAACCGAAATATGGATGTACTGTGTTTTTTTAAAGTTCAGAGGTATCTCAATGGCAGAAAACCAATCAATAACTTTTCCAAAGACATTATTTGTATAATTTCCTATTCGAGTTTCTTTTACTGGATTAATAATTATTCTTTGTATGAGCAGCAAACAGTGTCAGTTTAGCTTCTTGTTTCAGTTAAGAAGGAAGATCAGTTACATATATTAAGAACAGAAGGGGACCCATGATGGAACACTGTGGAATACCTAACGTAATTTCACCCCAGTTACAGGAAGTGAGAAACTTCCTTAAATCACTTAATCCATATAAAGAAACTTTTTGTTTCCTGTTCAGTAGCTATGAGTTAAACCACTCATATGTTGTTCCATTTATACTGTAGAATGGTAATTTCTGTAACATAATGTCATGTTGCACACCTTGAAATGCTTTGGATAAGTCACAGAAAGTTCCTACTGGTGACATTTTACTATTTAAATACCCTATTATGTGGGCAGTGAAATTGTATATTGCTGTTTCAGTAGAACAGCATTTTTGAAATCCAAACTGTGATTTACCGAGTATCCCATTACTGAAACTTTCTGGCGGATTAAAACTGTGTGCCGGACTGAGACTCGAACTCGGGACCATTACCTTTCGCGGACAAGTGCTCTACTAACTTAGCTATCCAAGCACGACTCACGACCCGTCCTCACAATTTTATTTCTGTCAGTACCTCGTCTTATACCATGCATTCTGTATCCCATTATTGTTGAGATGGCTAACCAATCTTGAGTACATTATTTTCTCGACGATTTTTGAAAACGCTGTGAGTAAGGATACTGGCAAGTAATTCTTGACATCTATGGTGTCCCCTTTATTGTAGAGAGGCTTGAAAACAGCATATTTTAACCTGGCTGGGAAAATACCTTGAGTTAGTGATGCATTACAGATGGGATTCAGAGCACCTGTTGTAACTACTCCACATTGTTTTAATATTTTCTTAGAGATGTCATCTGTTCCAACAGAACATTTGTTTTTGGAAGACTTAATGATTTTCCTTATTTCACAAGAGCTTGTTGGATGAAAATTAATCTGACAAAGATTCCTCAAAACTGACTCTTCGATGTACTGCATGGCTTTTTCTTTTGAACTATTCTGATCAACTTTTTCTCCTACATTTAACAAATGGTTGTTAAATACATTAGGAACTTGTGTACTGTTGGTTAAGGGGGTCTCATTCTCTTTAATAGTAATACGCTCTACCCCAGTGGTTACGTTTCCTGTCTGTCTTCTAACAACATTCCATAGTAATTTGATTTTATTGCCCGAATTGTTAATTTCATCTCTAATATATATATATATATATATATATATATATATATATATATATATATATATATATATATATTTTCTGACAACTTTCCTCAGTATGTTATAATAATTTTTAAAGTGTAAAATTACTTCAGGGTCTTTACTAATTCCACGGAGAAGAAATAAAAACTTTGAGATTCGCCGATGACATTGTAATTCTGTCAGAGACAGCAAAGGACTTGGAAGAGCAGTTGAATGGAATGGACAGTGTCTTGAAAGGAGGATATAAGATGAACACCAACAAAAGCAAAACGAGGATAATGGAATGTAGTCGAATTAATTCGGGTGATGCTGTGGGAATTAGATTAGGAAATGAGACACTTAAAGTAGTAAAGGAGTTTTGCTATTTGGGGAGCAAAATAACTGATGATGTTCGAAGTAGAGAGGATATAAAATGTAGACTGGCAATGGCAAGGAAAGCGTTTCTGAAGAAGAGAAATTTGTTAACATCGAGTATAGATTTAAGTGTCAGGAAGTCATTTCTGAAAGTATTTGAATGGAGTGTAGCCATGTATGGAAGTGAAACGTGGACGATAAATTGTTTGGACAAGAAGAGAATAGAAGCTTTCGAAATGTGGTGCTATAGAAGAATGCTGAAGATTAGATGGGTAGATCACATAACTAATGAGGAAGTATTGAATAGGATTGGGGAGAAGAGAAGTTTGTGGCACAACTTGACCAGAAGAAGGGATCGGTTGGTAGGACATGTTCTGAGGCATCAAGGGATCACCAATTTGGTACTGGAGGGCTGCGTGGAGGGTAAAAATCGTAGAGGGAGACCAAGAGATGAATAAACTAAGCAGATTCAGAAGGATGTAGGTTGCACTAGGTACTGGGAGATGAAGAAGCTAGCACAGGATAGAGTAGCATGGAGAGCTGCATCAAACCAGTCTCAGGACTGAAGACCGCAACAACACAACATCACAATTTTCTTTTTCTTCTGAAGATACTGTAATAACTGCAGTAATCCAAGGTTTCTTTGAAAACTGTTTGGTGTTAAATTTAGTAATTCTTTTGGGAGAACAATGTTAAAAACGGATATAAATTTATGAAGAAGTATGTTGCATTTATCATTAGCGTTTGGATCATTAGATACATCTCCCCAATTAACATTTCTTAAACTTTCTCTGAAGTGCTCTATAGATACCAGGTTGACCAGCTTTACACTTTTCACTTTTACTTAATGGTTTCTTAACTGCACACCACGCTAGGTTTTGTAAGTTAATCAATTGTGTGTGCATCATCATCTGATGATCCATTTATCATAGGGAAGGCATGTGTTAGTTTTACATCCTCTTCCTATACAAGTACATTATCTATTGGACTGCTACTGTCTTGAGCTGTACGTGTAGGGAATCTGATCACTGTTTCTAAATTATATTCCATTAATAACACTTTTAGTTCACTTTTCCTATCAGAATTGCTTATAAAGTTAATATTGAAATCACCACAGATTAATAACTTCTTCTTTTTGTCTCACAGACAGCATAATAGGGAGTCAAACGTTATTATGATTAGTTCCCAACCTCCTAATAGGGACCTGTATACTGCTGCTAATATCAATACTACGTTATCTAGCTGTAGTGCACATGCACAAACTTCAAAGTGCTGATCGACACAAAATTTGCTTACTTCTACAGTTTTGTACTCATACTCTTGTTTTGTGTAAATGGCAACTCCTCCTTTATCCATACTAGATCTGAAAGTGTAGGATGCTAAACTGTACCCATTTATATTGACACTTTCCATCCCCACAGTTACACGGTGTTCAGACAGACAAAGTACATCAATCTCATTCTTATTTTTGAGATCAACTAAACAAACTAACAGATCTTCTACTTTATTTTTTATTCCGATGAGATTTCTATGAAGTAAATTGATAGTGCTCTTAGCTGTATCCCTATTTAGTGTACAAGAAGCTTCTTTTATTGTATTTCTAAGTGCCACACACCTGCAGCTGCACCCTGTCCAGGTGCTGTTGCTGCTCGGCCCACGAGTCCTGCAGGAGAGACAGCTTCTCCCGCAGCTGCACGATCCTCTTCTCGCAGTGGCACATCGCGACTCGCCCTCTGCCACCTGCAGACGAACCACACGAGACGCCGTTTATTTATCTGCTGGCACTGACTTCTGATAACCCGCCAGGGTAGCTGATAGCGCTAATGCGATGCTTTCTGGTCTCAGGTAGGCGCGCCAGCCCCGGATCGAATCCTCCCGGCGGATTAACGATGAGGGCCAGTATGCCGGCCAGCCTGATTGTGGTTTTTAGGCGGTTTTCCACATCCTGCTAGGTGAATACCAGGCTGGTACCCACGTTCCACCACAGTTACACAAATCGCAGAAATCTAAACATGGTCGCACAATTGCATGCCTTACACTAGACGCAGACAGCTGTGGTACACTTATTCTGACCCAGGGGGGTTCAGGGTGGCGACAAGAAGGGCATCCGGCCAGCCTTTGCGACTAACACTGCCATACTCAATATTACCACCCAGACCAGGCGGTAGCTGGAGTGGGATCCGGATACAACAATTGGCTTTGGACACACTGCCTCGCTATTACTACAGATCACGTTACATTTGTTATTACAATACTTCACTGATTGTTAAGTGTGTTGGCAATACTGCACAGTTATGTTTTGTTAATGTGTCACCACAATATGCTGCATATCCGAAGACAGCATACTTAGCCTATCGAAAATAACCAACTCCTTTAAAAACTTCATATAGTTAAGGTTAACCGGCCATTGACCATCTTCTTCTGTGCTGGATGCACACACATTGCCCGAATTCTTACGGGACTTGGTAAGATTGTCTGCGAGTAATGAGTGTAATGGGCAGGGTCACTACGAATGTAGTGTGTGGACATTACGTTGGGAATGTGGGTCTGAAGGGGGGCGTGCCAGGGATAATTACGTGCAGTCGCACTATCCTCTGAGCCCTCGGTGGCTCAGATGTGTGAAATGCTCATATCTAGTCTGACCTGTCTCTCACACAGACGATTTCCTCGTGTACATTAATATATTAAAATTATCCCACCAACTTACTGATATCCTTCATATTGACAATATGATAGTGTTCATGTGATGTGTTACGACTGTGAAAGGATCCTGTGACCACTGGAGACAGTGTCACAACTTCCTCCAAAGAAATCGTAACACAACACAAACACACAAATGCCATATTAACTGATGTATATCCACCTGATGATGGAGGTTTAAACCTTCGAAACGCGTCGTGGAAACAAATAAACAGTGACTGGTAACAGTAAACTTATTGTTTCATTTAATATCATTTCATTCATATTTATTGATGGAAAGATATTAGAAAACAGAAAAATTGCATAATATTCACAAAATCTTAAACTTTTTGTTGTCTTATTACACCAGCAGCGGCAATCACACAAAATCTCGACAGTAAGTAAATTCGTCGTAAACTCTGCGTAGCGTATCTGTGTTGTTGTCATGGTCTTCAATACGAAGACTGGTTAGATGCAGTTCTCCATGCTGCTCAACCCTCTGGAAGCCTCTTCATATCAGAATGACTACTGCAAACTTGATCCCTCTGAATCTGCTTACTGTATACATCACTTGGTCTCCTTCTATGATTTTTACCCCCCTCCCTCCTCCAACTCTTCCCTCCAGTAGTATATTGGTGATCCCTTGATGCCTCGGAATATGCTATGCCAACCGATCCCTTCTTTTACTCAGATTATACCATAAATTTATCTTCTCCCCAATTCTATTCAGTACCTCCTCATTAGTTACATAATCTACCATCTAATCTTTAACATTCATCTATAGCACCACATTTCAAAAGCTTCTATTTTCTTCTGTCTAAACTATTTATCTTCCATGTTACGTTTCTATACACGGCTGCACTCCATACAAATACTTTCAGAAAGGTCTTCCTGACACTTAAATCTGTACTCGTTGTTAACAAATTTCTCTTCTTCAGAAATGGTTTTCTAGCCATTGCTACTCTACATTTTATATCCTCCCTAATCCGACAGTTATCAGTTATTTTGCTTTCCAAATAACAAAACTCGTATACTACTTTAAATGTCTCGTTTCCTAATCTAAATCCCTCAGCATCGCCTGAATTAATTCGACTACATTCCGTTAGCCTCGTTTTGCTTTTGTTGATGATTATCTCATACCCTTCTTTCAAGACACTGTCTATACCCTTCAACTGCTCTTCCAGGTCCTTATACCCTTCTTTCAAGGCACTGTCCATTCCCTTCAAATGCTCTTCCTGGTCATTTGCTGTCTCTGAGAGAATTACAATGCAATCGGCAGACCTTAACGTTTTTATTTCTTCTCCCTGGACTATAATTACTACTCCAAACTTTTCTTCTGTTTCCTTTACTTCTTGCTCAATATTCAGATTGTATAATATCAGGCATACGCTACAAGCCTGTCTCACTCCCTTCTCAACCACTGCTTCCCTTCCAAGACCCTCGACTCTTACAACAGCCATATGGTTTCTGTACAAACTGTAAATAGCCTTTCGCTCCCTGTATTTTACCCTGCCACGTTTAGATTTTGAAAGAGAGTATTCCAGTCAACATTGTCAAAAGCTTTCTGTAACTCTAAAAATGATGTAAACCTAGGTTTGGCTTTCCTTGACCTGTCTTCTAAGATAAGTCGTAGGGTCAGTATTTGCCCGCCTGCTGCTACATTTCTCTGGAATCACAACTGATGTTCTCCGCGTCTGGCTTCTATCAGTTTTTCCATTCTTCTGTTAGTATTTTGCAGCCGTGGCTTATTATACTCGTAGATCGTCCATTTTGTCACCTGTCAGCATCTGCTTTCTTTGGAATTGGAATTATTATATTCTTCTTAAAGTCTGACGGTATTTCACCTGTATCATACATCTTGCTCTCCAAGTGGAAGAGTTTTGCCGTGGCTGGCTCTCCCAAGGCTTTCAGTAGTTCTAATAGAATGCTCCCTGTTCCCGGGGCCTTCAAATGGTTCAAATGGCTCTGAGCACTATGGGACTTAACATCTTAGGTCATCAGTCCCGTAGAACTTAGAACTACTTAAACCTAACTAACCTAAGGACATCACACAACACCCAGCCATCACGAGGCAGAGAAAATCCCTGGCCCCGCCGGGAATCGAACCCGGAAACCCGGGCGTGGGAAGCGAGAACGCTACCGCACGACCACGAGATGCGGGCCCCGGGGCCTTGTTTCGATTTAGGTCTTTCAGTGCTCTGTCAAACTCTTCAGGCAGTACTATATCTCTCATTTCCTCTTCATCTACGTCGTCCTCCATTTCAATAATACTGCCCTCAAGTACTTCGCCCTTGTATTAATCCTCTGTATATTCCTCCCACCTCTGTGCTTGCCCTTCTTTGCTTAGGACTGGTTTTCCATCTGAACTATTGATATTCAGACAGATGGTTCTCTTTTCTTCAAAGGTTTGTTTAATTTTCATGTAGCCTGTATATATCTTACCCCTAGCGATATATGATTCTACGCTCTTACACTCGTCCTCTAGCCATTCCTGCTTAGCCATTTTGCACTTCCTGTCGATCGCATTGTTTATTCGTTTGTATTCGCTTTCGCCTGCTTCATTTATTGAATTTTTATATTTCCTCCTTTCGTCGATTAAACTGAATATCTCTTGTGTTACCCAAAGAGTTCTACTAGCCCTCGTCGTTTTAGCTACTTGATTTTCTGCCGCCTCCATTATTTTATCTGTCACAGCTATCCATTCTTCCTCTACTGTGTTCTTTTCCCCTGTTCTTGTCAATCGTTCATTAAGGCTTCATCTGAAACCGTCTACAGCCTCTGGTTCTTTCAGTTTATCCAGGTCCCATATCCTTAAATTCCTGATTTTTCGAGCTTCTTCAGTTTTAATCTGCAGTTCATAACCAATAAATTGTGGTCAGAGTCCACATCTGTCCCTGGAAATGTCTTACAATTTAAAATCTGGTTACTAAATCTCTGTCTTACCATTATATAATCAATCTGAAACCTTCTGGTGTCTCCAGGTCTCTTCCACGTATACAGCCTTCTCTGATGATTGTTAAACCAAGTTTATGATTAAGTTATGCTCCGTGCAATATTCCAGGCGGCTTCCTCTTTCGTTGCAATCGATATTCACCTACTACTTTTCCATCTCTTCCTTTTCCTTCTACTGACTTCCAGTCCCTCATGACTATTAAATTTTCGTCTCCATTAATTATCTGAACAATTTCTTTTATCTCATCATACTTTTCCTATCTCCCCCTCATCTACGGAGCTAGTTGGCATACAAACTTTTACTATTGCAATGGGTGTGAACTTCTTGTCTGTCTTTGCTACAATAATGCATTCACTATGCTGTTCTTAGTAGCTTATCCGCGTTCCTATATTTTACTCATTATTAAAGCTACTCATGCATTATCCCTGTTTGATTTTGTGTTTACAGCCTACCACCGAACTTCACTAATTCCCACTATATCTCAGCTTAACCTATCCATTTCCCTTTTTAATTTTCTAACCTACCTGCCCGATTATGGTATCTGACATTCCACGCTCTTATCCGTAGAACGCCAGTTTTGTTTCTCCTAATAACAACGTCCTGCTGAGAAAGACCCCGCCCGGAGATCCGAATGGGGGACTATTTTATCTCCGGAATATTTTATCAAGAGCTGTAGTTTCCCCCCATGCTTTCAGCCGTTCGCAGTACCAGCACCCAAGCTCGTTTTGTTTATTGTTAAAAGTCCAGATCAGTCAATCATCCAGACTGTTACCCTGCAACTAATGAAAAGGCTGCTACCCCTCTTCAGGAACCACATGTTTGTCTGGCCTCTCAACAGATACCCCTCCGTTGTGGTTGCACCTACGGTACGGCCATCTGTATCGCTGAGGCACGCAAGCCTCCCCATCATCGGCAAGGTCAATGCTTAATGGGTGACGAGGTAAAGGGGGGATGAAAAACCTTTCTTCCACTTGTCTCCACAAGAAAAAATTGCATGAGGTCATACCTAGGAATCTTGGAGGTCAAGAACAAAGAGCTGTGTTTCCGGGTCCCGAGTGCCCAAAACAGTGAGGAACTGCCGTAAACCGTTGTGACAGCGTGGTGGGGCTGTTTGCTTTCCGGATGTCAAGTATTTAGTGGCCTTCCAAAGTTGTGGGAAAAGCCAAGTCTGCAACATTTGGAGATAGCTCATTCCACTCACAATGTTTCCTAAAAAAAAGGACCCATAAACTTTTTCGTAAGAGACCCCACGAAAAGTGTACTCTGGGTGAATCTCTTTCATCCTCGGCAATTTTATGAGCGTCCTAAATTCCCCACATGGACACGTTCTGTCGGTTATTTAACTTTTTCGTTACGGTGAACTTCTGTAGGTCGGTAGCGAATGTGCCGCTCAACCGGTGGACTGCTGTAGCAGTTCCGCCTCGCGTCGTATTTCTCCGCTTCACTTCGCTCGACTTGTGTTGACGTTTGACCTTCGCACCATTACTAATACACCAGTATTTTCTGAACTGCTACCTAGAGACCGGTTTCAACATATCTTGCGGTTTTTACACTTCGCCTTCCCTCGCGACAATGACTATTTGTACAAGTTATCAAAAACATGTGTAATTTTTGTAAATATTTTCCCGAAAGGCCAACACTTGCGACAACACTACGAATGTGAAAGCCGGATTAGAGTAGCGCCACGGCCAGCGCGAAAAATTCGCCGTATAGCGAGCACGGCCGGGCGGGACTAGGGCTCGTCTACAGCGCACGACGCAACAATCACAGCCCGCCGTGAAACGGCTAACCGCTGAAGTGAAATGTACCTCCAACATTGAAAACTAGCCGTGATAAAAAAATCTGTTGTCTTCCAACTGAGTATTCCTGAAGTCAACACGTTTCCTTTCATCACCAGCCAGCGGAGTTTGCACTAATTGTATTCTGTATGATTTATAGACTAAACGTCGCCGTAACATTCGCCATGCGGGCAAATGACGAATTGTAAGTTGCTGCTTGCGCGATTTTCGTCGACTCCGCAAACACGTTTCCAAAATCCTTTACCGTTTCATCAGAAGTGTAGCATCGACCTGGATTCTTACTTTTGCACAAATATCCTCTCTCTTGAAATCGACAATACCAACGATGAATTCTTTTCTGTAAATGCGGATCAAACCCAAGCCGCCGATTCCGCTGGACTGTACCCACTGACTCACTCTGGCTAAACTGTAGCACACAAAACATGTTCTATTTTGTGCGGATCCCATTTCACTTCAGACTGGCTCAGCTGGTGCATCGACTGGCACCTAGTAGCACTTGCTTCACTAAAAAGCCGGCCGTAGCGGCCGAGCGGTTCTAGGCGCTACAGTCTGGATCCGCGCGATCGCTACGGTCGCAGGTTCGAATCCTGCCTCGGGCTTGGATGTGTGTTCTGTCCTTGGGTTAGTTATGTTTAAGTAGTTCTAAGTTCTAGGGGACTGATGACCTCAGAAGTTAAGTCCCATAGTGCTCAGAGCCATTTGAACCACTGTTTTCACTAAAAACTCTAGGTCACTCTCATTGAATCAACAAACATTTTATGTCCGGCATGGCCTCAGTTTCGTAATTATTACATCATGAAAAACCAGGCCATTCCTTTAAAAGCCTCGTACTAATACACACTAAGAAAGAGGAGCAAAAAGAACGACCCATCTCGAAGGAATTATCCAAATAGGACCGAAATAGGTGGATTACAATTTCAGAAAAATTGGATGATTATTAAAGTGAACGAGCTTCACAAAATGAACAAGACAATAACGCGCTGGTCCACTTCTGTCCTTTATGCGAGTAATTATTCAGCTTGGCATTGACTGATAGAGTTGTTGGACGTCCTGAGGTAAATCGTGGCAAATTCTGTCCAATCAGTACTTAGATCGTCAAAATACCGAGATAGTTGGGGAGGGGGCAGGGACCGACTGCCCATAATGCTCGGAACCTCCTCATTTGGGGGGGGGGGGGAGATCGGGTGACCTCGCTGACAGAGTAGGACCGAGCGAAGTGGCGCAGTGGCTAGCACACTGGACTCCCATTCGGGAGGAGAGACGGTTCAATCCCGCGTCCGGCCATCCTGATTTAGGTTTCCCGTGATTTTCCTAAATCGCTCCAGACAAATGCCGGGATGGTTCCTTTGAGAAGGCACGGACGACTTCCTTCCCCGTCCTTCCCTAATCCGATGAGACAGATAATCTCGCTGTCTCGTCTCCTTCCCCAGATAACGCAAGCCAACCCAACCCAACCAAGGTAGGCTTTGACGAGCACGAAGACAAGCGGTACAGTTTATTGTGATAACTCTTCTCATTGTTGTATATGTGCATTTGCCCGCTTTCTGTCTTCTTTGTTCCGCTGCACGCTGGCAGCACGTTATGCATGTATTTCAAGCAAGAGTTGCTCCAGGCTGTTTGTAACGGACAGACTGTGTAGATCAACTGAATATTACAGCACCATGTATTAGTATACAACCCGATACCAAGCGTCTCACATCTATGTATATTTTACGTACATGTATTGCCACAAACTATGAGGCGGAATGAAACTTAATGTCCCCTGTAAAGCTGTCAGTACCTAATCAAGTAACAAAATAATACTTAAAAAAGTAATTTCTCGAAACTAACTATAAACAAAGAGCATATTTTCGTATTTTGATAAAACCTGTGCGTTTCACAAAAAACCATCTGAAATATCATACAAAAAAACATATTTGGAACTTACGTAAGATGGGGTTGGACATTTTAGCTGTTACTGACATTCGGGTAAGGGGTGAGAAAGAAGAGGAAGTGGGAGAATACAAGGTCTACCTGTCAGGATCATAGCAGGAATAGGACAATGGCGTGTAGGGCTTTACATCAGGAAAGAAATGGAACCCAGCGTAGTTGCAATAAGGTACGTAAACGAACGACTGAGGTGGACAGATTTGACAGTGTCTAGCAAGAAAATTAGGATTGTGTCAGTATATTCGCATTGTGAAGAGACAGATCAAGATAAGATGGATAGCTTTTAAGAGGCACTCAGTGATGTATCTACATCTACATCTACATCCGTACTCCGCAAGCCACCTGACGGTGTGTGGCGGAGGGTACCCTGAGTACCTCTATCGGTTCTCCCTTCTATTCCAGTCTCGTATTGTACGTGGAAAGAAGGATTGTCGGTATGCTTCTGTGTGGGCTCTAATCTCTCTGATTTTATCCTCATGGTCTCTTCGCGAGATATACGTAGGAGGGAGCAATATACTGCTTGACTCTTCGGTGAAGGTATGTTCTCGAAACTTCAACAAAAGCCCGTACCGAGCTACTGAGCGTCTCTCCTGCAGAGTCTTCCACTGGAGTTTATCTATCATCTCCGTAACGCTTTCGCAATTACTAAATGATCCTGTAACGAAGCGCGCTGCTCTCCGTTGGATCTTCTCTATCTCTTCTATCAACCCTACCTGGTGCGGATCCCACACTGCTGAGCAGTATTCAAGCATTGGGCGAACAAACGTACTGTAACCTACTTCCTTTGTTGTCGGATTGCATTTCCTTAGGATTCTTCCAATGAATCTCAGTCTGGCATCTGCTTTACCGACGATCAACTTTATATGATCATTCCATTTTAAATCACTCCTAATGCGTACTCCCAGATAATTTATGGAATTAACTGCTTCCAGTTGCTGACCTGCTATTTTGTAGCTAAATGATAAGGGACCTATCTTTCTATGTATTCGCATCACATTACACTTCGCTACATTGAGATTCAATTGCCATTCCGTGCACCATGCGTCAATTCGCTGCAGATCCTCCTGCATTTCAGTACAATTTTCCATTGTTGCAACCTCTCGATACACCACAGCATCATCTGCAAAAAGCCTCAGTGAACTTCCGATGTCATCCACCAGGTCATTTATGTATATTGTGAATAGCAACGGTCCTATGACACTCCCCTGCGGCATACCTGAAATCACTCTTACTTCGGAAGACTTCTCTCCATTGAGAATGACATGCTGCGTTCTGTTATCTAGGAACTCCTCAATCCAATCACACAATTGATCTGATAGTCCGTATGCTCTTACTTTGTTCATTAAACGACTATGGGGAACTGTGTCAAACGCCTTGCGGAAGTCAAGAAACACGGCATCTACCTGTGAACCCGTGTCTAAGGCCCTCTGAGTCTCGTGGACGAATAGCGCGAGCTGGGTTTCACACGATCGTCTTTTTCGAAACCCATGCTGATTCCTACAGAGTAGATTTCTAGTCTCCAGAAAAGACATTATACTCGAACATAATACGTGTTCCAAAATTCTACAACTGATCGACGTTAGAGATATAGGTCTATAGTTCTGCACATCTGTTCGACGTCCCTTCTTGAGAACGGGGATGACCTGTGCCCTTTTCCCTTGTTAGAATAAAGGACAAGGACAGTGTTCTGCTCATGGGCGATTTTAATGCCAGGATTGGAAATCGAACAGAAGGGTATGAAAAGGTAATGGGTAAATTTAGAGGATATGGAGGCCAACACGAACGGGAAACAACTCTTTCTGTACCAGTATGGGCTTAGTAATCACAAACTCCTTTTTTAAACATAAGTACATTCACCGGTATACTTGGGAAGGCAGGGGAACCAGATCTGTCATTGACTATATAATAACAGATCAGGAATTCAGGAAGGCTGTGAGGGACACACGTGTTCAAATGGCTCTGAGCACTATGGGACTTAACTGCTGTGGTCATCAGTCCCCTAGAACTACTTAAACCTAGAACTTAGAACTACTTAAACCTAACTAACCTAAGGACATCACACACATCCATGCCCGAGGCAGGATTCGAACCTGCGACCGTAGCAGTCGCGCGGTTCCGGACTGAGAGACTAGAACCGCTAGACACACGTGTATTCAGGGGATTCTTTGATGACACTGATCACTATTTAATCTGCAGTGAAATTGGTATTGTGAGGCCGAAAGTGCAGGAGGTCAGGTCCATATGTAGGAGGGTAAGAGTGGAGAAACTTCAGGATAAGGAAATCAGGCACAAGTACATAGCAGTGATCTCAGAAAGGTACCAGTTAGTTGAATGTAGTCAATTAAGTAGTTGGAAAAGGAATGGACAAGGTACAAGGACACAGTACTAGAAGTGGCTAAAGAATGTCTTGGAACTGTAGTGTGTAAAGGTAGGATGAAGCAAACAGCTAGGTGGAATGACACAGTCAAGGCAGCCTGTAAAAGGAAAAAGGAAGGCGTATCAGAAATGGCTACATACTAGAACTCAGGTAGACAGAGAAAGTTATGTTGAAGAAAGAAACAAAGCCAAACAGATAACTGCAGCATCTAAGAAGAAATTTTGGGAAGACTTTGGAAACAGGTTGGAGACTTTAGGTCAAGCTGCTGGAAAACCGTTCTGGAGTGTAATTAGCAGTCTTCTAAAGGGGGGTAAGAAGGAAATGACAAGTATTTTGGACAGGTCAGGAAAATTGCTAGTGAATCCTGTTGATGCCTCGGGCAGATAGAGGGAATATTTTGAAGAGTTGCTCAATGTAGGTGAAAATACGATCAGTAATGTTTCAGATTTCGATGTACAATGGGGTAGGAATGTTGATGGAAATAGGATCACATTTGAGGAAGTGGAGAAAATTGTCAATAGATTGCAGTGCAATAAAGCAGCTGCGGTGGATGAAATTAAGTCGGAACTCATCAAATACAGTGGAATGTCAGGTCTTAAATGGCTACACAGGATAATTGAAATGGCCTGGGAGTAGGGACAGGTTCCATCAGACTGGAGAAAAGCAGTAATCACACCAATCTTTAAACATGGAAACAGAAAAGATTGTAACAACTACAGAGGTATCTCTTTAATCAGCATTGTGGGTAAAATCTTCTCAGGAATTGTTGAAAGGAAAGTGCGAGTATTAGTTGAGGACAAATTGGATGAAAATCAGTGTGGGTTTAGGCCTCTTAGAGGTTGTCAGGACCAGATAGCTTACGGCAAATAATGGAGATGTGTTACGAGTGGAACAGGGAATTGTATCTATGTTTTATAGATCTAGAAAAGGCATATGACCCCGTTCCTAGGAGGAAGTTGTTGTCTGTTCTACGAGATTAAGGAATAGAAGGCAAACTTTTGCAAGCAATTAAAGGTCTTTACATAGATAGTCAAGCAGCAGTTAGAGTTGACGATAAATTGAGTTCATGGTTCAGGGTAGTTTCAGGGGTAAGACAAGGCTGCAACCTGTCTCCACTGTTGTTCATATTATTTATGGATCATATGTTGAAAACAATAGACTGGCTGGGTGAGATTAAGATACGTGAACACAAAAGAAGCAGTCTAGCATATGCGGATGACTTAGTTGTGATGGCAGATTCTATTGAAAGTTTGCAAAGTAATATTTCAGAGATTGATCAGAAATGTAAGGACTATGGTATGAAGATCAGCATCTCCAAAACGAAAGTAATGTCAGAGGGAAATAGATATAAACGGATTGAGTGCCAAATAGGGGGAACAAAGTTAGAACAGGTGGACGGTTTCAAGTACTTAGGATTCATATTCTCACAGGATGGCAACATGGTGAAAGAACTGGAAGCGAGGTGTAGCAAGGCTAATGCAGTGAGCGCTCAGCCACGATCTACTCTCATCTGAAAGAAGGAAGTCAGTATCAAGACTAAGTTATCTGTGCACCGTTCAATCTTTCGATCAACTTTGTGTATGGGAGTGAAAGCTGGGTGGATTCAGGTTACCTTATCAATAAGGTTGAGGTTACGGATATGAAAGTAGCTAGGATGATTGCAGGTACTAGTAGATGGGAACAATGGCAGGAGAGTGTCCACAATGAGGAAATCATAGAAAAACTGGAAATGAACACTACAGATGTAGCAGTCAGGGCGAACAGGTTTAGATGGTGGGGTCATGTTACACTCATGGGAGAAGCAAGGTTACCCAAGAGACTCACGGGTTCAGCAGTAGAGGGTAGGTGGAGTCGGGGTAGACCAAGGATAAGGTACCTGGATTCTGTTAAGAATGATTTAGAAGTAATAGGCTTAACATCAGAAGAGGCACCAATGTTAGCACGGAATAGGGGATCATGGAGGAATTTTATAAGGGGGACTATGCTCCAGACTGAACGCTGAAAGGCATAATCAGTCTTAAATGATGATGGTGGTTGTGGAACTTAAGGAAAGGTTAGCTACAAAATAGGAATTGTAATTAAGAACAAAATTAACATCATACGTTTCGCACCACTGGATCCGACATAAAATTCTACTTTGTACAGAAAATCACTAAATCCAAGACAGTCATTATAATGTGTTAACTTTATCATATATTCCATGTAAAACCACAGTAATAGAAACTTATGTAATTTACCTTTTAATTACAAGCTTACGAAATATATTGTATATAGATATCGTATTTTCGTATTTCGGCAAAATCTGTTCACTTCATAAAAACAGATCAATGAGGATATCAAGCAATGTCTGGAACTCATGAAAAAGTTATCCATGAAAACCTATTTGTAAATAAGTAGAAAATAATGTTTTTATATTTTGCATTATTGACTCAGATATAGAAGATCCTTTTACACAGTAAATTAGGAAATTCACAATTAAACACAATTAAAACCACTATGTATCAATATGGCAATTTATTTCATGTAAAACTAACGTAGAAAGAACTTTTGTAATTAACTTTTTTAATTGTAAATAATGTATTTGGAAACTTCAATAATTGCTGTATCCATTACAATTAAAAAAGGAAATTCATCGAAAACCCTGATCCCATCAATTATAATTATTCAGGGTGCGAAGACAGTCTTCCACCCTGAATGCTACGTGGAGATCTACCAGACATGAGATGAGTATTCCACTCTACTAAAATTACTCGTCGTGATAAATACTTGTTTGAAAGTTCGTCACAGGGCGTACTTGATGTATAAATATTCATGCCTGATTAGTAGACGATACGTCACAAAGGGAAAATTTAAAACAGATTTTATGCTCACTAGTTTAGTTTCAGGGATAGGAGGAGCACTCAAGAAGGAATTTTAGTACTGCAGTTGATAACAGAGGGCAAATTTAAGACAAATACATTTCTTTTATCGATATGGAGAAAGCTTTTGATAACATGGAGTGGAATAAAAGGTTTTCTTTTCTTAGGCAGTGTGGTATAAACTGTAGGGCTAGAATGATAATCCATTATCTGTATACGAGGCGATTGCAGCAGTCAGCACAAGTCAAGCATAGTATAATTACAGTACATACAGAGGCATGTATGCAGTTGTTCTTCCTAGGTTCCACAGACGAATTGAGAGAGAAAGAAATCTCAAAACATAGTCTAATCAGAATTTCCCTCTGCCATGCACTTCACAGTGTTTTGGGAAGTATAGGCGTATATGTAGATATAGACGGAATGGTAATTGAGGCCAAAGTCACGAACGGCGTAAGGCAGGTTTGCTCGTTGTTACCACTGGCATTTATTTTGCACATTGAAGAGGAGGTTACAGACGTAAAGTACTGTGTGTGGGAAGTGTTTACCACGCACTGAATACTAGCACGATACAAATCGATGACGACACAGTAGTAATCGCCAAAAGAGTACAGGGGCCGAGTCGGTTATGTAGTCAAATCAAATTAATGCCAGCTGATAGCTATACGAAACCCATTAACAAAGAGAAAACTAAGGTAGTGATGTGTACAGCAGGTGGACATACTGGATGGGACAAGACGCTAACAAGAAGGCGGACGAATTTTGCTTAACGTGGAAGTTGACCTGATGAAGCAGGAAGTTGCAAGAAATACGTAGTAGTAAGGATTTCACAGGGCAAAAGGCTTTTCCGCAAAAAGAATCAGCTGCTAACATCTGTAAATATAAATCTGAAGAACAGAGAGAGGTTCATGAAAAGCTATGTTCTGAGAAACATGGTGAACAGGAAAGGAAAAACTGAACGATTATCGGCCTCTGAGGTTACAGGAGGCTGTTAATGATCAAATGGACTGGCCGAGTAAGGAACGAAGGCTCCTGCAACGAGTCAGTCAGGAAAAAATGTTTGGTGAAGAACAAGGTGACGTAAATACATAAGCTGGCCGAGCACATATTACAACATGAATCGTTGCAAAAAAGCTATCGTTGAAGGGGTAGTGGAAAGAAAGAATCGATGGAGCGTGTGATGACCAGGAACGGGGGTATCACTGGCACACGACGCAGCTGGAGAGCTTCATCAAACCAACCTTACGGTTGATGATCGAAGCCACATAAAAAAAATTTACACAACCAGAAAAAAGATAAATAAAAAATCACACCATTAAAATGATAAACATTTACAATTGTTACCTTGGAAATAATTTGGAACACAATATCAAGTTCAACACGTTTTACTTTAAAAGACTTATTTGTCATTTTCTCGGATATTGAACTTATTCTGGAGCAGGAACTTGTGTTTATGGCTGTTTTCTCCACAGTCCTCCCAGGCAAAAGTAGACGTGTCTCAGATTGCAGAAAGGACCACCATTCAGCATTATTAAAGCACAAGAAATTCGATATCAGAAATGGCATGTGGCCGTTACAGATCTAATAGCACTGAACACAGTTGTCACGAGATACCGACATTTTTTCGGTTCTACTCTCCAACGCGTAACCATCAAATTTTTCAACTACGACACACGACATAGAGAGGAAAAGAGGCAGGGAACATGAGGCTAAGAAGAGAAGGGAAGGGGGAGAGGGAGGGAAGGGGGAGAGGGAGGGAGGGAGGGAGAGAGAGAGAGAGAGAGAGAGAGAGAGAGAGAGAGAGAAACTATGTCGGAATTCAAATACAGCATGGGAAATTTATCACTGACATCTCTTCCATTCGGCCCAAGTTCCTCATCGAGGCTTATCATAACCTATTTAAAATAAATGTATTCTAGTTAACCTTGTAATGTTACCTGTAAAAAATCCGATTCCTCGCGCCGCTTCAGAGATAAAAAACACTCCGTGAAAGTTTACCAGAAGTGATCCGTGAATTTGCGAATGTGACGGTGTTTAAACTGCAGTCATTGATTGAGATCATTGCCAGATGATTTTGAAAGCCAGTCACGGATGATAAATAGAGCAGGCGTGACGTGCATGGAGCAAAAATTCGTATTATTATCTGAGGATGACGTACAATAATATCTCTGTGTGCAGAGAACTGGGAAAAATATAGCTGCATTCATATTATATTTAATACAGATTCATTCAGTTAAGATGGTCACCTTAAATATTTCCAGAACCGTTCAACATACCGTAATTCTGTTTTAACCCATATAAATTGCAAAAAGATCCTGACCCAGCGATGTATAGTCTTTTGTCACAGCTATATCAATTACAAAGTTACTGCTTTCAGCTTTGCTTTTCGAAATGGAACTAATAACTTTAACTGAATGTTTTGTCTGTGCTTGTCAGAACGTGATAATATATTAAAGCTAATGGAAAACCGTTCCGAATGTTCTGCAATATTTGCGGATTCTGCTAGCACGGTCAAATATCCATTATACGAGCGTCAGCCGTTTAACGCGAGTTGTGCCTGTCAGTCAGGTATTCAATTCCGTCAGAACAATGAATTTTTAATAAAGCGAGAGTCCGATTTCTTCGCGGACATTAGTAAAATCTTGAGGAGGAGAAGGGAGAGGTTGGTGAAGTAGATGTTTAAAAATCTAATCCTCGCCAATTAATGAGCGTGAAACTGTTTTATTAGACGCACCTACATAAAGCGTTTGTGAATATCAATTTGCCACATTAAACCACCCTTTTATTTTATACTGTTTACGACTACGTAGCCTTTCTCAATATTAAGTATAGGTCCTTAACCCTAAAGCACTGAAGGGGAAAATGTCAGACTGTTGCTAAACATGGTAAGTTTTACTACCCACATTTTATTCAAAGGAAGTCATAATTTACTTCTTTCTAATCTTTCTCAAGATTAAGTATAGCTCCTTAACCCTAAAGCACTGAAGGGGAAAATATCAAACTGTTGCTAAACATGGTAAGTTTTAATACCCACATTTTATTCAAAGGAAGTCATAATTTACTGGTTATGCACTAGTTAATTACAATTATTAGATCTCCAGTGGTATGTTACACAAAACGTCGCTTCATATCCTATAATGACAATTTTGTTGTTCAAAATGTTATTGGAAAAGAAGTCACAATTGGACGTGGTTATGCAATATGGAACCAACTCCAAAATGTACATTTTGAGCTAGAGCTGTTTTAGAACAACTTTACAAATAAAATTCTTTGCGAAAAGCTCGTGTCACATTATAAACATTTTCTAATGCTCTGTCAGATTAAGAAATTTGTCTCAACATTTTTTGATCCGTCGAGTGTAGGTAGCCGAAACTGGAGTTGGTTCTTTATAGCTTATTTTCAAATTGAACAGTAGTAGTTTGTTCTTGTGGTTTGCAGTTGGAACTGAGAAAAACGAGGCAATACTTAATATAACTGAGTCCATAAGTGAAGAATTTTTTATTCACAATGTTAATGTAAGAGTAGCAAACTGAAGAAGTGAATAGAAAACTAATTGATACACTATATCAAATTCATTACTATTTTGTTGTTTTTTATACAAATTTATGAAAGTAGTTACTTCAACAATGAGGTAACACTATCAATTAGGAAACATTATTGTTACTGTTGTTAATTACATAAATACGTTATGCTCATATGAATTTTTTACTCGCTGAGATGCTCGAAAGCTACTCCAAACTAAAATAAATTGTACGATCGTCATCCACAAAATCAGGGTCTGAAGTTTGCATAAAACTGTTTGGCATCCCCTCAGAATGAGATGCAGTATCGATTTTGTGTGCTGCAACTTTAGCAGTGATACCGGTTTACCATTTGGCCATATAGGTACCAAAATTCTGTCAGATCTGGTGAAGACTTTGGGCAGCCTTCAGTACGTCTCTGGATATTTACTTTAACGAAACTCACATCGAAGTTCTTGTTCACGAATACTGAATAACGTATTCTTATTTGACAAAGTTCAGTCCACTTAACTGTGTTAATGTGTATATCTTGTGTTCTGTGCTTTTTGTTGACTATGTTTTCTTTTTCTTACGATGTATTACTTCTAAGACTTCCTTTGCCATCCTATGGATTTGAAGATGGTATTTTTTTCCAGTAACTTGTTGTATGACAGTGATGTAATCTGCTGGGTTATACAGTCTCTGTTGCATTTCTTGTGCATTTTCTATATCACTGTCATTTTGCTGTCATTCGGTAAGATTGAATGACAGGAAATAAGAAATTTTAGAGTAATCGTATTAAGGGGGCCATGTTCCTGCAGAGTTGTCTTCAACGTCAGATTCGTTTTCATATTTATGTTCAGCCCTCCACAATAATCAGTCCACAAAATTAGTGACTGAATTTGTTCATTAACATTGCTAAGAATGTGTCGCCCCAGACACGATACTACTTCTTGAGCTCTACGACCAGCATCTCCTTCAGCCGACGCAAAACACTGAGCTTCGTAGTATTTTCCTGTGTGCATTCCGCAGTTATACAACCACAGTTGCCGTTAAATAAAAAATAATATTAGTTGGAATTCGGGTTAAGGGTGAAGTTATTTCCAAGTCAAATGTGGTGGTTTCCGATTCTTCATCTATTATTGATGTTATCACATCCTTTTTCAGTAATTTTAGTGCTTTCTTTGCTTCGTCTAGATGTATCCTTTGATCGTCCTTGAGCTGCTCCCTACTAACTTCATTATATGTGGAGTGGATTTCTGCATTAACTCTGTCACAAACTTGCATGTATCTTTCTTTATTCTTTCTCTTCTGAGATTGTAATATCTGAGAAAAATATCTTTGTATTTGGAGAAAGAAACGATGTTGTAGTATTCATACATCTTACTCACCGTTAAATCTCGTGGAAGGTACTTCGAATCTGTATTGTTCCTATTGTAGTGGCCTACATACTTTGGGAACTTTGCTGTAAGTTCCATTACATCCTGAGTTGTCGATCTGTTATTTTGTTGTGTTCACTAATATTTTTCCTTAGATCCAAAAATTATAGTCCTCAATGGTACTTCACCAGTGTAGTATTCACTTTTTTCATTGAAATTTGTAATGTTTGACAGGAGAAGTCCCTACAAGCTTTGGTTTCACTGAATTTGCATACTCCGCCGTAAATCTGCTTACTATTGTCACTCCACCTGTGTCGCCTGACTGCTCGTTGTTAAGCCATATTCCATAATAGAGATGTTTGGACGTTATGATCACCAGTATTCCAAAACTTATTAAAATAGTCGTTTCTCTGCTCCATGCTTATTTTCTCATTGCACTTTTTCCGCAGTTACGTAGATAATCTCGGAACATCTTCGATTCTACAGCTTGCTGCGACACATTAAAATAGGTCTTGTTGGTATTTCTTCTCTTCTTTCTTTCTTGTTTTGATAATCTTCTGAACTTCCTCTTCCTCCCTTACAACTAATTTCACTCTCAAAATGGATAAGGATACATAAATTGCATAAGGCTACAAACCACATTTTTAAGATTAATTATTCATCATTTGAAGTCGACAGTTACTAATATTGCATACGAATTAGATAAAGTTTTACGAAACCAATATTTGAATTTGTGTGCACAGTTTCGTCTTCACGGCCTAGCTCAAAACTACATGGAAATGTCATATAAGTTATCAACTGAAAAACAATTATAACGACACAGGCCTAAATATTAAAACATTCTGTGGCGCAAAATTATTTGTTTACAGTTTTTAAGATAACTTAGTGATTAACATTATTAATTAAAATGCAGCCGTTAATAACCATTATGTGTTTCAGGCACAACATGGTCATACTAAGCTCAAAATGCCTGCTTTCAGTATTTTCTGCTGAATACAAACACACCACAGACGTTCCTCTGGATAACATCTCTGTGACAACAGTATGCCTTTCTAAACAATAACATACAAGAAAAGGCACTCCTCGTATTTACAAATTAAGTACTCATGTTTCAGCTCCAATATGTAAAAATGCAAAACATGTGACATGCTTACACAAAGATGGTTCCATATTACAGCTCACTGCCACATGGATACGGCAAATAGTAGCTGGTTCAGACCTCTCTAGACAGCAGCACGTTATGGAACTCTGTTGGTTCTTTTTTCATGACATATTACACATATTCCATCATAGTTTGCAACAGAGAAGCAGAAATCTGAAAAAATGGTAGTTGGAGGCAAATTCCACAACTATGTCGAATTTATGTTGTGCATTGTTGTTGTTGTTGTTGTTGTAGTCTCCAGTAAAAAAAACTGGTTTGATGCAGCTCTCCATGCTACTCTATCCTGTGCAAGCTTCTTGATCCCCCAGTACCTACTGCAACCTACATCCTTCTGAATCTGCTTACTGTACTCATCTCTTGGTCTCCCTCTACGATTTTTACCCTCCATGCTGCCCTCCAATGTTAAATTTGTGATCCCTTGATGCCTCAGAACATGTCCTACAAAACCGGTCCCTTCTTCTACTCAAGCTAACACAACTTTCTATTCTCTCCAATTCTATTCAGTACCTCCTCATTAGTTATGTGATCTACCCATCTAATCTTCAGCATTCTTCTGTAGCACTACATTTCGAAAGCTTCTATTCTCTTCTTGTCTAAGCTATTTATCGTCCATGTTTCACTTCCATACATGGCTACACTCCATACAAATACTTTCAGAAAGGTCATCCTGACACTTAATTATACACTCATTGTTAACTAATTCCTCTTCTTCAGAAATGCTTTTCTAGCCATTGCTACTCTATCTTTTATATCCTCCCTACTTTGACAGTTATCAGTTATTCTGCTTCCCAAATAACAAAACTCATCTACTATTTTAAATGTCTGGTTTCCTAATCTAATTACCTCAGCATCATCTGCATTAATTCGACTATATTCCATTATCATCGTTTTGCTTTTCTTGATGATTATCTCATATCCTCCTTTCAAGTCACTTTCCATTCCGTTCAACTGCTCTTCCAGGTCTTTTGCTGTCTCTGAGAGAATTTCAATGCTATCGGCAGACTTAAACGTTTTTATTTGTTCTACTTGGACTTCAGTTATTATCCCACTTATTTTCTTTTGTTTCCTTTACTGCCTGCTCAGTATACAGATTGAATAACATTGGGGATAGGCTACAACCCTGTCTCACTCCCTTCCCAACCACTGCTTCCCTTTCATACCCCTCGACTCTTATAACTGCCATCTGGTTTCTGTACAAATTGTAAATAGCCTTTCGCTCCCTGTATTTTACCCCTGCCACCTTCAGAATTTGAAAGAGTGTATTCCAGGCAACATTGTCAAAAGCTTTCTCTAAGTCTACAAATGATAGGAACTTATGTTTGCCTTTCCTTAAGCTACCTTCTAAGATAAGTCGTAGGCTCAGTATTGCCTCACGTGTTCCAACATTTCTACGGAATCCAAACTGATCTTCCCCAAGGTCGGCTTCTACCAGTTTTTCCATTCTTCTGTAAATACGCGTTAGTATTTTGCAGCCGCGACTTATTAAACTGATACTTCAGTAATTTTCACTGTAAGTAGGATGTTTAGGGTTTTATATTGGTAACGCCACATAGCGCTCTGTATGAAAATCACTGACTGTGCTGTGTGCAGTCTGTGGCTGTGTGGCATTGTTGAAATATTCGCTATTGTAGTGTTAGGCTGTTGGCTGTTAACAGCGCGTAGCGTTGCGCTGTTGGAGGTGAGCCGCCAACAGTGGTGGATGTGGGGAGAGAGATGGCGGATTTTTGAGAGAGAGAAACAGTGGCTCTGAGCACAATGGAACTTAACTTCTGAGGTCATCAGTCCCCTAGAACTTAGAACTATTTAAACCTAACTAACGCAAGGACACCACACACATCCATGCCCGAGGCAGGATTCGAACCTGCGACCATAGCGTTCGCGCGGTTCCAGACTGCAGCGCCTAGAACTTCTCGGCCACTCCGGCCGGCACAGAAACAGTACATTTGTAAGAATGGATGTCATGAACTGCTATATGTATTATGACTTTTCAACACTATTAAGGTAAATACATAGTTTGTTCTCTATCAAAATCTTTCATTTGCTAACTATGCCTATCAGTAGTTAGTGCCTTCAGTAGTTTGAATCTTTTATTTAGCTGGCAGTAGTGGCGCTCGCTGTATTGCAGTAGTTCGAGTAAAGAAGATTTTTGTGAGGTAAGTGATTTGTGAAAGGTATAGGTTATTGTTAGTCAGGGTCATTCTTTTGTAGGGATTTTTGGAAGTCAGATTGCGTTGCACTAAAAATATTGTGTGTCAGTTTAGTGTTGATCAGAATAGGGAAAGAACCAAATGTCTGAGTACATTCAGTTCAGCTCAGCTGTTTGAAAATCAAATAATGTAAGAGGTTTATCAGCACAGTAATTCAATAATTTTTCTAAGGGGACGTTTCATATGATCTTCCCCGAGGTCGGCTTCTACCAGTTTTTCCATTATTCTGTAAAGGATACGCGTTAGTATTTTGCAGCCGTGACTAATTAAACTGATAGTTCGGTAATTTTCACCTCTGTCAACAACCGCTTTCTTTGGGATTGGAATTATATTTTTTTTCTTGAAGTCTGAGGGTATTTCGCCTGTCTCCTACATCTTACTCACTAGATCGTAGAGTTTTGTTAGGGCTGGCTCTCCCAAGACTTTCAGTAGTTCTAATGGAATGTTGTCTACTCCTGGGGCTTTGTTTCAGCTCTTTTAGTGCTCTGTCAAATTCTCCACGCAATATCATACCTCCCATCTCATATTCACCTACGTCCTCTTCCATTTCCATAATATTGTTCTCAAGTACATTGCCCTTGAATAGACCTTCTATATACTGCTTCCACCTTTCTGCTTTCCCTTCTTTGCTTAGAACTGGATTTCCATCTGAGCTATTGATATTCATACAAGTGGTTCTCTTTTCTCCAAGGTCCCTTTAATTTTCCTGTAGGCAGTATCTATCTTACCCATAGTGCTATATGCCTCTACATCCTTACAGTTGTCCTCTAGCCATCCCTGCTTAGCCATTTTGCACTTCCTGTCGATCTCATATTTGAGACGTTTGTATTCTTTTTTGCCTGCTTCATTTACTGCACTTTTATATTTTCCCCTTTCATCAATTAAATTCAATATTTCTTCTGTTACCCAAGGATTTCTACTAGCCCTCGTCTTTTTACCTACTTGATCCTCTGCTGCCTCCACTATTTCATTTCTCAAAGCTATCCATTCTTCTTCTACCGTATTTCTTTCCCCCGTTCTTGTCAGTCATTCCCTAATGCTCTCTCTGACACTCTCTACAACCTCTGGTTCTTTCAGTTCATTCAGGTCCCATCTTCTTAAATTCCCACCTTTTTCAGTTTCTTCAGTTTTAGTCTACAGTTCATAACCAATAGATTGTGGTCAGAGTCCACATCTGCCCCTGGAAATGCCTTACAATTTAAAACCTGGTTCCTAAATCTCTGTCTTACCATTATATAATGTCTGAAACCTTCCAGTGTCTCCAGGCCTCTTCAATGTATACCTCCTTCTGTCATGATTCTTGAACCAAGTGTTAGCTATGATCAAGTTGAGCTCTGTGCAAAATTCTACCAGGCGTCTTCCTCTTTCATTCCTTACCCCCATTCCATATTCACCAACTACTTTTCCTTCTCTCCTTTTTCCGACTATCGAATTCCAGCCACTCATGGGTAATAAATTTTCATCTCCCTTTACTATCTGAATAATTTCTTTCATCTCATCATACTTTTCTATCTCACCCTTATCTGCGGCGCTAGTTGGCATATAAACTTGTACTACTGTGGTGGGTGTAGGCTTCGTGTCTATGTTGCTACAATAATGCGTTCACTATGCTGTTCGGAGTAGCTTATCTACGCTCTTTTTTTATTCATTATTAAACCTACCCTCGCATTACCTCTATTTGTTTTTGTTTTTTGTATTTATATATATTTGTGCACTAGGTACAAGTAATTATAATTATAATAACTCCAAGATTACGGTATTCTGCATACAAAACTAGCAGATTCTTCTGCTTTAGACACTATTATTATAATCTAAGCAAGACCTTGCTGAGTGTCTTGCACAAATTGCTCTTGAACAGTGTCTACAAAACGTCGTCATTCTTCGTTTTGTCGATGGTCAGAACAAGCATACTTTTCTCCCTTGAGTTTGTTGTAGATTCTGCTTCCGCTGCTCAAGTTAAATTCCCCAAGCAAATCACACTAAATATTAGTGTCAAAATCAAACCTGGCACCATCCGTGTTCTACTAACTTCAGCAGAACGAGATGAGATTAGCTCTGAAGGGGGCCAATGTGGTACAAAGTACTTCTAACTTTGATTGCTTGGTATTTCCCCTAAGATGCCACACTAAGATACATTCTAAGCAATAAAACATATATGCCTTCTATAAGGAAGCAGGCACACCATTGCTAAACATTCGCAAAATTTACGGCGAGAGCACCAGTGTCAGCAAAACCGCTGGAGTCAGGTAATAAATACTTCAGCCATTGTTAACAACAGTGGCTGCTATGTAGGTACCCAAGAACACGTGTCGCTAAAGTGCCCAAATAGGCGGAAACCGCGTGGAGATACCAACTGCAGCCTGTATATTTTATGAGGGTTTATTAACATAGGGTTAAACGAATATACTCTGGGGGTTACAGTGAAAGTACTTGTTTACGACACAACGTTTTGGAAGCAGAACGTGGTTGGCCGAACTTTAGTGTTACAGGCGCGACATCAGGCGTTATGAAAACAACAGCTACGCATCGTCGTCACTTACAAATGTAACTTCTGCCAATAACTCTAATACATATAAAATGAGCTTCTCGCCAGTTAAATAAAAGAAATGTATAGCTTTATATTCAGTCAACTTCTTTTCTTTTTTTTCACTCCATAGAAAATAATTTCGTCCACATTACCGACATTTTAAGAAGCAAGTAGCAACCTGACAGCCCTATTAAGACCCAGACGCGGCAGGGCCGATGGATGGACCGATAATAGACTGCGGGAACTACAGTTCGGCAGCCAGATAATCGATAATAAAGTGTTTACATGGACAGCCGGAAGTGGAACTGGGAAATCGGCTTACTTAAACCGGAGCCCAAGTAAATCCAATGGCTCGGAACAGCCATCACGTCCGGTGGGGCACTTTGGAATGAGAAGGTATGATTACGAAGCAGGAATAGTCGAGAAGACTTCAGTTTAAAAGAGATCTAATCACACATGGCTATATATTGTTGGAGCGACGCAGTAGCAGGAAGGCGGAGAACGGACCGAACGAGGTGGCACAGTGGTAGAGATAAACATTGAAATCCCATTCGGGAGGACGGCGGTTCAAACCCGCATCTGTCATCCGGTTTTCCTTGATTTCCATAAATCGCTTCTGGCAGGGATGGTTTCTTTCGAAGGGCATGGCCCATTTCCTTCCTCATCCTTGAAACAACCCGAACTTGTTCTCCTTATCTAATGACCTCGATGCCGAAAAGACGTTAAATGCTAATGTTCCTTTCTTTCGAAGAACATGGAACCTAGCACCAGTTAACTGCGGTAAAAGTTCTTGTTTCTGCCACACACTTGAAAGAAAGGCGAATTTCACAATCTGGCTGCATTTGTACAAGGGGCGTCTAAAAAGTAATGCTATATTTTTTTTTTTTTCTGAAAGCAGATTGGTTTGATTCAGGATTCCAATATGCCACGTTATTCCCCACTCTATTGTCTTCAAAACACTGTGTTCCAATATAATCTCCATTCAATGCGACGGTCTTCCGCTATATAACTGGGAGGCCTATACGCCAGCATGGTACCACTCTACTGATTGATGATGGAGAAAAAGTCTTGTAGCCGCGCGGGATTAGCCGAGCGGTCTCAGGCGCTGTAGTCCTGGACTGAGCGGCTGGTCCCGGCGGAGGTTCGAGTCCTCCCTCGGGCATGGGTGTGTGTGTTTGTCCTTAGAATAATTTAGATTAAGTCCCATAATGTTTCACACCCTTCGAAAAAGTCTTGCTTCTACAACCTTCCCATCATCCACGTAATGCATTTTATGGAGTGCGTACTTCATTGGGCCAAGCACTTGGAAGTCGGAAGGTGCGAGATCCTGACTGCAGGATGGATGACGAAGAACAGTCCAGTGAAGTTTTTTGAGCTCTTCGTGGATGCCCAGACTTGGGTGATGACTTGTTTTGTCATCGAGAAGGAGAAGTTCGTTTGGATTTCTGTAGGGACGAACATTCTGAAGTCATTTCTTCAACTTAGTGAGGGTAGCACAGGTGTGTGTGGCTGGCCGGCACGAGGGACGTCTGACAGGCTTGCTAACTGTACAAGGAAAGCAAGGCTTACTAGAGTAAATTAATGCGGGTTGTAGTAGTTGTGGGGGCTTGCACGGGAAAGGGCTGCAGGAAACGAGTCTTGGGGCTGAAGACCACAGCAACGGCAACAGTAAGAGCAACAACAACTACTACTACAACTACAACAGCCACATTTGCAGTCCAACGGTCCTGCACCCACAGTTGCTGGCGATCGACTCAGGGTTTCGTGATCGCGACGAAACGGTCACCATCCAGCCCTTTCAGGCAGACAGCATAATCAATAGAATGTTGTCAGTTTTCATCGTCCACTCCGCGCCCACACTAATGCACTGACTGTTCCCACAAAGTGCTCCTTCCCAGAAATTATATCCAAACAGCTGCTGGAAAACGCCTGCCTTCGCAGGGAACTCGCTAGTCATTAAGCCCGCCACGGGAGCAGGGACCGGCCTACTTTAGGCAGGGTGCACAAAGTGCAGCCCATAATCTACAAAGACCCACTTCCACTAGTCACTGCAAAACAGGTCTTGCGTCAGCAGTGCCCAAAAGGTCTAACCCACAGAAATTGAAACGCATCAAATGTTACAAGACGTGTTACTTGTGTTCTGAAAATATACTCTACTGGCCATTAAAATGGTTATACCAAGAAGATGACGTGCTACAGATGCGAAATTTAACCGACAGGAAGAAGATGCCGTGATATGCAAATGATTAGCTTTTCAGAGCATTCAGACAAGGTTGGCGCCGGTGGCGACACCTACAACGTGCTAACGTGAGGAAAGTTTCCAACCGATTTCTCATACACAAACAGCAGTTGCCTGGTGAAACGTTGTTTTGATGCTTCGTGTAAGGAGCAGAAATGCGTACCATCAAGTTTCAGACTTTGTTAAAGGTCGGATTGTAGCCTATAGCGATTGCGGTTTATCGTATCACATTGCTGCTCGCGTTGGTCGAGATCCAATGACTGTTAGCAGAATATGGAATCGGTTGGTCAGGAGGGTAATACGCCGTGCTGGATCTCAACGGCCTCGTATCACTAGCAGTCGAGATGACAAGCATCTTATCCGCATGGCTGTAACGGATCGTGCAGCCACGTCTCGATCCATGAGCCAACAGATGGGGACATTTGCAAGACAACAACAGTTCGACGACATTTGCAGCAGCATCGACTATCAGCTCGCAGACCACGGCTGTGGTTACCCTTGACGCTGCATCACAGAGAAGAGCGCCTCCGATGGTGTACTCAACGACGAACCTGGGTGCACGAATCGCAAAACGTCATTTTTTCGGTTGTTTTTGTGGTCTTCAGTCCTGAGACTGGTTTGATGCAGCTCTCGATGCTACTCTATCCTGTGCAAGGTTCTTCATCGCCCAGTACCTACTGGAACCTACATCCTTCTGAATCTGCTTAGTGTATTCATCTCTTAGTCTCCCTCTACGATTTTTACCCTCCACGCTGCCCTCCAATACTAAATTGGTGATCCCTTGATGCCTCAGAACATCCTACCAACCGATCCCTTCTTCTGGTCAAGTTGTGCCACAAACTTCTCTTCTCCCCAATCCTATTCAATACTTCCTCATTAGTTATGTGATCTACAAATCTAATCTTCAGAATTCTTCTGTAGCACCACATTCCGAAAGCTTCTATTCTCTTCTTGTCCAAACTATTTATCGTCCATGTTTCACTTCCATACATGGCTACACTCCATACAAATACTTCCAGAAAAGACTTCCTGGCAAATTTATATTCGAAGTTAACAAATTTCTCTTCTTCAGAAACGCTTTCCTTGCCATTGCCAGTCTACATTTTATATCCTCTCTACTTCGACCATCATCAGTTATTTTGCTCCCCAAATAGCAAAACTCCTTTACTACTTTTGTCGGATGAATCCATTTTCATGATGGTCGCATACGTGTTGCCGACATCGCGGAGAACGTACATTGGAAGCGTGTATTCGTCATCGCCATACTGGCGTATCACCCGGCGTGATGGTATGGGATGCCATTGGTTACACGTCTCGGTCACCTCTTGTTCGCATTGACGGTACTTTGAACAGTGGACGTTACATTTCAGATGTGCTACGAGCTGTGGCTCTACCCTTCATTCGATCGCTGCGAAACCCTACATTTCAGCAGGATAATGCACGAGCGCATGTTGCAGATTGTAAGGGGTCCGTAGGCCCTTAATATAACTTTGCACTCGGCACAGGTCGATAGGGCGAACAATCGATTGTGACGTGTTGCGAGAGCAAGTGTGTAGTTGCGCCAGAGTGGTTGGCGAGTATATGTGTGTGAAGGCCATTGTTGAAATACAGGGCTTTAAGGGAGAAGGGTGACCATCGCCGTGGTTAGACCCCTATGTAATAGATTAATACCGGGAAAGTGAAGATGTAAGTGATCAGTGACGTTACTAGTGCCGATATTTGGTTTCGCGTCTACCGCGCTGGCCTAACCTTGGATTGCACTGTTGGATGCAATGATGGATTAGCGTGTGACGATAATGGAAAATGAAGAAAGCCTGTGCTGTGATTAGCCGTAAGTAGATATGTATGACGAAGGCAGTGGCTGTCACCTTTTTGTGTTTTGAGAAGAATATAAGTTCGTAATTAGTGAAACTGTGTTGGTGTTCCTTATTACCAGACATTCAGTATTATAGTATTGAGCAGAACGAACTGGAAAGTAACAACTTCCGTACCAGCCCCATTAGGTTAACGGTCATGTTAATAATAAATATTGGGGTGCTATTCGATCATATCAGGTCGGGATAAAATCGCAGGTGTTACAAGGTCCTGTACGGGCATTTCTGGATACAGAAAATGTTCGAATGCTGCCCTGTACGGGCATTTCTGGATATAGAAAATGTTCGAATGCTGCCCTGGACAGATCTCCCACCAACTGAAAACGTCTGGTCAATGGTGGCCGAGCAACTGGCTCGTCACAATACGCTAGTCACTACTCTTGATGAAGTGTGGTATCGTGTTGAAGCTGCATGGGAAGCTGTACCTGTACACTCCATCCAAGCTCTGTTTGACTCAATGCCCAGGCGTATCAAGGCCGTTATTACGGCCAGAGGTGGTTGTTCTGGATACTGATTTCTCAGGATATATGCACCCAAATTGCGTGAAAATGTAATCACATGTCAGTTCTAGTAAAATATATTTGTGCAATGATTACCCGTTTATCATTTGCATTTCTTCTTGGTGTAGCAATTTTAATGGCCAGTAGTGTATTACAAACGCTACATTTTACCAGACGAGAGCTCTATGAGGAAGGACCTTTTAAAACATTTACGTATGATGAACACAGTGAGTGAACAGCGGCGCAGCTGGCGTGTAGCGTTGCCCCGCTGTCAGAAGAAACTCTCCGAGTCCTGGACTAGAGTTCCGAGGGCTGGGCTGTCCGAGGTCCTTCTGAAGTGTTCCAGTGGTTGAGGCGTCAGCCGATTGGGGTGACGTAATACCAAAGCCAGTCGCCAGAAATCACCGTCCGAGCCTTCTGTCTTCGACACGAGGAGTTGCAACATCAGCTGAAATCGAGCATTAAAATGCATCCAATGCGACAAACAAAAATTTTATCTGGACCGTGACTCGAACCCGGATTCCCTGCTTATCGTGACTCGTCGCCTCAATAATTCCAGTTATCCGAGCACACTACCAGTCCAACCGAAGTTCCCAAACATCAGACACTACATACGTACACTCCATTCACCGAAAAAAAGAGACGTACTGCATCACGGCAAGGTGCGTAACCACAGCGCTGCTGTCGAGGGGTGTACAAGGCAGGGGCGTCAGAAATTTAAAAAATGATAGTCATATTTTCATAATTTGGCACCTGAACATGATAAAGTGATCCGAGAACTACCTTCCGACACCTTTTTTTTACATTACATTAAAATTTATTGTCGCCGAAAAAGATAAATATTTAAGCTTTCAGGTAAAGTTGTTTTTTCGAGTTACTCTATATTTATCACGCCACATCTCCTAAACTGTGTGTCGCACAGAAAAATTATTTTATAATTGTCTTCGGTACTATTTGTTGATGACGTCTGCAAGTTTTCTGCCCAATAGAGTCAGTAATAGAGAATAATAAATTAAAATCTCACGTCTGATGCAGAACTTTTACCAAATCATCATCCGAAATATAGTAAGCGACAAACTTTTCCACATTAAATTTTTTGTGGGGGTGTAAGCGAGAAAAGTTTCAGAAAGGTTTGAATTTAATTTTGTAGTTTGTTCGAATGCGATGGGTGCAACCGTTTGTCCTTTATGAGCGATGCATTGTGCGGTTCGCAGGCGCGGCGCTCAGTGTGGCCGTCTCAGTTGCAGGTGTGAGCTCGTTAGTGGGTGTTGTACAGCGGCGATTTCAGGATATCGTAAGTCCATCTATAAAGACGCTTCAAAGACTAGTTGTTGATTATTAGAGTAAGTATATGTGTTTGTAGTCACGCTGAGCATTCACTGCTTATGTGCCCATCCAATAGCATCGCATGGTTTCTTATTTTATATATTCACTAGCATCACATACGGCTGTCCTCATTATGTCATCCACGGGTTCACCGAGCGAGGTCAACGTGTAACTTCTAAGTCCACCAAAGAAGCGAGCAAAGAAGAAATCATTAAGTTCTTCTGAGAAGCATATAGTGCTTAATGTGTATAAAACGGAACTGTTACACACAGAGCAGTCGATGAGTGACATTGTTTCGAAAACAGCTGCAGCTACAGGTGTTGGACGTTCTTCAGTGTATCGTGTGATAAGTGAGTACAAGGCCACACACTCTTTGAAGTCTCCCAAGAAAGGAAAATTACGACAGAAACTTTCTGAAAGTGTTGATGACTTTGATAGAAATGCGATACGAAGGAAAGTACACGAATTTCTTTTTTTTCGTAACGAATTGCCAACAATTAACAAAGTGCTTACAGTCGTGAACGAAGATGCAGATGACCATAGATGCTAAGTGCCATAGTGCTCAGAGCCAATTCCTCCGTACCACTGTGAATTAAACGCCATCGAGTTAGTGTGAGCCAGAATCAAAGGCTATGTTGCAGCGAAAAACAAAACATACAAAATGCCAGAAGTTAAAGTACTGCTAGAAGAAGCAGTAAGAACTTCAGAGGACTGGAACAAGTGCGTCCTTCATGTCGTAGAAAAAGTGGAAACTCAAATGTGGCAATTGGACTGCATTGTAGAGGAGAGAGAGGAGCGGTTTATTACAAACCTCAATGAACACAGTTCAAGTTCCACAGAGTGAACCTTGTTTCGTCCTTTATCACTATTATTACTGGTATTGTTATTAAAATTAACAATTAATTGTGTTTGAATGGAACGTTTTGTTAGCAACTTGAATGAAAATAAATCTGCTTCGACATAATGAACTTAGTTTAACATTATTCTTAAATTGTTGCACAGATTTCTCGCGGTCCGCTGTGACAGCTCGGTAGCCAGCCGAACGCCGCCAGCTGAAAAGCGTGCGTCAAGGATTTTCCACACCCCTACGTATCACGTGAACACCGAATGCTTTCTCCGGAAACGAGCGTAGTCGCTCACGTGACACTGTTTATGTTTCGTCCCAGCTCTCGGTGAATAGACTTTAGTGTTCCTTGTCCATTATTCCCATTGCTAGCAGACTGGCCTGATTCCCGGTCGTAAGACGTCGAACGAAGAGTGCATCTGCACTGAAGGGATCATCAAGAACAGACACCCGCACATATAAATAAATGCGCCTCGATGGCAGATACTGATATCTTCTGAGTGGGTTCACTCTTCGTTCGACCTATTGCGGGAATCAGGTCAAGCCGTGAGCAATAAGCATACGGGGCAGGGGACACTGCTACATATGGCAGTGTGAGTTGGTTGGGAAGTGCGCTCGGGCAGTCGAAGTTGTTAGGCGACAGCTCGCAATAAGAGGGAAATTCGGGTTCGAATCTCGGCCAAGCACATATTTCCACTTGTCGGCACTGGATTTATTTCAATGCCCCATTGAAGCTGATCGTGTGTATATGGCTGCAGTATCATGAACGGTGTTTGCTCTGTCGGACATGACGGAAAGAACAGACACTACACATATAAATATAAACTTAGGTCGCAGGTTCGAATCCTGCCTCGGTCATGGATGTGTGTGATGTCCTTAGGTTAGTTAGATTCAATTAGTTCCAAGTTCTAGGGGACTGATGACCTCAGATGTTGTCCCATAGTGCTCAGAGCCATTTGAACCATTTGAACCTTCCCCAATCAAATAGTGCTCAATCTCCATGAACTGGTTATCGGCGGCCCCTTAACCCCTGATTGCCGCTCACCTCGCTACATGACGTTTGGGTGAATAGACTCTAACAATGGTCTTAGAAATAGATTTATTTCTATTTTTTGTTAGATACGTAAATAGAGCTGAAAGAGGAGTTAAAAAACATAAAATGTGATATAATAGCATACTCAGATATGCGGCGGAAAACACCAGACCAAATAGAATTAAAATTAAAAACAGGTTACTTACATAGAAAGTGACACTACAGTACGATATAGATTTTCTTTCCTCTTTCCTGTGCTTCTTTTCCTTTGTTTTCTGCTTTATTGTACTGGTACACTGGACGATGTATTTCATTTGCTTTGATGCTGAGTGGTTGTACATTTATTACAATCTTATCAAAATTTACTTTCCACGAAGCTAATAATCTGATGCTGTGGCATTCAATAAAAGTGTAAATCGATGTACTCGACATTTTTGAAAGTCTAATGTTAATCGAGATGTCTAGAGCTGTAGAAACATATCGACAGGTCGACTGAGAATACCACCAACAGAGTGTTTGAAGAGTGGACAGAAGGTGACTTCGTGGCATGGGAGCGCTACTGTACCGTGTCCGTGGCTGAGGATCACCAAGACGACGATGATTACTGGACTACACACTCAAGGACTGTGGTCCAACAACGCGGACGTCGACGACTCGCTGACAGCAACAGCTAAGTGAAGACTGACTGACCTCAACCCTCGCAAACTGTTGTTAAGAGAACTTTATATTCATGTTATTACTTGAGTCAAAGTTATGTTAACGTTTTTTCTCGTGATTATTGTCTTTCGAGGAATTAAAGTATCCTTTAACTTTGAAAAGCAATTGCTAGTATTTTTGAGGTTCAAAGATTAATATGAATTTTGTTCATTAAATAAATTGCTAAAACACATGTCATTTCTTTGTAAACCTGTTATCCTCTTGCAATGTGCTCATTATTGCAATTATTAGCAGAGGTACGAACATCCTCACTAGCTATTTCTCGTTCAGCTTTTTAATATACATATTTACATATTTATTTTGTTGGTAACTACATGCTGTTTTGTTTTTCTGCCAGTTCTCGTGTGGATTGTCGTCCCGTACTCGGCAAAGACATGCATTTTGCGATGTCCGATCTGTTTAGTGAAATATTTAGGTTAACAGATATGATTCTGGTAGATGTGCGAATACTCGTCATATTATAGTTTTATAAGCCTTGCTTGCGTGTGTAGGCGTAATATTCAGTTAATTCTGGGACAAGTTAAATATTGTTGGTTTCAGTTACCTACAAACATATGTTGGCGGGAAGCCATAGACGATGTATGAGTGTTACCCCACTTTTGTTAGATGAGCACGGCCATTTCTGATCAGATTAATATTTGAGGGCTTCATGTTTCTTCAAATACTACAGAGGAATAGAGCATAGAGAAATTCAGGTGTAGGCCTTACTGTAAGCAAAAAAGTAAAAAACAAATTTATTAATATTGTAGGAATCAGATACAAAAGAACAAGGTTCATTAAAAAAAAAGGATGCTGCACGGTAGATATTGAGTATCTATGCTCTATCCTACTTAGATTCTAATGAGGAAGTAGATAACCTCCACTCAGACTCACAAAATTTTTGGAAATATTGTGGTAAGGTCTTATGGGACCAATCTGCTGAGGTCATCGTCCCCTAAGTCTACACACTACGTAATCTAACTTAAACTAACTTACGCTATGGACAACACACACACCCATGCCCGAGGGAGGACTCGAATCTCCGACGGGGGCAGCCGCACAGACCGTGACAAGGCGCCCTAGACCGCGCGGCTACCCACCGCGGCTCTCAGACTCACAGAAACTAGTAATGGCGGCAAATGCCACTACAAAGTGTTAACAGATGAGATTAATGAAAAGCGGGTTAACGACTAAAGAATCACTATTCAGTGAAAATTCTGGGTATGGCAATAGAAAGGAGAGAAGTTCTGCTTTAGTACAATTTACCGAAGAGAACGGCATGTTTATCTTTCACACAATATTCCAGAGAAAAAAACGGAAAGCGAAGAGAATATCTCAAACAGAACAAGGCAGCTATTAAGGGGAAAATGATGGTGATGATGATGATGTTTGGTTTGTGGAACGCTAAACTGCACGGTTGTCAGAGCCCGTACAAATTCCTAACCTTTGCTCATCCCAGTCTCGCCAATTTCATGAATGATGATGACAACACAAACACCCAGTCATCTCAAGGCAGATGAAAATCCCTGACCACGCCGAGAATCGACAGCGGGACCCCGTGCTCGGGAAGCGAGAATGCGATCGCGACAGTACGAGCTGCGGGATATTAAGGAGAAGACGAGAATATTAAGTAAAGGATAATAATGACAACACAAGTATTGAGAAATATCTACGTCAGTATCTAATGTGATGGCTGTGTGTTGGTTTGAAATAGGAGGCTACATTAAATTTCAGTCAGTGTACCTTTTCAGTGACTTGGTTTTTCAATACCCAAAAACGGTTACTTGTGCACCTGTACTTTTATCATCAATGTTCTGGCCGGATACAACAGAACTTCCCGTAAAAATACTCAAATGTCAGCATTTGAGAGAGGACTGTAGTTGGGCTCAAAGAAACCCATTGGAGTAATCGCCGAGTAGCTCGACATTTCAATAGGAGGGATCACATTGTTGGACGATGTTGCCAGGAATGGGTAGGCCACAGCTGAACACGGCGTCCAGAAGGAAGCGGTCAACGCGGAGAGACGACAGAACCAGAGGACAGAGCATTCGGCAGAGAGGAGCTCACAGCTCCGGACTCATCCTTATCATAGACCCGACGTGCAAGTGGTGCTTCGGTGACCACAAGGATAGCATTACTAGACGTTTGAAAGAAAGGAGGCACAGCTCACGGCGCCCCATTGACTTCTGTACACCAGCAAGCCCGTTTGCAGTGGTGTAGGGCACACTGGGCCTGGAGTGTCGCTGACGCGAGTAGAAGTGTCTTCAGTAATGAGTCTCACTTCGAACTGAGCCGCCATCACCAGCGAAGAGGTGTCTGGCGACGCCCCAGACAACGGTGGGACACAAACCCGGCTGTCGCCGGTCTTATGGCCCGACAAACAGGAGTGTTGTGATGGTCTGGGGTGCCATTTGATTCCACAGCAGCACTCCTCTGGTCGTCATCTGTGGAACCCTCACAGCACAGCGATGTGTTGATGATATCCTGCACCCCGTTCTGTTGCTCTTCATGCTGGCCGGATTGGCCGTGCGGTTCTAGGCGCTACAGTCTGGAACCGCGAGACCGCTACGGTCGCAGGTTCGAATCCTGCCTCGGGAATGGATGTGTGTGGTGTCCTTAGGTTAGTTAGGTTTAAGTAGTTCTAAGTTCTAGTGAACTGACGACCTCAGAAGTTGAGTCCCATAGTGCTCACAGCATTTTTTGTTGCTCTTCATGTCAAGCCAATGTAGTTATCTCTAGAAATTGTTTTTGACATTGTGTAACATGAAAATTACCAATGATATCGCCCCACACTGGGAGCCAACAATCGTTCGATATTAATTATTAAATGAAGTCAAACAGAAGAAGTTATAAGACTGCAGGGCTAACGTATGAACCGAACGGACTGGTCAGATGATTAGAAAAATAAAAGAAATGTACACTACTGGCCATTAAAATTGCTACAACAAGAAGAAATGCAGATGATAAACGGGTATTCATTGGACAAATATATTATACTAGAACTGACATGTGATTACATTTTCACGCAATCTGAGTGTATAGATCCTGAGAAATCAGTACCCAGAGCAACCACCTATGGCCGTAATAACGGCCTTGGAACGCCTGGTCATTGAGTCAAACAGAGCTTGGATGGCGTGTACACGTACAGCTGGCCATGCAGCTTCAACACGATACCACAGTTCATCAAGAGTAATGACTGGCGTATTATGACGAGCCAGTTGCTCAGCCACCATTGACCAGACGTTTTCAATTGGTGAGAGATCTGGAGAATGTGCTCGCCAGGGCAACAGTCGAACATTTTCTGTATCCAGAAAGGCCCGTACAGGACCTGCAACATGCGGTCCTGCATTAACCTGCTGAAATGTTGGGTTTCGCAGGGATCGAATGAAGGGTAGAGCCACGGGTCGTAACACATCTGAAATGTAACGTCCACTGTTCAAAGCGCCGTCAATGTGAACAAGAGGTGACCGAGACGTGTAACCAATGGCACCCCATACCATCACGCCGGGTGATACGACAGTATGGCGATGACAAATACACCCTTCCAATGTGCGCTCACCGCGATGTCGCCAAAGACGGACGCGACCATCATGATGCCGCAAACAGAACCTGGATTCATCCGAAAAAATGACGTTTTGCCATTCGTGCACCCAGGTTCGTCGTTGAGTACACCAACGCAGGCGCTCCTGTCTATGATGCAGCGTCAAGGGTACCCGCAGCCATGATGCCCAAGCTGATCGTCCATAGTGCTGCAAACGTCGTCGAACTGTTCGTTCTGATGGTTGTTGTTTTGCAAACGTCCCCATCTGTTGACTTAGGGATCGAGACGTGGCTCCACGATCCGTTACAGCCATGCGGATAAGAAGCCTGTCATCTCGACTGCTAGTGATACCATGCCGTAGGATCCAGCACGGCGTTCCGTATTACTCTCCTGAACCCACCGATTCCTTATTCTGCTAACAGTCATCGGATCTCGACCAAGACGAGCAGCAGTGTCGCGGTACGGTAAACCGCAATCGCGATAGGCTACAATCCGACCTTTATCTAAGTTGGAAACGTGATGGTACGTATTTCTCCACCTTACACGAGGCATCACAAGAACGTTTCACCAGGCTACGTCGGTCAACTGCTGTTTGTGTATGAGAAATCGGTTGGAAAGTTTCCTCATGTTAGCACGTTGTAGGTGTCGCCACCGGCGCCAACGTTGTGTGAATGCTCTGAAAAGCTAATCATTTGCATAGCACAGCATCTTCTTCCTGTACGTTAAATTTTGCATCTGTAGCGCGTCATCTTCGTGGTGTAGCAATTTTAATGGCCAGTAGTTTATTTATTTCAGTACCGTTTAACAAAAATAAATCGAAATTACAAATCTCAGGGCCGTTTTTAATGGGGTACCCACGACGCACTTCTTGATAGGAAGCAAGGGGGGATGAATCCTCTCACCAATCTTCATGGGCAGTCGTGTGGCGCTGCGTCGGCACGGCACGGCACGTCGCCTGGGTGAGGCCAGGTAGTGACACCCGCCCCTCACAAGCCGTTGCCGGCTGCGTGGCCGAAGCGACGAGATGGCGGTGTAGACAGGCGGATATTGGACGACGCACCGACTCCCGTCTTCATCCACCTCTCGGCCCAACGATCTCTAGAAATTTTTCTCCTCTCGGCGTCGTCATGGGATGACAAAATTTTCATTGCCGCCCAGTGACTGATCGCCGTTTCATGACCACACCTCCCTGGGCAGGGTGGAAATTGTTTATCTTGCGTGAGCTGGTGTGTGACACCGGAATCGGCGTCCCTCTCACGATTTCACATTCTTGCAATATTTTTTTTTTCGTTCCAAAGATGTTGTGAAAGCAGCCACACAACTTTTCTCTGTAGTCGCTATCTCTGCATGAGGTCCGGACAGACTCATGTCTGGGCTTTGTCTCAAGAATCTTCTGGCGTCCGTGATTTATAAGGAACGTCCTTACCGTCCGGAAAACGTCCTCTTACGGAGGCTGACTTCTTTCACACGCTTCCCTGTGCGAATTCTGTCTGCTTTCTAAGGCAGGTAAAATAGCTGCTGCCACTCCAGAAGAATTCAAGTGCTTTCGCTCGTACGTTCTTGATGTTCCATTCTAATTGCTGCGGTGGTTCATCAGTCTGCCCGGCTCTTTGCAACGTGTCCATTCTGCCCGGCTATTCGCCCGTGTACTTGCAGAATGGCTGCAGTGTCCACTTCTCGGCGCTCGCCGCAATGGTGTCCGGCCGGCTTTCTGGTGGGCCGTCGGCGGTGTGAGGCGGCGCAGAAGGACCCGGGCGGAGGTGTCACACCACCCTGGGCTTACATGTCAGCAAGACACAGCCCTCCCGCACACCGCGAGAGTTTCTACTGGTTGTCTCCGTGCTTGCCAAACTCTACCTCCAATAGAAACGTCGCCGGATCTCTCCCCCATTTAGAACATTTCCAGCACTGTGAGCCGGGACCTCCAGGGGACCTCTTAACGAGGATGATCCTGATAGGCGAAGCGAATTTTGTGAGTGGTTCATTAACAGATGTGAACAAGTGCAACGATTCCAAGATCGAATTCCTTGCTCAGATGAAATGACGTTTAAACCTGATGGGATAATTAACCGCGTGTACTGGGTCAGGGAGAAGCCAAACGTAACCGAGCAAAGGCATGTTAGTCTACCATAGTTAACAGTCCGGTGTGGTCTGTCTTCTAGAGGGTTAATCGGGCCGTACTTCTTTGGCAACACTGTCATGGGCGACTCGTACTTGGAAATGTTGGAAATGATAACTTTTGTATCCCGCCTGGAAGGCGGCGCGTGGGTCTTCTCCTGGAAACTGAAAGGTTGGTCGAATGACGAAAACGAGTAGGAGCTTGAAAAGGTGAAAATCTCTCGGTAATGCTCTTAGAAATGGTTTTACTATATCACAATATTAACTGAATACATAATAGCGTGGATACCTAACTTTGCACTGAGGAGCACGTAGGTGAAAAGTCTCTACATGAAGCGAAACTGAAGTGATGTTTCCCGGCCATCTGCTCTTGATCAAATGGTCTGAATCCGGAGCTACGCTCGTAGAACTCCACAGCGCCGGATAGAGAGCGCTGTCGTCGGTGTCTCGCAGTGCCAACTTACGAACTTGCACCTACGCCGTGGCATCGTTGCTGTCGATACCACAATAACTCCTGGTCTTAGCATTGTGTTTGGAAATGAAGATTATAGCTTTCAATAGGATGGGGTGCCACCTCAATTTCACCTGGATGAGAGGGCATTTCTCAATCGTACATTCCCTGCCAGAAGGATAGGGCGAAGAGGGCGTGTGGAGTATCCTGCTCAATCTCCAGATTTAATTCCTCTAGACTTCTTTCTGCGGGGTATTCTCAAGAACACAGTTTACGTTGCGAGACCACAAACACTGGATGAGCTTAGAGAACAAATTGAGCAAGCCTGTGATGCTATTCTGTTGGAAACAATAAAGTTGGCATGTCGCTCAGACGTAAATCGTTGTCGACGGTGTATTGCGATGGACGGACACCAGTTCGAACATTTACCACCTTAAGTCGGACCGTGAGGCACCTAACACTAGTACAATTGTATTTCTAACCCCTTTCATTGAAGAGATGTTCAGTTTCAAAGACTGTATACATTATTTTGGGAAACCCTGTAGATTAATTTCCGAAATGTAATATCACAATTCTATTATTGTTTTATCACCTGTATTTGATTATACGTATACGTTAATGAAATGAATACCTGTTAACCATAGACAATATTTATGTGCAGTGAAACTTTATGCACTGTGATATCTGTTACGATTTGCTACATGCAGTGGTTATTGTTTAAAGACAACGGATTATCATGTATTACCTGGGAGAAGGAATCTGTATTGGTATAGAACCTACACATTGTTTAAAGTACTGCGACCGGATCATTAAATTCCAATAAATGTTCATCACCAACTGTTATGCCGAGGACTGTAATCTTACTGAAGAGTACTTATTGTTATTATTAAAAGCACTTCAGACTTCCAGGGGCGCGTCGCGTGGTACTGGTGGCAGGCGGATTCCGACGGCGACGAACCTGCAGCCACTCAGCCAGAAAGGTCTCCAACGTCGTCAGAAAATCGGCCCACTCGACATCGCGGTGCGCCTCGCTCTGTTATAACCACAGCACGAGATATTTCTTTGAACCTTAAAGATGGTGATGATGTTTGGTGTGTGGGGCGCTGAACCGCGCGGTCATCGGGGCCCATACAAAGTCCTAACTTTTACAGAGTCCAATTTTTACACAGTCCAATTTAGCCATCGTCACGAACGATGATGATGATGATGATGAAATGACGATGACAACATAAACAACCAGTCCCCGGACTGGGCACACAGCCAAACTCAATTCAAACTTCGCGCGCAGCGTACACAAAACACACTAATTACAAAATAAGTATTGAAGAATGGGTTGCTTGGGATGGGTCATTCATGCTGACCTAACAGGTCTCTTTATTTGCTGTCATGAGATCCTCCCCCCCATGAACCATGGACCTTGCCGTTGGTGGGGAGGCTTGCGTGCCTCAGCGATACAGATGGCAGTACCGTAGGTGCAACCACAACGGAGGGGTATCTGTTGAGAGGCCAGACAAACGTGTCGTTCCTGAAGAGGGGCAGCAGCCTTTTCAGTAGTTGCAGGGGCAACAGTTTGGATGATTGACTGATCTGGCCTTGCAACATTAACCAAAACGGCCTTGCTGTGCTGGTACTGCGAACGGCTGAAAGCAAGGGGAAACTACAGCCGTAATTTTTCCCGAGGACATGCAGCTTTACTGTATGATTAAAGATGATGGCATCCTCTTGGGTAAAATATTCCGGAGGTAAAATAGTCCCCCATTCGGATCTCCGGGCGGGGACTACTCAGGAGGATGTCGTTATCAGGAGGAAGAAAACTGGCGTTCTACGGATCGGAGCGTGGAATGTCAGATCCCTTAATCGGGCAGGTAGGTTAGAAAATTTAAAAAAGGAAATGGATAGGTTAAAGTTAGATATAGTGGGGATTAGTGAAGTTCGGTGGCAGGAGGAACAAGACTTCTGGTCAGGTGACTACAGGGTTATAAACACAAAATCAAATAGGGGTAATGCAGGAGTAGGTTTAATAATGAATAGGAAAATAGGAATGCGGGTAAGCTACTACAAACAGCATAGTGAACGCATTATTGTGGTCAAGATAGATACGAAGCCCACACCTACTACAGTAGTACAAGTTTATATGCCAACTAGCTCTGCAGATGATGAAGAAATTGAAGAAATGTACGATGAAATAAAAGAAATTGTTCAGATAGTGAAGGGAGACGAAAATTTAATAGTAATGGGTAACTGGAATTCGAGTGTAGGAAAAGGGAGAGAAGGAAACAAGTAGGTGAATATGGATTGGGGCTAAGAAATGAAAGAGGAAGCCGCCTAGTAGAATTTTGCACAGAGCACAATTTAATCATAGCTAACACTTGGTTTAAGAATCATGAAAGAAGGTTGTATACGTGGAAGAACCCTGGAGATACTAAAAGGTATCAAATAGATTATATAATGGTAAGACAGAGATTTAGGAACCAGGTTTTAAATTGTAAGACATTTCCAGGGGCAGATGTGGACTCGGACCACAATCTATTGGTTATGACCTGTAGATTAAAGCTGAAGAAACTGCAAAAATGTGGGAAATTAAGGATATGGGACCTGGATAAACTGAAAGAACCAGAGGTTGTACAGAGTTTCAGGGAGAGCATAAGGGGGCAATTGACAGGAATAGGGGAAAGAAATACAGTAGAAGAAGAATGGGTAGCTCTGAGGAATGAAGTAGTGAAGGCAGCAGAGGATAAAGTAGGTAAAAAGACGAGGGCTGCTAGAAATCCTTGGGTAACAGAAGAAATATTGAATTTAATTGATGAAAGGAGAAAATATAAAAATGCAGTAAATGAAGCAGGCAAAAAGGAATATAGACGTCTCAAAAATGAGATCGACAGGAAGTGCAAAATGGCTAAACAGGGATGGCTAGAGGACAAATGTAAGGATGTAGAGGCTTATCTCACTAGGGGTAAGATAGATACTGCCTACAGGAAAATTAAAGAGACCTTTGGAGAGAAGAGAACCACGTATATGAATAGCAAGAGCTCAGATGGCAACCCAGTTCTAAGCAAAGAAGGGAAGATAGAAAGGTGGAAGGAGTATATAGAAGGTTTATACAAGGGTGATGTCCTTGAGGACAATATTATGGAAATGGAAGAGGATGTAGATGAAGACGAAATGGGAGATACGATACTGCGTGAAGAGTTTGACAGAGCACTGAAAGACCTGTGTCGAAACAAGGCCCGCGGAGTAGACAACATTCCATTAGAACTACTGACGGCCTTGGGAGAGCCAGTCATGACAAAACTCTACCAGCTGATGAGCAAGATGTATGAGACAGGCGAAATACCCTCAGACTTCAAGAAGAATATAATAATTTCAATCCCAAAGAAAGCAGGTGCTGACAGATGTGAAAATTACCGAACTATCAGCTTAATAAGCCACGGCTGCAAAATACTAACGCGAATTCTTTACAGACGAATGGAAAAACTGGTAGATGCGGACCTCGGGGAAGATGAGTTTGGATTCCGTTCTTTTTCAAATTCTAAAGGTGGCAGGGGTAAAATACAGGGAGCGAAAGGCTATTTACAATTTGTACAGAAACCAGATGGCAGTCATAAGAGTCGAGGGGCATGAAAGGGAAGCAGTGGTTGGGAAAGGAGTGAGACAGGGTTGTAGCCTCTCCCCGATGCTATTCAATCTGTATATTGAGCAAGCAGTAAAGGAAACAAAAGAAAAATTTGGAGTAGGTATTAAAATTCATGGAGAAGAAGTAAAAAGTTTGAGGTTCGCCGATGACATTGTAATTCTGTCAGAGACGGCAAAGGACTTGGAAGAGCAGTTGAACGGAATGGACAGTGTTTTGAAAGGAGGATATAAGATGAACATCAACAAAAGCAAAACGAGGATAATGGAATGTAGTCAAATTAAATCGGGTGATGCTGAGGGAATTAGATTAGGAAATGAGACACTTCAAGTAGTAAAGGAGTTTTGCTATTTAGGAAGTAAAATAACTGATGATGGTCGAAGTAGAGAGGATATAAAATGTAGACTGGCAATGGCAAGGAAAGCGTTTCTGAAGAAGAGAAATTTGTTAACATCGAATATAGATTTATGTATCAGGAAGTCGTTTCTGAAAGTATTTGTTTGGAATGTAGCCATGTATGGAAGTGAAACATGGACGATAACTAGTTTGGACAAGAATAGAATAGAAGCTTTCGAAATGTGGTGCTACAGAAGAATACTGAAGATAAGGTGGATAGATCACGTAACTAATGAGGAGGTATTGAATAGGATTGGGGAGAAGAGAAGTTTGTGGCACAACTTGACTAGAAGAAGGGATCGGTTGGTAGGACATGTTTTGAGACATCAAGGGATCACAAATTTAGCGTTGGAGGGCAGCGTGGAGGGTAAAAATCGTAGAGGGAGACCGAGAGATGAGTACACTAAGCAGATTCAGAAGGATGTAGGTTGTAGTAGGTACTGGGAGATGAAGCAGCTTGCACAGGATAGAGTAGCATGGAGAACTGCATCAAACCAGTCTCAGGACTGAAGACAACAACAACAACATGAGATCTTAAAATAAAAAAAACAATTATAGTTTAAAATTAATGAATTTATTACATATCATTATATACAGTCATATCACCAACTGTTTTAAATACTATTATACACATTCGTATCACTAACTATTTTACATTTCATATCAACACCTCTACCCAACCCGGCCGGGAATCGAACGCCGGATCCTGTGATCCAGAGGCAGCAATGAGAGCCACTAGACCACGAGCTGCGGACTGAAACTTAAACATACCAACAAGATCATTCAGGGATAAGAAAGTAATTATCCCTTTCGCCACAACAGCGACATTACGCGCTTAAAGCATTTTTATGACACGCTTAAAAATAGGGACATGGAAATAATAAAGAGCACTAGTTTATTAATTTAGGATCCTCTGCCACCTCTATAACTCTGACCTTGAAGATTTTGGCCGCTTTGTGTGTAGGTATTCTAATTAGGTTGGTTAGTTATTTATAAGTTATTTTATCGAAATGAGGAGGAATGAGTCAGTTTATGGGATATATACAACTGATTAGTGTTAACATTTACGAGTACATTATATCTGGTCCTGCCCATTCAACTATGCTTAGGAACTAGATGCTAGTTTAAAAACTAACAGTTTCTAAATAAAAATTCGCCTATGGACTAGAACGAGTTGTCAAGGATGAATAATTTTAGGTTAGATTACCAACTTGCTTTGCTGCCTGTTAGTCATTTTATGTTATTGGGCAAATGATCAAAATTTTTTGTTGCTACATCATGGAAAGGGACGCGTCACAGCATTTTAGTATTTTCAGAGACACTCTGTAAGCACATGCGGAAACTACTGTTCGTTCTAGGGCGGCTCCCACCTTGGCCAGCGTATCTATTTAGAAACTGTGCAAGAAAGCGAATCACTGGAACCGGTCATGCGAGTGCCTTCTATTAACTAAGGTCAATTATATAAGCAACTACTTCCACATGTGTCCAGTAACAAGCACGGACGCGGTTATTGGTGGCGTACACACAAGGTATAGAGACACTACTGTCTGCGTCGTGGCTTCCTCGTCGACGCCTTGCTCGTGACTAGCTGCACTGGCAGCTGCCTTAATGTACGAGCTGTCACAGGGATGTAGGAAACGTCTTTAACCAGCCTAAAATATGCTGGAACAAGATACACATGTGTGAAATAGGATTTGTCCAGCAGTGATGGTTCGCTGCCTCCAACGCCATACTCGAACCTCAACCAGCATAAAGTTCGACGATAGCGACAACCGACTTCGTAAATGTGCACTTCGTTGGCCTAATCATGGTAGGGAAGAAAACTTCAGATATTCGACCGCCCGAATCTGTTACGATTGGACGTCAGACATAGCACGCCATCCATTAACGCTTAAAAGACCCGGGCAAAGATTCGCCAGCCACTTGCGTAATCATTCAGAATCCAATTTTGACCACGTTTGTCAGACCATCTTGGTAGTCGGTGGGGACAGAAGGAGTAGTAACGGCGGAAGGAAAATGCAGCTGACTACTAGCAGCGCAACGAATGCAAGGTCACAGGTTCCGTCTTTCCTCTGTTCTTATGCAAAAACTCGTTTTGTGTCTGGAACTAAAATGGAGAAAGATGGCTATGGCAAATTACGCATCACCTCAAATGCTCCATGCAAAAGACGTCTTTCAAGGGAATTTTAAACTACTATGTGTTCTAGCACAAGCAAGAGGTGTTGTCTCCAACTGTCACGATACTTTTAAATCTTATCAGTCATGATGAAAATATTTAATGCTGCTGTAATATCTTCATTTCTAATCATGTTTCTTCTTGTGCAACCCTTCGTCGTCCTTAAGAACGAAATTCTGCTTGTCTTTTCTTTTTGTGGTAACCCAGCTTTCGCACAGGAACCAGCATTTTATAGAATTTTACGATGCTCCCTTTTTTGTGTTTTTTGGTCGAATGTTCTGCTAATGGTACCAGAGACAGCTTGGAATTTGTGCATTTTATTTTCAATATCAGAGTCAAACTCAAAACTTATAGCACAGCTTAAATAAGAGATCTGAGAGATATGTTCTAAAACTCAATTATCTAAAACAAATTTTGATCTGAGTGAGTACTTTCCTCGGAACGTTATTATTTTCGTTTTTTTAATAGATACTGTTGAGTTGTGTTTATTGCCTACTTCGTTCAGTTGGAATACTGATTTTTGGAGTTCATATTCATTCTTTTGAATAATAACGACATCATCTTCAAACAGAAACACATTCAGATATTCTTCATTCGCTATCTTAACATCTTTGTTTACTTTAGATTTCTATTTACGAAGAACAAAACAAATGTAAAAATAAAAAAAAAAGGTAGGCCGTAGTCCACACTCTTGTCTTACAGCTTGCTTGGTAATTATTTCTTGTAACTGATGCCTTCCTGTGTTTATTAAAATGCGTGTATTTTTGTATAGACTTTTCACGACATGTATTAGGTGATCAGGATTGGACATTCAGACAAAACGTTCCGTAGGCTGTCACGATTCAGACGGTCGAAAGCCTTCGCAAGGTCGATAAAGGCCATATGGGTTTCTGTATTAAATTCCTTTGCTTTTCTACAATGTTCTTAGTGCGTGTGGGACCTTATCTAAATGCATTATGTTCCGCGTTATTGATTATCTTTAAGTGTAGTTTGTATCGAGTGTTAAAAAGCATGATACCGTGACAGTATTTACATTCGTTGCGTTTCCATCTCTCGAAGACAGAGATTACTTCCGCTGCATACCAAGGGTCTGGGGTCTTGCAATTTAACCAACAAACATTAGTAACGGTAGAAGTCTTTTGTCCAGTGATAAGCCTCCTTTTAGTTCAGCAATTATTCCATCTATTCTGCTTTCGTGTTTTACCTGCCTCTTGTAGCTCCTCCACAGTAACTGGCTCTACCTTTTTCCTTGTGTAGACTTTCCCCAGTGTAATCTTCGGCCTTCTGTGTACACCGTAGGTCTGTACAATGATCGATTCATTGTTCGTTGGGTATAATGTTCAGTGAGGCACTGACTGTCCTTTTCCTCCTTTTTCAGCGCTTTTATGGCTCTGTACGCGGATTGCTGTCTAATATGTACGTCGTATTATAAGACGCTTGTGAACGTGTCCCATGAGTCTTGGTTTCCCTAGCGCACTATTCGTTGCGCGGCGTTCCTCTTTAGTATTACTTGATAATCGGTTGCGTAAGGTTAATTTACGCACAGTGGATTGTAATGTCAAAATCTATTTATCATATCCTTTGTCGGAAAGTGTTACTGAATTACAGTAATAAAAATCAACGATGAAATTCGAGTAAACTTTGATGAATGCTTCGATCACGGAGGATTTTTCCAGACTTGCGAATTACTGTTCAATCTTCTTCCGACGCGGTCGCTACTCGTCTTTCTTTCGAACACTTCCCCCTCTACCGAATGCACGTGACCGACCACATCTGTATGCAGAATCTCCACGCGAACGACTTCTGCTCTTGCGCGCGCCCAAAAACGAGCGTCAGGGAAACTCGTCGTTGAGCCGTAACGCGTTGTCGCAATTCTCAGAGGTTGTACTCGTTCTCACAGGTGTCGAGATGCAGCGAGGTGACCTCACAAGTGTCAGTCCAAGCAGGAAAAATGTGGCGAGAGAATCGAAGGGACGAGGAGAGAGAGGGAGTCACTGTAAGAGTACTATTTATTAGTAGGAAACAAAAGGTATCTGCTAGTTACTGACACGGAGTTCCTGGGTTCGATTGTTGTCTGCCGCGACGGGTTTCGCTGCTGCGGGACGGTCTGGGGTCGACTCAGCCTCGTCACGCCAGATGAAAATCTGTGCAATGACAGACATAATGAAAGTGACACTCAACCCAGTCGCACAGCAATTACTTATCTGACGAAGTGCTTTAGTAGCCGTTCGCCTTTCGCCCCGGCGTTGTTTCTTCTCGAAAAGGACAGTCCATACCTCACCGAATTAAAGCAGGAACATTGTAGCTTAATTCTATATTTTCCTAAGTATTACATGAGCGAATATGACTGAAGCGTGAACTGAACTATCGTCTCACCTCTCTACAAATCTTCTATGAGTGGCCTCTGGTCAAACGACACACGTTCAACCGGTAGTCATGTTACTTCCCCTTACAAAAATTTATTCAAGACTGTGCTTAAACTGACACACAATATTTTTAGCGCAACGCAATCTGACTTCCAAAAATCCCTACGAAAGAATGGCCCTGACTATCATTAACCTATACGTTTCACAAATCACTTACCTCGCAAAAATCTTCGTTACTCAAGCTACTGCAATACAGCGAGCGCCACTACTGCCAGCTAAATAAAAGATTCAAACTACTGAAGGCACTAACTACTGATAGGCATAGTTAGCAAATGAAAGATTTTAATAGAGAACAAACAATGTATTTACCTCACTAGTCATAATATATATAGCAGTTCATGACACAAATTCTTACAAATTTCAAAACTCCGCCATCTCTCTCCCCACGTCCACCACTGCTGGCGGCTCACCTCCAACTGCGCAACGCTACGCGCTGTTAGCATCCAGCTGCCGCTGCCCGACACTACAATGGCGAGTATTACAACAATGCCAACCAGCCACAGACTGCACACGGCACAGCCAGTGATTTTCATACAGAGCGCTACGTGGCGGCGGCGTTACCAATAAAAAAACCTAAACAGCCTACTTACATAGCCCCCATGCTCCCCACAAAAAATTTTTACAAATTGTTTTGGGCAGTGGCCAATAATGATTTGATAAAATTTTTCATAATTACTATAACAAAGATATCAAATGCACACACTTATTGATACAATGTTGGTCAGAAGCTAAAATTCTCTCACAGTCCATAAAGACAGTCCTGATCGTTCATCATAGTAAAATTGCAGTGTTTTTTTTTTTCAAAGTCTGAGCAATAAAAGAAATTGCACTTGTAAGTAGTGGATTTCTAAGCAGTCTTGAAGAAGTAGTGTTGTCCTTCCAACGAAAGACAGTGCTGACTCTTGACATGCAGACAGGTAATGGGCCACAGCAGAGTCAGTCGACGTTGAAGACTATCGGTAGGTAGGTCATCACAGAGCAGACCCACTGTAGTCCTGGCAGAGATTACTATTGGTGGGCCACCAGAGGTGCAGACCCACTGCAGTCCTTGTAGAAATAATGGTACCGGTGGGTCGTCAAAGGTGTAGACCCACTGTAGTCCTTGTAGAGATGGCCAGCAGCCATCTGTTTGACTGTGCATGCGCACAATCACCATTGATGAGTCTTGCGGATAACATAGCAAGTCCATAACCCAGCACTTGTCCACTCACAAAGTTTTTGGAATTGTCCTTAGAACCAGCAATGCTGTTAACCAGTCCCTTACTGAACTATTAACACACGTGCAAACACTATCAGTCCCTACTTCTCACATATTGTCCATATACTATGACCAACAGAAACGTGTACAGTGAAATGTAATTTACAAGTTACTTAATTTGATGAACTGGTGTCAATTACAATTTTATAACATAAGAATGCAATAACAAAGGTACAAAATACATCTTTAAAGAACATAACAATACAGATAACATTTGCAGTAGTATAGGATTTACAAAAGAATCGAAATAGCAAATACATCAGTGTTACAAAAATTACGACATAAGTACATACATAAAAGATCAGAATAAGTTTTGAAACATCAACTTCACACATGAGCATTAAAACAGAACAGAATAAATAATGTGTCAACATCTTTACAAAGTAAATAACATGTTATTAATGCAAATTACATTTGAGGATAACAGTATTCCTCATCATAGTGAATGTAGCTTAGTATTAGAAAAATTCTGCAACATAAGTCTTATCAGATAAACATATAAAGACAGGAAGAACATAAATACACAAGGGTACACAAACACATAGTGGGATAACACAAGGAAAGGGCAGGGTTTGTTTTACTGCAGTATTTTGCAAACAAAACTTTCTTTACTTCTCGGAGATCTCACTTCGTTCTTCATTATTTCCAAAAAGTCCTATCTATACCTGCTTTCTGTACTTTTCTCATCCTCTTTCAAAAATAGTTTTTCTCCACTATACACTACTTTTTTTGGCCAAATCATTTTCATATAGCTTCTCAATGCTTCTCTTCCAATTCATCATAGTTAGTTTCTCATATAGTCTACCCCCTCTTAAGCTAACTTAAATCTACTGAGCTCATATACTAAACTAAGGGACGAGGCAATGCAGCAGCACAAAACAATTAACACAAACAGCAATGACAAAAAAATGCAAGTAAGCATAGCGAGCAGCAATAAATGTAATAATTTATATCTAAACATAACAAAGCTGAAGCAGAAAAAATATTACGCTAAAGACAACAATGCAGATAAGGACAATGTCTATTCACATCTTAATGTCTATGCAATTAAAGTGGTGCACCACAAAAACTTATTGTAAAAAAAATATTACCATGTACTTGAAAAGAAAATGTTGTATTCAGTTACTGTAATTAATCCCTTCTTATTGTTCTTTCTATTCAAAGTGCTCCTTTTTCGAAGAATATGGATCATAAAATTATTATTTAATAGATCTGTTGGCAGAAAGTGTTCACATTAGCAAATGCATTTAATTTTATTTTATAAAATCAATTATGCAACACAGCTGGAAAACAGATATTAAATGAAATAAGAAACCATGAAAAGCAAAGCACAAAAATATCATTCAATAGTCATGTGACATTTCATTCTCTCAACTCTCGTAGAAAGACGCTTGTCATAATCAAGTGTGGAGAGGTAAGTATCTTTCCAAGTAATGAGCGTGTCGTTTTTGCGATGCTTTCTACAAAGGAATGTCAATAGCGAGGACAAAGGCCTCCCTTTTTTTTTTTTTGTGCCTCTGAAAGGCACACACTAATGGCTTTCTTTTGTCAGGTGGTTGTCGCGCAGCTGGGTGCCCACGACGCATTACGTGCAGGTGGTCACTTAACTTTCTTAACGAAATATTTACGACAGCAGTTTCCGCTACAGTGGCAGTCTCATATAAATAATTTCACAGGTCAAGAATTTGCGTTATTCATCTGTAGAAACAAAATCCTATTGATATAACAGTGTCCAAAAAATGTTAGTCGGCATTGTAATACATTCAAGCATTTACATACATTTCATAACTCTTAAAGTACGATTCTTGGTTTCCAACATCCTTTTTCACAAACCAGAGTCCCTAACCACTACTCATTATTACTTGCTTTATTACACATATACATATTTGTCGACACTTCTTCAATATTTCATAATAAGAAATACGTAGCATAACCAAATAACTCATATAGCATCAGCTTAAGCATACTTCAGCAGCATAATTCACATCGTCGACGTAATAATAACATCATAACACCACAGTCAAATTCTCAAAATCTCCGTAGCTTCCTCCAATAATTTCAAAACCTAAAAAAAATTCTCTGCTCATGTCAAAAGTGTCATCTGCCTCAAACGTACTTTAAAAATCATGATCCCATACCAAATACGTCATTCAAAGCTCTCATAGTATCACAATGGTTCTGGAAAAATATGAACAGTTCACAAAGTACAGAAAAGAATACAATTTCGTAAGTGTGAAGTTATCCAACTGTGTAATTACGTAAACATCTGTCACTGTTGTAGTAAAAAAAAGTTTGTCTCTCAGTTAAATTATCAGATAGCTGTGTAATTTATGTGTTAGAGAAATATGGTACCGATGTGTAAAGTTGTATAAGTAAATACCATATTAGCTAGGGCTCCTTGTGCTTGCCAAACACATGGTACACAAAGTGAGCGTGTACCCCCCTGAGGATTAATGTAATTATATCCTCAGGTGTTACAGATTACAGCAATGGAATGAAATGTATAACGGAAAACTTTCTTTGTAATTCAAATATGTTGAAAAATAAATAGTTTAATGCGTGTCCTGTAGCGCTAAATGTGCGTCTTGCTGTAAGACAATCTCTGTGGAAGAGTCGTAGTTATTGTCCTCCGAAAGCTAAGTTCTGCAGAAGTCAATGTACTTACCTCATGATAAGCGAAATTGAAATGCTTTGCATATATATATCTTAGTTATTACTCTTATTGCCGTGATGAAGTAAGTACTGTACTGTACATATTGTTGGGCTACAGAAAAGGCTGTCTCATTGTAGCTATACCACAAACGTTACTACTAAAACATGTTTTACTTTCCAGAAAAATTCAGAAAAACTGTGCAGATATAAAACAGATAAACTGCAAAAGCAACATTGTAAATTGTCACTCATTAGTAGCGACGTGATAAAATCGTGTAGCTGTCACATAAACTAACCACTGTATCATCTAGTATCTCACAGAAAGTACTTTAAATCCAGAATGTATTTTCAAGTAAACCAAAATGTTGCATTAAAATCTCATTAGCAATACTGGTAAATGTTCTAAGTATGTGAGCCTTATAGTCGTTACGTAATCGTGCAACTAACAAACAAGAATGTACACACGAAATAACACAGTGATGTCTGTTCATTATAACAATGCACTCGTAAATACTGTCTAAATATGTTCCGTAGGTTCTAGACTGGATAGTGAACTTCAAACATTGTTGCATGTTAAGTTTCTCAGTGTGACAAAGTATACTAGAAATGTGAAGTGAAATGTTTTATGGCAAAGACAAAGTTAAAAAGCAGATTATCTTTCAATAAACGGTTTTACATGTGAAATGTGGTGCCATCATTTACCCTTTCTAGTTCGCAGAGTTTTAACTTCAAAGCAATTATCACGCGGTAAACGTCGGTAAAGAATACTGGAGTTTTTCTCAAGGTTAGCGCCTATGTTATTTTTCTCTGAGCCAGCCGGCGCACGCGGTGCGAGTCATTGTCTGTCTCTTTGTTGGCGCGCGCCGTTATTGGGATTAGGAGACCTAACTTCTACAAATTCATCTTGACGAGAAGGCCCTGCCCTGTTTGAAGCTCGCCAGTTCTGATGGAATTCCGGTCTGTCATGATTATATCGTCTGTCGTCATGTCGGTAGTTCCAGTAATTTATTGTTTGTCGGTCATGTGGTGGAGAATTTCTCCCTGAATTATCACTGCGCGGTGGACCCTTGCGTCTGAAGTTATTCTGTCTCCCGTGATAATAATAGTTCTGGTTGCCATATTGTCTGTTTCTATGATTGTCTCTGTCATGTTCATTACTACAGAAATACGATCTTTCTCTGTAACTATTACTCTGCCAGTGGTTGTCATACGGGTGGTGTCTGTTTTGGTCACGATTTGTGTTGTGAGAATAGCCTTGTCGTGTCCAGTAGTTATTTCTTTCATCGCGGAATTGCGACGGATATGACCTGTAATTGTTGTGGTTCTGTTTTTGCGTTCCGCGATTGTCAGTGTCAATTTCCAGTTCTTGTAAGAGTCGCTGAAAAGCTTCAGTGTCGTCTTTGCAACGTCCTACCAAAATAATATGCCGTAAATGTTCAGGCAATTTGATTAAGCAAATGCGGATGAGTTCTGACGGGCTGTATGGGTTTGACAGGTACTGATTCTTGTGCAACATGTCTTCAAAATATTTGACAAGACTGGAAAATTCAGATTGTTCAAAGTGTTTCATCATCATGATGCTATGTTTTACTCGGTCTTGCGTGGCTTGAGACCAATATGATGAGAGGAAGGCATGATAAAATTCTCCTTCACTGTGGCAGTCGTGAATGACCGATCGCATTCTTACAGCTGGTTCATTCTCTAAATAGCCACACATAAATTCTAATCTGTGCTCTAGTGACCAGTTGGGAGGAAAACAATGGAGAATTGATGGATCCACGCTTGTGGATGAATGTCGTTGCCAGAATTCTTAAATGTTTTGAATTTACGTGTAGTAATGAACAGCTTATAGTCAAAATCATCGTGTCAGCGGGTCGCATATCGGTCATTATTACGTCGTTTCGGCGGTTCCATCTCAAAATTCGGTGTACTTTGCCAATTACTTTCATGATTTCCGAAATGCCCTGTGTTATTATTTTGCGGTTGTTCTGTATTGCTATGTCCCTCTTCCCATACTGGGGCGCGAGTGTCCTCTGAAATATGTAATTCTTGTATTACTTGAGACAACTGATCTTGTACTTCCCGCATTTCTCTTTTGTACTATGTGTTGATTTGATTTTGATTCTGTTTGAATTTCCTAATTTGTTCATACTCTTCAGTGTCAGTGAAGGCTACAGGTTTTGTGTCATTCAGATCATCATCTACCTTCGTAGATAAGTTAGTGAACTGATCTGAAAGTTCGGCTACTTTCTCCGATAGTGAACACATTTCCTCAGTATGTTTTTCTGAACCAAGTTTCAGAGTGTCCATTTGTGTTGAAATCGAATCTACTGTGACCTTTAAGTTTTCCTGAGTTCTTGCAAGTTGCGTAACCGAATCGGTGGATGCAACTGAGTCAATTTTAGCTTGCAAGGTCTCATGATTTTCATGAACAATTGTTTGCAGTTCTTTTATGGCTGCTTCGTGATTCTGTAATGCATTTTCATGCCGCGAAAAAATAGGTTGGAAATGCTCACAAATTTGTGTTTTAAGTCATTACAGATTTTTTGACATTTCGATTCGATTTTATGTAATTCAGTAGTTAAATCTTCACGTGTTTGTTCAAGCATATGTTCCACTGTGTCTAACTTTTGAAGCTTTTGCTGTGTTTGTCTCTGATTTTGTTCCATTGTGTCCAACTTTTGCTGTATTTGTCTCTGATTTTGTTCCATTGTGTCTAACTTCCGAAGATTTTGTTCCATTGTGTCTAACTTTTGAAGATTATGTTCCATTGTGTCTAACTTTTGAAGCTTTTGCTGTGTTTGTCTCTGATTTTGTTCCATTGTGTCTAACTTTTGAAGCTTTTGTCCCATTTGTTGCATTAATTGTAATAACAATGCACTGGTGTCTGAAACATGTTCCTCAGTGCTTTTCGGCAGTGCATTTGAACCGGCAATATTCGCATTTTGAAAAACAGAAAATGTGTCTTGACTTATTTGAGAAAACGGTGAGGACGCAAAACCTGAATCTACAGTATTTGCAATATTGTGTCCTGTCATTTCGGAATCCTGAGGCGAACTGTTGCCGACCGATCGATCGATAACGCTTTCCTGTTCACTAATTGTTTCACTGCCTACACCATTGTTGGCAGCCCGCTCCATTTCCCTATGCACAATTACCAAATTACTACTTTGAACATTAGTTAATTCATTACTCGGTGGCGCTAACACACTGCTTTCGTCTTCACTGTCATTTCTCAGTTTACTTTGGAGCCTAGTATTACGTTTTTCACACGCCATTATTGTCACAATATTTCATACGACAACACAAAAACACACAATTTGAAGAACAAAAATAAGAGAACACATTAACATGACACTGAAAATAATATCTAGTTAATTGCAAGCGCAGCTGCGAAATACTTTGTGCAAAACTACATGCATGCCACAACTGTTTTACTGTACAACAATGAAAGACTGCAACTACAAAGGAAATTCTATGATTACGCGCTAGCAATAAACAAAAGCTACACTAATTACACAAACTACAAGAAAAAAATCAGAAGATTCCAGTGAGGTATCCTTGGCTAAGGGTCGACATATGAAACTTCCCCTTACAAAAATTTATTCAAGACTGTGCTTAAACTGACACACAATATTTTTAGCGCAACGCAATCTGACTTCCAAAAATCCCTACGAAAGAATGGCCCTGACTATCATTAACCTATACGTTTCACAAATCACTTACCTCGCAAAAATCTTCGTTACTCAAGCTACTGCAATACAGCGAGCGCCACTACTGCCAGCTAAATAAAAGATTCAAACTACTGAAGGCACTAACTACTGATAGGCATAGTTAGCAAATGAAAGATTTTAATAGAGAACAAACAATGTATTTACCTCACTAGTCATAATATATATAGCAGTTCATGACACAAATTCTTACAAATTTCAAAACTCCGCCATCTCTCTCCCCACGTCCACCACTGCTGGCGGCTCACCTCCAACTGCGCAACGCTACGCGCTGTTAGCATCCAGCTGCCGCTGCCCGACACTACAATGGCGAGTATTACAACAATGCCAACCAGCCACAGACTGCACACGGCACAGCCAGTGATTTTCATACAGAGCGCTACGTGGCGGCGGCGTTACCAATAAAAAAAACCTAAACAGCCTACTTACAACCTCTCTACAAATCTTCTATGAGTGGCCTCTGGTCAAACGACACACGTTCAACCGGTAGTCATGTTCATTCCATACTTACGTAGCAACATCCTGTCAATGGCCATCATAGTAGCATTGGTGCGTTCTCTGAGCTGTTCCAGTGTTCTTAGCAGTGGGGGTACGTAAACACGGTCCCTGCTGTGCCTCCAAATGAAAATGTCAGAAGGTGCTGGAGGGGGGGGGGGGGGAGGGGCAAGAGAACAGAGTCACATCATCTTCACCCCTAAGCGCAATGCAGCGATGCAGAAATTCGTTGTTTGGCTAGCTAGCGATGCTCCAATGAAGGGGTGCGCCGTCTTGTTGGAAGACCAAATTCTTGGTATGAGCAATAAGTAGCGTATAAAGCAACAACTGCAACGTACCCGTCACAGTTTTCTCACTGAAGAAAAACGTCCAGTACAGCATCGTCTGTCAAAACGCACAGAAAACATTAACCTTTGGCGAGCCTCGTTCATGAGATTTTTCAGAGTCCCACATTGGCACATTGTGGGGATTAAACCTTCTACACTACTGGCCATTAAAATTGCTACACCAAGATGAAATGCAGATGATAAAATGGAATTCATTACACAAATATATTATACTAGAACTAACATCTGATTAAATTTTCACGCAATTTGGGTGCATAGATTCTGAGAAATCAGTACCCAGAACAACCAACTCTGGCCGTAATAACGGCATTGATACGCCTGGGCATTGAGTCAAACAGAGCTTGGATGGCGTGTACAGGTACAGCTGCCCATGCAGCTTCAACACGATACCACAGTTCATCAAGAGTAGTGACTGGCGTATTGTGACAAGCCAGTTGGTCGGCCACCATTGACCAGACGTTTTCAGTTGGTGAGAGATGTGGAGAATGTGCTGGCCAGGGCAGCAGCCGAACATTTTCTGTATCCAGAAAGGACCGTACAGGACCTGCAACATGCGGTCGTGCATTATCCTGCTGAAATGTAGTGTCTCGCAGGGATCGAATGAAGAGTAGAGCCAGGAGTCGTAACACATCTGAAATGTAACGTCCATTGTTCAAAGTGCTGTCACTGCGAACAAGAGGTGACCGAGACATGTAACCAATGGCACCCTACACCATCACGCCGGGTGATACGACAGTATGGCGATGACGAATACACGTTTCCAATATGCGTTCACCGCGATGTCGCCAAACACGGATGCGACCATCTTGATGCTGTAAACGGAACGTGGATTCATCCGAAAAAATGACGTTTTGCCAACGTCCCCATCTGTTGAATCAGGGATCGAGACGTGGCTGCACGATCCGTTACAGCCATGCGGGTAAGATGCCTGTTATCTCGACTGCTAGTGATACGATGCCGTTGGGATCCAGCACGGCGTTCCGTATTACTCTCCTGAACCCACCGATTCCATATTCTGCAAACAGACATCGGATCTCAACCAAGACGAGCAGCAGTGTCGCGGTACGGTAAACCGCAATCGCGATAGGCTACAATCCGACTTTTATCTAAGTTGGAAACGTGATGGTACACATTTCTCCTCCTTACACGAGACATCACAACAACGTATCACCAAGCAACGCCGGTCAACTGCTGGTTGTGTATGAGAAATAGGTTGGAAAGTTTCCTCATGTCAGCAAGTTTTAGGTGTCACCACCGGCGCCAACCTTGTGTGAATGCTCTGAAAAGCTAATCATTTGCATATCACAGCAACTTCTTCCTGCCGGTTAAATTTCGCGTCTGTAGCACGTCATCTTCTTGGTGTAGCAATTTTAATGGCCAGTTGTGTACATGTGCGAATATGACTGAAGCGTGAATTGAACTATCAACTCATCAAGACCGCATTTTGCTCTCTACAAATGTTCTATGGGTGCCCTCTGGTCACACGACACACGTTCAATCGGTAACCAAGTTCATTCCATACTTATGTAGCAACATTCTGTCAACGGCCATCATAGTAGCACTGGTGTGTTCTCTGAGCTGTTCTAGTGCTCGTGGCAGCGGGGGTACGTAAACACGGCCCGTGCTGCGCCCTCAAATGAAAAACTTCTCGCTGCGACATAGGCGGCTGATGAAGGGTGGCTGCAGTCTTTGGCTTGAGGATCCGTTGGACTGGTTGGGGCACATGGTCGGTCAACCGCCGGAGGTTCCAAGCCGTTGTGAGATCGAACGGGCATGAAGAACTTTATGGAGGGGCCCCGCTGGAAGTGCTAGATACAGTCATTCCCTGAATTGTAGACTCTGAGCGACGTTAAACAGCCACTCGGATAAAAGGCGATGTTGGTCGAGACGGTCTTTTGCAGCCGTTAGCCTGTGTGGATTCGTGTGGCCGTTACAGCTTGTAAAGTCGCAACAACTGCTCACACGATGGTGCGCCTTGGCTGTAGCGAGGTACGTTACTGGTGCACATCGTGGTTATTGAATCCGCGTGGTTTTGGATGCGCGTGTTTGTCTTGTCAAGATCAATTTTTATTACATTATGTTAAGTACTATGTATCCTGTTTTCCGTCTGATTATTGCTGAAGAAAGTCTCGTTCAATTTTGGAAGGAGGGCTGTGTATGGGTAATGTTAACGTGTTAGCTATCAGTTCAAAGCACTAATGGACGTGTCTGTTGTGTAATGACTACCTTTTATCATTTTAATATCATTTATTCTGGATTGCAGGACGGTGAACTCAGTAGTTGCTGGTGACACCTGTGCGATTTCCGTCTCGCATGTTAGTTAATGAGATTTGTTTTTTCTGTAATTATTATCTGTGAAGGCTTTAACATTGTTTATTCTACATGCACGAAAATGAACCCAGTACATATTTTGAAAGTTGTTTTGGTTGATTTCAAATATGTTTGTCATGCAGGTTCATTAGCTGCTGTATTAGTATTAGTTGTGTCTTAAAGTTAAAAGGGGAATTAAAGTTTAAATTCAAATTTCCCAGTTCTCTGATCTTAAAAGTTTTATTTAAAGAAAAAACATTGTGCGATAAAATTGTTTTATCAATTTTCTTGTAAGGCTAACTGGGTGTTCACCTCTTGAGTTTTGTTTAAATATTTGTGTGTAATAAAAACTTGAAACTTTGTTGATTGGGATGTCATTGCGTATGCCTGTAAACCCCAGCACCACCACACCATTGCTACGTCAAAAATGTAATCATTGATGGAATTACTTACAAAGAAACGTGTGATGGACTCTGCTCTTAAGTTGGCCACATTTTTTAAGCTTGAACGGTATCTTCCTTCTGCGTTCAGTAGTTACTTTCCTATTTTGTGCGCGGATCAGCTTTTCCAAGTCTTAATTTTAGTTTTAATAATCCAAAGTCTCAGTTGTACCGTTTACCTAGAATTTATCTAGGTTTCAGTCGGGATAGCCCAAGAAGGTTAGGTAAATTGTACGTAAACGGTGCAACTGAGGCTGTTGATTATTGAAATTAAAGTTAATATTTATACAGTTGCTGACAGGGCTGCGAAATGCTGGAAATATTTATTTTCCAAGTCTCCCATCGTTCCGTATGCGCTACTAAAGTAAATAAATAAAAGAAACAGAATGTCCGGCAACACGCGGAACGATGACAACTTACAACTAAAGCACTGTCATCCTGTACCTGAATCGTCGCGAAAAATAGCTGTACAGCAGATGAGACCAGCGACTGTAACAGTCGACGTCTAACTGAACTCAACAATCAATCAATCGCTGCTGTAGCTACAATGCTGCTACCCATCCTTTTTTTTGCTTAAAATTTCCTTCCACACCAGGCAAACGGAAAATACAATAACCGTCAGAGGTCTCTCTCTAAGCTCGATCTACCTGTCCTTTACGTCATTCCGGCCACGTGTCATTGGCTGATACTCGTGACCCAGGGAGGCCTAGAAGGACGAGGACACCGCAAAGGGACGCTGCAATTCATCATGCAGACGACGACGACGACGACCCTAGTCTCAGTACAAGACAACTAGCTGCAACACTGAATGTTGAACACATGACTATCTGGAGAGTGTTACACAAGGACCAGCTGTATCCATACCATTTACAGCGTGTGCAGGCACTATCAGCAACTGACTTTGCTGCACGAGAACCCTTCTGGAAATTGTTTATTCAACAAAATGTTAACCCTAATTTTAGTGCGACTGTGCTGTCCACATATGAGGCGGCGTTTCAAAGAGATCAGATTGTGAATTTTCACAGTCGGTATGTGTGACCAGAAGTCAATTCTCAAGCAGCTGTTGAAACAAGCCATCGACGAATATTTTCTGTCACTGTTTGGGTCGCCATTGTTAGTAATTGTTTTCTAGGACCTCACTTCCTTCCACCACGGCTCGACGCACAAAGTTATCACAATTTCGTAGAGAATATTCTACCTGTTCTGTTGGGAATGCGACTTCAGCTGTGCGACAAAGCGTGTACGGAGGGGGACAAATAAAAGTGTTCAGACGAGTGGCAGCACTGACAGAGGAGGAAAATACCTGCAGTTACTCAAACAGGATGAAGCAACTGCCTATGCAGCCGGCCGAATCTTGGAGCACGTTCACACAGCGAAAAAAAAAAATCATTCAAATGTGTGTGAAATCTTATGGGACTTAACTGCTAAGGTCATCAGTCCCTAAGCTTACACACTGCTTAACCTAAATTATCCTAAGGACGAACACATATACCCATGCCCGAGGGAGGACTCGAAACTCCGCCGGGACCAGCCGCACAGTCCATGACTGCAGCGCCCCTAACCGTTCGGCTAATCCCGCGCAGCTTCACACAGTCTTCACCCCTGACAGAGTTGTTAGCAGAGGTCACTCTGGTCGCAGCCCTAGCTGGCCACCCAGGTCACCTGATCTGTCAGAGTGCGATTAATTTGAGTCGCGAGTCCTTAAGACTAAGGTGTATCGCAACCACCCTAAGAGTCTTGAACAACTGCAGCAGAACATTTCGGATAAGATGGCAGCAATTCCAGCAGTACATCTTCGATCCATCTTCAGCAACCTGCTGACCAAGATGAATGGTGGCCACTTTCAGCACCAACAATAATCAGGTCAGTAGAGTATTTCCTTTCCTCTGCTGTATTTCTTTTTACCCTGTAACTCTGTTCTACGTGAATCGGTGACAGGTGGATAGTTAGTGATGCCATTTGAAAGTTCTTGTGTAGTGAATCCTATTACAAGATGTTCAGAGTCTCCGTGCCCGTATTATGGATGATTGCAAAACAATAAGCAATTCTCCAAGGACACATCAGCGCATCCGAGATTCACCACGTAGGCGGGTTGATGCATGTACAATGCCCTTGGAGGGCATATTGAACATCTCCTCTGTGAAAGAGTTGCGCGTGGTACGCTAGTGCACTCTGTTCGTGTTCTTTTCCCATGATTAATGAGCTGGAGAAAAAGAATTGTCAACATGGAGACTCCAAAATTGGTTCAATTGGCTCTAAGCACTATGGGACTTAACATATGTCATCAGTCCCCTAGAACTTAGAACTACTTAAACCTAATTAACCGAAGGACGTCACACACATCCACGCCCGAGGCAGGATTCGAACCTGCGACCGTAGCACCCGCGTGGTTCCGGACTGAAGAAAACGTTTCCAGACGCATATTCACGTAACATAATTTCTTCGTCTACTTGTGAGGAATGTGTCCTGCAATTTGTGCCGTACATTTTTGTTACACCCTGTATACACAAAGTGTTCATTTTAACTGAAGACAATGAAATATCTCGAAAACTACACATCCTATTAAAAAAAGTTAAATTCCGGTTGGTTTGTCTCAGAGTGCGACATCCAATGATACCATATTCGACCCCCCGCCACACCCCATGCGTGGGTGGCGTGGGATAACATTGAAATCTTCAGTGGGAACCACCGTTTTTATTGCAGATTACGATTCTACGGCAAAATCTACATATGTTTTGTCTGAAGCATTTTCTTCGTGTCGCCAAAGATGACGCTATAATAGGAGAAATAGAAATGGGTACACAATGGTAATTTACGACAAGCTACTCAACGGCCCTTGAATACCCAATAGCACGTGGGACCCAACCTTGATGCTGCGAGGGTAGGGCAGGCCAGTATTTCATAACCTCTAATTGGAAACCCCATCCGCAATGCGTTGTATTCCTCCAGCGTATCGAACAGGGGTCTAGTGGACGCTCCACTGTGGCCGGGGCGAACGCTACTCTACTTTTCCGATTACAGTGAGTCTTTCTAACATTCTGCGTGGTGTCTGTTTCTTCTGTATCGTGTCTCCCCACCACTTTCGCGCAACGACGCTCTGAGCGTGTTTTTTAGGGAATTGACTAGTTTGAACCTGGGACCTGTTGCTGGTAAGGAGACGCCAGACCATACATGACATGTAGAATTAAGAAGAGTTCAGTGAGACTAGCGATGATATGACCAAATACTTAATGATTTCAGCGTCAGCTCCACTGCACTCCCTGTAAAACAATCTTAATACTAACTAAATTTAGTGGAAGGGGTTCAAGGCTTTCCTATTTTTAGTTAGCTGGTAAAATAACGTCGAAAAATCAGTTAAGTTTACCATTGGAAATTTTATTCTACTCACAAAACATTGTTTATAAATTGCACTACTGATAAAAGTAAATGTTTTAATACAGGATGGTAAAAACCAACTGTGTTCAACAAAAATGTGAACGAATATTCCCTGAATGGGTTTCCAAGTTCTACACTCGATCGAAGGATGACCTATGCCATACCACATCTATAATCTAGGTTTAAATTAAGTTTCACAAGAGAGAAAACTATGAAAATGATCTACAGTGACCCTCAATTATCTTTAATTACTTATCTAACTTGTCGTAAATTACAGTGGCTGATGTGGCTTCTCAATAACTATATAACAGAAAAATCATCGCGTTTCAGATTTTTACTTCAAGTGGAAATGTGAACACCATGAGCTTTAATTGACGATCGACACTAGTATTACGCAAAAAGGGGGTGTAACAGATGAGACTTCTGTAGTTCTGAGTGAAGCTTTATGCGTTGTTATGCGGCATCATTACCTTGTCGGTGTTCGTCAGCGGGCGGCGAGCAGCACAGCTCCGCTCACCTGGCTGTCTCGGAAGCAACTCTCTCCTAACTTCCCCTTACTACAATTTACCGAAGTTGGTTTTAAAAAACTATCTGGCTGTGTTTTCATCTGATCCAGCAGGATCACAATGTTAACCTTTAGCTCCGCCTACAAAAATTCTGTCTATCCAATGAGAAACGTTATACTTTTCGTGATGGGGCAATGTTTTTAAAGTTTGCAACGTAACAGAGACGCGAAAAAGTCTCACGCTAAAACCTGCAGCTGGTGTGGTCCTTTTAATGTTATCGTAAGATCTATACTGTTCTTCTGGAGGGATCTATCTTTTAACATGGGCTGGGGGGTGGTTCTGACGTAACAGAGACGCGAAAAAGTCTCACGCTAAGGCTCTAGCTTTTAACATGGGCTGGGGGGTAGTCCTCACGGTTAGCTGGCTACGTGGGTGTCCGTCCCTTATCGTAGGGCATTCTAACTGAACAAGGTTCTGCTCTCGGCTTCTGTTCTCGTTTCTCCCCTCGGAACTGCGTCTGTCTCACGGTGGGAAGGTATGACATGCATTTAGGCATTCTTGTGTTAGTCTGTGGTATTCCATTTGCTCACTCGTTACTCGCATTACTTTAGTTAATTTAATGTCACGATTTATTCGGAGCTATGTTACATACTACTGGATTTCCTTATCATATCAGGGTTTTCATGGAAGGTGTTGGATTTGCCGTACATGTTCAAACGTAGTATCGCCAACTTCAGTACTTTTAGTAATCCACTTTTCAAGTGACCGAACACAGGAAAGGAGCACAGGCGTTTCTGATGCGGTCGAGCGAGTCTTCACGGACTGTTGGCACTTGGTGGTACACCTTATCTTTTTAATATTCCCACAGAAGGAAACCCGGTGACGTCAAATTCGGCGACCTCTCTCTCTTCTCAGCGATCAGAGGCCCTGTAGACCACGCGCTGCATCAACGACCTGCTTCCACTGCCTTCTATCTCTCGCAGCATCTCTTCACCCTGCGGAAGTTCCTAATGCTGCAATGTCCTTCTCTATGTCATCTTTCCACCATGTACGATGTCGGCCCAATGGTGTTGTTGCCTGGCGAGTTCCTTCAAATGCTTTCTTGGTGATTCTGTTGTTTTCCATTCTGGCCACATGTCCAGCCCACTGCAGGCTCCTACTTTTTCATTTCTGGATGATAGTGGGTTGCTTCATTAACCGATAAATTTCATTGTTCTTTCGAATTCTCCACACGCCATTCTCCAACACAGGTCCCCAAATTTTTCTCATTACTTTTCTTTCAAAAACATTCAGTTTTTCTCTTTCATTCTTTGTAAGCGTTCATCTTTCTGAACCGAACAGTACTATGGGGCAGATAATAGTGTTGTATATCTTCACCTTTGTGGTGATTGACAAAGCTTTACTTTTGAGTGGGTTGATTAGTGAGTACAGACATCTTGACCCTAAGGCTATTCTTTCATTTATATCCATTGTTATGATATTTTTACTGTTGAAACGTGACCAAAGATTTTTAACTGGAGAACTTTTCTGAATTTAGAATGTTGGTCAATTTCAAAGTAAGGATTTGGGTTTATGACTCGACCTATTTCTATATATTCGGTTTTCCCTTGGTTAATCAAAAACCCGATTTTGCTGTCAGTGGGCCTGAGAGATGTGTATATGTCTTCCAGTTCTTCTTCAGTTCCACTCAGCAACACTATATCATCTGCATAAGCCAGGAGGTTTACTTCAATGTGTTCGAATCGGAGAACATTGTATAGATGTAAATTGCTCTCCCGAACCACTTTCTCTAATGCAAGGTCGAAGAGGACACATGAAAGAGCTTCTCCCTGCCGTAAGCCTGTTTTAATTGGAAAGGTGGGGGATATGGAACCTCTGAACTTTACTGCTGCCTGGGAGCCATCCATGCACAGTTGTATCATCCGAATGATTTTACTGGGTATACTTAATTCTCTTAAGGTGTTGTAGAGGCTACTTTGTGGATGCTGTCGTAGGCTCGCTGGAAGTTAATGAAGAGGCAGTGGATGTTTTTGTTAAATTCCCAGTTAAATTCCAGTTGGTTTGTCTCGGAGGTCGACATCTAATGATACCATACTCGACCCCCACCTTACCCCCTGTGTGGGTGGCGTGGTGTTACATTGAAATCTTTAATGGGAACCACTGTTTGGCGACCTAGCGAGACAATTAATAGAGCCACCTCTGCCGATTCACTGACCGTGCTTCACTTGCGTAATGTGCTGGCCAACCGTCATGCTGAAACCGCATACCTTGTTGAACGTCCAGGGCAACATCCGGGAGTAGTGCAAACAGTTCCTGTTCCAAAACCGCTCGACATCTGCGTTCATTCAGCGTGCCGTCGATGAAATACGGACCAGTGCGTTTGTTCATCATGACGTCACACCATACGTCAACCGACCAAGGCCGTTGGTGGTCAACTTGCCGTAACCAATACATGATATGACGGTTAACGCTAGCATGGTTTGTGAATGTAGACTCATCGTAAAATAATACGTCGGCAGAGAACGTGGATGTTCTTGATGCAGTGACACTTGGTACGGCGATACTTACGAAGTTGTAGTATTGTGACAATACTAGCTACGGACATAACGGAATCGCGGTGTTATATCCTGGCGCTTATTCGTGAATTGTGGTGCACTGCCGTTGGTACAGCTATTTCATTAGCTCCTACTGTAACACGTTTGCTTCGTTTCCCTTTGCCGGACTGTACGCTGCCATCAGACATAAAGGCGTTCACAACCTCGTGAAAAAACGAACGAGAGCGAGATTTCTCTGGAAAACGCTCGGCATACAGGGCAACAGCAGCTTCAACATTTCTAAGAACGAATACGTTGTTCTTGTCATTCAACCTTAAATATGGAAATGTTCTAATAAATAAAGGAGGAATTGATAAAGAAGCTTACCGTTTCTCCTACATTCTCCGTAAATCAGGATCATTTCCATTTTTCCTTCAGTGGTTGCAACATTCATCGTCCACTACCACGTCTGTTCAAACGATAGGTAGGTGTGCAGGCAGTAATATTGCGCAAGTACTGTAGTGTTTAGAGCCCCTTTCTGTTCAACGTCTGCACGATTCGTGAGCTGCGATCGCAGAGTTCTGCTGTTATGAAACGCCGTAGTTCGCCACACGACAACGGTGGCGCACCGAGTAATCCACTGTTTGATATGTCAGAGGAATACGACGTTGCGGATGGGGTTTCCAATTAGAAGTTGTGAAGTGCTGGCCTGTCCTATCCTCGCAGCATGAAGGTGGGGGCCCACATTGCATTGGATATTTAAGAACCACTGAGTAGTATGTCGTAAATTACGACTGTGTACCCATTTCTATATCTCCGAATACAGCGCCATCTGTGGCGAAACGAAGAAAATGCTTCAGACAAAACGTATGTAGATTTTGCCGTAGTATCGTAATTGCAATAAAAAAAACGGTGTTTCCCATTGAAGATTTCAAAGCCGCCCCCCGCCACCCATGCAAGGGCGGAGTGGCGGAGTGGTGGGTCCAGTACTGTATTGCTGGATGTCCGCCTCCGAGACAAGCAAATTGGAATTACGACTTTTTTATCCGATGTGTAGTGTTAGAGATATTTCATTGTCTTCAGTTAAAATGAAAGCATTGTATATGTAGGCCTATGCGTGGATGTTCCACATCTCCTCCTAAACCACTGGACAGATTTCAAACAAATTCGATTCCTACACGAGGTGCGACAATAAAGTAATGAGAATGATTTTCTTTGCAAGATATGGCAACCCTGCAGGCTTGTGTAGGCGCAATATCTTTGACCTTGGTCTATAAGCTGCTTCTAGTCCAAGCGGCACATCGATGCAACTGCTCAGTCGTGAGTTGTACTGTAATTAAGTTAACACGTGTTTGTGTCTCTCGTCACGGAAATGGAACCGCATAATGTTGTGCAATGGTATGCCATTTCATTTTGCGTTAAATTGAGTGAAAACGCGACGACAACTTACGGTAAGCTTCAGAAGGCTTTTGGAGAGGAGGTTATACCAAGAGCTCAAGTTTTTCGTTGGCTTAAAATGTTTAATAAAGGCCGAACGAGTGTTGAATATGAAGACCGCAGTGGACGACCATCAACCCTACGGATGGATGTCAACCTGGCCAGGGTACGTGAACTCGTACGATCTGATCGAAGATTATCCGTGAAAATGATTGCAGAAGAACTGAATATCAATCGAGAAACGGTTCGTCTAAAAATAACTGAAGATTCTGCATCACGATACTGCGCCATCCCATACTGATCTGTCAGTACAGCAATTTTTAACCTCAAAACAAATTTCAGTACTACCATAGTCTCCTTATTCACCAGGTGGCTTTTTTTCTATTTCCAAGAGACAAAACGGCGGTCAAGGGACATCATTTTCAAACAACATAAGACATCTACATCTACATTTATACTCCGCAAGCCATCCAACGGCGTGTGGCGGAGGGCACTTTACGTGCCACTGTCATTATCTCCCTTTCCTGTTCCACTCGTGTATGGTTTGCAAGAAGAACGGCTGCGGGAAAGCCTCCGTGCGCGCTCGAATCTCTCTAATTTTACATTTGTGATCTCCTCGGGAGGTATAAGTATGGGGAAGCAATATATTCGATACCTCATCCAGAAACGCGCCCTCTTGAAACATGGACAGCAAGCTACACCGCGATGCAGAGCGCCTGTCTTGAAGAGTCTGCCACTTGAGTTTGCTAAACATCCCCGTAACGCTATCACGCTTACCACATAACCCTGTGACGAAACGTGCCACTCTTCTTTGGATCTTCTCTATCTCCTCTGTCAACCCGACCTGGTACGGATACCACACTGATGAGCAATACTCAAGTATAGGTGGAACGAGTGTTTTGTAAGCCACCTCCTTTGTTGGTGGACTACATTTTCTAAGGACTCTCCCAATGAACCTCAACCTGGCACCCGCCTTACCAACAATTAATTTTATATGATCATTCCACTTCAAATCCTTCCGTACGCATACTCCCAGATATTTTACAGAAGTAACTGCTACCAGTGTTTGTTCTGCTGTCATATAATCATACAATAAAGGATCCTTCTGTCTATGTATTCGCAGTGCATGACATTTGTCTATGTTAAGGGTCTTCTCCCCATGAACCATGGACCTTGCCGTTGGTGGGGAGGCTTGCGTGCCTCAGCGATACAGATAGCCGTACCGTAGGTGCAACCACAACGGAGGGGTATCTGTTGAGAGGCCAGACAAACGCGTGGTTCCTGAAGAGGGGCAGTAGCCTTTTCAGTAGTTGCAGAGGCAACAATGATTGACTGATCTGGCCTTGTAGCACTGACCAAAACGGCCTTGCTGTTCTGGTACTGCTAACATCAAGCTCCGAGCAGCAACGTCCGAAAAGCTGTGACGAGGGTATTGGAGGATATTACAGAAGATGAGTTCCAGAAATGTTACCATCAGTGGAAGAAGCGCTGGAAAAAGTGTGCGCAATCAGAACGGAACTGTTTTGCAGGAGACAACACTAAACTTGACTAAAACGGCAAGCAACATTTTTTTCACATCAGTCTCATTACTTTATTGTCGCACATCGTATCACCCGCGTCTAGAAAGAATAGCTGTGGGGAAGAACAGCTTACCCATCTGGAAAAGCACTTTAGCGACGACGCGTGAATATGTACCTGTCTATTATTGAGAATGAGAGCAGTTACTGACAACGCCACACAAAACAATGAAAGGGAAAAGATCATCGGTTACTATATTTTCACTGTTCATGCAGTGAAACTGCCGCATAAAGCACGACGTTTTAATTTATTACTTACTTACCGCTTCACTGTACTCGCATCACATTTCGCTGAATGTATCGTTGTACGACAAACAGTTCAGGAGATATGACATCAAATACTGAGATGCCTAATAAACTGCCGCGTGATACATGACGTTTTAATTTATTACTTCTTTACTATTAACTCTATTCGCAACACACTGAGCAGTCACCTGTGCCACTAGATGTACCTGCAAAATTATATCACTGTACGACACATAGTTCAGAAAATACAACGTCATAAACATGAAGCTGCGTGCAATTGGAACTGTAGAGCAAAATCCCCTAGAGATACAGGGAAAACGGTGCAAAAATACGCTTGAAATATTTTAAATATACGTGAAATAGACTACTGGCCATTAAAATTGCTACAGCATTGCTATGGCGAGCCAGTTGCTCGGCCACCATTCCCCAGAAGTTTTCAATTGGTGAGAGATCTGGAGAATGTACTGGCCAGGGCAGCAGTAGAAAATTTTCTGAATCCAGAAAGACCCGTACAGGACATACAACATGTGGTCGTGCATTATCCTGCTGAAATGTAGGGTTTCGCAGGCATCGAATGGAAGGTAGAGCCAAGGGTCGTAACACATCTGAAATGTTCAAAGTGCCGTCCATGCGAACAAGAGGTGACCGAGACGTGTGACCAATGGCACCCCATACCATCACGCCCGGTGATAGGCCAGTATTGCGATGACTAATACACGCTTCCAATGTGCGTTCACCGCGATGTCGCCAAACACGGATGCGACCATCGTGATGCTGTAAACAGAACCTGGATTCTTCCGAAAAAATGACGTGTTGCCATTCGTGTACCCAGGTTCGTCGATGAGTACACCATCGCAGGCGCTTCTGTATCTGATGCAGCGTCGAGGGTAACCGCCGCCTTGGTCTCCGAGCTGATAGTCCGTGGTGCTGCAAACGTAGTCGAACTGTTCGTGCAGGTGGTTGTTGTCTTGCAAACGTCCCCATGTGTTGACTCAGGGATCGATACGTGGCTGCATGATCCGTTACAGCCATGTCGGTAAGATGCCTGTCATCTGGACAATAAACCGCAACCATCTTGATGCTGTAAACGGAACGTGGATTCATCCGAAAAAATGACGTGTTGCCATTCGTGTACCCAGGTTCGTCGTTGAGTACACCATCGCAGGCGCTCCTGTATCTGATGCAGCGTCGAGGGTAACCGCCGCCTTGGTCTCCGAGCTGATAGTCTGTGGTGCTGCAAACGTCGTCGAACTGTTCGTGCACATGGTTGTTGTCTTGCAAACGTCCCCATCTGTTGGCTCATTGATCGAGACGCGACTGCACGATCCGTTACAGCCATGCGGATAAGGAGCCTGTCATCTCGACTGCCAGTGATACGAGGCCGTTGGGATCCAGCACGACGTTCCGTATTACCCTCCTGAACTCACCGACTCCATATTTTGCTAACAGTCATTGGATCTCGACCAACGCGAGTAGCAATGTCGCGATACGATAAACCGCAATCGCGATAGGCTAGAATCCGACCTCTATCAACGTCGGAAACGTGATGGTACGCATTTCTTCTCCTTACACGAAGCATCACAACAACTTTCCACCAGGCAATGCTGTTTGTGTATGAGAAATCAGTTGGAAACTTTCCTCATTTCAGCACTTTGTAGGTGTCGCCATCGGCGCCAACCTTGTGTGAATGCTCTGAAAATCTAATAATTTGCATATCACAGCATCTCGGTTAAATTTCGCGTCTATAGCACGTCATCTTCTTGGTGTAGAATTTTAATGGCCAGCAGTGTATTTTTGAAATGTGCGTACGTGTGCTAAAGGGATGGTCGAAAAGCTCATTTTAAGCCCCTGGAACGCTTTCAGTCAAATGTATACACATATTGTGAGTTACGATCTGGAAAGAAAAACTGTGGATCTAAGAACCAAGAACCACCAGCCTCCTATTGGGGTGGGGGTGACAAGATCGAGAGAGAACTGGGAGGAGTAAATGGACAGACACAGAAGGGGAAGTAGGAGATGACCAGACAGGGAAGGGGAAGTAGGAGATGGCCAGACACAGAAGGGGGAAGTAGGAGATGGCCAGACAGGGAGGGGGAAGTAAAAGAGGGGCAGAGGTGGGGGGAGGAAGGAGGAAACGGGCAGAGAGAGGGGAGAGGAGGAGATGGAAAGAGAAAGGGAAGAGGAAGAGATGGACAGAAACAGAGGGAAGAGGGCGGCGGGGGGGGGGGGGGGGGGGGGGACAGGAGGTGACCGATTGGAATAAATATGTAACCAGGCAACACTGGGTTCTCAGCCAGCTCACTTATAATATGATGGTTTAACGGGCCAGTTGTGTAGCGATAGGATGACTGAGCACCTGTCAGAGGAGAAAGGTAGCGTGCCGTGCTCTGAACACGACTGTTGCTATGCTGGAAGACGGAACTGTGCGAAGGATAGCCACCGGGAAGGTGTAGGAGACAGGGAGACACCAGGTCACTTAAAATGAACGTCCTTGTTCATGGGTGAGGTCAGGTCGTGGCACGAGAAACCCTCAAAATATCACAGCGGTACCTGCGCCGCGGTCTGAATTACACCCTCCACTCACTGCAGGCTACGCACTCACTACATGGTCAGTGCGCTCCTCTGCTTTTAGGATCCTTCGAAAGAAAAGGCAAAATCGCCACTAGTAGGATCACACTGGAGCCAGCTAGTGACTATTCCGTGAGCTGTTTGGTCCGCTGAAGACGTGTATCTTTATGCGCTACTGTGATCGAAGGTCTTTCGCGAGGCCACCCAATTGCAAACGTCCGCTGCATGCTTTTCCCTCCACAATGTTCGCTCGGAAAGTTTTTGAGATGGACCTGTATTCACTGACAAGGAGACTACACGTCAGTCGGATTAGTGTTTTTTTTATATATATTTATTTATGGTGTCTGAAGTTCAGAACTCAAATACCACTCTCCCAAAGCATTCGATGCAACTCTGAAAAATACTCGAGAAAATCGACTTTGGAGTATTCCTAATGCCTTAAATACACTGAAGCAAAGTGCATTTGTATCAACTGTTTGCGTGGCTCTGCGGTACAATACTTGACTGCTACGTGCGAGGCCACGATTCAATTCCTGGCTGTGGTAAAATTTTAAATAAACTGCACGTTCTACGAGAATTTCTGTGAAGTGTAAAACACATAGTTATGAAAAGAAAATTAAATTGCAAAGTTTTTTTTCAGTTTAAAGAATGTGTATTAACTATATTTTATAAAAGATCGGCAACAAATAATTTATATTTACATTCAAAGCTGTGTTTTTGTGTGCAATGACCAATTAGAAATGAGAAGAAGTGCATTTTTTGTAAAAATGACAGATATGTGTTAATTAGCATATATTTGTTGATGTCCAATTTTAAATTATGTAGGTATTCGAACTGACGGAAAAAAAACAAAAAAATAATAATAACCGAAACTTGACTCGAATCCGGCTATTACCAGTCTCGAGGGCCATCATTTTTTTCATCTTTATGTATCTTACTCTTCACTTGAATGCTCGTAGAACATGCACCTATGTTCAAAAATTTGCATTGGGTGGTGTCTACCAGACAACCACACTGACTCGACAAATCTACCTTATTTTAGTGTATGTATGAGAGTTGTATAAAACTGCCTTGGCTGACTGATTTATGAATTCTGAACTTCACACAACATAAATAAACAAATTCAGAAAAATCCGGTTGACGTGTGGCCTCCTCGTGAGAGCGGGAAATCTGATCGGGTTTGAGACCGACCGTAGTTGATTAGGAGCGACGCTCGTCGATCTTTCATCAGCTGTTCTTGCGCTGTGCTAAATGGCACAACAGAAGTAATATCCGGCGTTCCCCAAGGAAGTGTTATAGGCCCTCTATTGTTCCTTCTCTATATTAACGACATAGGAGACAATCTGAGTAGCCGTCTTAGATTGTTTGCAGATGATGTTGTCATTTACCGTCTTGTAAAGTCATCAGGTGATCAGAACGACTTGCAAAATGGTTTAGATAAGACATCTGTATGGTGCTAAAAGTGGCAATTGACCCTGATAAAGAAAAGTGCGAAGTTATTCACACGAGTACTAAAAGAAATCAGCTAAATTTTGATTAAGCGGTAAGTGTCACAAATCGGAGGGCTGCAAATTCAACTAAATACTTAGGGATTGCAGTTACAAATAACCTAAATTGGAACGTTCACATAGATAATATTGTGGGTAGAGCAAACCAAAGACTGCGATTCATTGGGAGAACACTTAGAAAGTGCAACAGGTCTACCAAAGAGAATGCTTACACTACGCTTGTCCGCCCTATTCTGGAGTACTGCTGTGCAGTGTGGGATCCGCATCAGGTGGGACTTGTAATGGTTCTTAAATTACGTAACCATTATGGTACCTTACCTGAACCTCTCGATACCAGTAATATTCTACTGTTTTTCTGTAAAGTAGTTGACATATTTCTGAGACAACATTCAGATTTGATTTCATTTGTGATACATCGATATGTTTATATTGCAATGATATTATTCTTATATGTATTCTTACTTTTGTCACTATGATCTTTGACGTAATTGTAACTCTGATTTTTGGGCGCGTAAGAGATAATTAGTTAGTTGTTGGGTTGTTAGAGACCTTGAAAAGGTCAAGTCTTGGACGTCATGTTGAAAAGATGCATTTTGGAGTTGGCTTATAAAATGTGAGGAAGATGTTTTCAAGTATGTTTTGTATTGTGAAGTGATGTTTGTGTGTCACGTGATATTGCAATTAAAAGGAAGTGTAACTTAAATTCGGAGTGCTGATTATTTTTTTTTAAATCATCATTGTCCAGTAAAAGTGTATTCTTCAAGAATGGTTTGTGAAGAGCATCTACAAAACTTTTGAATATAGCAGAATAAAACCTAGGCCTCTTTGCATCCGAGCTTGGAATCGTAACCACCTAGATTTTCAACGATTGAGCCTTGATTTTACTACGAGGCCAGCGTGGGAAACACACAAAGATGAGTGCCTAGTTTTTTGATTATTACATTAAATGACTTTAGTAACTGTGCTCTAATAACACCTGACACATAATAACTTAGTTGTTGCCGAAAATGCAGTGTTTATCAGCGTGAGCAACACCACAATCGTTATTAAATTCTGACCTTTGTTGTGGTAGGATTGTTAGAGACTGACGGATGACATCGAAAAAGTACAAAGAAGGGCAGCTCGTTTTGTATTATCGCGTAATAGGGGAGATAATGTCACAGACATGATACGTGGATTGGAGTGCAATCATTAAAACAAAGGCGATTTTCGTTGCGACGGGATCTTCTAATGAAATTTCAATCACCAGTTTTCTCCTCCGATTGTGAAAACATTCTGTTGGCACCCACCTACATGGGGAGAAATAATCATCACGATAAAATAAGAGAAATCAGGGCTTGCACAGAAAAATTTAAGTGCTCGTTTTTTCCGGCGTGCCGTCCGAGATTGAAACAGCAGAGAGACAGCATGGTTCATATAGCCCTCTGCGAGGCACTTTATTGTGAATAGCAGAGTAATCATGTACATGTAGATGTGGTACAGGTAGCTACGGTGGCCGAGCGGTTCTAGGTGCTACAGTCTGGGACAGTGCGACCGGTACAGTCGCAGGTTCGAATTCTGCCTCGGGCATGGGTGTTGTGTGATGTCCTTAGGTTAGCTGGGTTTAAGTAGTTCTAAGTTCTAGGGGACTGATGACCCCGGAAGTTAAGTCCCATAGTGCTCATAGCCATTTGAACCATTAGATGTGGTACAGCGGGCAGTCCGCGTCGACAGTCGGACAAACCGGGCAGCTTCATTTGCGGTGTGGTCGCGAGGACTCCTAAACACAGTAGCTTGTTTCTGCCACTCTGCCGACTCTCCACTGCGCTGGTCCCGTACAGCTGAGTGGCGCGTTCACACCGCTTCCCTAGCGTGACGTCAGCGGTGGAGGACGAGGCGCAGGAGAAAGACGGGCCTGTGGCGCCCACGTCACGTGACAGTAGAGGTCTTAGGAGTGGCAGCAGCCTCTCCTCCGGGAAGCGTGTAACTGTTTAGGACGAGTTCAATGACCACAAACTGCACGTTTAAACGCGTCAGAGATGTCGATAGGACGGGGCAAATTATAAGACCTGTAGCGAGCCCTGCACGGAAGCGAGCGTTCGCTAAAGCCGTTGGCACACGGACCCTGCACCCGTACGTTGAGCGTTGGGCGTTGGGCGTACCGAGTTTCTGACGTCATGGCGTGGAGTAGCACGTTCGGGGGTCTTTCCCAACGTGCAGAGCAATATCTGGCATGTCAGATATTCAGAGCGTGCGTCTGAGTGTTGACTGATAAGATGGCACAACGCCACCTACGTCACACGCACGCCGTCTCCCTTCAGTATAGAGTTGTGAGGGGCCATTTTGGCATTCATTTCAAGCCTATATGTATATATGCCGTTTCTGAGCACCAGCAAATTGAGAATCACTGGAAAACACGTTGTTAACTGTGTGATTCGTTCCAATAAAATAATGAGAAACATCATATTCATGGCAAAAGAATTATTGTAACGAGCGTATTATGAGAGTAGGCTATTTGAAGGCAGCGACACACTGAATATCCACCCAAAACGCAATGTTCTTGGTACAATTTGTTATAATTACATTTCATCTTATCTACGATAAGGTTTTCTGCAAGTGGTAACATACTGTGATTAGTTACAAGACGTGTGTTGTTGGATTAACGTAATGAGTTGCGTGACTGTCTTGTATTGAGTTGTAGGTTGGGGTGGTGGTTCGTGTCTTGATAATCGTAATTTTTATTAGGTTTTTATACTTTATTATTAGTTTAATATAAGTATATACTATAATATTTGATGTTATATAAATATAAGTTAACCTTTTTTTGAGGGGTGACTTTGTTCGATTGGGTTAACCTACAGGACATTTCGCTCAACTTGTATAAAGATATTTTGCTCCTTCTTCTTATAAGCTTCGTAATTCACATGTTGCAGAGATTCTGCTACTGGGTAGGAACAGTGATCAAGTAAGACTGACCTTGGAGTTTTACTAGAATGTGGGAATGATGAAATAATGTTTATCTTATGCGGAGAAGTGTTCCTAATTTGTACCGCACTGTTTGTAATGGAACTTTATAAACCTGTGTCCTTATTGATTGGAGATTGTACTTTCGTTTTCGTGGACGATGGAAGAAATGTGCGTTTTAATAGGGCTAACGTGGGAATTTTACGCGTTGAGTAAACAGTGTGTTTTACGAACTAGAAACATCCCCCAACTGCCGCTGGAGTGCGTTGCGATCGCATGTACCATGTTCGGGCCCATGTACCGTATGCACAAGTCGCATCGTTCCTGACAAGGGAACCTCCCCATCGCACCCCCCCCCCCTCCCCTCAGATTTAGTTATAAGTTGGCACAGTGGATAGGCCTTGAAAAACTGAACACAGATTAATCGAGAAAACAGGAAGAAATTGCGTGAAACTATGAAAAAATAAGAAAAATATACAAACTGAGTAGTCTATGTGCAAGATAAGCAACAAGGTTAATTCAAGCATAGGTGCGTTGTGGTCTCGTGGTTAGCGTGAGTAGCTGAGGAACCAGAGGTCCTTGGTTCAAGCCTCCCCTTGAGTGATAAGTTTACTTTTTTTATTTTCGTAAAGTTATGATCTGTCCGTTCGTTCATTGACGTCTCTGTTCACTGTAATAAGTTTAGTGTCTGTGTTTTGCGACAGCACCGCAAAACCGTGCGATTAGTCGACGAAAGGACGTGCCTCTTCAATGGGAACGGAAAACATATGATCGTAGGGTTATAGGTCAACCGATTCTTCCACAGGAAAACATGTCTGATATATTCTATACGACACTGGTGACGGCATGTGCGTCACTTGACAGGAATATGTTGTCGACCCACCTAACTTTTACACTTGGCGAATGGGTAAAAAGATTCTTCTACCTATCCCGATTTAGGTTTTCTTGTGGATGTGATAATCACTCCAAAAAAGGGATGAAAACATAAGAGTTTGTGACATACACTGAAAACAAAAAATTAAAATTTCCATTTAAGAGAAGACTTGAACCAAGGGCCTCGCATTCCGGAACTGCTCACGCTAACCACAGGACCAGGGAGCTCCTGATCTCACCTTCTCCTTAATATTGCTTATGTTGCGCATGGACTACTCAGTTTGTATATTTTGTTTATTTTTTCATAGTTCCACTCAACTTCTTCCTGTTTTCTCAGCTGATCTGTGTTCAGTTCTTCAAGGCCTATCCACTGTTCCAACTTAGAATTAAATCTGAGGGGGGTGCGATGTGGAGGTTCCCGTGTAAGTGTTCGCCAGCACGTTCAGCTTGGCACGCACAACGTCGGCGTTCGACAGCACGGTCCGTGTGCCGACGGCTTTAGTGTGGCGGACAAGACGACTAGCGTGACGTCACGAGGTCGTTGCGGGGCCCGCATTTCTCGTGGACCCCGGCGGAGGATGACGCGCGCCACCTACATCGACGGAAAGCGAGCAGCGCGCTGTCTGGAGGCGGTCAGGGCAGCAGACGGCGCCGCCTCGGGTTGACGGCCCTGTGGGAACGGCGGCGCAGCTGATGAGGATGTGGGCCTGCCGCCTCTCCGCGGCACTGCCCTTGTGCCGCTCCTGCTGCTGCTCGCCTCCTCGGTGACGCGGCTGTCCGTCAGACGCCGGCTGCCGCACGGAGGGCGCGTGGGCGGCGCTGCGCGCTGGATGGGATGATTGCCGAATGAGCGCCAATTGCGGCGAGAGAGCAGGGCCGGGGCCGGCAGCGCCCTGGAGCGCTGGAGCGCTGGAGCCAGTGTGAGGACATGCCCGGCGCCGCGAGCACGCGACCGCCGCCGCCACTGCCGCCACCGCCGCCGACGCCGCCGCCGCCGCCCCCGCCGTCCGCCACTGCACCCCACAGCGCCCGGTGAGTCCGGCGCCGCCGACCGCTGCCCGGCGTCTCCTCCACCTGTAGCGTGGATCGGCGAGAGCTGCGTCGTAATGAATACACCTTACGGTGTGTGGCGGAGGGTACTTTGTGTACCAGAGTGACTCCCCTCTCTGTTCCAGTCGCTGGCAGGCCTCCGCATGGGCTCCAACCTTTCTAATTTTATCTTAACGCTCTTTTCGCGAGAGGACCTAAGAGGACCCAATATATTGGTTCGCTCTCCTGGGAAGGTACGCTCTCGGAACTAACAACCGTCGTCGTGCAGAACGCTTTCTTACAGTGTCTGCCACTGGAACTCGCTACACGAACCTGTAACGGAACGCGATGCTCTTCTCTGGATTGTAGCCTTCCCGCTTACTACTCGGTTAACGCTATAATATGACCGTGCTCGCGTACGCCTAATGAACTTGATTTTGGATGAGACTACCGTCTCCGAAGAAAATTTGGCCTGAAGAGGTTGAGAAAATCAGCCAACTGTTTGCAAAGCAAAGGATTATTAGCCCTTGACCTAGGTTTCGATATTTCTAAAAATATCAAATATGTTTCCTTTAATTTACGTCTATGCTCACAAACTTTTTCTTAACAGATTACCGGTTTCGGTCTATAATTACCATCATCAGATCTGCAGCAAAAATGGGAAAAAACATAAATACACTCGCAGATTGTCTACAGTTTAAAACTATCTGCTTTAGGAGGGGGCCTAGTTACACCATATCCTTCTGAAGAAAATATTTTTAGAATTATGGACACCCAGGTCAAGGTCAGATAAACCTTTGTTTTGCAACTGGTTCGCTGATTTTTCAACCTCTTCAGATTCACAGAGTTGCTGCTTCGCAGCCATTTTCAAGATTTTAAAATTTGACCTGTTAGCGGACTGGCGTGTACAACAAGTCTTTCTAAAAATACAACATATTTCACTCCTGCACATTCTACTGATTTGGATTAAAACAATGCCATCACTCACATAAGATAAGAAACGAAACGAGGTAGTCCATCACGAGTCTAATTGAAATAATACACAAATTAATTAATGCTGTCGCCAGCCCAATTGAGGACTGTCTGTCCACTATCTGATCAATAACGCTGGCAGCAACGAATACGTCATCGTTTGACTGCATGTCTGAAACGTTTCCGACAGCACAATACGTTTAGGAAATAATAATGTTTAAAGAAAGCAACTGTCTGAGTCATCTAAAACTCAACTATGTTAATTTGGAGAAAGGTATCTGAACGCGTTATTAGAAGGTAAATGACTGATTGGTAGTAGGTGTTTAGTTTCGACAACAATTTACGTAACGTCTTAACGTTTACTGACGTGCACTAGTTTCCTGGACATGCCAAGCTAAGTATTTTGAATAAATTATAATTACTACGAAAATTTACTGGATCAAATACGCAACAACTGGCTTTCAACAGCTTGACAACGCCGAAATACGAATCAACAACTGCATTATTACAATGGACACAGATACGAAATATCTTAACTTAATTTATTCTTTTATTTAATTTCAGATTTCCAGAATTATTTTAATTTTAGTTTCTGTACTTTACTTTGCCATCAATCAATTCAAAGGAACGACTTTGCCTCTAAATATTATTAAACAACAGTGATAACTTCTTGAGGCTTCTTTATTCATTACTTTCAGTTAACATTTTAAAAAACAAACAAAACTGGCAATATTTTTAACACTTCTACTTCAGCTGTGTGAGCAACGACACTCGATTATTCAGCAACTGGAAAGGAATGCGACCCTAATTAGGTGACAATGACTGAGGATAATGAAAAGATCAGGTACCTACGTAGAGCACTTATTACGGCAATAAATTTCACTAATAAACTCACTGGACAATGTATCCCAATGTTTAAAACGCCAACGAAAATGAAACAACTGTACAGTTCGTTGCGGATGTTAAGCCGTCGTCTTCGCTGTCGTCTACAATGCTCCCATTGATCCATGTAACATACCGGCAAACTCTGACTCGCTGTGACCAGTTACGGGGGCGGGATCGTGATGTCGCTGAAGCCCCTCGCACCTGCCCACATCCGCCGCTTCCGTAAGCTACCTCATTTCTTGATGGACTACATATCCACAGGATTCTTCCAATGAATCTCAGTCTGGAATCTGCCTTACCTGTAATTAGTTTTATATCCTCGTTCCACTTCAAACCGTTCCGAATGCATACTACTAGACACTTTCTGCATGTGACTGCTTCGAATCATCGTTTTGCAATCTTGAAAAATAAAACAACAAACGTCGACCTTTTGCGGCCTTCCTGCGATCCCTTACAATTTTCTAGTGTTGCGATTTATGTGTACACAACAGCATCATCCGCGAAAAGCCTTCTTGGACTTCCCATGTTACCTACTATGCCATTTCAGTACACTGCGAAAATTGTTGGGCCTATAACACTGCCTTGAGGTACGTCCGAAGCTGCTTTTACATTTGAAGATATCTCTCCGTTCAGAATGAGAATCTGTGTTCCGTTTGCTAGAAACTCTTCGATCCAGTCACACAGCTGGTCTCATGTTCCGCATTCTCGTATTTTGTTCACTAGGCGGCAATTCGGTATTGTACCGAACGCCTTACGGAAGTCGAGGAACGCGGCAATCGACCTGGACGCCAGTGATTACTGCTTTCTGAGTCTCGTGGACGAACAGGCCGAACTGGGTTTCAACACGATCGTTGCTTTCTTAACCGATGTTGACTCCAATGGGCGAGAGGTTCGGTCTCCAAAAATGTCATAATACACGTGCCTGAAACATGGTATAGAATCCTACAACAGGCATCCGTCAGGGTGGTGGTGGTGGTTAGTGTTTAACGTCCCGTCGACAACGAGGTCATTAGAGACGGAGCGCAAGCTCGGGTTGGGGAAGGATTGGGAAGGAAATCGGCCGTGCCCTTTCGAAGAAACCATCCCGGCATTTGCCTTAAACGATTTAGGGAGCCGACCGCGGTGGTCTCGCGGTTCTAGGCGCGCAGTCCGGAACCGTGCGACTGCTACGGTCGCAGGTTCGAATCCTGCCTCGGGCATGGATGTGTGTGATGTCCTTAGGTTAGTTAGGTTTAAGTAGTTCTAAGTTCTAGGGGACTCCCATAGTGCTCAGAGCCATTTGAACCATTTTCTTTCGATTTAGGGAAATAACGGAAAACCTAAATCAGGATGGCTGGAGACGGGATTGAACCGTCGTCCTCCCGAATGCGAGTCGAGTGTGCTAACCATTACGCCACCTCGCTCGGTATACGTCAGGGATAAAGGCCTATAGTTTTGTGCGTCTGTTGACGACCTTTCTTGAAAACAGGAATGGGCTGTGCGTTTTTCCAATCGCTCTGAACGCTTCGGTTCTGGAGAGATCTACGCTACAGTTCAACTGGAAGAGCAGCAGCTTCTCCACGTAGACTCGTACTGGGTTTCGCCAGGTCCAACGGCCTTTCCTCTGCTTCCAGATTGCGGTATCTGTCATTCCGAAGTTCGTCTGACGACTTACAGAATTTATTTCCAGGCAAGTAACTTCCCGCAAGGGAGCATCTTCAGGTCACTGATGAACACCACGAATACAACAAGTTTGTGGAAGGTTCCTTGGCGTTAAATACGTAACAGATCCTCACTTGAATGTCTGCATCGTTACCGACGGTGGCATCTGCGCATCACAAAGTATTTTCTTAAGTGGAAGGTTACAGCCTTCCTCAAGGTGAACTTTATCAACGTTCATTACTCCTATGGTATAAGGGAAACCAACCACATGTACAAAGTAATTCTGGGATGATGTCACAATCTTTCAGCGATGGTGAAAAGAGTAAATATATCAGTTCGAGGTAAGGGGCCCTAGTCTAGAAACGCTCGAGCTGAAATACACAAGCGAAAATCGTTCTGATACCTCTGATAGCGGAATACATGTAACGCACTATTTTTGTTAAGACTGTAGGATAGGCAACTTTCAGAGGTGATAGTACGGACCAAAACAGGAAAAAAAGTTGTCTAGTAAATAAGGGCTCAAAATGAATACTTTAAGCACTATACGTATTCCTTCATTTTCGGTACTGTGAAACACTTCACTTCTACTGCAGGCTCTATGGTTTCCAAATTTTTGGAGGAGGTAGTGTGGACCAATGAAAGAAAAAAATTCCAGCGAACTTGGGCTCCAAAATGCAAGCCTTCAGAGCTATTGGAACTTGCTCAGTAGAAGAGAAGTGTGTCACAGTAGCGAAGATAAACAAGTGCTCATCGCTCTTAGTGTATGCGTTTTAGAGGTCGTGTTTACTACGCATTTATTTTTTTGTTTTGATCCATACTATCACCTCTGAAAAGTTGGCTAACCTACAGTCTTAACAGAAACAGTGCCGTTACGTGTATTCCGCTATCAGAGGTATCAGAACGATTTCCGCTTGCAAATTTCAACTCGATCGTTTCTAGACTAGGGCCTCTTACCTCAGATTGATACATTTACCCTTCTCCATCATCCCTGAAAGTTCGTAACGCCATCACGGATCACCCTAGATATCGATTTAGTCAAGTACGTCCGAGGGTGGCAAACCGATAACCAGCGCTGTCCCACCATACTACTTTACCCCATCGCTAAAATCGCAGTTACGCGAAGACATTGTTTTGTTTTTTCAACTGTCGCGAAACTTGAAACGACGGTAGAGCATACCAACTGAAGCCGAGTCCCTGTGGCAGTCAGCCGGTGCACCAGGGGTGGCCGATCAGACCTCGTACCTCGCACGTTACCTTCCCTCTGGTGCACCGCGTGCGACACGCCCACCTTCCGGAGGTTGGTGCGCTCCATCGGCAGTTCAAGTTTCGTGGCAGTTGTAAAAAACAAAGCGAAGTAGATTTTTTGCGTAACTTCATGTGGTTTTAGCAACGTGGTAAAGTGGTATGGCAGGATACTGGTGGTTATCGGCCTGCCACGCCTGGACGTACTTCACTGAACCGATAGAGATATCATCTGTTTGACGTAAAAAAATTAATTTTTCAGTTGAGCATCCGTCACACACACGTAGGGGAACTCGGGGCGGAACGGGATACTTGATGTTTAACAACGTGTATAAAATAAGGGAACACAACGAAACACCTTGTAGTGTAACCTAATGTACCTAATTTTAAAGTCACTTCATAAATTTTGCATTTTTTACAACTTTTCGAAGAAAGTCTATCGTATTTCCCGTTCCGCCCGACCCACGGGGCAGAATGGGATTGCATAAACATTGAATTTGAATTACGAATATCGTATTAAAATATGACAAAATGTTGTATAAAAGGCAATTCAGGCTAAGGAATGTGTAATTTAAATAATTAAAAAGTCATTCTTCAAAATAAGGAAATATTTTAATGTCATTCTGACAAAAGCACAATGCTTAATAACCACCAAACCACTAACTACTAGTCCTTTCGACCATAGCCACAAATCAGTATTTCCTCTTCATCTTCACTGTCTATGCCAGCACATGAATTGTGTGCCCGCTTGAAACACCTCTGGCATGCGACCCAGTCTTCATTAGAAACGGAGTAGAAGTCCCCACAGTAGAGACACTCAGCAACGTCTCTCTCTCTCTCTCTCTCTCTCTCTCTCTCTCTCAATCTCTCTTCTCCATCATCTTCTTCCTTTTATTTTTCTTAAGGTCTTTGATGTCCTCTGTTTTCGTTTTTTTTTGGTGTACAGTTTGATATTTTGGCCTTAAGCTGCGTTGCACCAGACATTGTCCTGACATTGTTCATATTTGTGCACCCTCCTCCTTTCTGTAGGCCTACTTTACGTGCGACAGCATCTGCAGTTCCTTCTTATAAGGAGAATCTGTTAATGCGACGGTTTTTCCTTTTCGTCTTTTAGTCCGCCGAATATTTTGACAGGTTACTGGGATTGCAATGACAGCCTCGATCGATATCTGGAAAGCTGAGTTGTTCATCGAACATATCTGGTTGGGAGAGTTAAACTGTGAAACTGCTACTTTGCTGAATTCCATTGCTCTAGCACCAGAAGTTTTTTTTCTGGCTTGCTAATAGACAGTGTAGGATGCCTCGTAATAAATCCTTTAACCCAGTCTTGTCCAGCTAGACAAGTTAGTTTGTCAAATCTGTGTGGTAAGTCAATTCATTCGGCTAGTTGATGGGCTTGTGATCTGAGATATTTCATTGTTAGACCAAAAAGTCTTTTTTCCATTGACCTGAGATATGTTACCAACTCATGTTCTTGTTCTGCAGTGAACACCTTTTTAAATTTCCCATCTGATTTGTCATTTATGTAGTCAGGATTATCTGTGGCTTTAGGCACATACCTTTCCAATGTTGATTTCGTTACGTTGAATCTACTCACACTACTGGAAATTGAAATAAGAACACCGTGAATTCATTGTCCCAGGAAGGGGAAACTTTATTGACACATTCCTGGGGTCAGATACATCACATGATCACACTGACAGAACCACAGGCACGTAGACACAGGCAACAGAGCATGCACAATGTCGGCACTAGTACAGTGTATATCCACCTTTCGCAGCAATGCAGGCTGCTATTCTCCCATGGAGACGATCGTAGAGATGCTGGATGTAGTCCTGCGGAACGGCTTGCCATGCCATTTCCACCTGGCGCCTCAGTTGGACCAGCGTTCGTGGTGGACGTGCAGACCGCGTGAGACGACGCTTCATCCAGTCCCAAACATGCTCAATGGGGGACAGATCCGGAGATCTTGCTGGCCAGGGTAGTTGACTTACACCTTCTAGAGCAAGTTGGGTGGCACGGGATACATGCGGACGTGCATTGTACTGTTGGAGCACCAAGTTCCCTTGCCGGTCTACGAATGGTAGAACGATGGGTTCGATGACGGTTTGGATGTACCATGCACTATTGAGTGTCCCTTCGACGATCACCAGAGGTGTACGGCCAGTGTAGGAGATCGCTCCCCACACCATGATGCCGGGTGTTGGCCCTGTGTGCCTCGGTCGTATGCAGTCCTGATTGTGGCGCTCACCTGCACGGCGCCAAACACACATACGACCATCATTGGCACCAAGGCAGAAGCGACTCTCATCGCTGAAGACGACACGTCTCCATTCGTCCCTCCATTCACGCCTGTCGCGACACCACTGGAGGCGGGCTGCACGATGTTGGGGCGTGAGCGGAAGACGGCCTAACGGTGTGTGGGACCGTAGCCCAGCTTCATGGAGACGGTTGCGAATGGTCCTCGCCGATACCCCAGGAGCAACAGTGTCCCTAATTTGCTGGGAAGTGGCGGTGCGGTCCCCTACGGCACTGCGTAGGAACCTACGGTCTTGGCGTGCATCCGTGCGTCGCTGCGGTCCGGTCCCAGGTCGACGGGCACATGCACCTTCCGCCGACCACTGGCGACAACATCGATGTACTGTGGAGACCTCACGCCCCACGTGTTGAGCAATTCGGTGGTACGTCCACCCGGCCTCCCGCATGCCCACTATACGCCCTCGCTCAAAGTCCGTCAACTGCACATACGGTTCACGTCCACGCTGTCGCGGCATGCTACCAGTGTTAAAGACTGCGATGGAGCTCCGTATGCCACGGCAAACTGGCTGGCACTGACGGCGGCGGTGCACAAATGCTGCGCAGCTAGCGCCATTCGACGGCCAACACCGCGGTTCCTGGTGTGTCCGCTGTGCCGTGCGTGTGATCATTGCTTGTACAGCCCTCTCGCAGTGTCCGGAGCAAGTATGGTGGGTCTGACACACCGGTGTCAATGTGTTCTTTTTTCCATTTCCAGGAGTGTAGATGCTTTTAAAAATCTCATTTGGGAGGATGAAACGGCTGAAACTGCCATTTCCATCGCTTTTACGTCCCATTGCTGTCTATCAGTCTTTTTCATGGACGTTAGCACCATCTCTAACAGCAAGAGGGAAAGAAAAAAGAATACAGTTTGCTTTCTACTTGCATCAAGATATGACGGGTCAGAACGGGACACTATCCCATTCTGCCCCGTGCCGTCCCGCCCCAAGAGCACTTCTGAGGCTTACAACTTTTATGGAGTGTTATAACTGACGTATTTAAACGCATTAAATAACTAAAATATAACAAATTCCATGCACTTTCAGGGAATGTGTCATTTTAGGGTATACAATTAACAATTAACAGCTTACCTGGCGTTGAAATTCACCAGACGTTAGCGGTAACGTGACGGACAACAATTCACTTAGATCTCGCACTTCAAACTAAATAAAAATGACTGCCCTAACCTCCCATCCACGCCCATATAACAGGTTGCAGCACTGTGTAGTCTAGAAAAGAGCAATTTCCCATTGTGCCCAGCTATCCCGTTCTGCCCCGAGTTCCACTATAGCGTTAATTTGTGACTTGAAGGTGGTCCCTCGGCCGGTTAAGGGGCGTAGGACGTCATACTGGCCGACTTGGAGCAGGAGAGGCACCACAGGACATTTTAATTTCCACTGTCTATATCTTTACAAACAAATTCATAAAACTTTGTCAGCATGACCAGGATGAATTCAGGATTCACACTCACAGCAGTGGAAACTCAAAAATATAACAAAATAATTTTTTTACATGTGAAATTTCATCATTTTTTGTCTTACTATTGGCTGCATTTCTTGCTCTAGGTACACTTTTCTTCATAAGTAAGAGAGATTCCTCGATGAATTTTGCACGGCATACAAACCACACTTACACGTGTATGGAACTCTACATTTATGAAAAAAATGAATGAGCTGTTGCATTTTAAACTTCATGTTTAGAAAAACTCAAATTACGTACTTAATTATTTCAATTTTTACCACAGTTTTTAAAAGATTCGGAAAATTCTATACTTTTGCATTAAAGAGTTTGTGTTTAATAAGCATAGCAAGTTTGAAAGTAATAGGATATTTATTTTCGATGTTACATGTACGTAAGTACAGAAATTTGTGTTTTGCGGAAAATGGCCGTTAAAGTTTCCGCTTGTATTTAGCATTCTTTTAGAACTGTACAGCACCATAAGCAGGTTCTTTTTCATTTTCTAAATCAGTTTTCTTCCTTTCCACATTACTATGATTCACTTTTCTTGATTTCATAACCTCCAAAAATTATTTCATTACATGCTCTCTATCTATCGCATATAAAGATTTGATGCAGTTGACTCCGGACTTAATTCTCATTTTCTCTAAAACATATTTCCTGCTTTGCTCACCATCATTAAAGCATGAAACTACATCATAGATACCAACAGCAAGTGCATTTCTTCTCACAAAAATGGTTTTTGGCAATCTTTCCCATGCACATTGGTTAAAACTTTCATTTGGGTTTTGGGTACCGCCATGAAGACATTTCTTCAATAAGTTTTCATTTGAAAAGTCTGTGAATATAGGTTTGACGGCTTCCATTGCAGCAGTTGGTAGAGAATTCCTGTGATGATATTCTTCACCACCAGCAATTGACCTTTGGCTGCAGTCTTGAGCCACTGGTGTAACATTTGTTGTAGCACCCTTTCCTGTCTATCTGATGCTCTGCAGACGTTATTTACAGTTGAAGCAACCAGTTCCAGGCATCTTGTGCGATAATATGCCACAAAAGAACACAGCCAAATGAAATTCATTTGGAAATGCACAACACCGCACTGCAAGCCTTTCAAAACAGAGAACAAACAAAATCAGCGAACAAAACAATGCACGTCGGTAGCAACAGAGAAAGTATGGATATCAATAGTCCTTTGTTTCACGTATTACAATCTCTGGCGCAAATATAAACATTCGAATTCTACAGAGCGAAACACACTTACGCATTACAGAAGAATGCTGTGCAAAGGAGTGCGGTGCTGCATCTTGGTACACTTAAGACCAAATAACGTGCCTTACAATCTCTCAGATATATATATGTTTTGTACATCTAACTATTGTTTTAAATTTTTGACGTCCTACCTCCCTTAACTAAAAACAAGTATTCATCGCAACAGCTTCCCTCTGCTCCATGATGCCATTCTTTAAATACGGTCGAGCTCTGCAGCACCACCTATAGAAATTATTTTGTATCTGATAGCATTTACTTTCCAGCGTCCGCCCCCGGTAGCTGAGTGGTCAGCGGGACAAAATGTCAATTGTAAGGGCCCGGGTTCGATTCCCGGCTGGGTTGGAGATTTTCTCCGCTCAGGACCTGGGTGTTATGTTCTCCTAATCATCATCATTTCATCCCAATCGACGCACAAGTCGCCGAAGTGGTGTCAAATCGAAAGACTTGCACCCCGCGAAAGGTCTACCTGACGGGAGGCCCTAGTCACACGACTTTCTAGCAGTGGCTGCTGAAGTCTGCTTTTTCCGGGTCGTTCTCGCGTGCCCTCTGGACTGTGTTTCTTCAGATGGCAGTGTCGCCGTCTTGTGGTAGCATCGAGCAAGGCTGCTTGCCGTTTGTGACGGTTTCAGTCGCACAGGAGCTGCAGACGCTCCTCGAATGTTTACAGCCCCTGAGATTCCCCCCGTATACGGACAGCTGTACACAGGCAGAGTTGTCTACACAGTTTGTTTCCAAATTTCACTGTGCTGTCTGTCAGACATTATTTGACTTATTTCATGTGCTGCTGGAAGGTGAACGTACCATAAAGGATAATCCGAAGGCGGAAGTCCCCTCTAATTGTCCAGATTCGTCGAGGGCCTCTCGTGCAGACAGCTGTACGAAACCTGGGTTCACAGTTCCGTCCGTGAAGTGCCTACATGCTGTCCCTGGAACAGGGGGATCTCGAGCTGAGAGAAACGCACTCCCGGTAACTTCCCGTATCGGTGAATAGTGGGGATCTGTAGTTGCGGCGAGAGACGAACGCGGAAAAGGATCATCTTCTGCAACGTGACTGATTAACAGAGGTTATTTTGCAAGAGGCCGTTCCAGATGCAGGGCGTCACTTTCTGCCTCTGCTACTGGTTTGGCAGTAAAGGGTCAAACGGCTCTGTGCACTATGGGACTTAACATCTGAGGTCATCAGTCCCCTAGAACTTACAACTACTTAAACCTAACTAACCTAAGGACATCACACACGCCCATGCCCTAGGCAGGATTCGAACCTACGACCGTAGCGGTCTCGTCGTTCCAGACTGTAGCGCCTAGAACCGCTCGGCCACTATGACTGGCGGTTGGGCTGTAAAGCAGCCAGATCGTTCCCTGGTATTCAAGTACGTAGCTGCCTTGAAACTGCACAGCTTTATAGGCCCTCGTAGAACAATAGCTGGTACGCCTCTATTTGCAATCAGTTTTTTCTTTACACACAAGAAAGAAGACCACAATCAGTGATTTAATAAAACAGGGAGTCTAACTAATTTCCATTTATTTTGGCGCAGGTTACACATATTTAACTTATTCGCCTCATGGCAGTTCATCGATTTTAACCTAAAGACAGATATTCTCTGTGTGTCTATCTGTTTAGATATGGTTGTGGGACTCTACTGTTCGAGAGAGGATGTCAAATTAAGCACCTTTCAGCGTTTTACTACGTCGGCAGATGATGGTTGAAATGATCACTATAGCAAAAATCTACTAATATCAGTATTGCTGGCCCTTGTTTTGATCACAATCGAGGTAGATTCTTCCTACACGTCGGTCAGGAGCCTAAAGATGGCGTAATAAAAGGCTGAAACTTGTTGCCAAATAAAATAAGGTTCGAAACTTGACGGCTGAATGGCGTTTAATTTGACATCCTCTAAAGACAGATATGTATGAATCATTCACCTGTTGGTGTACGCAACATACAAAAAAAAACTGATCGTTGTATAGCTCGCTTATTCACGTAGTTCTACAGAAATAACTGCACTGATCATGCTGATAGAAGCGTATGATCAGGAAGGAGAAATTAGTAGCGTACTACTGGCAATGAAGTGAGTGGTAGCCCTCATCTGTACCTGTGAATTATCACACAAAGAATACACGATGATAAATGCATTGAATTCATCTGTAATTTGTTGCAAGCGAGCTCTTACGAAAGGAACTAAATTCGGAAATGAGCAAAAGTACAAGCTCGATGTCTATAATCCATACTACTCAGAAACCTGCTTTCCACCACATGTGCTAGTTTGGTGAAGGTATTCAGTATAATATAAAATGTGAAAACATCTCTGGGAAACACTTACTTCGAAATACGAGTAGAAACCTTTCCATACGGACAGCGAACCGAATGGGGATCTACAAGGAACGCTGAGTGACTTGACTCGCTATTTGATGCCACGTGCAACACAGTACAAAAGGAAACCACACTTACTTTTACGAATTTACGGACGAAACTCAGTCTGGAAAGATAGCGTGCACCACTGTAATGGTTTAAAATGAACAGGGGAGCTCAGTTGAGTCGTTAAACTGACTTGAAACTACGTGAAACTACGCAAGGCTCTTAAATAGCATACGTGCACTCATACCACGACAAACGCTGGGTTATGAAGCACAAACTAACAGAACGACAATGCAAATGTCAGTATAGTGAAAATACCGAGTGTCGGACTCTGCCAAATACCTGGTCACACGTGCCTACTACCACAAAGGCACATACAAAATTAATGAAAAATGGCGAAACACCGAACATTGACTACGAAAACACTGATTAAAAAAATTAGTACGGAAAGAACCTCTGGAATCTTAACTGAACCTCACCGAGTTCACATCCTGTCATCCTCATTTGGAATAAGCGTTCGCAGCGGACCAGATCTCGTCCACGTGGTCTGGCACCGACCAGATAGACAACTGTCCCCTTTCCTCCCGCCCATCTTCCTCCGCCACACTGAAAGAGTCCACGAAATTTTTTTAACGGTCAGTGGATCTTTCTACATAGAAGAAAGCCACATTATCTCTCTGCCCAGAGAAACTCTCTAACTGAATCAGAGATCTTATCTGTTCTTATAGTCGCTGATACGCGGCGAGACTTTCATATTGCTTACCGACTACAGATTCTTCACTCTAAACAGCAGGGCGAAGGGCGGAAATGAAGGTACAAGCTATAATCATATATGAGTTCTCTATTTTTTGCATTTTGCTGTCTTTAGTCAAGTTGTTATTTAATCATAAGAAAGAGCATAAGAAAAATGAAACTAATAAGTCGAAAATCGCAGTTCATTGACCATGTATTGCTAGATGCCGGATTTCATTTAGGGTGGCATAAGTTGAACTTTGCTTAAACGGACACGCACATACAGAATAGCTGGGTGCTGTGGGTCGATTTCATTCACTCGGCCAGTGGAATACCAATGCTGCCATCAAAAAAGAATGGAAGAGAAATTTTAGTTATTGTGCATATACAACATACACTGCTGTCCACAATTAAAGCAGCAAACCGCTGTCTCCACGTCCTGTGTCTAATTCACGATATAATTATAAAGTGTGTCAACCAGATTTCTGTACGATCGTGTTGACATTCCGGTCAACGGACAACCATGTCAACGATGATGTTAAGGGCACCTTTGCCGGGTAAGTCGCAAACCCACAATCGCTGTGTACACACTGATGCAGTATGGCACAGAGAAGATGCCTACCAGACTTTCTCCGTTGGAGGGCCATAGAAAGACAGGAGTAAGGACAGTCGCAAACTGATTTTCGCTCTGAGTACTATGGGACTTAACTACTGTGGTCATCAGTCCCCTAGAACTTAGAACTACTTAAACCTAACTAACCTAAGGACATCACACACATCCATGCCCGAGGCAGGATTCGAACCTACGACCGTAGCAGTCGCGCGGTTCCGGACTGCGCGCCTCGAACCGGTAGACCACCGCGGCCGGCAACTGATTTTGTCCCAATGGCTTAATGTGAATCGTTCTGTTGTTTTTCGTATGTGGCGACAGTTTATAGAGACCAAAACTGTATCCCGAAGAGCAGGTTAGGGCCCACCACGTGTGACTTCAGAAGAGAGGAACGTTATTTGACTGTAAGAACATGACATTACCACTGTATTACTGCACGACAACTGTCATGTATGCTTGCAGCATCCACTGAACGTGTTATATCGACGCAAACGGTGCGCAGAAGGATTCGGCAGAGTGGCTTTTATTGTCAGAGACATGCTGTGTGTCTACCTATGACGCGTCTCCACAGAAAGAGACGTCTAGAGTGGAGACATCAACTCGTCACCTGGGCGGACGAACAGTGGGCCAATGTTGTTTTCACAAATAAGTCCCGATGTGGTCTGGAGAGTGATTCTCGATGGATTCCAATCTGGACGATATGGGACCCAAACATTGTGGAAAGAGACCGAGATCGAGGTGGATCCCAAATGGTGTCGGCAGGAATTATGTTTACCACTGGAACCGCTCTTCATGATATTGTACGGGTGAATCGGCAAGGTTTAACAACTGCCAAGTGTCGTTACGAGATCTTGGGACCTCATTTGCTGTTGTTGCGAGGTGCTGTGGGCCCAGACTTCGTACTGCTGGACGATTTGCTCGACCTCGTAGAGCACGAGTGGTTGATGTTTTCTTGTAAACGGAAGATATTGCATACATGACGTGGCCTGCTCGCTCTCTCTATTTGAATCCCATAGAGCATATCTGGGATTCACTATGGAGACGGGTTGCATCACGTCTATTTCCACCAACCACTCTCCAAGGCTGCTGGGCAGCCCTGCAGGAAGAATGGGCGTTATTGCCTCCACACGAGACTGATGACATCATTCACAACATGCCCCTTCGTTGTCAGGCCTGTATTGCTGCCAGAGATGGTCACATCCCATGCTGAGCACTTTCAACAACTACTTTTGTAACGCCTGTTCATACTGTTTTGTGGCAACATAAACGCAACCTTTCAAAATTTCCGTTTGTTGCTTTAATTTTGAACACCAGTGTAGCAGGGAAAATGTCGGGGTGGTTGTGGAGTATACAGGGTGCGAGATTCAGCAGATTGAGCTGTCATATATGGAAGCAACGAAGGCTCTAACCTGGCTAGGGATCGGGTCGAACTGAGCTTGGATGACAGATGCGGGTACGTCAGAGCACGCTGTTTCGGTGCTGTGCCAAATTTCGAGTAACGGTGTGCCAGTCTGTCGGTAAACCGTGACCGGACGTCTTCAGTGTGTGAATCTGGAGGAATTGCTGACCGAAGCAAGAGTCGAGTATCCTTTGTACGACAGCACGGGGTCTTGCATTATCTTGCTGGAAGATAACGTCACAAGCAGGGCACAGTTTCCTGCGTCAGCGCGTCAGAAATGTAACAGCTGATGTCCGAATTACTGGCTACGCGCACCAGTTGTTATTAAGTTGTATACCTAATAGCGCCCGATACCATTTTGCCAAGAGTCCGGTACATATGACGATGACGAATTTAATCTGTCGACGATGGTCCGCCTTGGAGCCTCCACACACGGAAACACCTCTCATGCAGCAACAGTTGCATTGTCCGTGATGCTCCACAAGTAGTCGTTCTGTCTGCGTGTGTACTCGTCTCGCTGCAAGCAAGCCCACGTGCTAACCCAAGGCACGTGATGTGGCTTTAAGATGCTGCACGGCAGACCTAACGATGTGCGTGTCCTCTCGGGCGCTAATCGAATGGAATCGTCGAGTTCCTAAATAATGTTGTTCACGGCCCTCCTGAACCCACCACTTCCACCCTGGCGGGATCGTGACCAGCGCGGGCAGTGAACTGTCCTCCCGAGAGCGGGCCACGGCGCCGATTCGCTTTGACAGGCGTCGTTCCTCCCAGACGGTCTCTCCCACACAGACAACACGAAGGGCTGGCCAGACCGACGTAGAATAAAAATCGATATAACCGAGGATCCCATGATCGCAGTTAAAGCTTAGTCGCAATTGTCGCTGCTGTGTTAAATGTGTGTGAAATCTTATGGGACTTAACTGCTAAGGTCATCAGTCCCTAAGCTCACACACTACTTAACCTAAATTATCTTAAGTACATACACACACCCATGCCCGAGGGAGGACTCGAACCTCCGCCGGGACCAGCCGCTGCTCTGTACCAACGTTAAATGCCAGTTAGCAAGATGCGCTCAGCTAACCGGGAATTTGACCGTGGCTTACTCGGTGTGTTACAAAGGAAAGCGCGCATTACACAAGATAATGCACGAATCTCCTCGGTACTTAGGAGTGATTTTCAGTTTGTTATTGTGAAACGTCCCTATAGGAAAATTATAAATTACTGTGCTGGTAAACTTCTACGTTTTTTGATACAGAGACAGCTGAGTAAAACTGAACGTCCTCAGACATTTCTCTCTTTACTTATTCTGCTGATCACTAAACTGACACACACTATTTTTTTATCGCAATGCAATCTGACTTTCAGTAATCCCTACAAAAGAATGGCCCTGACTAACAATAACCTATACCTTTCATGAATCACTTACCTCACAAAAATCTTCGTTACTAGAACTACTGCAATACAGTGAGGACCAACACTGCCAGCTAAATAAAAGATTCTAACTACTGAAGGCACTAACTACTGATAGGCATAGAAAGCAAATGAATGATTTTGATAAAGAACAAACAATGTATTAACCTCAATAATGTTCAAAAGTCATCATATGTATATCAATTCATGTCATCGACCTTTAGAAATTTACTCTTTTAGATGGACACATGTCCAGATCGTCCGCTCTTAAAACTCTGCCATCTCCTTCCCCACATCCACCACTGCTGGCGGCTCACCTCCGACTGCGCAACGCTACGCGCTGCTAACATCCAACTGCCCAACACTACAATAGCGAATATTCCAACAATGCCAACCAGCCACAGACTGCGCACAGCACAGTCAGTGACTTTCATACACAGCGCTACGTGGCGTTGCCAACATAAAAACCTAAACAGTCTACTGACAGTTGGAACGTGGATATTGTTAATGCGCTACGGAGGGCGAGAAAAGGGCGCCGAATTTTAATCGACGTCGGTGTAGTTGGCTGTCATATGCGATTTCAGAATGAGAAAACGGCTGCGTAATTTTTCATTATGTGCGGAATGTAGATTGAGTTACTGCTACCTATTCTGTGGGGTTCGCATATCTGAGGATGTTACACAGCCGTGCCAGTCTGAGGTTTTATGCCTGTCACGTTCATGCTGTTGCAGTTTTAATGGGCAGCTGCGTATATTTCACAGTCAGTCATGCACGCGGTGTGTCTGTCTGTAATAGCTCCCGACGTTCATGAGGCGGGCACCGTTTTGGATGTAACTGATTTCCTATCCCCGTTGTTAGTCGAGTAAAGATTTCCCCTCTCACAGTATTTTTTTTTTTTTTTTTTTTGCTTATTACTGTTACGTTCCTCAGTCTGAAGACTGGTGAGACACGCCCCTCCTTGCCCTGCCAGTAACTACACTACTGGCCTTTAAAACTGCTACACCACGAAGATGATGTGCTACAGACGCGAAATTTAACCGACAGGAAGAAGATGTTGTGATATGCAAATTATCAGCTTTTCAGAGCATTCACACGAGGTTAACGCCGGTGGCGACACCTACAACGTGCTGACATTGCTACACGAATGGCAAAACGTCATTTTTTCGGATGAACCCAGGTTCTGTTTACAGCATCATGATGGTCGCATCCGTGTTTGGCGACATCGCGGTGAACGCGCATTGAAGCGTGTCTTCGTCATCGCCATACTGGCGTACCACCCGGCGTGATGGTATGGGGTGGCGCTGGTTTCACGTCTCTGTCACCTCTTGTTCGCATTGACGGCACTTTGAACAGTGGACGTTACATTTCAGATGTGTTACGACACGTTGCTCTACCCTTCATTCGATCCCTGCGAAACCCTAAATTTCAGCAGGATAATGCACGACCGCATGTTGTAGGTTCTGTACGGGCCTTTCTGGATACAGAAAATGTTCGACTGCTGCCCTGGCCAGCACATTCTCCACATCTCTCACCAATTGAAAACGTCTGGTCAATGGTGGCCGAGCAACTGGCCCGTCACAATACGATAGTCACTACTCTTGATGAACTGTGGTATCGTGTTGAAGCTGCATGGGCAGCTGTACCTGTACAAGCCATCCAAGCTCTGTTCAACTCAATGCCGAAGCGTGTCAAGGCCGTTATTACGGCGAGAGGTGGTTGTTCTGGGTAATGATTTCTCAGGATCTATGCTCCTAAATTGCGTGAATATGTAATCATATGTTAGTTCTAGTATAATATATTTGTCCATTGAATACCCGTTTGTCATCTGCATTTCTTCTTAGTGTATCAATTTTAATAGCCAGTAGTGTAAAATATGTTAAAGTATACTTTAACATACTGAACTTTTTTGACATTGAAAATTACTTACCACCCGATGTCCCTTGGCCATGATGGACCAAAAGAGACCAGAATGATGTTTCCAAGCCAGGGACCCTCTCCTCAAATTGATACATTTGTCCGTACCCATCACCCCTGAAAGTCAGGAACGAGATCACGAAATCAGCCTGTGTATGCATACTTTTACATGCACCAATGCCTAAAACTTTGTCGTTCACTAGCGTCGTTGGATGACGTTTCCGGACATGGGCTCCTACGTAAAACTTGATCTACTAAGACCCCTGTACAACCGCTAGAAGTGTTAAACATGAATTGTCACTCATAGATGACGACGTCCTCAGCAGTACTGTGGTTTCTCGGTCCAGATGAGGGACTGACGAGCGCGGTTATCCTTGTGTCGTCACCTGCTGCGCAACCGCTCTCCGTCGCCACGCCGCCGTCATTGATATACGGGGGTGGGGAAGGGGGCGGTGGCGAACCGTGACCCGGCGCCGGTCACAGCGCCTTAACTCACGCGACGCGCAAACACCGCTCTAAATCTGCTGCGCCGCCCCCGCCATTACCTGACACGCCGACAAACACCTCCAGTCTGACCGCGTGCGTCGAGAAATTTACCCGAGAACATCCGGCTGGAGGCCACAAAACACGGATTGCGAGGCGTCGCGCTTATCTCGAAGTAGCCGATTTGTTTTGCTGTAGGATGACAAAGTTAGGAAACGAGGATAGGTAGAAATTTATGTTTCGTTGACAATACGGCTGTAATCATCAGCTGAGGGGAAGACTCGAAAGCAGCAATAATAACGACACTCTCACAATACACGACAAGTCATTGCAATGACGTGGAGTTGCAATCTCCCGTCGGAGTAATAACGCTAATGAACACGTATTTTCAATACGGCGACAATATTGAAAGACATCTCGATCACCTGATCACAGTAACCACGGCAGTGCAGGGACGGGAAATGATCATTACAGGCGACATCAATGCTAAATCCTCTCTATGGTACAGCGGTACAAGGGACACAAACAGGGAATAGGTTGAAGATTTTATCATGGCCTCGCAACTAGTGGTGGCAAACAACCCCGGCAACCCTCCTACCTACACTTGGGGGGGGGGGGGGGGGAGGGGAGAAGCAGGCACAAACATTGATGTAACAATCATAATGAAACAATCTTCCCCCTCATCTCATAAAACTACACTCCTGAAAATGGAAAAAAGAACACATTGACACCGGTGTGTCAGACCCACACGCACGGCACAGCGGACACACCAGGAACCGCGGTGTTGGCCGTCGAATGGCGCTAGCTGCGCAGCATTTGTGCACCGCCGCCGTCAGTGTCAGCCAGTTTGCCGTGGCATACGGAGCTCCATCGCAGTCTTTAGCACTGGTAGCATGCCGCGACAGCATGGACGTGAACCGTATGTGCAGTTGACGGACTTTGAGCGAGGGCGTATAGTGGGCATGTTGGAGGCCGGGTGGACGTACCGCCGAATTGCTCAACACGTGCGGCGTGAGGTCTCCACAGTACATCGATGTTGTCGCCAGTGGTCGGCGGAAGGTGCACGTGCCCGTCGACCTGGGACCGGACCGCAGCGACGCACGGATGCACGCCAAGACCGTAGGATCCTACGCAGTGCCGTAGGGGACCGCACCGCCACTTCCCAGCAAATTAGGGACACTGTTGCTCCTGGGGTATCGGCGAGGACCATTCGCAACCGTCTCCATGAAGCTGGGCTACGGTCCCGCACACCGTTAGGCCGTCTTCCGCTCACGCCCCAACATCGTGCAGCCCGTCTCCAGTGGTGTCGCGACAGGCGTGAATGGAGGGACGAATGGAGACGTGTCGTCTTCAGCGATGAGAGTCGCTTCTGCCTTGGTGCCAATGATGGTCGTATGTGTGTTTGGCGCCGTGCAGGTGAGCGCCACAATCAGGACTGCATACGACCGAGGCACACAGGGCCAACACCCGGCATCATGGTGTGGGTAGCGATCTCCTACACTGGCCGTACACCTCTGGTGATCGTCGAGGAGACACTGAATAGTGCACGGTACATCCAAACCGTCATCGAACCCATCGTTCTACCATTCCTAGACCGGCAAGGGAACTTGCTGTTCCAGCAGGACAATGCACGTCCGCATGTATCCCGTGCCACCCAACGTGCTCTAGAAGGTGTAAGTCAACTACCCTGGCCAGAAAGATCTCCGGATCTGTCCCCCATTGAGCATGTTTGGGACTGGATGAAGCGTCGTCTCACGCGGTCTGCACGTCCAGCACGAACGCTGGTCCATATGCATGGCAAGCCGTTCCACAGGACTACATCCAGCATCTCTACGATCGTCTCCATGGGAGAATAGCAGCGTGCATTGCTGCGAAAGGTGGATATACACTGTACTAGTGCCGACATTGTGCATGCTCTGTTGCCTGTGTCTATGTGCCTGTGGTTCTGTCAGTGTGATCATGTGATGTATCTGACCCCAGGAATGTGTCAATAAAGTTTCCCCTTCCTGGGACAATGAATGCACAGTGTTCTTATTTCAATTTCTGGGAGTGTATATCATAATAGTATTGTAGCATCAATTGTGGGTTACGACTCGGGAGTCTGGGCACACAGACTCACCTGGGTTGTGCCCGCCATGACAGTAAGGAGGGTGCATAGATATATGATACTGAGATCCGTAGGGGCCTAAAGAACTTCTCCTGGGGGAGCCCTATTAGTCATAATGGGGCTCTGCCCCCTGGGCATCACAATTCGAGAACAGGTTGCGTGGTTCTGGGTTAGGAAAGGGAATACCGCGGAGACAGAACAGATGTAAGGCATTGGGGTTGAGGATAAGGGCGAGATAAGGCAAAGAGGTGAGCAATTGTGGCAAGAACTATGGGAAGGTGAAGAAATAGGGCGTAGAAGTTTTGAATTTCTTCCTAGCGTCAGGTAACGACTGGACATGAGACACTTTGAACCTACTCGAGGTCTGATCCATTTTCTCACTGGTCTTGGGCCATACCCGGTTCGGGAAAAGGGCGAATCAGAGGGTACCTCCGATCATGTGGACTACGAGTGACCCCTTATCAATGATGTAGCATCCACATTACGTGACCAGTTACCTGATCATGACACATACCACCTGCTAAGACAAGAAGACACTTTCAAACTCTTAACCAATTGGCAGGTGAGGTATCACGAAAGTGTTAAAGGAATTCCTGTGGGACATAAACTAATCTAACAATTTGACACACACGAAAAACTGAATTTTGCGCCCTATTCCCATACCGCCTGTGAGTGAACAGGTCGACTTTCCGTGTAGTCTGGAATCCGCCGCGTACAGGACTAGGGGAAGTGAGGCACAACATCACCGATACAGGACAAAGCACCGGACTTGACTTAGGTTAGAACTAGTTAGTAGGACTTAGATTAGGAAATTAGCTCTTTAGGAACTTGCACCGAATAACATCCTGGCCTGCCTAGTGTCAAGGATTAGCTCGATGGGCAAGGCTCTAAAAGTAGGTTTATAAACTGCTGACACAACTGTGACTCTCCAGGCAGTAGACTCTAGTTAAGCGTAGGTCATATACATTTAATATTAATAATTTTAGTTGCCCATTGTTATTTAGTTAAAGTTGTAGCTCACAAGTTAATCATATATGTATCTAGCTGCAATTAATGTATTGATAAAATTAGGACCCACTAATCATTTAAGGAAGTGGATTAAGTTTGTATAATTATTAATAAGAATTTTTAAAAAATACGGTTGCAATAATAGGTGGAACACAAGGTAATGATTAACAGTCTCAGAAGAAGAAGTTGTAAGGTTACATTTCATTTCAGAGGAGGGTGTCGTTCTTTTCACATCTGCCTAACTTTCATGTTCATTTATTGTGGCTAACCGATTTTATTTGATTAAGAACTTGTAATTCCAAATATTTGCTTTTTATTGATAGATCTGTATTGAATAAAGTGGCAAAAAGAACAAATATTGATGCAATCTGCAATTGTTATTTTCAAGCACAAGAAATAAGCAAAACTGAAAACGGAGCATTCTGTAAGTAGGCTGTTTAGGTTTTCTATATTGGTAATGCCACGTAGCGCTTTGTATGAAAATCACTGGCTGCGCTGTGTGCAGTCAGTGGCTGGTTGGCATTGTTGTAATACTCGCCATTGTAGTGTTGGGCAGCTGGATGTTAACAGCGCGTAGCGTTGCGCAGTTGGAGGTGAGCCGCCAGCAGTGCTGGATGTGGGGAGAGAGATGGCGGAGTTTTGAAATTTGTAAGACTGAATGTCATGAACTGCTATATACAGTACATTATGACTTTTGAACACTATTAAGGTAAATACATTGTTTGTTCTCTATCAAAATCTTTCATTTGCTAACTGTGCCTATCAGTAGTTAGTGCCTTCAGTAGTTTGAATCTTTTATTTAGCTGGCAGTAGTGGCGCTCGCTGTATTACAGTAGTTCGAGTAACGAAGATTTTTGTGAGGTAAGTGATTTGTGAAAGGTATAGGTTAATGTTAGTCAGGACCATTCTTTTGTAGGGATTACTGAAAGTCACACTGCGTTGCGCTAAAAATATTGCGTGACAGTTTATTGATGATCAGACTAAGTAAAGAGAAAACTGTTTGACTACGTTGAGTTTTATTCAGCTGTGTCTGTATCAAATAACATAAGAGTTTTTTCCAGAACTGTTATTCATAATTTTTCAAAGGTGACGTTTCAATTCTTATGGCACTTGGAAGAACTATTCAGTCAGATATAATTCATTTTTTTTCTTCCAGCGCAATACTACACAGGTGTCCACAATTAAAGCATCAAACCGCTATTTCCCAGTCCTGTACCTAATTCACTACATAATCACATAAAATGTTAACAGAGGTCCGAACGATCGTGTTGTGCACGGAAGATAGCATTCCGGTGAAGGGAAAACCATGCCAACGATGACGTCACGGCACCTGTCAAATGGAGTAGTGTTTGCCAGTGTCGCTGTGTACAGAGTCACAGAAGGTGCAGCGTGGCACACAGAAGACGCCTACCAGATTCTCTGCTGTGGAGGACTGTAGAAAGAAAGGGAATAGGAGAGCCACAAGCTGATTTGGCCCTGCGGCTTGGTGTGAACCGTTCTGTAGTGTCTTGGGTATGGTGCCAATTTATACAGTCCGATACAGTATGTCGAAGGATAGGGGCCGGCCGCGGTGGTCTCGCGGTTCTAGGCGCGCACTCCGTAACCGTGCGACTGCTACGGTCGCAGGTTCGAATCCTGCCTCGAGCATGGATGTGTGTGATGTCCTTAGGTTAGTTAGGTTGAAGGAGTTCTAAGTTATAGGGGACTAATGACCACAGCAGTTGAGTCCCATAGTGCTCAGAGCCATTTGAACCATTTTTTGAAGGCTGGGGCAGGGCCGACCATGGGTGACATCACAAAGAGTGGACCTTTATTTGGCTGTAAGGGCGTCGCGGTACAGTCTTAGTACTGCACTGCAACTGGCATCTTATCTCGCAGCATCCCCTGGACGTATTGTATCGAGCTAAACAGCGTACAGAAGGATTCGGCAGAGTGGCTTTTACCGTCGGAGACCTTTTGTATGTCTACCTCTGACGTGTTTTCACAGAGCGGAACGTATACGGTGGAGCCGTCATGCCACCTGGACGGTCGAACAATGGTCCAATGTTCTTTTCACAAATGAGTCCCGATTTAGGCTAGAGAGTGATTAACAACGGATTCGTATCTACATGGAACGTGGAACATGAGTTCCGGACCTAAAGATTGTGGAAAGAGACTGATATAGAGGATGATCCCTAATGTTATGGACAGGTATTATGTTGACCACTTGAACACCTATTCATGAAATTGAACAGCTGAATCGGCAAGGTTTAACTGCTTTCAGGTATCGTGACGAGATCTTGGGACCTCATGTGCGGGCTTTCGATGTGCGTTGTGGGCGCAGACTACATGATGATGAACGATAATGCCCGACCTCGTAGAGTACAGTTGATTGATGTTTTCTTGTAAACGGACGATGCTGTCCTGTGCTGTGCGACTGGATTCGTGATTTCCTGTCAGGAAGGTCGCAGTTCGTAGTAATAGACGGCAAATCATCGAGTAAAACTGAAGTGATATCAGGTGTTCCCCAGGGAAGCGTCCTGGGACCTCTACTGTTCCTGATCTATATAAATGACCTGGGTGACAATCTGAGCAGTTCTCTTAGACTGTTCGCAGATGATGCTGTAATTTACCGTCTAGTAAGGTCATCCGAGGACCAGTATCAGCTGCAAAGCGATTTAGAAAAGATTGCTGTATGGTGTGTCAGGTGGCAGTTGGCGCTAAATAACGAAAAGTGTGAGATGATCCACATGAGTTCCAAAAGAACTCCGTTGGAATTCGATTACTCGATAAATAGTACAATTCTCAAGGCTGTCAATTCAACTAAGTACCTGGGTGTTAAAATTACGAACAACTTCAGTTGGAAGGACCACATAGATAATATTGTCGGGAAGGCGAGCCAAAGGTTGCGTTTCATTGGCAGGACACTTAGAAGATGCAACAAGTCCACTAAAGAGACAGCTTACACTACACTCGTTCGTCCTCTGTTAGAATATTGCTGCGCGGTGTGGGATCCTTACCAGGTGGGATTGACGGAGGACATCGAGAGGGTGCAAAGAAGGGCAGCTCGTTTTGTATTATCGCGTTATAGGGGAGAGAGTGTGGCAGATATGATACACGAGTTGGGATGGAAGTCATTACAGCATAGACGTTTTTCGTCGCGGCGAGACCTTTTTACGAAATTTCAGTCACCAACTTTCTCTTCCGAATGCGAAAATATTTTGTTGAGCCCAACCTACATAGGTAGGAATGATCATCAAAATAAAATAAGAGAAATCAGAGCTCGAACAGAAAGGTTTAGGTGTTCGTTTTTCCCGCTCGCTGTTCGGGAGTGGAATAGTAGAGAGATAGTATGATTGTGGTTCGATGAACCCTCTGCCAAGCACTTAAATGTGAATTGCAGAGTAGTCATGTAGATGTAGATGGCGTGGTCTGCTCGTTCTTCCGATTTGAGTCCCATAGAGCATGTCTGGGATGCAGTAGGGAGACGGGCTGCATCACGTGAACTTCAACCAGCCACTCTCCAATAATTGTGAGCAGCTCTGCAGGAAGAACGGGCGTTATTGTCTCAATTGGTAACATCGTTAACAGCATGTCCGACTTTTTCGGGCCTGTATTGCCGCCGGAGGTGATCACACCCTATACTGAGCACATTAACCAGTCACTGGAATGTGTAGGGAAATCTGTTACGTTGGAAAAAAAGAAGAACATTTTTGTCTGTCGTTATGCATATTGTAGTTCCTTAAGTTCTGTATTCTTTAAATTGTTTGCAGTTTACTGTCGCCTGTTTGTTCGGATTTGTGGGAAAAGAAAAGCAACCTTTCAACGTTTCCGTTTGTTGCTTTAATTTTGGACACCAGTGTAATTGGGTACTGTAATTTTTTTTAAAAAAATGACAAATATAGAAAGATAAAATTTAACTTTTGTCGGACAATACATATAGAGGATACATTCGTAAATGCACCTTCAGAGTCTAATTGTGACACATCTTCAGTTACTTTACTACGTATAACTGACAGCAAACCATTTGTTTGTATGAAAACCGGTAATTCAGTTCTTTAAGTAAGATCAGTGGCCATCATTTCTGCTAGATTTTTATATCTTCTTCAGGTATAAACTTGGCTGTGGTATCATATGTACTTCCGGTTACATCTCAAAGGACTGGGATAGTACACAACGGTTGTATATAAAAACGAAGCATTAAATGAAAGGCAGAGACTACTGCGAGCCTGACGCAAGAGCTACAAATCGCTGGCAATATCGCCTGCAGCCGACCTCTCGGTTGACTCCGCCACATACGAACGGTCTAAGCAGTGGTATTCGACCAGTATTTCGAAGGCCACTGTGGCGAGGTCCGCTACGGAAAACGAACTGTTACTTTACGCAGTGGTGGTAGTTCACCTCCGTTTGTCCACTAATACCTGGAAAAACAATGAGAATTGCAAATTGTTAATATTGACTTGCACCGCTTTTCCTTGAGAACTGTAGAACATGCTACAGAATAAGTTACTTTTTTGGGTGACGTCAAGTATGTGGTCTACGTCTCTACTGCCCGTACATTGTAAATATTCTTGAGCACTTCAATTTCTTTTTCAATTATCAGTGATTTAGTTTACCTGCAAGTAGTTCCGAAATGTCGATTTCTCTGTCTAAATGTTTTAAAAAGCAGCACTGCTGATATCAACTCTTGTTGCACAATGTATGAGAGACAATTCGAATATAAGAAATAACAAAGGAATTAAGTACACCTGTAGGTTAGGAGTGTCCTAAACATTTAAATTAAAATCTCCACTTAATATTCCCTCATTCAGTTTATTTGTTGAAAATATTTATAATCTGGTTTCATAAATAATCCAAAATCGCTAGACGGGACGTGTTATAGAAGGGTGAGTCAAGTGAAAACCTTAAATTTGTAGTAACAAAATGAAATTTCGTGGCATTATCCTGTAAGTTGGTAAGCGTGCTGCAAACAGCTTGCAGAATGGCCTGTAGTTGGCAGAATAGTGCAGATGCACACATACCGTCGCAGTATCAGTATAAAGATGGCCGACCCACTTGCGACTTTCACCAGGGAAGCACAGCGTTCTGTTATTTGGTTTCTGGGTAGTAATGGTGTGAAGCCTATTGAAATTATTCGACGCATGAAGGTTCACTACGGTGATGCATGTTTGTCACAGCAGCAAGTCTACGAATGGAGTAGGAAGTTCGCAAATGGTGTGCCTTTAGAGGAAGATGCTCCTCGTCCAGGTCAGGCACAACGAGTTGTGACTCCACAGAACATTGCAGTAGTTGAAGCCATAATGAAGGAAAACCGGCGATTGACACTGAATGCCATTGCAGTATGCTTACAGATTAGTCATGGGTCAGCACACCACATTGTGCATGATGTGCTCCAATTCCAAAAGTGTCTGAAATTTGAGTGCCAAGGCAGCTGACTCGTGAAATGAAAGAACGACGTGTTGATGCTTGAGAAGAACTTCCTCGGCGCTTTGAACGAGAAGGTGATGCTTCCTTCCAAGAATATTTACTGGGGACGAAACCTGGGTTCACTTCTTCCAACTGGAAACGAAGAGAGCGAGCAAGGAATGGCGCCATTCCTCATCACCAAAACCAAAGAAGTTCCGAACAGAACCGTCAGCAGGGAAGGTTATTCTGACTCTCTTTTGGGATGAAAAAGGCGTTTGGAGCATTACATGCCCAGAGGGACCACTGTCACCAGTGCATCATACACAGATCTCATAAAAAAATCATCTGCGGCCTGCAATCAAATCAAAGTGACGTGGATTGCTGTCAGCAGGTGTCCTTCTGCAACATGACATGCAAGGCTCCACACTGCGCCTACAACAGTTGCAACAATCACAGACCTGCATTTTGATTGTCTTCCTTATCCAAAATACTCACCAGACCTTGCCCCAAGTGATTTCCACATGTTAGGACCACTCAGAGACGCAATGGGAGTAAAGAAGTTCCGTTCTGATGAAGAGGTACGCCACGCTTTGCATGAGTGGTTGCACGGACTACCAAAAGAATTTTTTTCTAAAGGAATTTATGCACTTTGTAAGCGCTGGAGAACTTGCATTGAGTGTGGGGGAGATTATGTTGAAAAGCGATACAGCTTCGGCCGGCCGGGGTGGCCGAGCGGTTCTAGGCGCTTCAGTCTGGAACAGTGCGACCGCTACGGTCGCAGGTTCGAATCCTGCCTTGGGCCTGGATGTGTGTGAGGCCCTTAGGTTAGTTAGGTTTAAGTAGTTCTAAGTTCTAGGGGACTAATGACCTCAAAAGTTAAGTCCCATAGTGCTCAGAGCCATTTGAACCATTTGATACAGCTTTGTAGCACTTCTGCACAATAAATAATATTTTAAAAATATTTAAGGTTTTCATTTGACTCACCATCGTACCTTAACTTTTGCTGTGAAGCTCCCACGAATTTCTGTTTCTACAGCACAACCTTCAAGATGCTATCCACTCCAAATTCAAAGGCTATCAATGTTTCTATATTTTCATTCTTTCCTAATTTAAGGGGTTAGTTCAGCTTCAACCTCACATTTCACAGAGGTTTGTGCACCCTCCCTAAATAACGATAAATCATAACATCAAGTTCTTACTCAACGTAAATATAGCGAAATGAAACACATGCACACAGCCGCGCTCAGTAAGTAGACAAACGAGGCGCAGTCCTGCTGCCGCACTGTCACACTTCGCATACAATTCATGAGACAGCATGGGAGTTAAAAAGAGCCACCAGCGGCCGGCCGCTGCGATCTGCAGTTTGCCGACACACGTGCGATCTGCTGCCAACTGGCGACGGGCTGCTCGTGTGTCGGGGGGAGACTCCTACTGACTGTACTCGCTGGTAAAAGCAATTGCGAGATGTTAAATAATTCATGCAGAAATTAGTAGTTAAGAGCTGACATTTTGTGAGATATTCGTCTTCTTTTGAGCTCCATGTCAGAGTAAGCTGGTAAATGGCTAGGGGATGATTTGCATTTTCCTTAACGCGTATCTATGAACTGGAATTTTCAACCTTACTGCTTTTGTGGTAAAGATTGATACATACTACATGAAAAATATTTGAAGCAGATATAGGTAACGTTGAATATTATGTGAATGAACTCTAAGCTCAGGACACCTGAATGTTGAAGGAAGGAAGATTAGCGTCGCGTCGACGACGAGATAACTGGAGACGGAGTAAAAACTCGGGTTAAGAAAGGATGGTGAATGAAATCGGCAGCGCTCTTTTCAAAGGAACCGCCTGTGGCTCCTCCTGCTTTTTGCAGTCTTTAGTGGGTGCTAAATTGTAGTTTATTAAGTTGGCGGGTGACGGTGACTTCGAATTTCAGGATCGGGTTCAGGTTATTTTTATTTAAAGCTGAGAGGACGGGCCATGAACTTAATTAAAATCTCTAGAAACAGTAATGGCGAACATAACGGAGCTTCACACTGTCGTAAGTTGTTTATTCACAAGTCCCGTTACTAAGCTAGTTCGGTCTATTTCGGTGAACAAACACTATTTGTTTTCCATTAGAATTAATTTCAAACACTCACAATTGAAAATAAATGTCTTTACACCTTATATTCGTCGTAATTAAGTTTCACGTCAGATTATATGCCGAAAGTCAGAGATGTTGTTGCAATGTAGTCGGTGAAATTCTTCAAATAAATGATAGCCGATCGCTCTGTGGTGCGATCGGAAGTTAACTTTTTCATGAAAATTGTTTAACTGCTATGGAATTGAGACTGATTTAAGAATTGTAGTAAGTGCAGTGTAGTATTTTTAAACTAATCAGCTTCAGATGTGAAATCGTAACACTTCAATAATTGCACGTATTAAAATCCATAAATAACGAAGCTGAACCAGACATCGTAAACCATTCCACACGGATCACCTCAGTAGAAATGATAGCTCCAGCAGTGCACTGCCCGTTAATACCTTGTGTACGCTATATTGTTTTATTCGTAATTCGCACGAGACGAAACTTTCACAAATAACACTTTTCAACAACAAACATAAATATAACCGAAGTTATAACTGAGAGAGAGCTAACAGAACAGAAGCTATCGCTACCGTCTACAATATATACTTGTACTACAAAACATTGAAATATGCAACACCTACTTGTTATTCTGAAGCCTTAAGGTTGCTCGACAAATCTAAATTATTTTATTATATCAATAAACTTACAAATTACAAACAAAAATTGATATAATAACTTATCTAAGTAACTCAGATTAAATAAAAATAAATATTTCAATTGCTATACTACGAAAGAGTGGCTTCACGTCCTGGCAATTGCCTTATGCGATTCAGGTAAATGCCGGAAAACCTAAATCTGGGTGGTCGGACGGGGATTTTAACCGTCGTCCTCCCGAATGTTGACCACTGCGCCACCTCGCTAGGCCTCAATCGTAAATTTTGAACTTAGTTCGTTACTTTAGGGACATATTTCTTGCTTGAAATAACGGATGTGTTTTTCATTACTTCTTAATTGTCATGTATATTTTTTTTAAATTTATTTCTTCGTTTTTAAATCAAACAACATATTTTGAGTTTTACACTCATCAAGACAAATTACTATTTGTTTACAAAAAGATGTGGTATGTGATATTTTTGCATATTTGTTCACTATACTACGAAAAGTGCTACCTATTCGATTAATAGCATATTTTTTGTTTTTCATGAAAGGAAATTCGTCATAGAAAATTTATATTTCATTATAAAATGTGGAAATGTTCTTTCAATGTTTGCTATCAGCTATATCGGACACAAAATTATTATCAGTTGTTTGCCTTTTAGCCTTCGATCAGTCAGACCAAAAATTCTTTGAAATCACTGATTATACAAAACGAGGCAATTACCGATAACTAATATTTTAATATCTACTGAGAGACGCAAAACTATTTTGACGACTTACTCATTAGGTGACAGAGGCTAGATAAATAACAGCGGTCACTGCAGACAGCATTTCAACCGGTTCTACGATATTTTTTGTTAAATATATTTTTTTTATTTTCGCTAGATAGGCCGTATGCATAGAACTGCTGCACGTGTGACGAAGACAAAGGGAGAGACAGTTACTTTTTTCTATCCTTATTTAGCACTCACCATTTAAGGTGATGCGAGAAATTCTGTGATTGAAACACAAATAAAATTTACTACCACTGGTCGTACATCTGCTGTGCAAAAGTCTCTCAAACTGTGTTCCAGTGCTACTTTATACCGAAATTGCGGCTGAGTTATGCCTCTTTTATCATGATACACAGAAAATCTCTGGAACAAAAAGCTGTGCCTAGTAGTTGGCAGGAAGATCTGGTAACTACAGTACAAGAAAGATAGCAGAAGTGATCCATAAAACTACTGCCAAATTGTTTGACACCCATATGTTATAGAATCTCAGAACATTTTCTGAGCTCAAATGTCAAAAACCGGGCATCCCGAGAACATCACGAAGAGACGCGGTGTCACGGCTGCGCCCTAGTACTACGAAGGCACATGTAAACAGATGCACCCCCCTCTGTTTAGTTCTCGTGGATGTGTAGTTCAAAAAATGGCTCTTAGCACTATGGGACTTAACATCTGAGGTCACCAGTCCCCTAGAACTTAGAACTACTTGAACCTGACTAATCTAAGGACATCACACACATCCATGCCCTAGGCAGGATTCGAACCTGTGATCGTAGCAGTCGCGCGGTTCGGGACTGAAGCGCCTAAAACCGCTCGGCCACAGAAGCTGGCCGGACGTGTAGTTGTGACAGCAACAAAAATGTCTAGCCTTCCCGCTGCGTTGGAAGAAACGTGTTTCTTCAGTGACAGAGAAGGATGTCCACAGCGCCTGGTGTGCCGCAAAACGTTTATTTGTGCACAGGCACACAATCTACAGCGTCATTGCAGTCGCTTTCACGTAGCGGATTACAACTGCATAGGAGCGGATGCTCAGAATGAACTGGTTTCCAATTTGAAGGCCAACAAACAGGAAGATGTAAGTTTAAAAAAATACTGTGACTGAGGACTTTTTAGAGCTGTAATAAACTTCTTGTTTTACTACAATATGTTTATTCATTTCAGCCGAATGCTACTGAAGATAACCGAAGTGAAGCCGTAATTCGTGCAGATTACAAAGTAGCTCACATCATACCACTGACTGGCAATCCACTGCCTTTGGAACCTCTCGTTAAGTCATGTCTGGCAGCAGTAGCAGAATGTATAGTTCCAAGGTAATTAGCAACTCTTGAAGACGTTTGTCTTACATAGCAAACGGTGTCACGTCGAATACCCGACATGGAGCTGATTTGGAGGCACAGTTCAATAATAAAGCCCAAAGTTTCACAGGTTGTTCTTTCGCATTAGATGAGAACGCAAATATCTCCGACTGTGCTCAACTCGCCATTTTCGTACGTGGTGTGGAGGTGAAAGTTCCTGAGGAGGCCCTAGATATGGCACCAGTGGATTACACGGCAACGGGGCTCGATATTTTTTAATCCGTCTGTGAGTGGACAGCATGAACTTACCGTGGGAAAAGCATTCATTCTGTGGCCACCGACGATGCGCCACGGGTAGTTCGACGTCGACAAGGTTGTGTCTCCCGCTTAAAAAATAGGTTGAAGAGTGACTTTGCAAAGGACACATGCTGTAATACTTACATTTATCTGCAGGCATTGCGTGCTGTAACTTTGGAACTTCGTCATGTAATGAACGTTGTGGTGAAATGTGAGTTTTTTACGAGGGCACTGTGCGAAACCCCTGTCAGTTCATTTCATCGAGATACAGAAACCGTGATACACCTTAGCATCACCCTGCTCTGTGGATAAGGGTCTTGACGCTTTTTTTTCCTTTGCTTCTAGACATGAAAGGGGAAGAAATTAGAAATTTCTTGTCTCAGAGAATCAAAATCGATATCATATCTTCCTTTTCTAGCCGATATAACGATGCACCTACATACACTGAATGTGTCATTACACGAGAAAGATTCCTTGCTAGTACACTGCATGAAAAACTCAGGGCGTTCAGAAATACGTTCCGTTTCTTTTAGATGCAGATGGGACACGACAATCTGCGGTTCTTCACTCGCCTTGGTTCTCTACATTTACCTGCCGACATCTTCTTTATAAACTATAAAGTATAATTAATCAGCTAATAAATAGTTTCGAGCTGTGGTTCCAAAAACTTTTCAGAGAGGGAATTGCAGTTTTTCAGTACTGCTTTTTCAGTGATGGTTGATGATGTGTCATCTACAAAGCAATTAGAACTACCTGACTTAAAAATTCTACGTTTTTAAAGGTCAGGTACTACAGTTGTTTCAGTTTGTCTCAGTAGTATTCAGATGTAAAGAGACACATTCCCTAGGTTACTTACGAATTCAGCTGGGTTTATGTAAATATTCCGGTCAACCTACTGTTGTAAACAGCTATTCCGTGCATGAAGAGGATAAAAGCAAAGGAAAGTCATTTTACAGGACCCTACAATGAAGAATACGCTGCGTATCTAATAAACACAGAGGTGACAAAAATCAAGGGACGGCTCCTCGTATAGAGTCTGACAACCTTCTGCCCAGCTCAGTCCAGCAGCTCGACGTGGCATGGACCCAAAAGTCGTTGGAAGCCCCTGCAGAAATACTGAACCATGCCGCTGTCTCTACAACCGTCCAACATTACGAAAGTGTTGCTTGCCAGAGTCTTGTGCACGAACTGATCTATCGATTACGTCCCACGCCGGGCGATATGGATGGCCAAATCATTCGCTCAAATTGTTCAGAACACAATTCAAACCAATCGCGAACAATTGTCGCCCAGTGATATGGCGTACTATCATCCATACAAATTCCTTCGTTGTTTGAGAACATGAAGTCCATGAATAGGAGCAGATGATGGATGGGATGTTTAAGGGGGACTAAACAGCTAAGGTCATCAGTCAGCAGATGATCTCCAAGTAGCCGAACATAATCATTTCCAGTCAATGATCGGTTCAGTTGGACCAGAGTATCCAGTTCATTCCCCGTAAACGCAGTCCGCAAAATTCTGGGGCCACCATCAGCTTCAACAGTACCTTGTTGACAACTTGGGTCCATGGCTTCGTGGGGTCTGCGCCACACTCTAACCTTACCATCACCTATTATCACCTGAAATCGGAACTCATCTGACCTGGCCACGGTTTTCCAGCCGTCTAGGATCCAACCGATATCGTCACAAGCCCCTGAGAGAGGCTGCAGGCGATGTCGTGATGTTAGCAAAAGCACTCGCGTCGGTCGTCTGCTGCCGTAGCCCATTAACGCCAAATTTCGCCTCACTGTTCTAACGGAGACGTTCGCCCTACGTACCACATCGGTATTTGCGGTTATTTCGCGTAGAGTTGCTTGTCTGTTAACACTGACAACTCTACGTAAACGTCGCTTCTCTCGTCGTTAAGTAAGCCTGCCACTGCGTTGTCCATGATGAGAGGTATTGCCTGGAATTTGGTATTCTCAGCACACAATTGACGCTGTGGATCTCGAAATATTGAATTCCCAAACGCTTTCCGAAATGAAATGTCCCATGCGTCCAGCTCCAACTACCATTCCGCATTCAAAGGCTGTTAATCCCCGTTGTGTGACCATAATAACATCGTAAACCATTCCACACGGATCACCTCAGTAGAAATGATAGCTCCAGCAGTGCACTGCCCGTTAATACCTTGTGTACGCTATATTACCGCAATCTGTATATGTGAAAAAAAGGTTATAATCGCTCTAAGCACCATGGGACATCCGAGGTCATCAGTCCCCTTGACTTAGAACTACTTAAACCTAACTAACCTAAGGACATCACACACTTCCATGCCAGAGGCAGGATTCGAACCTGCGACCGTAGCAGCAGCGCGGTTCCGGACTGAAGCGCCTAGAACCGCTCGGCCACAGCGGCCGGCTATATATATGTGCATATCGCAATCGCATGACTTTTGTCGTCTCAATATAACTGCACTGTCTCGCAATACAACCGGTAAAATCAAAAATCAATGTTTTGTCAGTTGTACAAAGGTTACTCGTTAATTTGTTCTGCTCGCCACTGCCGCACAGAAGACTCATCTCTTACCGATTGATACATTTTTATGACCTTCGATTTGTGAGCTGACTAGTTTCACGTAGATTGAATTAGAATTAGAGTGAGTTCACAAAGAGCCGTGCCCTAGTCAGGAGTTGGAGTACAACTGCAGTTGGTGGTGACGTCATACCACGGCCAGCCCCTTCAGTTGGTCACATGACCGCCAGAGCCGCGTGCAAATACAGGCGGCACCACCTGGACTACAGGCCTGCGCGCACACTTGTGACGTCACATACTGATGGCCAGGTCTGTATTGGAACGCTCCTGTTAGGCACTCTGCAGCTATACGAACTATGCGAGTTTTAGAGCTGAGACTGCATAGGGATTCTCGTGCTTTCCTCTTCTATTTGTCCTTGTAATGAAAGTATGGAAATTTATGTCATTGCTTGGAGTGACTGAACAAAACTGCCTTATGTTATTTCAAGATGTAAAATTATTTTGACGATTTGCCTTACATACGCGTTTCTAGGCTTCAATAGAAACTGTAATTTAAAATTTTGTCTTTTTCCTTATGAGCTACGTTTCCTTGCAGTACAAAATCGGCAATATGCAATAACAAGCAGACGTTTTCGGTTTTAAATAAAGCAGCTGGAGCTCCTACAGAATTTAAGAATTTGTTTCCCTGGTTATTTTCGTGATTTTTCCTCTCCACTTCAAAATTGGCTGACCTCACACGAAACTCAGGTCATTCGACGAAATGGAGCACCTCCTGACATAATGTTTAATAAATCAAAAAACCCGAAAAAATATTTCATTTCCCTGTTTCTCCATAACTTCAGAACCTTAAACACGAAAAGATTGTTTCTCCTATATCCTTGACTGAAATTCGTGTCACAGAGTACTGATAATTTAATCACAATGCACTTATATCGAAATCCTGCTTTCTATACTGCTTAATCTGTCGAATACTGAATTCATTAAAGCAATTTTCTATGGTAGTTTACTCAAATTGAAATGATTTCCGAATAGCTGTGTATGTAAAACTGAACAAAATCATTCTGTTGCTCTTCCAAATAAAAGTACTGGAAACTCAATAATCTGGTATGAATGATAAGGAATACTAAACATTTTCGAGCCACACTAATTAGTATAACTATTCTGTGTGACAATAGTTGCTTCGTATTAACCTCGCAGCAATGGTCCAGAATTAAGAAACAAAGTATTCTGGTACATGATACATAACTACTTTTAAAAACAATTGGCAAATGTGGTGCAATGGAAACAAATAACACGCTATAAATTTTTTGTCATTTACTTTCCCCTGAATGATGCATAGGCATAAATTCCTGTCTGGGAATAGCTGCAATCCAGCGATTTCTCAACTTCACACATTTGGAAAATCGAAAAATTTGCACTTTCATGCCTTTTTGGGATTTATAATTTCCCTGGCAAAAGCGAACGCAGCACTTGTATCCCATACTTCGAAGAACTGTAGGCGAATATTGTATGAAATATATATATCACTTTCACGTGGCACACACTTTCAGCACAACATACACGCCAACAGGACTGCCGACTACAGATAAGATGGCAGACAGTTTGTGACGTCACGTGCCAATATGGCCGCTGTGCGTAGGCCTTGTAGGCTTTGATACAAGGCGGTGCCCCGCAGGCAAGCGAGCGCTCCCCAGGTGACCGGCGAGCGCACGAGCTGGGACAGCCTGGCCTAGAGCACAGCCCCTAGACTCCAGCTAGATGATAGCCCCTATACCCTGCCAGCCCCTGGCCCGAAGACCGTCCGCGCCGCGCCTTCCTGCTTCGAGCACTTCCTTATTACTTTACTTGTTAACACCGCGAGGGGCACACCGTCTGCGAGGTAGGCTGCCCGCGTCACACGCACTCGCTCTGCCCGAGGCCCACTACCTAGCCAATTCCCGGAGCTCTCCGCTAACTTTCGCCAGACTCGGTTTCTTTAATCCTACGTTTTGCTCGTACGATTTTATTCACACGTTTCTACAGGACTTTCCATATTCGCGAAGCTGAACGCACAGGATTTCGGCAAGTGCTGTCACAGTCACCATGTGTAACGTACCCCCTTCAGCTGGATCCTGTGACTGTACGCCTCAATAGATTCAGGCCATCGCTACTGAAACAAGCCCTATCGAGGTGGAGAACGCTTAAAACTTACTGTCGCAAGTGACGCTTATCGCTAACCTCCAAACTGTAACTAATAATTAATACTAATTGTGCCGTTGTCGTTTTAGCTGCGGTTCCCGATACCATGATCCATTTATTTGCACAGTGACTCTCTCTTCTTCCTATGGATTATCCCCTCGTATCGGCACAGCCGTTTTCACGATTTCGCAAATTTCTTTATTTCGATTTTGTGGTCGAATGCCCTTCCGGCGTCCACAGTCGTTGCATAAGCAAAGGGAAGCCAGTTAGATGCCAGTCCTTTCTGCGAGCCGCGTTGTCGTATTTTAACTGTACGTGAGTCGTATTTTCTGAGGCAGGGACTGAGGGGACAGCCCAGCATTTGCCTAATCGAGCGTGGACGACCGCCTAAAACCGTGACTCAAGTTTGCCCCTTATACCAGACTGAAGCCAGTTAATACCTAGAGGGGATTTCATGCGAGACTGTCTCACCTCCGTGTTTCACAGTTCAGCGTGGTAAACGTTACGGTACACGAGCAAATTACTCTGTCATGTGAAAACTAACCAGGCCGCTAAGGACCGATAACACCCTCTCAGCGAGTAGGTTATCGAACAGTTGATTTAGATATTTCGACTGGCGCTTGGAATACGAATTGCATAATCCAATACACGAATTTAAAATAATAATAATAATAATAATAAAAGCGCTACTACTATAAAAATTCCAAAGTTGTAAGGAGTTACTTTTCAGCTATCAATTACTGAAAGAATTATATGGTGTATCAAAAAGAATCATCCGATTTGGCACGTCTATATTTTTGAAACGAATAAACATATACAATGAATTTTGTTTTTTTTATGAACGGAACACTAAAAACAAAAATTTCATACCTTTTCATAGATGTTCAATATGTTCCCTTGAGTTGGCGGCATATGTCAATGCGGTATTCAAATTGTCCCCATCTCAGCGAGCACGTCTTGAATTTCAGTTTCCAGCGCTGCTGTTATACGATGTCTCAGTTCATTCATTGTTGTTGGTAACACAGGCACATAAACAGAGTATTTTACAAACCCCCATAAGAAATAATCACATACGGTTAGGTCCGGTGACCTTGGAGGCCAATAATGTAAGGCTGAATCATTAGGACCAGTGCGACTGATCCATCGTTCAGTAATCCTCTGATTTAAAAACTCCCGCACTTCCAGTTACCAGTGTGGCAGCGCCCCATCCACCTGGTAAATGAAATCGTTCGAACCAGTCTTCAGCTGTCGGAAAAGAAAGTTCCCAAGCATATCGAGATATCTGCTTCCTGTAACAGTGTTCTCGGCGAAGAAAAAAGGACCATACACATTTTCCCCTGAAACCTAACAAATCACATTAAATTTTGGAGAGTCCCTCTCATTTTGTACAACTCCATGTGGTTGTTCCGTACCCCGTATTCTCACATTATGACGGTTCACCTCTGCATTTAAATGGAATGTTGCGTCGTCACTAAACACTAAGCATGGGAGAGAAGTGTCATTCATCATGTTGCCAAGATCGCAATTACAGAACTCCACAAGTTGTTGTTTGTCACCTTCACGAAGAGCTTGCAGTAGCTTAATTTTGTATGGTTTCATATGTAAACGTCGACGCAACACACGCCAGACTGACATCGGGGGCGTTGTTCAACTGTCGAGCTGCACGGCAACCGGATTTCTGCCGACTCGGGAACGGTCCGGCGATTTGCCTGTAAACAGACAACCTGATTCTCGGAATTATCATGACACCGTCTAAAGTTCTGTGCTGTAAAGGATCCACACCATACCTAGTAATGAAATGACGCTGAACAGTTATTGCTAAACCGCACTGCGTAATAAGTGGAACACAAAACGCCTACTGTTGTCCCAACACCATTTTTACTAGATCTGAAGGGGGCGGACAATCATTCTACGCCGACCGCGGTGGTCTCGCGGTTCTAGGCGCGCAGTCCGGAACCGTGCGACTGCTACGGTCGCAGGTTCGAATCCTGCCTCGGGCATGGATGTGTGTGATGTCCTTAGGTTAGTTAGGTTTAAGTAGTTCTAAGTTCTAGGGGACTAATGACCACAGCAGTTGAGTCCCATAGTGCTCAGAGCCATTTGAACCAATCGTGCTACCTAGCGGGAACCATGTGAAACTTGAGAGTTTGCTCTTTCCAACAGTGCGTTGTTCACGCACATGTGTCAAATAACACCATAGTTAGGTGTTTTAAAAAATCGGATGGTTGTAATTCTTCATGCCTTCCCGGCGATCTGTTGACATCTTGGATATTCGGGAATCCAGCGGGATGTTCGCGTCGTTCTCGCACGATATTTCAACAGCGTGCCTCGCTGTCTTCTTCAGGTGCTACCTGAGACTGGTCCCTGGGTCGATCGAGTCCAGTATTTATGCCTGGGAGGAGCTGGGCGTTCCCTGATCGGTCCGCGCCGAGTCGAGTGTTCCATCTCCGGTCCGCGCCCGCCAGACTCGGCTTCAACGGACCCCTCCAGTCGCGGATGTTCCGACTGCCGTCGACGCCCGTTTTGGCCGTCCTCAACGGTTGTGGTTGTCATCTGAGGCGTGTCAGACCCGATCCAGAGTACCCAACATCTCAGATATTGGCCTCCCAAGCATAAATACTGGACTCGATCGACCAAAGTACCAGTCTCAGGTAGCACCTGAAGAAGACAGCGAGGGCGCTGTTGAAATATCGTGTGAGAACGACGCGAACATCGGGCTGGATTCCCGAATATCCAAGATGTCAATCGGATGGTTGTTTTTCATACACCCTGTTTATTCTGACAAAGTTAACCGCTTCATACTGTGTATGAACACTAACTCCCAGCAATGGATGAAGTGTCTCTACACATCAACGCAAGTCGCGAGAAAATGCACAGAAATAAGTAACCCAACAAAAACTGTGGAGCCATCGAACAGCGCAGCGCGGAATGAGCCGAGCGGTCTAAGGCTCTGTAGTCATGGACTGTGCGGCTGGTCCAGGCGGAGGTTCGAGTCCTCCCGCGGGCATGGGTGTTTGACCTTAGGATAATTTAGTTTAAGTAGTGTATAATCTTAGGGACGGACGACCTTAGCAGTTAAGTCCTATAAGATTTCACACACGTTTGAACACCGAACAGCGAGTAAGACGCGTACAGTATTATTACATCGCCACAAACAGGAGGTTCAGCGACCAGGCGCAGCGGACCGAACCGCGCTCTCCCCGTGGCGACATCGGTTCGCGAGGGCAGTGAGTGGGTGTGGGTGGAGTCTGCGAGGACCCTGCCGACCGCCAGTTGGCTTCCCAGCCGCCGCTTCTCACCGGAACAACCTCTCAGTCAGCTTCGCTAGGCTCACTGCACTCCTGTCCTTCCAGCGAGAAAAACTCATTGGCCGTAACGGGTAATGAAGCTGAGTCCTCCGAGTGACAAACCCACGATCTGATCGCACAACCGAGTCCATTACAACCTAAGAACATGTTGTTGTGTTGTTGTGGTCTTCAGTCCTGAGACTGGTTTGATGCAGCTCTCCATGCTACTCTATCCTGTGCAAGGTTCTTCATCTCCCAGTACCTACTGCAGCCTACATCCTTCTGAATCTGCTTACTGTATTCATCTCTTAGTCTCCCTCTACGATTTATACCCTCCACGCTGCTTTCCAATACTACATTGGTGATCCTTTGATGCCTCAGTACATGTTCTACCAACCGATTCCTTCTTCTAATCAAGGTGTGCCACACATTCCTCTTCTCCCCAATTCTATTCAATACCTATTCATTAGTTATGTGATCTACCCATCTAATCTTCACAATTCTTCTGTAGCACCACATTTCGAAAGCTTCTATTCTCTTCTTGTCCAAACTATCTATCGTCCATGTTTCACTTCCATACATGGCTACACTCCATACAAATACTTTCAGAAACGACTTCCTGACACTTAAATCTATATTCGATGTTAACAAATTCCTCTTCTTCAGAAACGCTTTCCTTGCCACTGCCATTCTACATTTTATATCCTCTCCACTTCGACCATCATCAGTTATTTTGCTCACCAAATAGCAAAACTCCTTTACTACTTTAAGTGTCTCTTTTTCTAATCTAATTCCCTCAGCATCACCCGACTTAATTCGACGACATTCCATTATCCTCGTTTTGCTTTTGTCGATGTTAATCTTATATCCTCCTTTCAAGACACTATCCATTCCGTTCAACTGTTCTTCCAAGTCCTTTGCTGTCTCTGACAGAATTACAATGTCATCGGCGAACCTCAAAGTTTTTATTTCTTCTCCATGGATTTTAATACCTACTCCGAATTTTTCTTTTGTTTACTTTACTACTTTCTCAATATACAGATCATATATATTAAAAAAGTTATTTATGGCTTCATCTTTTTTTAATTTTTAATGTTACTCTTTTCAGAGTTAGAAGCAGTCGAGAAGTTAGTTACTCTGCCAGACAAAAATTTGTATCTTCGTAAGAAATTAAGAATAAAACTGAAATAAGTCAAATCTTATCAGGCATCTTCCATTTGGATTTACTTTCCTGATATTTACACTCGGTCTTTTGCGAAGGCTAATAGAAAAAATGCCATATCTATCCAAGGTAACAATAAGGAAAATGATGGTTTGCATCTAAACAAAAATTAGACATAAGCATCTGCTGAAATAAAAATAAACCGAAAAAAACTGTCGCTGGGAAACTTATACAGTCGAAGCCGTTCTTATTACGCAGATGATGCCAATGTAGTAGTGATGCCGATGCAGTGGTGACGACACGTTGAATAAAAGAGAAATACGTTCCACCAGCCTCCCTTTAATCAGGCGACTCAAAACAAGTATGCTGTGGCAGTTACTGGAATACATCCCACTGGACATAAGTCAATCTAGGAGAAGGTAGAATCACGGATGTGCCGCCCATTCAGCGTAAACAATAGTTTACAGACCTTCTTAACGAGACAATCGAAGGTCACTGGATCGGTCGTTCGGGAACCACAAAATGGCCTGAACGGCCACCACTAAAAACAAGTCTGGATTTCTAACTGCGGGAAAAATAAAAACAAGAGGAAACAACGAGGACTCCCGAAGACATTGGGCTGTCTAGCAACGGCCTCTGGTGAGATAGGTCCAGCTGAAATTCGACGTCCAGCACTTGTCTGTATGGAATAACTTTGTAGCATAGATGAGGTGCTCAAGACTTGTTGCGACAGTTATAGTAACAAAAACACGAATCGCGGCTGAGTTACGCTTATATTTGGTAGAGTTTGGTTCAAATGGCTCTGAGCACTTTGGGACTTAACATCTGAGGTCATCAGTCCCCTAGAACCACTTAAACATAACTAACCTAAGGACATCAAACACATCCATGCCCGGCGGTTCTAGGCGCGCAGTCCGGAACCGTGCGACTGCTACGGTCGCAGGTTCGAATCCTGCCTCGGGCATGGATGTGTGTGGTGTCCTTAGGTTAGTTAGGTTTAAGTAGTTCTAAGTTCTAGGGGACTAATGACCACAGCAGTTGAGTTCCATAGTGCTCAGAGCCATTTTTGAACATCCATGCCCGAGGCAGGATTCGATTCTGCTACCGTAGCAGTCACGCGGTTCCCGACTGAAGCGCCTAGAACCGCTCTGCTACAACGGCCGGCTGGTAGAGTTTCTTGGATCTCCTTTCCTGAGGGCGGGATAGTGATTTGCGGCGCTTTTATCTTGTTGCTGTATGATCAAGCTGTACCCATACTGTGTCGCTGACGTTTTCTTCGAAGGCTGTGTCCATTGCCACATGAAAGTATATAGTCCCATAAATGACAGGTCTGTGTCATAATTCGGCAGCTATAAACCACGAGTATGAAAGTTAAAAATCACCTTCATATCTCAAAAAATTTGTCACAAGAGCAAACCGCTCTGCGATATACCGGGGCTGGAGAAAAATTTGTAAACGTTGTATCCTCATCTAATGTAGGACGCCTAGGAAACCTGCTTTCTCGGATCGCTATACAGTTCAAGCAAATCGTATTAATAAAGTTTATTACAAAAGGAAATGATTCCGATACTTAATTTTGTGACATACAGAAGTGTCGCAAGTAATGGGCGACAGACAAATAAGAATGCCTCCTCAGTGTATTCAATTCGTAATAGGAGTGAAACAATACATTTCCCAAGTCACTGGTGTAGAGTTCGTAGATAGGCTGGATTTCAATAGGGCCGCGACGAGGAGGCGAGGCGCTTATGTCCTCTTCGTCTAGATGGCGCTACTGTCTCGTTGTCATCCTAGAGACGGGTTGGTCAGCGTGCTATTGGCTGACGTCGTCTCACATACCTCTCTGCTTCTCCTAAAACTGATTGCAGTTGTGGGTCATTGCGAGGGACTGCCAAATCACATATGGCTAAAAGATGTCAGTGAAGAGGATGTACACCTTGACTGTTGATGACATGACCAAGATGGTGCAACTCAGGTTTAAAAAATTCGCACTTCCCCAGACTACACTTGATTCCTGCATCAGATGACACACAAAACAAGGCACGCAAATTTGAAATGTGTTATTCAGGTGCACGATCTGCTACGACAGTATCGTCCAAATAGTTTGTACAGTGACACTGAATACGACCACGTCACCCAACATCACATCTGAGTATAAAGCAGACAAGCACATTTGAATTTGTAGCCGGCCGCGGTGGCCGAGCGGTTCTAGGCGCTTCAGTCCGGAACCGCGCGACTGCTACGGTCGGAGGTTCGAATCCTGCCTCGGGCATGGATGTGTGTGATGTCCTTGGGTTAGTTAGGTTTTAGTAGTTCTAAGTTCTAGGGGACTGATGACCTCAGATGTTGTCCCATGGTGCTCAAAGCAATTGAATTTGCATATTGAATTTGCAGATCTGTTACCCACTCGCGATAGGTTTATCCTGACCGTTTCTTGCAATCAAAAAATCGATACCTAGCTGCTACCACATTCACTTGTTGATCATAACAGTTAGTTGGCGAAGCTACTACCTGATCATAGGGAAGTTCACTCGGAGTGGCGTTAGGAAATAGTTTCCGGACGAGTCAAATACCTGCACTTCCTACTGTGGACAATAAATAAGGCATTTTAACAGTACCAGGTACATTGTGAGCGAGTACGTGGGTTTCAAACTGTTGCAACCACTCGAAACATTCCTCCTTTTGTTCACGAAACTGGCGAAAAGGCGGTATAACAGGAAATACCAAAAGCACAACACATTACCGCACCTATTATGGACGACGGTTCAATCCCGCCTCCGGCCATCCTGATTTAACTTTTCCGTGATTTCCCTAAATCGCTCCAGGCAAATGCCGGGGTGGTTCCTTTGAAAGGGCACGGCCGACTTCGTTCCCCGTCCTTCCCTAATCCAATGAGACCGATGACCTCGCTGTTTGGTCTCCTCCCCCAAAACAATCCAATCCACACCTATTATGGCGTAGAAAAACCGTTGGCAGTGAAAATAGCTTCCTCACGTTTCGGAAAGATAAGTACAGGTCTTGTACGGTTTTCGAGAGAATCCTGTACCATTCTTCCTGCAAAATAGTGGTAACTTCACGTAACGATGATGGAGGTGAATAGCAATGACACACGTCACTCGCCCTTCTTCCCAAAGTAATCCATAAAGGCTCAATAATACTGAGATCTGGTAACTACGGTGGCCAGAGCAGATGTGACAATTCATCCTCGTGCTCACAAAACCACTCTTGGTTGTTGTGAACTGCGTGGACTGTGGCTGTGTCGTCTCGGAACACAGCATCACCACTGAGGAACAAACATTGCACTACCTACATCTACATGACTACTCTGCAACTCACACTTAACTGTGTGGCTGTGTGTTCATCGAACGAGTTTCACTCTACTTCTTTACCCTTCAACTCTCGCACAACGTGCGCGAAAAGCGGACACTTAAATCTTTTCTTGCATCCTCTCATTTCTCTTATTTTATGACAATCATCATCTCTTCCTATGTAGGTGAGCGCAGAAAATTATTTTTGCATTCAGAGGAGATTTTTTTGGACTTTTTCGACATCCTCCTTCAATAGTATCTGGTAAGGGTACATAACATTATCTATGTGCTTGTACCAAAGTAAGTTGTTCGTAATTGTGATTCCTGAGTATTTAGTTGCATTGACTGCCTTTAGGCCTGTGTCATTTATCGTGTAACCGAAACTGTGGGATGGACCTGATCACTCAGGATGGTTACATAATCTTTCGCAATAATGCGATCTTGCTGAGTAACTATTAGAGCTACGGAATATCCGTGTCATGTTTCACTCTTGGGACTCCCTTCGTGTTGTTTTGGTGCTGACAGGGTTCGTATCTGCGGCGTACTGTCCTGGAGTGACTTTCGCAGCTGTAGTCCTCTTATTTTTTGTCACAGTATTCTTCAGAGACCGCCTGTCAGGAACACTCAACACACACACTTCCGTCCACGTTGTGACTTGGCGAATCACATTTTCTTTCTTTTCTGTAAGCGGTATAAATCTTCGACACGTAGTCTCTCGAAACACCGAAAACTTCGGCTACCTCGGATACAGAAGCATTCGCCATACGGGACCGACAGCTTGCCCACTTAGCTCCGACATAATGCAATCACAGCTCCACAGGGTCCGCAGCTCGTGGTCTAGTGGCTAGCGTTGCTGCCTCTGGATCACGGGGTCCCGGGTCCGATTCCCGGCCTGGTTGAGGATTTTCTCTGTCCGGGGACTGAGTGTCTGTGTTGTCCTCATCATTTCATCATCATCATTCGTGACAGTGGCACGATTGGACTGGGTAAAAAAAATTGGACAGTGAAAAAAGTGGGACACTGTACGGGCGCTGATGACCGCGCAGTTGACCGCCCCACAAACCAAACATCAGCATCACCACAGCTACACAGAACACTTATCTGATAACGACCGACACTTGCAGCATATTGGAGACACTGTACGGGCGCCGTTCGTCGTCAAATACGAGAGCGCGACCTGCAGGCTCGGCTGGCATCTGAATTTATGTTCGAGCGTGCATTCCTCCCGGTGTTTCCACATGTTTTTCCAACCATTGTATCGCCTCGCTCTGCATGTATTTTCGATAGCCTGTCTTAGCTGCCTCATCGTCTGTACCAAAAGTAATTGAGCGCTTTGGGTATAAGTCCTGCTCTGAGATGAAGTAATTGACACAAAAGAGGAACTCGTAGCGGAATGTATCAAACCTGTAAGAAGGCAACAAAATGAGGGCGGCCTACACACAGTGCGATCGAGATCGAAGTAAAAAGTACAAATTCTCCTGTCTGAGATGGTGCTAATGTCAAGTACTCATTGGAAGTTCGGGTACGAGGGTGTCGCAGTCGCGCGTGGATCCTAGTGGCGGCGCCAGCGTCGCGACGTCCTCAACCAACACCGACTCAAAGGAAGGCCTGGGCGCTTGTTGGTGACGTCACGTGAGCCAGGCACGGCCAACGCCAGGTCTGTTGCAGGCAGAAACGCCTCGGCGTGCTTATCACTATAAATCTCGTACTTTTGGACAAAATGTTTGGTATTGTTTTGGATTCTGCAGCTTTATCTAGATTAAAGATTTTCTTCTATCGTAAAGCTACAAATGAAGATCATAGTTCTGTATTACTGAATCCTGTCGAAACAAACGTAGATCTCTATGAGAAGATGCTTTGCCCAATCGCAAGCTTCGGAAATTTTACATTCAAGTAACTATATTTACTTGATCCATTTTACTATCGAAACTTGCCCCAACCCCTTTACAGTGAACTCGTTTCTTTTATTTATTTATTTATTTATTTTCGTTTGACATCGTCACTGGAAATGTGAACTAATTTACAAGTGTAAATGTCCAACGGTTGCCAGTCATTAGATTACAGTCGTTTTCAACGAATAGCATTCTAAACAGGCCGAAGTGGCCGAACGGTTCTAGGCGCTAAAGTTTGGAACCGCGCGTCCGCTACGGTCGCAGGTTCGAATCCTGCCTTGGGCATGGATGTGTGTGATGTCCTTAGGTTAGTTAGGTTTAAGAAGTTGTAAGTTCTAGGGGACTGATGACCTCAGAAGTTAAGTCCCATAGTGCTCACAGCCACTTTAGCCAAATTCTAAACAGGAAACAAAACAGCTTCACACATCGAAAATACTGCTGTACTTAAACTTTTTTAAACATGCACATTAGAAAAGATAAATATTCCCCTCTTAGAACTGGAAGGAGAAACTTTATAAGGCAAAAAAAATTTGATGAAACAAGTATCTCTCTTTTGCCTCTTCTTCTGTCGCCCACCCCCTCCCTCAACGTGTACAATCGTAAGATATTTCATTAACATTCAGTGCTCCTCACCCCATAGTCAAACAAGATACCTAAAGAAGAGCACCAATATGTTCACAGTTTCTTGTAAAAGCAACCCAGTACAAACGTAACTTCGTCAGATTTACAAATAAGGTAAAGAAGCACGAATTCTGTTGCTGCTGGACCATGAAGTTGTTTTTGTATGTCAGTCCTTAAAACAGGTGGAATTTTAAGTTCAGGAGTACATACACTATTTGTTAAGAAGTGTAATGAATTGCCCAATTAATTGATTGCAGAAGTCTCTCAGAACAATTTGTGTTGGTCAACTACCGCCACTAATTTCACATTTTCCTGTGTCAGAGAGGGAGACACCACCGTTGTGAGTATGCCTGCAACAGACCTGGCGTTCGCCGTGCCTAGCTGACGTGACGTCACCAACAAGCGCCGGGGCCTTCCTTTGAGTCGGTGTTGCCTCAACACGCTGGTGCGCAGATCTGCCGGCCGTGACGTCACAGGGTCGCGGGCCTACGTGCCGGGGGTCACGGCTGGCGCAGCAGGGCCAGTCGACGTCTGCGTCGCGCGGGGCCGTCCGGCCGCTGACGCCCGCTTAAAGCTAGCGTGCTCGGCGGTCCGAACGGTTTAAAGCCACGCGCTCCACATCCGAGAACTACGTACGACGCGGACAGCGAAAGTGCTATCGCGTCCCAAGTCTCTGGTTGTTTTGTTTCCACTTCCTCATCGGATTTCTTCTGTTTCAGATCTGTGATAAATTTAGTTGTTCTCACTTTACGTTTTTTATTTCTTCTCGGCTTCTGTACAGTTTACCCGATATTACTCAATCATCGAACGAATCATTGCGCACATAATTTACGGGATGCTCTGCAAAAATTAAAAAAAATAATCTTGAGTATCAAATAGAGACAATAAAATGCAGCGGCCGAGCTCTGTTAGCCGAGCGGTCTAAGGCGCTGCAGTCATGGACTGTACGGCTGGTCCCGGCGGAGGTTCGAGTCTCCCTCGGGCATGGGTGTGTGTGTGTTTGTTCTTAGGATAATTTAGGTGAAGTAATGTGTAAGCTTGGGAACTGATGACCTTAACAGTTAAGTCCCATAAGATTTCACACACATTTGAACATTTTGAAAGGCTGTAAGGTGATTTAACCACTCCTTTGAGAGAACAACCGAGCGAGGTAGCGCATTGTGATGGCTGGCAGTTCAAATCCCCACCGCCCGTCCAGCTGTAGACTGTCCGTTGTCTCACTGAGCAGCTTGCGGCAAATGACGGGATGATTCTTTTCTGAAGGGCACTTCAGTTCCCTCTCTTATCAATTCTCTGCCCGAGTTTGTGCTCCTTCTCTCATGGCCCCATTACCAATGGGTCGTTATTGTCTCACAGTTAAGCCTTTCAACTGAAATATCATAACCCACAGTTGATTTTCTCACAAAAATTGCATTGGAGCGCAGTCCTATTAAGAGCAAACAAAGGACAATATATGTAGTCAAACAAGTGAAAATTCTTTTTCTATCAAGTCTTCAAATGTTTTTTTTATTTTTTTATTCCAGTATTTGATCACAATATGAATTCTTTAGACGATGATCGGTTTCAGTCCGTAATGACCACCCTCAAATCTTTTTTACACCATGTCCTAAAGTGATAAGGCCATAATGCCATCGTGAAAATATATAAATATAATCATCGTCATATAGATCTAAAATAAGGTGTAGAATAGGCCGCATCGTCCAGACAGTCATTATTGCAACTGATCTATTTGACGATGCTATACTGGTTATATTTATATGTTTTGACAATGCCATTATGGCCTTATCACTTTAGGACATGGTGTATAAAATATCTGAGGATGGTCATTACGGACTGAAACCGGTCATCGTGTAAATAATTCATATTCTGATAAAAGACTGGAATAAAAAACTGTTGATAGTATTGGATCACTGTTTGTGTATGCGACCATGTCGCAGTTGATGTATCTAGTCTTCACCCAGTACCTGCATCATCCACATCAACATTAAAACTCCACAAGTCACCTCACAGTGAATGGCGGAGGGTACTTCTGCTACCATTAACTGATCGCCTCTTCCCTGCTCCACTGAGGAACGGCGCGTGGGAACAATGATTGTCGCTAATTCTGTGTATTAGCTCTAATTTCTCGAATTCTCTTGTCGCGGTCATTACGTGTGACGTATATGGAAGGAAGCAATATGTTGTTCGACTCTTCCTACAACGTCCTCTCTCGAAATGTCAGTAGTAAACCTCTCTGTGATACACAACGCCTCTCTTGTAACGTATGCCAGTGGAGTCTATGGGACGAAAATGATAATGTTTGGTTTGTGGGACGCTCAACTGCTTGGTCATCAGCGCCCTTACAAAGTCCCAATTTTTACACAGTCCCATCTAGCCACTGTCACGAATGATGATGACGATGATGAAATGATGAAGGTAACACAAACATCCAGTCCCCGTGCAGAGGAAATCTGGCAGTGAATCGAGCCCGGCATCCCTTGATGCAGAGGCAGCAACGCCAGCCACTAGACCAGTTTGTTGAGCATCTCTGTAACGCTCCCGCGCCGGCTAAACGACCCCGTAACGAAACCGTGTCGCTCTTCGTTGGATGTTCTGTGTCTCATATTAATGTTGAAGTTCTTTTGTCTGTGTTTGCTTTAACAATAACATATGTTTTTGAGTGGGGTTGGCCTTTAGCAAACCACAATTTTGTTCTTGTCCCAAACATGTTTCACTGCAGTTGCAGCAGCATCAGTGGGTTTATCATTATTATGGCTGTTAAACGTAAGGAATGTTATTTACTATTTAAATACATATAAATATTAGTTTCTAAATCGTAATTACAGGTTTTTAAGAGCACATAAAATTGAGTATTTATACCTTCTTACCACATGGTGTGGTTTTCCTGCTGTATTACGTTTTTATAGTGTCTGTTTTTCTTTACAGTTTGTCACCTGCACCTATATACAACTTAATGTACACACAACATTTACGCAAAAATTACGATTTCTAAACTGCTACGGCTATGCCTTAGATTAACAATTCATGTGAAAGGCTGTGTGTGTGTGTGTGTGTGTGTATGTGTGTATCTATTTACGTTATGTTTCACTTACAGTTTCTTTTTTCGTCATCTTCTCCATTGTCAGGTTCTATGTATTGAGTGGTCACCGTCACTGTTTATCAGCTGTAATAACAAGATGGCGGACAGTGGAACAGTAGAAGGTGTGAAAACAAGATGGCAGCAGTAGAACAGTTGAAGATGTCATTGGCAGTTGTTTTGAATTTCTCAGAGAGGTGTGTGTGTGTGTGTGTGTGAAAAGAAAGAGAGAGGGAGAGAGAGAGAAGGGGTGTGGGAGAGATTAGGTTTGAGGATTTATCATTATTATTATAATTATATTTATTTACTTTTTGTTTTATGTGTATGTATGTATGTATGTATGTGTCTGTGTGTACGTGTTGGGGGGGAGGAGTTCTATAGGTTAGTATTATCTAATAATTATTTGATGGCAGAGAACAGAGTTTCATTGCAGAGAGCTGTGTATTCGTTTATTACTTGCTTTCCTTCAACGGTGGCTTTTTGTATTTGATCATTTTCTTCAATTATTAGTTTTTGTGGGGGACTGTTGCTGCATTTGAGAATTTTCAAATCAGTGTTGATATCCGTTGGGCTATGTTTATTGTCCATAAGGTGTTCAGCAAATGTGGAATGACAGCTGTAACTTTTTAATGCTCTTCTGTGTTCTGTGTATCTGGTATTAAAGTTTCTGCTTGTCTGTCCTATATAAACTGAATTGCAGTCCTGACACGTTAGTTGGTAAGTATCAGATGTGTTGTGTTTGTGGTCACTGAGAGAGTGTATAGATGATTTCGAAGCGCTTACTGATGTGGCATAAGACCAAAACAGAGTTTCTACTCAGATCGGCTGACAAAATTTTACTGTCGAAGTTACTGAACGCTTGTTTCACTGTTCTCCTTACTCTCATTCTCGCTTCAGCTTTTGTTTGTCAGTTTGGTTTTGACTTATCTTGAATCTGTGATGAAACTTTCTTTGTTTAAATAGCGAATATTAAACCATGGTCAATCTGTCCCATACCCTAAGGCCTCGCCCTGAACGTATTTGTCTAAGTCTTATTGAACGATGCTTTGGAATTTTCTGTATTTCTACTACACCTCTTCGTCCTCAGCACTGAATCATTGCTGTTGGCTACTCAGATACTCTGCAATTTGTACCCTGTCACTGTTGCTAAGCAAAAATATTTTCCTACCTTTCTTAACAATTCTTGTAAAACCCACAGTCGTAATTGCTATCACAGACTTATGATCACTGATACCTTCCTCTACGCCGCGAGTAGTAGCCATCAGTCTAGGACGACTGCCCTCGTCGGATGTTCGAGTCCTCCCTCGGGCATAGGTGTGTGTGTGTGTGTGTGTGTGTGTGTGTGTGTGTGTGTGTAAGTTAGTTTAATTAGTGTGTAAGCCTAGGGACCGATTACCTCAGCAGTTAGGTCCCATAGAACCTTACCACAAATTTCCAGTTTCCTCTACATTAATTGATGCAGTAAGTTCAGGTCTGTTTTTTACTAGAAGCTTTAAGACGTTACCTTCGCGAGTTGGTTCTCTAATTATCTGCTCGAAGTAATTTTCCGACAAGATATTCAGGATAATATCACACGAATGCCTGTCTCTAGCACAAATTGTGATTATACAACTCTCCAGATCTATACCTGGCAAGTCAAAGTCATCCCCTATCACAATGGCAGGATCACAGAACTTTTCAATGATATTCTGCAAGTTTTCTTTGAAGTGCTCTACCACTACAGGTCCTCACCCAATCGGTCTAGAAAAACTTACGATTACCATTTTTGACTCACATTCGATGCATCTCCCAGAATAATTCACATTCGAAACCCGTGATAATCTCGCTGGATATTATAGAACTCTTTACTGCCATAAATAGGCAGCCACCATTGGCGAGTAACCTATCCTTACGGTAAATGTGAAATTAGGATTTCATTGCTATTCGCTTCCGGTTTCAACCAACTTTCAGTTCCTGATAGTATTTGAGTATTACAACCTTCATCAAGCGATACTGATTATGTGGTCATTCTTTGGGTGCTTCTGCAGAGTATTGATATCATATTAGCCTTTTCTGTATGCGATCTGTGGCGACGAGCATTCTCGGACAACAATGTGGCTGATGAATTTTCATTTTGGCAGCACTTCGTCTCCTATGCCAAGGGTGAGGTGGGGGGGGGGGGAGGCTTCTCTAACCTAAATAACCCTCATGTGCATGCCATATGTTCCCCGCTATCCTAGTAGCCGCTCCCTGGCCTATTAAGGGGAACCCCTACAACTCTCCACCCGTACAGTACAGTACTATACCGTGCTGAATCGTCAGTCAAATAACTAGTTTTATTCAAGCGGTAAACAATGGATTGAATTGTCGCAGAAAACATAACAAAGCCGAAGAAAGTTCGAAGGCACGCCGCAAACGGTATTGCGCCTTCTCACTCAGCTTTGTCACTTCATGAACTCTGCCCCACAAATCAGATGCTGCTCTCTCCCAGCCACCCAACTCTAGCACCTTGTTCGATGGGGCTTGCTGTTGTTTCCAATAGCAAGATCAGCGTTGAAAGGCTGTTGTTTCGACACCACTGACGAAAATAAGGAAAATTCCTGACGAACACAGGGGAACATTATAACAAAAAGTAGTGTTTATATTACAGAAGTAATCGACATTACTGAAGGAATTAGGTTTAATAGACAAAAATGCATAAAGATAATTTCTGTCGACTGTAGATGTACTTTGGAGCAACCAGAGCATCGGAGAGCAGATCTCATGTCACTAGACATATTTATCATGTGATGAAATTAACAAGGAAAGTCAACAATTTCAAATTTAATGTCATTAAAGGGGCATTCAGTTTATCAGAACAATGAAGTATTACGCTAGAATTTAAGCCATTTTGACTATTTTTCGACCGTGACTGTCTCAAAAATATGTAAAAGTTTTTAACTACAGCTACCAGTCACAAAATTTGTTAACTAATGAATTATTTATTTATTGTGCGACATGTTTCGAGGGTATAGCTCATCATCAGGCTCTATGGCATTACAAAAACAATTTAATAATAGGATCATGCAGATGTTAAACAGTCTTTTCATAAATGCTGCGGTAATCCTGTGAAAGAAGAGAAAACCTAGTAAGAGGCGATGTCACTTTGTAAGCTGGACCGATGTTTGCATGAAAATGTTTTGTAACAGTCACTCACTTTCTTCTTATCGCGTGGCAGTCTCGTTGTGATAAACTAAGGTGCTTCCATTTCTTGGCTCTCTTGGTCTTCTTGATCACTGTCCACAAATTTTCACAGACGTACCATTAACTTGGAAACACGATCATAAAAACAAATCTGTAGTGCATTGGACAAGATGGCGGTCAAAATACAGCTGGTTTCGATTTGATTATCGGTCTGTCGATCTATATGGTGTCAGATGTTTACAGTGTCTTCTGCATGTCTTGATATCGTATTACAGTTGTAAGTTGACGAAATACATTACAAATTGAGCACCTGTAACAATATTATTGTACAAATGATGATATAAAAAGTATTTAATTTACACATTTCTAAGCTATTGCTGGGACTAAAGGGAAATGACTGTGATGTTATGTATCTTTTATTCTAAGAGTACTGTAGTGAAATTGGAAAAGAAATGTGAATTTTTAAAGTCTGTCATTTCATCCAGTATCCCGTCATTCCCCATGTGGCCATGGATAAATATTTTCATTCCTTCAAGTTGTCCATTTTTCCAGCTCCTTTTAAATTATGTAGTACTTTGAGATCGTTGTCTATTGTAACATTATGTCCTGTTTCATTTATGTGTTTTGCTATAACTAATGTATTCGGTTTGCCAAGTCTCAAGCAGTGAATGTGTTCTTTAAAGCAGATTTTAAAATTTATTCCCGTTTGGCCAATATAATATTTATTGCAATGACTGCATGTACTTTTACAAATTCTCTATTTGTTCAGTTTATCTGGATGTGAGAGGTCATGTATCAGTTTGTTGTTGGTGGTGAACTTCATCCCGATGTCTGTCTTTTTAAACAGCTTGGATATTTTGTCTGATATGACACCTAAATGTGGTAACGTTATACAGGGTGTTACAAAAAGGTACGGCCAAACTTTCAGGAAACATTCCTCACACACAAAGAAAGAAAATATGTTATGTGGACATGTGTCCGGAAACCCTTACTTTCCATGTTAAAGCTCATTTTATTACCTCTCTTCAAATCACTGTAATCATGGAATGGAAACACCCACCAACAGAACGTACCAGCGTGAATTCAAACATTTTGTTACAAGAAATGTTCAAAATGTCCTCCGTTAGCGAGGATACATGCATCCACCCTCCATCGCATGGAAACCCTGATGCGCTGATGCAGCCCTGGAGAATGGCGTATTGTATCACAGCCGTCCACAATACGAGCACGAAGAGTCTCTACATTTGGTACCGGGGTTGCGTAGACAAGAGCTTTCAGATGCCCCTGTAAATGAAAGTCAAGAGGGTTGAGGTCAGGAGAACGTGGAGGCCATGGAATTGGTCCGCCTCTACCAATCCATCGGTCACCGAATCTGTTGTTGAGAAGCGTGCGAACATTTCGACTGAAATGTGCAGGAGCCCCATCGTGCATGAACCACATCTTGTGTCGTACTTGTGAAGGCACATGTTGTAGCAGCACAGGTAGAGTATCCCGTATGAAATCATGATAACGTGCTCCACTGAGCGTAGGTGGAAGAACATGGGGCCCAATCAAGACATCACCAACAATGCCTTCCCAAACGTTCACAGAAAATCTGTGTCGATGACGTGATTGCACAATTGCGTGCGGATTCTCGTCAGCCCACACATGTTGATTGTGAAAATTTACAGTTTGATCACGTTGGAATGAAGTCTCATCCGTAAAGAGAACATTTGTACGGAAATGAGGATTGACACATTGTTGGATGAACCATTCGCAGAAGTGTACCCGTGGAGGCCAATCAGCTGCTGATAGTGCCTGCACACGCTGTACATGGTACAGAAAAACTGGTTCGCCCGTAGCACTCTCCATACAGTGACGTGGTCAACGTTACCTTGTACAGCAGCAACTTCTCTGACGCTGACATTAGGGTTATCGTCAACTGCCCAAAGAATTGCCTCGTCCATTGCCGGTATCCTCGTCGTTCTAGGTCTTCCCCAGTCGCGAGCCATAGGCTGGAATGTTCCGTCCTTCCTAAGACGCCGATCAATTGCTTAGAACGTCTTCCTGTCGGGACACCTTCGTTCTGGAAATCTGTCTCGATACAAACGTACCGCGCCACGGCTATTGCCCCGTGCTAATCCATACATCAAATGGGCATCTGCCAACTTCGCATTTGTAAACAGTGCACTGAGTGCAAAACCACGTTCGTGATGAACACTAACCTGTTGATGCTACGTACTGATGTGCTTGATGCTAGTACTGTACAGCAATGAGTCGCATGTCAACACAAGCACCAAAGTCAACATTACCTTCCTTCAATTGGGCCAACTGGCGGTGAATCGAGGAAGTACAGTACATATTGACGAAACTAAAATGAGCTCTAACATGGAAATTAAGCGTTTCCGGACACATGTCCACATAACATCTTTTCTTTATTTGTGTGTGAGGAATGTTTCCTGAAAGTTTGGCCGTACCTTTTTGTAACACCCTGTATACATGGGTTTTTCGATGCCGTGTAGGAAGCTGTGTCACATTGTGTGTTGTCATTTTTAGTTGTGCGTTGTGAAAGTGCATCTATTTCATGTTCGTGATAGCCGTTATTATGTGCAATGTATTTGATAGTGTTCATTTCTGTCTCATAGTCGACAGCATTAAGTGGAAATTTCCGTGCTCTGTGTAAGAAGGATCTGAATGCAGCTTGTTTATGTGAGTTGGCATGTGTGGATGACTTATTAATGACTGTGTCTGTGTGTGCTGGTTATCTGTATGCATTGATATTTAGGGTTTGGTCTATGTTAGTTATTGTCATGTCTAGAAAATTAATTTTCTTATCTTTCTCATGTTCTATGGTGAATTGGATGTTATTGTATAAATTATGGAATCTGTTTAATAGAGTTTCTATTTCTTCATCAGTTCCACTGTATACAATGAATGTGTCATCAACATATCTGCAGTAGTGTACAATTTTCTGTGTTATTACATCTTTGTTGTTGAGAAGTTTATTTTAAAGGTGGTTAATGAAAATTTCTGCAATGATTCCACTTAGAGGACTTTCCATTGCTAGGCCTATATCTTGTTCGTACATTTTATCATTAAACGCGAAATAATTGTGTAAAAGGACAAGTTCTAGCAATTCTATTAATGCAGCTACTTCAGCTGTGGACATAGTCTGACACTTTAATAAATTATATTTGATTATACCTGTAGGTTCTTTGATAGGTATGCTGCGATATAAGTCTGTTATATCAAGGGAGATGAGCTTTGCACTGGATGAGATATGAAGATCTTTAATACTCTGAATTGCTTGGTAGCTCTTTTTCACTGAAAAAGAGATTTTAAATTTCTATTGCTTTTGTAAAATTGAATGCAGGTTACGCATAACTTTGTAACCAGGATGATTTATAGCATTGACAACTTTTCTGAGAGGGATGTTAGGCTTATGGATCTTTGGCTGGGCTCTTAACTTTGGGGCTGCTGGGTTTATAATTTTTAATCTCTGTAATTGTATTGTGCTTCCCAGACAGAATGTTAGTCATATTCGATAGTCTGCAATAACATTTGACTAACGGAAACACCACCCAAAACAGCGTTAAAAAATGAGTGTTCATTTCTTAGCGCTGTGCAAATGAAATTTGTATGAAAATAAGCTGAAGAACAGCTATGACATCGGAATCAGAAACTATTATGAAAGCAGTATCTACGATATTTATGACTAGAAATTTAAATTATTATAACGTCAGAAAAATCAGAAAATGGTAGAACCGTTTATGAACTCTATGATTGTCTAGAATGTAAAATAAAATGGTATATACAGATAGACGTGTACACTTCAGGCCACTGAAGCTGCCTTTCAGATAACAAAGAGGAAAGTCGTACGGCACAATGAATCGTTTCATTCAGTTCTAATCAAGCGGACCCAAAGTGATAACCATCAAGATAATAAAGGAACTTTAGTCACTAACAAGGGAACCTCCCCATCTCACCCCCCTCAGATTTAGTTATAAGTTGGCACAGTGGATAGACCTTTAAAAACTGAAGACAGATCAATCGAGAAAACAGGAAGAAGTAATAAGTAACTAAGAAAAAAAAAGCAAAATATACAAACTGAGCAGTCCATGGCCAAGATAAGCAACATCAAGGAGAAGGTGAGCTCAGGAACGCCGTGGTCCCGTGGTTAGCGTGAGCAGCTGCGGTACTAGACGTCCTTGGTTCAAGTCTTCCCTCGAATGAAAAGTTTAATTTTTTATTTCAGACAATTATCAAAGTTCAGGCACTCACACATAATCAACTTAGCTCTCCAGAATTCCAGGATATGTTCAGATAAGCTTGAACATAAGCAGGATTTGGCGGTGTACACACGGAAACATTTGAAAACGTTAAAAACATGTTTTGAAAGAGCACAGGGAAAACTGTGCGACTGTGAAACTGTTGCATTCATTTGCAGCAGTTTATGTCACAAACCCTTTATGTTTTCATCACTTTTTTGGGAGTGATTATCACATCCACAAGAAAACCTAAATCTGGCAATGTAGAAGAATCTTTTTGCCCATTCACCAAGTGCACAAGTTAGGTGGGTCGACAATATATTCCTGTCATGTGACGCACATGCCGTCACTAGTGTCGTACAGAATACATCAGACGTGGTTTCCTGTTGAGGAATCGGTTGACCTATGACCTTGCGATCAAATGTTTTCGGTTCCCATTGGAGACGCTCGTCCTTTCGTCTACTAATCGCACGGTTTTGCGTTGCGATCGCAAAACACAGACACTAAACTTATTACAATGAACAGAGACGCCAATGAACGAACGGACAGATCATAAATTTGCGAAAATAAAAAACTTGACTTTTCACTCGAGGGAATTCTTGAACCAAGGACCTCTCGTACTACAGCTGCTCACGCTAACCACGCGACCTCAGCGCTCCTTTCCTCAGACCATGCTTGATGTTGCCTATCTTGAGCATGGACTACTCAGTTTGTATATTTTGCTTATTTTTTTCATAGTTCCACACAACTTCTTCCTGTTTTCTCGATTGATCTGTGCTCAGTTTTTCAAGGCCTATCCACTGTGCCAACTTATAACTAAATCTGAGGGGGGTGCAATGGGGAGGTTCCCTTGTAAGAATAACAATGAAGTCGATACACTTTTGGCGCAGGCGTCGGTGGCGCAACCAGCGCCAGCCAGATGCGCCGCGACACGACACACCACGTACACAGCTCGCCGGTCCCGTTGTTTGCTCTGCGTCGGCGTGTTTCCTCATCGAATCACGGCCGCCACGCCGCCGCCGCTACACACGTCTGCTGCTGCTGCTGCCTGCTGCTGGTGGTATAGCGCTCCACGCTCCACGTTGTTTCACCTTTGTTCATCCTCTAGAAACGCTAAACCTAATCTATACAGTAAATCGCAGCAAACGACGTTTGACGTGTTGTTTGGCAATATCTGTATTACAAAACGGATAAACACACGCGGTTCAAAGTACGTGTTGTTTGGTAGTATCTGTATTACTAAGAGGATGAAAACATTCGGTTCCCAGTCGCATGTTGGCTATGTAACGGCTTCCAGAAGAAACAAAAGTTTCATTTTCGGTATGTCATATAATTACTGACCGAATTTAAAAATTCAACATTCTGTAAAAATTTAATATTCTCTCTGTCTCATTAACAAGTATTATCTTAAGTTAATGGTTTAACACGATAAGTCACGTACTACACTAATAAAAGTTGTAAATGTCTTTAGGCACGCTAACTCACAGTGCGCAGAAATATTCAGACTACACGCATCTACTCTTTGAGACTCAGATAACTAAGCGACTTCCAACAACTTCACACTGCTTTAAAACTTTTTCTCGCTGTCACCTCTCACAAAACGACGAACGAAAGAAAAAGAAAATTTATCGCTTACTACATTTTGGACGTACATACAGCATAACCTCCCCCCATGAACCATGGACTTTGCCGTTGGTGGGGAGGCTTGCGTGCCTCAGCGATACAGATAGCCATACCGTAGGTGCAACCACAACGGAGGGGTATCTGTTGAGAGGCCAGACAAACGTGTGGTTCCTGAAGAGGGGCAGCAGCCTTTTCAGTAGTTACAGGGGAAAGAGTCTGGATGATTGACTGATCTGGCCTTGTAACACTAACCAAAACGGCCTTGCTGTGCTGGTACTGCGAACGACTGAAAGCAAGGGGAAACTACAGCCGTAATCTTTCCCGAGGGCATGCAGCTTTACTGTATGATTAAATGATGATGGCGTCCTCTTGGGTAAAATATTCCGGAGGTAAAATAGTCCCCCATTCGGATATCCGGGCGGGGACTACTCAAGAGGATGTCGTTATCAGGAGAAACAAAAGTGGCGTTCTACGAATCGGAGCGTGGAATGTCAGATCCCTTAATCGGGCAGGTAGGTTAGAAAATTTAAAAAGGAAAATGGATAGGTTAAAGTTAGATATAGTAGGAATTAGTGACGTTCGGTGGCAGGAGGAACAAAACTTCTGGTCAGGTGACTACAAGGTTATAAACACAAAATCAAATAGGGGTAATGCAGGAGTAGGTTTAATAATGAATAGGAAAATAGAAATGCGGGTAAGCTACTACAAACAGCATAGTGAACGCATTATTGTGGCAAAGATAGATACGAAGCCCACACCTACTACAGTAGTACAAGTTTATATGCCAACTAGCTCTGCAGATGACGAAGAAATTGAAGAAATGTATGACCAAATAAAAGAAATTATTCAGATAGCGAAGGGAGATGAAAATTTAATAGTCATGGGTGACTGGAATTCGGTAGTAGGGAAAGGGAGAGAAGGAAACGTAGTAGGTGAATATGGACTGGGGCAAAGAAATGAAAGAGGAAGTCGCCTGGTAGAATTTTGCACAGAGCATAACTTAATCATAGGTAACACTTGGTTCAAGAATCATAAAAGAAGGCTGTATACATGGAAGAACCCTGGAGATACTAAAATGTATCAGATAGATTATATAATGGTAAGACAGAGATTTAGGAACCAGGTTTTAAATTGTAAGACATTTCCAGGGGCAGATGTGGACTCTGACCACAATCTATTGGTTATGAACTGTAGATTAAAACTGAAGAAACTGCAAAAACGTTGGAATTTAAGGAGATGGGACCCGGATAAGCTGAAAGAACCAGAGGTTGTACAGAGTTTCAGGGAGAGCATAAGGGAACAATTGACAGGAATGGGGGAAAGAAATACAATAGAAGAAGAATGGGTAGCTTTGAGGGATGAAGTAGTGAAGGCAGCAGAGGATCAAGTAGGTAAAAAGACGAGGGCTAGTAGAAATCCTTGGGTAACAGAAGAAATATTGAATTTAATTGATGAAAGGAGAAAATATAAAAATGCAGTAAATGAAGCAGGCAAAAAGGAATACAGACGTCTCAAAAATGAGATCGACAGGAAGTGCAAAATGGCTAAGCAGGGATGGCTAGAGGACAAATGTAAGGAAGTAGAGGCTTATCTCACTAGGGGTAAGATAGATACTGCCTACAGGAAAAATAAAGAGACCTTTGGAGATAGGAGAACCACTTGTATGAACATCAAGAGCTCGGACGGAAACCCAGATCTAAGCAAAGAAGATAAAGCAGAAAGTTGTAAGGAGTATATAGAGGGTCTATACAAGGGCGATATACTTGAGGACAATATTATGGAATTGGAAGAGGATGTAGATGAAGATGAAATGGGAGAAACGATACTGCGTGTAGAGTTTGACAGAGCACTGAAAGACCTGAGTCGAAACAAGGCCCCCGGAGTAGAAAACATTCCATTGGAACTACTGACGGCCTTGGCAGAGCCAGTCCTTACAAAACTCTACCATCTGGTGAGCAAGATGTATGAGACAGGCGAAATACCCTCAGACTTCAAGAAGAATATAATAATTCCAATCCCAAAGAAAGCAGGTGCTGACAGATGTGAGAATTACCGAACTATCAGTTTAATAAGTCACAGCTGCAAAATACTAACACGAATTGTTTACAGACGAATGGAAAAACTAGTAGAAGCTGACCTCGGGGAAGATCGCTTTGGCTTCCGTAGAAATGTTGGAACACGTGAGGCAATACTGACCCTACGACTTATCTTAGAAGAAAGATTAAGGAAAGGCAAACCTACGTTTCTAGCATTTGTAGACTTAGAGAAAGCTTTTGACAATGTTGACTGGAATACTCTCCTTCAAATTTTTGAAGGTAGCAGGGGTAAAATACAGGGAGCGAAAGGCTATTTACAATTTGTACAGAAACCAGATGGCAGTTATAAGAGTCGAGGGGCATGAAAGGGAAGCAGTGGTGGGGAAGGGAGTGAGACAGGGTTTTAGTCTCTCCCCGATGTTATTCAATCTGTATATTGAGCAAGCAGTAAAGGAAACAAAAGAAAAATTCGGAGTAGGTATTAAAATCCATGGAGAAGAAATAAAAATGTTGAGGTTCGCCGATGACATCGTAATTCTGTCAGAGGCAGCAAAGGACTTGGAAGAGCAGTTGAACGGAATGACCGTAGATGACAATCGCCCTACAACCAGCGATGTACAAGTATGACGGAACGTGTTTTCGAAGTTGTCTGACGCCATTGAGGACAGGATACGTTTGGGAACTCACCCATTTTTCAGCCACTTGGGATAGGCGCAGGGCGTGTGTCACCAGTTCTTCTGGCGCTTCGAATGGAAGCTCGAAGACGCGGATCGTTCGTAGGCCCATACTGGCGTGTTCAACTGTAACCGCTCCAACATTCGCGTCCGAATGACAGAAGCGAAGCCCTTGTCGGTGTCGGGGTAGTAGTTCGTCACGTGCAGCTGACATAGACCAGGCTGCTGACTACAGATAAGTGTATCCCAACTAGAACGTCAGGTTCGATTTTTACCTCGTCCCGTAAATAACGTTCGACCTCGTAAACCTTCGGTCGAGCACATTCGTTAACAAAACTAAATTTCAGAGTCGATTTGCGGAACGACAAGGCCATGATTCGTTCTATGTATTACCGCGACACACCGCTACACACTTAACGTAAACACTTCTCGCGCAGACGTGGGGCAGGGACGTAAACACCGCTGAAGTCTGACTGAGCCACCGAAGACACAGAAGATAGTGCGACTGCAGAGACTTATCTCTGGCACGCTCCCCATGAGACCCACACTTTCCTACTTTCTGTCCACACACTACATCTGTAGTGCCCCTGCCCAACAGACTCATTACTCGCGGCAGTCAATCTACCGATTCCCTAAGAGTTCGCGCAATGTGAGTGCATCCACACTGAAGACGATCACTGGCCCGGTAAGCCTTAGCTATATGAATGTCGCATGGACGTTTGTCGTCCATCCGGTGGTGGATGGTTCAAATGGCTCTGAGCACTATGGGACTTAACATCTGTGGTCATCAGCCCCTAGAACTTAGAACTACTTAAACCTAACTAACCTAAGGACATCACACACATCCATGCCCGAGGCAGGATTCGAACCTGCGGCAGTAGCAGTCGCGCGGCTCCGGACTGCGCGCCTAGAACCGCGAGACCACCGCGGCCGGCCCGGTGGTGGACACACTGAAGATTTGTCGAAGAGAAATGAAAACTTGGATCGTAAAAGTAAATGTAAAAACCGCCCCGAGATCGTGTGTGCATGCGTGTGTAAGATATACTCCTGTAAAATCGGACGGTTCTTTTGCCAGTAAAAATTTGGCAGTCCTATGCGTAACCTAAAATTCGCCCCAAGTTTCTAGCGGCACTCATATGTGTAGTCAAAAGTATCCGGACACCATATGTAATGAGAAAGCGACCACCACATGATACGAGAGAGCTTCATGCTTGTGCATAACGATGAGTAGAGTACTGTGTTTGTAGCGCCGCAGCTATTACGCGACTGCAGATTTTTGCAGTAAGTTTTGTTACGTTATGGAAAGCTGTTTTGGAAGCCTGCAGTGTAGTAGCATTCGGCGCCGGCCGACTTGTATGCGTCACAGCCACACCTGTCGCTAAAGCGGTCTGTGACAAGGCTCACTGTGGCATGTACTAAAATCACTTATTCACCTCACCTAAGAGACTATATAACTATGTTAAATATTATTTGTTCTATTCCAAATTTGGTACATGATCTTTCGTTATTCAGACGAAATTTGTGTCAAAATTTGATACCGCTACCTATAATAGTTTCGGAGATATAAAAAAAAAACATTAAAAAGTACACCACTGGCCATTAAAATTACTACACCACGAAGATGACGTGCTACAGACGCGAAATTTAACCGACTGGAAGAAGATGCTACGATATGCAAAAGATTAGCTTTTCAGAGCATTCACACAAGGTTGGCGCCGGTGGCGACACCTACAACTTGCTGACATGAGGAAGCTTTCCAACCGATTTATCATACACAAACAGCAGTTGATCGGCGTTGCCTGGTGAAACGTTGTTGTGATGCCTCGTGTAAGGAGGAGAAATGCGTACCATCACGTTTCCGACCTAGATAAAGGACCGATTGTAGCCTATCGCGATTTCAGTTTATCGTATCGCGACAAGACTGCCACCATTGGTCGAGATCCAATCACTGTTAGCAGAATATGGAATCGATGGGTTCAAGAGGGTAATACGGAACGCCGTGCTGGATCCCAACGGCCTCGTATCACTAGCAGTCGCATCTTATTCGCATGGCTGTAACGGATCGTGCAGCCACGTCGCGATACCTGAGTCAACAGATGGGGACGTTTGCAAGAAAACAACCATCTGCACGAACAGTTCGACGACGTTTGCAGCAGCATGGACCATCAGCTCGGAAACCATGGCTGCGGTTACCCTTGACGCTGCATCACAGACAAGAGCGCCTGCGATGGTGTAATCAACGACGAACCTGGGTGCACGACTGGCAAAACGTCATTTTTTCGGATGAATCCAGGTTCTGTTTACAGCATCATGATGGTCGCATCCGTGTTTGGAGACATCGCGGTGAACGCACATTAGAGGCGTGTATTCGTCATCGCCATACTGGCGTATCAGCCCGCGTGATGGTATGGGGTGCCATTGGTTACACATCCCTGTCGCCTCTTGTTCGCATTGACGGCACTTTGAACAGTGGACGTTACATTTCAGATGTGTTACGACCCGTGGCTCTACCCTTCATTCGCTCCTTGCGAACCCTACCTTTTAGCAGGATAATGTAGGATCGCATATTGCAGGTCCTGTACGGGCCTTTCTAGATACAGAAAATGTTCGACTGCAGCCCTGACCAGCACATTCTCCAGATCTCTCACCAATTGAATACGTCGGGTCAATGGTGGCCGAGCAACTGGCTCGTCACAATACGCCAGTCACTATCCTTGATGAACTGTGGTATCGTGTTGAAGCTCCATGGGCATCTGTACCTGTACACGCCATCCAAGCTCTTTTTGACTCAATGACCAGGCGTATCAAGGCCGTTATTACAGCCAGAGGTGGTTGTTCTGGGTACTGATTTCTCAGGATCTATGCACCCAAATTGCGTGAAAATGTAATCACATGTCACTTCTAGTATAATATATTTGTCCAATGAATACTCGTTTATCATCTGCATTTCTGCTTGGTGTAGCAATTTTAATGGCCAGAAGTGTTCTTAACCGACACTTAAGCAAGTAAATTCAGATAGCAACAATAACAGTTTATATTTCTTTTGTTATTTGAAAGCAGTATCAGCACTCTCATTGTACTGATTTATTTTATAACGATTTTCAATTCTAAACTTCCAATAATTTTTCTTTCGTAATGAAAATAACAGTTGAAAAGTTAATATTTATGTTTTGTGTTAGGGTGAGAGTAAATAGAGTGAATCTGAGTGTGTATGTGGGACATACGTCAAATTTTAATTCTATATTGTATCGCACTTCACGTAACTAGCAAGTGTTACGCCACCAGGGTGTCATGAAAACTGTAAATCCCCCTAAGTGGCGGATGACGTATGTCTATGAGTGTTTGCTTTTGTAATAAGGCAGACAGAAAGGAAATAAGAGGATAACCAGTTCTAAAGTATATTTCAAGCATAGTTTTCTCTTAGTTTTTGTTTGGTTTGGTTGGGTGGAACATTTCGTTTATATTTGTACGATGAAATGACGTAAATGCATCTGCGAATGTTGATTGGAGTAAAACAGTTTAAGCGCGAATATCATCTTGAAAGATTGATCTGATTGAGTGTTCGATTTGATCAACCAAGCAGAGTAAAGTCTTTCCCACGCTTTGGAATGAGTTATATGCCCTGAAAGGAACGGCATTCAGGGAGTCGTAGCTACCAAACGACGTCATGTCAGACGTGTCCGAAAAAGTTATTTGTAAAATGAAGAATTAAAGGTCTTTACATGGATAGTCAGGCAGCAGTTAGAGTTGACGGTAAATTGAGTTCATGGTTCAGAGTAGTTTCAGGGGTAAGACAAGGCTGCAACCTGTCTCCACTGTTGTTCATATTATTTATGGATCATATGTTGAAAACAATAGACTGGCTGGGTGAGATCAAGATATGTGAACACAAAATAAGCAGTCTTGCATATACGGATGACTTAGTTGTGATGGCAGATTCGATTGAAAGTTTGCAAAGTAATATTTCAGAGCTAGATCAGAAATGTAAGGACTATGGTATGAAGATTAGCATCTCCAAAGCGAAAGTAATGTCAGTGGGAAAGAGATATAAACTGATTGAGTGCCAAATAGGAGGAACAAAGTTAGAACAGGTGGACAGTTTCAAGTACTTAGGATGCATATTCTCACAGGATGGCAACATAGTGAAAGAACTGGAAGCGAGGTGTAGCAAAGCTAATGCAGTGAGCGCTCAGCTACGATCTACTCTCTTCTGCAAGAAGGAAGTCAGTACCAAGTTATCTGTGCACCGTTCAATCTTTCGACCAACTTTGTTGTATGGGAGCGAAAGCTGGGTGGATTCAGGTTACCTTATCAACAAGGTTGAGGTTACGGATATGAAAGTAGCTAGGATGATTGCAGGTGCTAGTAGATGGGAATAATGGCAGGAGGGTGTCCACAATGACGAAATCAAAGAAAAACTGGGAATGAACTCTATAGATGTAGCAGTCACGGCGAACAGGCTTAGATGGTGCAATCATGTTACACGCATGGGAGAAGCAAGGTTACCCAAGAGACTCATGGGTTCAGCAGTAGAGGGTAGGAGGAGTCGGGGCAGACCAAGGAGAAGGTACCTGGATGCGGTTAAGAATGATTTTGAAGTAATAGGTTTAACATCAGAAGAGGCACCAATGTTAGCACTGAATAGGGGATCATGGAGGAATTTTATAAGGGGGCTATGCTCCAGACTGAACGCTGAAAGGCATAATCAGTCTTAAATGATGATGATGATGATAAAATGAAGAAGTGACTGTTATTTCGCGTTCGGTTTATATCGCCATGCAAGCAGATGAATTTACGGACAGTTCTGTGATGTTTGGAAGAGTTTAGAATGCTTGTTGTAGAGAAAACCGCGTGTAACTATCGATCATTGTGAAGAATTCTGCGTGGCGTGTTCAGTTATGCATTTACAGAACATATTTTGGCGAGCAACTTCCTTTGAAGAATCCACTGAAAAGGACCGAGTGTGAAACTCATTTTGTAGTAGATTATTGACAGTATTAATCTCGTAATATTTCGGGTTGGACTCGGTACATTTCTGGCTGTCTTGCGTGTGATATGAGCTGTATGAACTAGTAGTATCTATGTTATCGACGTAAATGTGGACTTGTTGACACCATATCTAAAAGACAATAAAAAACATTGGTATCGGAAAGCGGACATTTTCAATGAAGGAAGGAAACATCCACTTCTGTCCGTTTTTCAGGTTTATTTTGTTACTTGAGTTACGCGGACTATGCGATCGTAAGTATGGACGATGGTTTTCTTCAATGCTGCTTTTAACATCGTCTACATAGTACCTACGGATGCAGAGCAACAGATGGTGAACGAACGCTGTACTGAAGTAGGTGTACATTAATTTGCAGCTTGCTTCACTCAGTGGTACAGCTCCGCCGCATGTTGTCAGAGACAGTAACAGGAGCGTGAGTCGGTCACCAGAGCTCGGTAGCTTTCGACGTGCACTAGACGTTGGATATCGCCTGAGCAGTGAACCCATCCGGGACATTTCGACCTTTCTGAAGGTGACCAAATCGACTGCTGGTGATGTGATTGTGAAGTGGAAAAGCGAACGAAACACCGCAGCTAAACCAGGATCTGGCAGACTCGAGGGCAGGACAGGTACAGTCTAACATTCCGGAGGGTGGTTGTGGAAAACCGCATGAGGTCAGTGGAAGGAATCACCTGTGGGTTCCAAAGAGCTACCCGCAGACCAGCTAGTACAATGACTGTGGGTAGGGATTTAAAACGGATGGGGTTCAGTGCTCCAGCTGGTCCCCATAGCCACACTTTTCTCTACTCAATGCTGAGAGTCACTGGAGGTGGTGTAAGGAGGGACGCCACTGGGCTGCGGAAGAGAGGGAGCGAGTGATTTGGAGTGATGAACCACGCTACACCCTGTGGCAGTCCAACGAGAAGGTTTGGATGTGGGGAATGCCTGTAGAAAGTTACCTGCCGCCATGTGTAGTCCCAACAATGGAGTACTGAAGAGGTGCTGTCACGGTATGTAGGTGTGTTTTCGTTGCTTGTGGACAATAGCGCCTCCGAAATGGACTGATCTGCCCACAGACCCGACTTGAACCCCATGGAACACCTTTCATCTACATCTACATCCATATGATTACTTTGCAATTCACAATAAAGTCCCTTGCAGAGGAAACACCTTCAAGCTATTGCTGTACCGTTCCACCCTCTAACAGCGCGCGGGAAAACGAACACTTAAATTTTTCTATGCGAGCTCCTATTTCTCTTATTTTGTTATGATGATGATTCCTCTCTATGTATGTGGGCGCCAACAAAATATTTTCACACTTTGAGGAGAAAGTTGGTGATCGGAATTTAATGCGTGCTGCAACAAAAATGCCTTTGTGTTAATGATTGCCGCCCTAATTCACGTATCATAGCCGTGGCCGCTCTCTCCCCTATTTCGCGATGGTCCAAACAAGCTGCCATTCTTTCAACTTTTTCGTTGTCTTGTGTGAATCCCAACTACCCTCCAGAATAAGACGTACAAGCGTAGTGTAGGCCACCTCATTAGTTACACTGTTGCGTTTTCTCAGTGCCCTGCAAAAAAATCGCCCTTTGGTTTTCTGCCGGCCTGGGTGGCCGAGCGGTTCTATGCGCTACAGTCTGGAACCGCGCGACCGCTACGGTCGCAGGTTCGAATCCTGCCTGGGGCTTGGACGTGTGTGATATCCTTAGGTTAGCTAGGTTTAAGCAGTTCTAAGTTCGAGGGGACTTCTGACCTCAGACGTAAAGTCCCATAGTGCTCAGAGCCATTTGAACCATTTTTTGGTTTGCTTTGCCCACAACACTGCTTACGGGATCGATCCAATTTAAGATATCCGTAACCGTGGTCCTTAAGTATTTAGTCGAATTTGCAGCCTTTACAACTGTGTGATTTATCGTGTAACTGAAATTTAGTAGATTCCTTTTGGTACTTCTGTGTATGACTTTGCAGTTTTCATTATTTACAATTTCCATTTTTCGCATCCTGCAGATATCTTGTCTAAATCGTTTTGCAAATCGTTTTGTTCACCCGATGACTTTATAAGACGGTAGATGACAGCATCTTATGCAAATAAAATAGGGTGCTAATTAGATTGTTTCCTAAATCGTTTATGTAGATCAGGAACAGCAGATATCACTTCCATTTTACTCAATGACTTTCCGTCAATTATTACGAACCGTGACATTTCTGACAGCAAATCACGAATCATGCCGCACAACTGAAACGATAGTCCATAGGCACGCAATTTGCTTAGAAGCCGCTTGTGAGGTACGGTATCAAAAGCCATCTCGAAATCAAAAGATTGAATTCAGTTTGACATCTCCTCATTACTTGGTGAGAATCAAGCGCTAATTGTGTTTCACAAGAACGATATTTTTTATTTTGAATCCGTGTTAGCTGTTTGTCAATAAATCGTTTTCTTCGAGATAACTCATAATGTTCGAACACAATATACGTTCCAAAATCCTACTGCAAATCGACATTAGCGATATGGGTCTATGGGTCTGTAATTTAAAGGATTACTCCTATTTCCTTTCTTGGGTGTGACTTGTGCAACTTTCCGGTCTTTAGGTACGCATCTTTCAACGAGCGATCGATTGTATATGATTGCTATACATGGAGCTATTGAAATAGCGTACTGTAAAAGGCACGTGACCGGTATACAATCAGGTCTGGAGGCCTTGCCTCTATTAAGTGATTTAGGCTGCTTTGCTACACCGAGGATATTTACTAAGTTATTCATATTGGCAGTTATTCTTGATTCGAATTCTGGAATATTTACTTCGTCTTCTTTGGTGAAGGAATTTCTAAAAGCAGTATTCAGTAGCTGTGCCGTCAATGGCAGTGCCATTGTTATCGCGCAGTGAAGATGTTGACTGTGTCTTTGTGCTGGTGTACTTCACATACGATCAGAATCTCTGTGGATTTTCTGCCAGTTTTCGAGACAAGAGTTTCCTTGAGGAAAATAATAAAAGCATCTCGTATTGTAGTTCTCGCTTAGTGCCATTGTTATCGCGCAGTGAAGGTGTTGACTGTGTCTTTCTGCTGGTGTACTTCACATACGATCAGAATCTCTGTGGATTTTCTGCCAGTTTTCGAGACAAGAGTTTCCTTGTGGAAAATAAAAGCATCTCGCATTGTAGTTCTCGCTACATTTCGAGCTTCCGCGAAACTTCGCCACATCTTGGGGGTTCTGCCTTCTTTTAAATTTGAGATGATTTTTCTTCTACAACAGTGTTCTGAACTGTTTAGTGTACCATGGAGGATCAGTACCATCTCTTATTACCTTGTTTGGTATATATATATATATATATATATATATATATATATATATATATATATATATATATCAATAGGCGTCGATACTATTTTTTTAATTTAAACCACATCTGGTCTACGCTTACATATTCAGGTCGGGAGGAGGGAGACTGTCTCTTAGGAAAGCCTGAATCAAATTTTTATCGTTTTCTTTTTAAACGGATGTATTTTGCGTTTATTTTTGGTGGGTTTGGATGTTATGGTATTCAGTCTGAGTACAACAACCTTGTGGTCACTAATGCTTGTGTCCCGATTTGTCTAGAATTGTTTGTTGCTAAGTGGTCAAGCATGTTTTTGCAGTGATTTACACTTCGAGTTAGCTCCTGCATTAGTTGTTGAAAATAATTTTCTAAGAAGGATTCAGAAAGGTTTCGGACGGCGGCTTATACCTACCACTGACTTTAAACATGCATTTTTGCCAAAATATGGGCGGTAAATTGAAGTCACCACCAACTATAATTGTATGAATGGTTCACCTATTTGAAATGACACTCAAGTTTTCTCTGAACTGTTCAGCAACTGTGTCATCTGAGTGGGGGGTCAGTAAAATGAATCAATTGTGAATTTATTCGGGTTCACCATTATAAAATCTACCCCTACTAGTTTATGGGAACTATCTACAAAGTAACTAACTATTTCACTACAAGGTAAACTACTTCTGACAGCAGAAAAACTCTACCATCAATTGTGATTAATCTGTACTTTTTCAACACGGTTAAAATTTCGACTGAACTTATTTGAGGCTTGGCCAGCTCTCTGTACCTATAACGATTTGAACTTCAGTGCTTCCTACAAGCGCTTTGAGCTCTGGTCCATTCCCAACACAACTACGAGAATTTACGACTACAGCACCGATTGTTTCTAGGTCTACTTTCCTGTGTTTGAACTGCACACTTTTAAACTGACGCCCTTTCTGTAGCTTCCTGACACCCTCTAACCTTGCGACCAATTAGAAAGTCCTCGTCGCACCAGACTCCAGAGTCCAGCACACTACCTTATCTGGCTTCGGCTCTTGGGGAGGAATCCGCTGCCATTCCTCGAGAGACGTTCAGACACCTCACTGAAACCGTCCCCAGCAGCGCTGAAGCCGTCGTACATGACTAGGGCCGGATACGCCACCCCCACAGGTGGCCACGTACTTCTGGTCAGGCAGTGCAGGAGATGGACTCTTGTGAAATCGGACGAATGTGTTTGAAACAGATTCTGTAACGGAATTTGGAGGTCATTTTCGGCGTTTCAGCATGTGTGTTTAGGCCAAGTATGTCCCAGCACTGCGAGAAACAATCAGCATCGAGTATTCTTCGCTCTGCACCACCACAGAGCCGGGCTCTGACTGTATTCACACACAGTGGGAGGCGGCATTCACTTTCGGGAGGCCCGCAGATCGTGGTCTAGTGGCTAGCGTTGCTGCTTCTGGCTCACAGGGTCCCGGGTTCGATTCACGGCCCGATTGGGGATTCTTCTCCGTCTGGGGACTGGGTATTTGTGTTGTCCTCATCACTTCATGATCATTCGTGACAGTGACTAGAGTGGACTGTGTAAAAAGAATTGGACTGTGTAAAAATTGGGACTTTGTACGGGCGCTGGTGACCGCGCGGATGAGCACCCCCACAAACGAAACATCATCATCATCATCATCGCTTTCGGAAAGAAAATGTTTGCTGTGTTCATCCGGCTACCACCGACTTAGGTTTCCGGGGCCCCCGTAAGTCGTTTAAGGCTAATGGAGGGACGGTTCCTCCTATCCTCTCCCCCACGCTTTCCCTGCCCGAGTCCGTGGTCAGTCTCTTAACAGCCCAGTCGCCTAAGGTACGTTAAATCCTAGACTTCCTTTGCATATGTGCGCCTTATGCGTGTAAATTAATGTGGTAGGACACGAAGGAAAAAAGAAAGAAAAAAGGGAAACCATAGCGACTTCACCAAATATCAAACACGGCAATTTGATTGTTATACATGTCATTAGGTACAATGTTACTACTTGCACTTACAGTCTTTGGTCTGCAAAATCCTTGGTCTGTTAATTTCCTACATCGTTACCCGTGATCTGCACAGCCAGTTTATCGCTTGTCAGATTGAGTCACACTGCCTTATTCCTGGAAGCTCATAATCATTGTTTAATGCATTTTGATTAAGTTGTTCCTCGTTTGTGACAATGCGGAAATTTGGAAAGTTCCTATGGGACCAAACTGCTGAGGTCATCAGTCCCTAGGCTTACACACTACTTAATCTAACTTACGCTACAGACAAGACCCACGCCCATGCCCGAGGGAGGACTCAAACCTCCAACGGCGGCAGCCGCGCCAACCGTGGCAAGGCGCCCTAGACCGCCCGGCTATCCCGTGAGGCTGTGACGATATGTATGATACGTGATGTTCTGAGTACAGCCTTTTGTAACTACTTCAAATCTGCCGTTTAATTTTATAGAACTTTGTATTCTATTCTGATGGTATATTCCTTTTTATCTTTTTTTTCCATATGCAGTTACAAGATGTAGATGTACTGAATTTAGAGGGACGTGTACAGAGAAAAATTATCAAATGAAGAGGGAATACGATATGATGAGATGGTGAAAGACTATTTTAAACGCTGTATAAACTAAGAAACGGCACACACTTAAATTGCGGCATGTCTCCTTGGGACACTACGGAACGAAAATAAAAATGAAAAAAAATAGTGTTTACAGTTCGACCCTTTCCATTCCGCATGTTCCGGACTGGGTGCTGTGACGGCACTTTCAGGAATTGAGAGTAACGGGAAGACGGCAAGAACGCACTACATTGTACAGATGGGCAACCTTGGGCTGGTTTTCTAGCACGTACGTGCGTCACTTTAAGCGCGACTGCTTGTACACGTTATCGCAGTCTAGTCAGAGCGTCAGTTACCGAAATTCAGAATTTATAGCCTCGTCTGGTAAGTTTCTACACTCTTTCCCTCACCTGATAACACACGATAACACTACTGGTACACGTGGTTTTCCTATCAACCGCCAGATTTCCTGAAGTTAGTGAGACACGTTCAGGCTTTGTCCGATTACGGCTCAAGGACACACGTCGGAATGTTTACTTTCTCATTAGCATTTTCCACTTAATCTTTTGGGTTTCCCTCTAATATCTGGGCTATCGGAATCACGTATAGAGCACTACAGTGTGCACATACCTAAAACCTATGGAATGTTAACGTACGAGGGGCATTCGACAGATAATGAAACAAATTTTTAACGGCCAGTTTCGGTTGAAAAAATGCTGAATTTTTTGTGGGACATCGTAGAATATTCTCGCTTCCGCCCCTATAGTTTCATGAGGTTTTGATAGATTGTAGCGCTTTATGTAGCCTTCAAAATGGCATCTCTAACGAAGATGCCTTCCAGACAGAGAGCTGTCATTGTGTTTCTTTTGGCGGATAACCAGACCATCGCAGATAGTTATAGGCGCTTCGATGAAATGAAATGATCGTACGGCATTGTCGGCCGGGAGACCCCATGCGGGGTGTTCGGCCGCCGAAATTGCAAGTGCTTTATAGCTGACGCCACTGAGGCGACGTGCGAGTCAATGATGATGAAAGACACACAACACCCAGTCATTTCACGGCAGAGAAAAATCCCTGACCCCACCGTGAATCGAACCCGGGACCCCGTGCGCGGGAAGCGAGAACGCTACCGCAAGACCACGAGTTGCGGACGGCTCTTCGACACCTGCCAGTGAACAAAAACACGGCGAGTCGTTGGGTGACGCGTCTACCATCATCGCAACAAAGTCGCGCAAACCAGTCCGAAATTCCGCGTGGCGGTCGGCCGCACACACCTGTGACTCCAACAAGGTTGTAACGTGCTGACACTGTCAGTCGAGGTGATAGACAGGTCACGGTCAAACACCTCGCTGCGTAACTGGAAGGGTTTGCGGACCCGAGAGCAGCGCACTAAACCTCACTGGACTTCCTCATCCAGCCCACAGCCCTGATCTTGCACCTTCCGACTTCATCTGTTTGGCCCAATGAAGGATGCACTCCATGGGATATAGTAGGCAGATGACGGGGAGGTTTCTGATGCAACGAAACGTTGGCTTCGAGGTCGACCACCAGAGGGGTACCATGCAAACATACACGCCCTCCCAGTATGGTCACGTAAGGTCGTCGCACTGAATCGAGATTGTGTTGAAGTGGGGAATAAGAATTGGAATCCCGAATAAAACCAACCTGCTCTTAGAAAAAAAAAATGTTGCATTACTTTTTGAAGGCCTGTCGTGGTTCTAATGTTTCATTGCATTTAATTATAGTGACGTTATTTCGTCACTGAGAATATATAGTATCGAACACTTTAGCTTTTGGCTTCGTAACTGAAAAAAAAAAAAATGTGTGTGAAATCTTATGGAACTTAACTGCTAAGGTCATCAGTCCCTAAGCTTACACACTACTTAACCTAAGTTATCCTAAGGACAAACACACACACCCATGCCTGAGGGAGGACTAGAACCTCTGCTGGGACCAGCGGCATAGTCCACGACTGCAGTGCCGCAGACCGCTTGGCTAATCCCGCGCGGCACTTCGTAACTGACCACATTTCTTTGACACTGATTGCTTCACAAGCTTTTATACTTCGGTGTTCTTACGCTTCTCCCTGTCTCGGAGAATACGAGAACAGCCCCATAAGCAGAGGCACTACTGGAATGACTGTGTAATGAGAACGGAACGTAAATTCGGAAATGGAGCTGTCTGCTTACTGTTTATATTGCCTAACACAATACAGCCACGGATTCTCGCCATTTGAAGTTTCAAAATGTTGCTTTAATTGTTGCTCATCTAATTTTTGAATGTTTTGGAAAGTGCAACCTGTGTATGATGCTTTATCGCTTCGAAGAACATGTTTTAACACGGAAATACTCTCGCTTATGAGCATGTCCGCCTTGAGTCATCACGGACTACCACTTGTCAGCGAGTATAATGATTTTGTTAATGACTGCCAATGAACTTGTAAGAAGCGACTGTAGATAAGAATCGGTGAAAGCCGAACTTGTTCACGACGATCCTCGACATGTTTTTACATTATTTCCTTTTCTGCACACCTCTGCTATGTCCGCTTTGTGTTTTATCCTTTGTCTTCTTTCGTAGGTACGATCAGGCGGTACTAATCGCTCACCAGCTTACCGGGTATTAGTGTGTAATTGATAATTCGTGATAAGAAGTGAACTCCAGAACATCGTGGTATTGCTTCCGTTAAAGTCCAGGCCAATGATTAAAAAGGATAAGAAATAACATGAAAGGTATTTCTTTTCTCACATGAAACTATGAAACGTCCCCTTAGAACAATTATATAAGACTGGTCTATGTGAAACGTCCTCTTTGAACAATTATACTCGACTGTGCTTAAACTGACACACAATATTTTTTAGCGCAACGCAATCTGACTTCCAAAAATCCCTACAAAAGAATGGCCTGGACTAACATTAATCTATACCTTTCACAAATCACTTACCTCAGAAAAATCTTCGTTACTCGAACTACTGCAATACAGCGAACGCCACTACTGCCAGCTAAATAAAAGATTCAAACTACTGAAGGCACTAACTACTGATAGGCATAGTTAGCAAATGAAAGATTTTAATAGAGAACAAACAATGTATTTACCTCACTAGTCATAATATATATAGCAGTTCATGACACCAATTCTTACAAATTTCAAAACTCCGCCATCTGTCTCCCCACGTCCACCACTGCTGGCGGCTCACCTCCAACTGCGCAACGCTACGCGCTGTTAGCATCCAGCTGCCGCTGCCCAACACTACAATGGCAGACAACAATGGAAACTAAACACAGACTGCGCACAGCACACCCAGTGATTTTTCATACCGAGCGCTAAGCGGCGTTACCAATAAGAGAACCTAAACAGCCTACTTACAACTATATATTTAAGCCCTTTACGTATTTTCCAACAAGCAGCGCTGTGCTACAGAGCTAAAAATAGCTACTTCTGTTCAGTAAGTAGTGACTGGCATTTCTTTACGTGGTTTTTAACGACATATCTCTAGAGTCATATGATCCACTTAGCACGACAATTACGAGCCCCCTCCACAGCCAGCGAGAGTCTGCCAGTAAGCTACTGTCTACGCCGCTGCCACAACTACGAATACTTTGGCAACTCTACTGCCATACAACGCTTCGTTAACAAAGAATAAATTCACTACTGTTAAATTGAATCTACATCTATACTCCGCAAGGCACCGTACAGTGTGCAAAGGAGGGTACTTAGTGCATCGCTGTGAGGTCCCCGTCTTTCCTGTTCCAACTGGAAGTGGTACGGTAGAAGAATAACTGCTGGGAAACCCTCGTTTGAGCTCGAATCTCAGCAGTTTCATCTTCACTGTCTTATTGTGAGATATGTTAAGAGGAAGCAACACAAAAGAGGCAATACTAGTCACCCCTTTGAAAGGACACAGTGGACAGTGTGGAGAGCTGAAGACCAAACGGTGTGCAACTGGTAGCAGGAGGTCACGTGACCGCCCACCGCTGACGTAAGCCACGACAGTTAACTAGTGTGTGTGTGTGTGTGTGTGTGTGTGTGTGTGTGTATGTGTGTCCGCCAGCCGGCTGTACGGAATCAGCACAGAAGGATGGGTCACGTGGAGGGGTGGCAGAGCGCCAGAAGGGAGCTGGGCGCGCCCGTGACCACACGGTGAACAAAGCTGCCCGATTTGTTGGAGTGTCGACGGCGACTCTGCGGCTCTGCTGCACCACTCGTAGCTCTTTCACGCAGCCTCAGGACGGCGGCTGCACAAACATCCTAACGGAGAAGTATCGGGCACGGCTGGCACGCCGTGTCGAAGACAATCCGCTTTGAGCGTGACTACTACGGTCACAGGTTCGAGTCCAACCTCGGGCATGGATGTGTGTGATGTCCTTAGGTTAGTTAGGTTTAAGTAGTTCTAGGGGACTGATGACAACAGATGTTAAGTCCCATGGTGCTCAGACAAATTTGAACCAATCCGCTTTGAAACTCGGCAGAAAGCGCTACTCCTCTGTGAAAGCAACACTACCTCAGTCAGTTCCCGAGGGAACATTGAGAGCAGAACGGCAAACAGTGGACATGGGTACCTTGCTGCGCCATACAAAGCTACCCGTCTTCAGAGAGCCTAATAACACATAAACCCGCCATGTCTCATCGTTTCAGATGACGGGAGGCGTCCAGTGCAGCAACACCCCAGTGACACGTTAAACCGACATCATGTGGAGGGTGTGCTAGAGGTCACAGGTCACTGTGCGATGTTTCTGGTATGTTTTTCGCCCCATCACTTGGGCCAAACAATTCAGTTTACCGAGAACGCCTACAAGAATGTTTGTTACATTATCGCTGAGTTAAGTGCAACCGTTTCTTCTATATGCTCACGAGCGACAAGCAGTGGACACTCCCTCCTTCCAAGCCGAGGACAGCCGTCTTCACGGATCTGCACAGGCACGTTCCCGGTTTGACGAACACACTGGTACCGGGCGAGCTGGCACAGTGGTTAGCACACTGGGAGGACGATGGTTCAATCCCGCGTCCGGCCATCCTGATTTAGGTTTGCAGTGATTTCCCTAAATCGCTCCAGGCAAATGCCAGGATGGTTCCTTTGAAAGGGCACGGCCGACTTCCTTCCCCATCCTTCCCCAATCCGATGAGACCGATGACCCCACTGTTTGGTCTCTTCCCCCAAAACAATCCCGGAGGACGACGGTTCAATCCCGCTTCCGGCCATCCTGATTTAGGTTTGCCGTGATTTCCCTAAATCGCTCCAGGCAAATGCCAGGATGGATCCTTTGAAAGGGCACGGCCGACTTCCTTCCCCATCCTTCCCCAATCCAATGAGACTGATGACTCCGCTGTTTGGTCTCTTCCCCCAAAACAATCCCGGAGGACGACGGTTCAGTCCCGCGTCCGGCCATCCTGATTTAGGTTTGCCGTGATTTCCCTAAATCGCTCCAGGCAAATGCCAGGATGGTTCCTTTGAAAGGGCACGGCCGACTTCCTTCCCCATCCTTCCCCAATCCAATGAGACCGATGACTCCGCTGTTTGGTCTCTTCCCCCAAAACAATCCCGGAGGACGACGGTTCAGTCCCGCGTCCGGCCATCCTGATTTAGGTTTGCCGTGATTTCCCTAAATCGCTCCAGGCAAATGCCAGGATGGTTCCTTTGAAAGGGCACGGCCGACTTCCTTCCCCATCCTTCCCCAATCCGATGAGACCGATGACCCCGCTGTTTGGTCTCTTCCCCCAAAACAATCCCGGAGGACGACGGTTCAATCCCGCGTCCGGCCATCCTGATTTAGGTTTGCCGTGATTTCCCTAAATCGCCCCAGGCAAATGCCAGGATAGTTCCTTTGAAAGGGCACGGCCGACTTCCTTCCCCATCCTTCCCCAATCCAATGAGACCGATGACTCCGCTGTTTGGTCTCTTCCCCCAAAACAATCCCGGAGGATGACGGTTCAGTCCCGCGTCCGGCCATCCTGATTTAGGTTTGCCGTGATTTCCCTAAATCGCTCCAGGCAAATGCCAGGATGGTTCCTTTGAAAGGGCACGGCCGACTTCCTTCCCCATCCTTCCCCAATCCGATGAGACCGATGACTCCGCTGTTTGGTCTCTTCCCCCAAAACAATCCCGGAGGACGACGGTTCAATCCCGCGTCCGGCCATCCTGATTTAGGTTTGCCGTGATTTCCCTAAATCGCCCCAGGCAAATGCCAGGATAGTTCCTTTGAAAGGGCACGGCCGACTTCCTTCCCCATCCTTCCCCAATCCAATGAGACCGATGACTCCGCTGTTTGGTCTCTTCCCCCAAAACAATCCCGGAGGACGACGGTTCAGTCCCGCGTCCGGCCATCCTGATTTAGGTTTGCCGTGATTTCCCTAAATCGCTCCAGGCAAATGCCAGGATGGTTCCTTTGAAAGGGCACGGCCGACTTCCTTCCCCATCCTTCCCCAATCCGATGAGACCGATGACCCCGCTGTTTGGTCTCTTCCCCCAAAACAATCCCGGAGGACGACGGTTCAATCCCGCGTCCGGCCATCCTGATTTAGGTTTGCCGTGATTTCCCTAAATCGCCCCAGGCAAATGCCAGGATAGTTCCTTTGAAAGGGCACGGCCGACTTCCTTCCCCATCCTTCCCCAATCCAATGAGACCGATGACTCCGCTGTTTGGTCTCTTCCCCCAAAACAATCCCGGAGGATGACGGTTCAGTCCCGCGTCCGGCCATCCTGATTTAGGTTTGCCGTGATTTCCCTAAATCGCTCCAGGCAAATGCCAGGATGGTTCCTTTGAAAGGGCACGGCCGACTTCCTTCCCCATCCTTCCCCAATCCGATGAGACCGATGACTCCGCTGTTTGGTCTCTTCCCCCAAAACAATCCCGGAGGACGACGGTTCAATCCCGCGTCCGGCCATCCTGATTTAGGTTTGCCGTGATTTCCCTAAATCGCCCCAGGCAAATGCCAGGATAGTTCCTTTGAAAGGGCACGGCCGACTTCCTTCCCCATCCTTCCCCAATCCAATGAGACCGATGACTCCGCTGTTTGGTCTCTTCCCCCAAAACAATCCCGGAGGATGACGGTTCAGTCCCGCGTCCGGCCATCCTGATTTAGGTTTGCCGTGATTTCCCTAAATCGCTCCAGGCAAATGCCAGGATGGTTCCTTTGAAAGGGCACGGCCGACTTCCTTCCCCATCCTTCCCCAATCCGATGAGACCGATGACTCCGCTGTTTGGTCTCTTCCCCCAAAACAATCCCGGAGGATGACGGTTCAGTCCCGCGTCCGGCCATCCTGATTTAGGTTTGCCGTGATTTCCCTAAATCGCTCCAGGCAAATGCCAGGATGGTTCCTTTGAAAGGGCACGGCCGACTTCCTTCCCCATCCTTCCCCAATCCGATGAGACCGATGACTCCGCGCTGTTTGGTCTCTTCCCCCAAAACAATCCCGGAGGACGACGGTTCAATCCCGCGTCCGGCCATCCTGATTTAGGTTTGCCGTGATTTCCCTAAATCGCCCCAGGCAAATGCCAGGATAGTTCCTTTGAAAGGGCACGGCCGACTTCCTTCCCCATCCTTCCCCAATCCAATGAGACCGATGACTCCGCTGTTTGGTCTCTTCCCCCAAAACAATCCCGGAGGATGACGGTTCAGTCCCGCGTCCGGCCATCCTGATTTAGGTTTGCCGTGATTTCCCTAAATCGCTCCAGGCAAATGCCAGGATGGTTCCTTTGAAAGGGCACGGCCGACTTCCTTCCCCATCCTTCCCCAATCCGATGAGACCGATGACTCCGCTGTTTGGTCTCTTCCCCCAAAACAATCCCGGAGGACGACGGTTCAATCCCGCGTCCGGCCATCCTGATTTAGGTTTGCCGTGATTTCCCTAAATCGCCCCAGGCAAATGCCAGGATAGTTCCTTTGAAAGGGCACGGCCGACTTCCTTCGCCATCCTTCCCCAATCCAATGAGACCGATGACTCCGCTGTTTGGTCTCTTCCCCCAAAACAATCCCGGAGGATGACGGTTCAGTCCCGCGTCCGGCCATCCTGATTTAGGTTTGCCGTGATTTCCCTAAATCGCTCCAGGCAAATGCCAGGATGGTTCCTTTGAAAGGGCACGGCCGACTTCCTTCCCCATCCTTCCCCAATCCGATGAGACCGATGACTCCGCTGTTTGGTCTCTTCCCCCAAAACAATCCCGGAGGACGACGGTTCAATCCCGCGTCCGGCCATCCTGATTTAGGTTTGCCGTGATTTCCCTAAATCGCCCCAGGCAAATGCCAGGATAGTTCCTTTGAAAGGGCACGGCCGACTTCCTTCCCCATCCTTCCCCAATCCAATGAGACCGATGACTCCGCTGTTTGGTCTCTTCCCCCAAAACAATCCCGGAGGATGACGGTTCAGTCCCGCGTCCGGCCATCCTGATTTAGGTTTGCCGTGATTTCCCTAAATCGCTCCAGGCAAATGCCAGGATGGTTCCTTTGAAAGGGCACGGCCGACTTCCTTCCCCATCCTTCCCCAATCCGATGAGACCGATGACTCCGCTGTTTGGTCTCTTCCCCCAAAACAATCCCGGAGGACGACGGTTCAATCCCGCGTCCGGCCATCCTGATTTAGGTTTGCCGTGATTTCCCTAAATCGCCCCAGGCAAATGCCAGGATAGTTCCTTTGAAAGGGCACGGCCGACTTCCTTCCCCATCCTTCCCCAATCCAATGAGACCGATGACTCCGCTGTTTGGTCTCTTCCCCCAAAACAATCCCGGAGGATGACGGTTCAGTCCCGCGTCCGTCCATCCTGATTTAGGTTTGCCGTGATTTCCCTAAATCGCTCCAGGCAAATGCCAGGATGGTTCCTTTGAAAGGGCACGGCCGACTTCCTTCCCCATCCTTCCCCAATCCGATGAGACCGATGACCCCGCTGTTTGGTCTCTTCCCCCAAAACAATCCCGGAGGACGACGGTTCAATCCCGCGTCCGGCCATCCTGATTTAGGTTTGCCGTGATTTCCCTAAATCGCCCCAGGCAAATGCCAGGATAGTTCCTTTGAAAGGGCACGGCCGACTTCCTTCCCCATCCTTCCCCAATCCAATGAGACCGATGACTCCGCTGTTTGGTCTCTTCCCCCAAAACAATCCCGGAGGACGACGGTTCAGTCCCGCGTCCGGCCATCCTGATTTAGGTTTGCCGTGATTTCCCTAAATCGCCCCAGGCAAATGCCAGGATAGTTCCTTTGAAAGGGCACGGCCGACTTCCTTCCCCATCCTTCCCCAATCCGATGAGACCGATGACTCCGCTGTTTGGTCTCTTCCCCCAAAACAATCCCGGAGGACGACGGTTCAGTCCCGCGTCCGGCCATCCTGATTTAGGTTTGCCGTGATTTCCCTAAATCGCTCCAGGCAAATGCCAGGATGGTTCCTTTGAAAGGGCACGGCCGACTTCCTTCCCCATCCTTCCCCAATCCGATGAGACCGATGACCCCGCTGTTTGGTCTCTTCCCCCAAAACAATCCCGGAGGACGACGGTTCAATCCCGCGTCCGGCCATCCTGACTTAGGTTTGCCGTGATTTCCCTAAATCGCCCCAGGCAAATGCCAGGATAGTTCCTTTGAAAGGGCACGGCCGACTTCCTTCCCCATCCTTCCCCAATCCGATGAGACCGATGACCCCGCTGTTTGGTCTCTTCCCCCAAAACAATCCCTGAGGACGACGGTTCAATCCCGCTTCCGGCCATCCTGATTTAGGTTTGCCGTGATTTCCCTAAATCGCTCCAGGCAAATGCCAGGATGGTTCCTTTGAAAGGGCACGGCCGACTTCCTTCCCCATCCTTCCCCAATCCGATGAGACCGATGACCCCGCTGTTTGGTCTCTTCCCCCAAAACAATCCCGGAGGACGACGGTTCAATCCCGCGTCCGGCCATCCTGATTTAGGTTTGCCGTGATTTCCCTAAATCGCCCCAGGCAAATGCCAGGATAGTTCCTTTGAAAGGGCACGGCCGACTTCCTTCCCCATCCTTCCCCAATCCGATGAGACCGATGACTCCGCTGTTTGGTCTCTTCCCCCAAAACAATCCCGGAGGACGACGGTTCAGTCCCGCGTCCGGCCATCCTGATTTAGGTTTGCCGTGATTTCCCTAAATCGCTCCAGGCAAATGCCAGGATGGTTCCTTTGAAAGGGCACGGCCGACTTCCTTCCCCATCCTTCCCCAATCCGATGAGACCGATGACCCCGCTGTTTGGTCTCTTCCCCCAAAACAATCCCGGAGGACGACGGTTCAATCCCGCGTCCGGCCATCCTGATTTAGGTTTGCCGTGATTTCCCTAAATCGCCCCAGGCAAATGCCAGGATAGTTCCTTTGAAAGGGCACGGCCGACTTCCTTCCCCATCCTTCCCCAATCCGATGAGACCGATGACCCCGCTGTTTGGTCTCTTCCCCCAAAACAATCCCGGAGGACGACGGTTCAATCCCGCGTCCGGCCATCCTGATTTAGGTTTGCCGTGATTTCCCTAAATCGCCCCAGGCAAATGCCAGGATAGTTCCTTTGAAAGGGCACGGCCGACTTCCTTCCCCATCCTTCCCCAATCCGATGAGACCGATGACCCCGCTGTTTGGTCTCTTCCCCCAAAACAATCCCGGAGGACGACGGTTCAGTCCCGCGTCCGGCCATCCTGATTTAGGTTTGCCGTGATTTCCCTAAATCGCTCCAGGCAAATGCCAGGATGGTTCCTTTGAAAGGGCACGGCCGACTTCCTTCCCCATCCTTCCCCAATCCGATGAGACCGATGACCCCGCTGTTTGGTCTCTTCCCCCAAAACAATCCCGGAGGACGACGGTTCAATCCCGCTTCCGGCCATCCTGATTTAGGTTTGCCGTGATTTCCCTAAATCGCCCCAGGCAAATGCCAGGATGGTTCCTTTGAAAGGGCACGGCCGACTTCCTTCCCCATCCTTCCCCAATCCGATGAGACCGATGACCCCGCTGTTTGGTCTCTTCCCCCAAAACAATCCCGGAGGACGACGGTTCAATCCCGCGTCCGGCCATCCTGATTTAGGTTTGCCGTGATTTCCCTAAATCGCTCCAGGCAAATGCCAGGATAGTTCCTTTGAAAGGGCACGGCCGACTTCCTTCCCCATCCTTCCCCAATCCGATGAGACCGATGACCCCGCTGTTTGGTCTCTTCCCCCAAAACAATCCCTGAGGACGACGGTTCAATCCCGCTTCCGGCCATCCTGATTTAGGTTTGCCGTGATTTCCCTAAATCGCTCCAGGCAAATGCCAGGATGGTTCCTTTGAAAGGGCACGGCCGACTTCCTTCCCCATCCTTCCCCAATCCGATGAGACCGATGACCCCGCTGTTTGGTCTCTTCCCCCAAAACAATCCCGGAGGACGACGGTTCAATCCCGCGTCCGGCCATCCTGATTTAGGTTTGCCGTGATTTCCCTAAATCGCCCCAGGCAAATGCCAGGATAGTTCCTTTGAAAGGGCACGGCCGACTTCCTTCCCCATCCTTCCCCAATCCGATGAGACCGATGACTCCGCTGTTTGGTCTCTTCCCCCAAAACAATCCCGGAGGACGACGGTTCAGTCCCGCGTCCGGCCATCCTGATTTAGGTTTGCCGTGATTTCCCTAAATCGCTCCAGGCAAATGCCAGGATGGTTCCTTTGAAAGGGCACGGCCGACTTCCTTCCCCATCCTTCCCCAATCCGATGAGACCGATGACTCCGCTGTTTGGTCTCTTCCCCCAAAACAATCCCGGAGGACGACGGTTCAATCCCGCGTCCGGCCATCCTGATTTAGGTTTGCCGTGATTTCCCTAAATCGCCCCAGGCAAATGCCAGGATAGTTCCTTTGAAAGGGCACGGCCGACTTCCTTCCCCATCCTTCCCCAATCCGATGAGACCGATGACTCCGCTGTTTGGTCTCTTCCCCCAAAACAATCCCGGAGGACGACGGTTCAGTCCCGCGTCCGGCCATCCTGATTTAGGTTTGCCGTGATTTCCCTAAATCGCTCCAGGCAAATGCCAGGATGGTTCCTTTGAAAGGGCACGGCCGACTTCCTTCCCCATCCTTCCCCAATCCGATGAGACCGATGACCCCGCTGTTTGGTCTCTTCCCCCAAAACAATCCCGGAGGACGACGGTTCAATCCCGCGTCCGGCCATCCTGATTTAGGTTTGCCGTGATTTCCCTAAATCGCCCCAGGCAAATGCCAGGATAGTTCCTTTGAAAGGGCACGGCCGACTTCCTTCCCCATCCTTCCCCAATCCGATGAGACCGATGACTCCGCTGTTTGGTCTCTTCCCCCAAAACAATCCCGGAGGACGACGGTTCAATCCCGCTTCCGGCCATCCTGATTTAGGTTTGCCGTGATTTCCCTAAATCGCCCCAGGCAAATGCCAGGATGGTTCCTTTGAAAGGGCACGGCCGACTTCCTTCCCCATCCTTCCCCAATCCGATGAGACCGATGACTCCGCTGTTTGGTCTCTTCCCCCAAAACAATCCCGGAGGACGACGGTTCAGTCCCGCGTCCGGCCATCCTGATTTAGGTTTGCCGTGATTTCCCTAAATCGCTCCAGGCAAATGCCAGGATGGTTCCTTTGAAAGGGCACGGCCGACTTCCTTCCCCATCCTTCCCCAATCCGATGAGACCGATGACCCCGCTGTTTGGTCTCTTCCCCCAAAACAATCCCGGAGGACGACGGTTCAATCCCGCTTCCGGCCATCCTGATTTAGGTTTGCCGTGATTTCCCTAAATCGCCCCAGGCAAATGCCAGGATAGTTCCTTTGAAAGGGCACGGCCGACTTCCTTCCCCATCCTTCCCCAATCCAATGAGACCGATGACTCCGCTGTTTGGTCTCTTCCCCCAAAACAATCCCGGAGGATGACGGTTCAGTCCCGCGTCCGGCCATCCTGATTTAGGTTTGCCGTGATTTCCCTAAATCGCTCCAGGCAAATGCCAGGATGGTTCCTTTGAAAGGGCACGGCCGACTTCCTTCCCCATCCTTCCCCAATCCGATGAGACCGATGACCCCGCTGTTTGGTCTCTTCCCCCAAAACAATCCCGGAGGACGACGGTTCAATCCCGCGTCCGGCCATCCTGATTTAGGTTTGCCGTGATTTCCCTAAATCGCCCCAGGCAAATGCCAGGATAGTTCCTTTGAAAGGGCACGGCCGACTTCCTTCCCCATCCTTCCCCAATCCAATGAGACCGATGACTCCGCTGTTTGGTCTCTTCCCCCAAAACAATCCCGGAGGACGACGGTTCAGTCCCGCGTCCGGCCATCCTGATTTAGGTTTGCCGTGATTTCCCTAAATCGCCCCAGGCAAATGCCAGGATAGTTCCTTTGAAAGGGCACGGCCGACTTCCTTCCCCATCCTTCCCCAATCCGATGAGACCGATGACTCCGCTGTTTGGTCTCTTCCCCCAAAACAATCCCGGAGGACGACGGTTCAGTCCCGCGTCCGGCCATCCTGATTTAGGTTTGCCGTGATTTCCCTAAATCGCTCCAGGCAAATGCCAGGATGGTTCCTTTGAAAGGGCACGGCCGACTTCCTTCCCCATCCTTCCCCAATCCGATGAGACCGATGACCCCGCTGTTTGGTCTCTTCCCCCAAAACAATCCCGGAGGACGACGGTTCAATCCCGCGTCCGGCCATCCTGACTTAGGTTTGCCGTGATTTCCCTAAATCGCCCCAGGCAAATGCCAGGATAGTTCCTTTGAAAGGGCACGGCCGACTTCCTTCCCCATCCTTCCCCAATCCGATGAGACCGATGACCCCGCTGTTTGGTCTCTTCCCCCAAAACAATCCCTGAGGACGACGGTTCAATCCCGCTTCCGGCCATCCTGATTTAGGTTTGCCGTGATTTCCCTAAATCGCTCCAGGCAAATGCCAGGATGGTTCCTTTGAAAGGGCACGGCCGACTTCCTTCCCCATCCTTCCCCAATCCGATGAGACCGATGACCCCGCTGTTTGGTCTCTTCCCCCAAAACAATCCCGGAGGACGACGGTTCAATCCCGCGTCCGGCCATCCTGATTTAGGTTTGCCGTGATTTCCCTAAATCGCCCCAGGCAAATGCCAGGATAGTTCCTTTGAAAGGGCACGGCCGACTTCCTTCCCCATCCTTCCCCAATCCGATGAGACCGATGACTCCGCTGTTTGGTCTCTTCCCCCAAAACAATCCCGGAGGACGACGGTTCAGTCCCGCGTCCGGCCATCCTGATTTAGGTTTGCCGTGATTTCCCTAAATCGCTCCAGGCAAATGCCAGGATGGTTCCTTTGAAAGGGCACGGCCGACTTCCTTCCCCATCCTTCCCCAATCCGATGAGACCGATGACCCCGCTGTTTGGTCTCTTCCCCCAAAACAATCCCGGAGGACGACGGTTCAATCCCGCGTCCGGCCATCCTGATTTAGGTTTGCCGTGATTTCCCTAAATCGCCCCAGGCAAATGCCAGGATAGTTCCTTTGAAAGGGCACGGCCGACTTCCTTCCCCATCCTTCCCCAATCCGATGAGACCGATGACCCCGCTGTTTGGTCTCTTCCCCCAAAACAATCCCGGAGGACGACGGTTCAATCCCGCGTCCGGCCATCCTGATTTAGGTTTGCCGTGATTTCCCTAAATCGCCCCAGGCAAATGCCAGGATAGTTCCTTTGAAAGGGCACGGCCGACTTCCTTCCCCATCCTTCCCCAATCCGATGAGACCGATGACCCCGCTGTTTGGTCTCTTCCCCCAAAACAATCCCGGAGGACGACGGTTCAGTCCCGCGTCCGGCCATCCTGATTTAGGTTTGCCGTGATTTCCCTAAATCGCTCCAGGCAAATGCCAGGATGGTTCCTTTGAAAGGGCACGGCCGACTTCCTTCCCCATCCTTCCCCAATCCGATGAGACCGATGACCCCGCTGTTTGGTCTCTTCCCCCAAAACAATCCCGGAGGACGACGGTTCAATCCCGCTTCCGGCCATCCTGATTTAGGTTTGCCGTGATTTCCCTAAATCGCCCCAGGCAAATGCCAGGATGGTTCCTTTGAAAGGGCACGGCCGACTTCCTTCCCCATCCTTCCCCAATCCGATGAGACCGATGACCCCGCTGTTTGGTCTCTTCCCCCAAAACAATCCCGGAGGACGACGGTTCAATCCCGCGTCCGGCCATCCTGATTTAGGTTTGCCGTGATTTCCCTAAATCGCTCCAGGCAAATGCCAGGATAGTTCCTTTGAAAGGGCACGGCCGACTTCCTTCCCCATCCTTCCCCAATCCGATGAGACCGATGACCCCGCTGTTTGGTCTCTTCCCCCAAAACAATCCCTGAGGACGACGGTTCAATCCCGCTTCCGGCCATCCTGATTTAGGTTTGCCGTGATTTCCCTAAATCGCTCCAGGCAAATGCCAGGATGGTTCCTTTGAAAGGGCACGGCCGACTTCCTTCCCCATCCTTCCCCAATCCGATGAGACCGATGACCCCGCTGTTTGGTCTCTTCCCCCAAAACAATCCCGGAGGACGACGGTTCAATCCCGCGTCCGGCCATCCTGATTTAGGTTTGCCGTGATTTCCCTAAATCGCCCCAGGCAAATGCCAGGATAGTTCCTTTGAAAGGGCACGGCCGACTTCCTTCCCCATCCTTCCCCAATCCGATGAGACCGATGACTCCGCTGTTTGGTCTCTTCCCCCAAAACAATCCCGGAGGACGACGGTTCAGTCCCGCGTCCGGCCATCCTGATTTAGGTTTGCCGTGATTTCCCTAAATCGCTCCAGGCAAATGCCAGGATGGTTCCTTTGAAAGGGCACGGCCGACTTCCTTCCCCATCCTTCCCCAATCCGATGAGACCGATGACTCCGCTGTTTGGTCTCTTCCCCCAAAACAATCCCGGAGGACGACGGTTCAATCCCGCGTCCGGCCATCCTGATTTAGGTTTGCCGTGATTTCCCTAAATCGCCCCAGGCAAATGCCAGGATAGTTCCTTTGAAAGGGCACGGCCGACTTCCTTCCCCATCCTTCCCCAATCCGATGAGACCGATGACTCCGCTGTTTGGTCTCTTCCCCCAAAACAATCCCGGAGGACGACGGTTCAGTCCCGCGTCCGGCCATCCTGATTTAGGTTTGCCGTGATTTCCCTAAATCGCTCCAGGCAAATGCCAGGATGGTTCCTTTGAAAGGGCACGGCCGACTTCCTTCCCCATCCTTCCCCAATCCGATGAGACCGATGACCCCGCTGTTTGGTCTCTTCCCCCAAAACAATCCCGGAGGACGACGGTTCAATCCCGCGTCCGGCCATCCTGATTTAGGTTTGCCGTGATTTCCCTAAATCGCCCCAGGCAAATGCCAGGATAGTTCCTTTGAAAGGGCACGGCCGACTTCCTTCCCCATCCTTCCCCAATCCGATGAGACCGATGACTCCGCTGTTTGGTCTCTTCCCCCAAAACAATCCCGGAGGACGACGGTTCAATCCCGCTTCCGGCCATCCTGATTTAGGTTTGCCGTGATTTCCCTAAATCGCCCCAGGCAAATGCCAGGATGGTTCCTTTGAAAGGGCACGGCCGACTTCCTTCCCCATCCTTCCCCAATCCGATGAGACCGATGACTCCGCTGTTTGGTCTCTTCCCCCAAAACAATCCCGGAGGACGACGGTTCAGTCCCGCGTCCGGCCATCCTGATTTAGGTTTGCCGTGATTTCCCTAAATCGCTCCAGGCAAATGCCAGGATGGTTCCTTTGAAAGGGCACGGCCGACTTCCTTCCCCATCCTTCCCCAATCCGATGAGACCGATGACCCCGCTGTTTGGTCTCTTCCCCCAAAACAATCCCGGAGGACGACGGTTCAATCCCGCGTCCGGCCATCCTGATTTAGGTTTGCCGTGATTTCCCTAAATCGCCCCAGGCAAATGCCAGGATAGTTCCTTTGAAAGGGCACGGCCGACTTCCTTCCCCATCCTTCCCCAATCCGATGAGACCGATGACTCCGCTGTTTGGTCTCTTCCCCCAAAACAATCCCGGAGGACGACGGTTCAATCCCGCTTCCGGCCATCCTGATTTAGGTTTGCCGTGATTTCCCTAAATCGCCCCAGGCAAATGCCAGGATGGTTCCTTTGAAAGGGCACGGCCGACTTCCTTCCCCATCCTTCCCCAATCCGATGAGACCGATGACCCCGCTGTTTGGTCTCTTCCCCCAAAACAATCCCGGAGGACGACGGTTCAATCCCGCTTCCGGCCATCCTGATTTAGGTTTGCCGTGATTTCCCTAAATCGCCCCAGGCAAATGCCAGGATGGTTCCTTTGAAAGGGCACGGCCGACTTCCTTCCCCATCCTTCCCCAATCCGATGAGACCGATGACCCCGCTGTTTGGTCTCTTCCCCCAAAACAATCCCGGAGGACGACGGTTCAATCCCGCTTCCGGCCATCCTGATTTAGGTTTGCCGTGATTTCCCTAAATCGCCCCAGGCAAATGCCAGGATGGTTCCTTTGAAAGGGCACGGCCGACTTCCTTCCCCATCCTTCCCCAATCCGATGAGACCGATGACCCCGCTGTTTGGTCTCTTCCCCCAAAACAATCCCGGAGGACGACGGTTCAATCCCGCTTCCGGCCATCCTGATTTAGGTTTGCCGTGATTTCCCTAAATCGCCCCAGGCAAATGCCAGGATGGTTCCTTTGAAAGGGCAATGCCGACTTCCTTCCCCATCCTTCCCCAATCCGATGAGACCGATGACTCCGCTGTTTGGTCTCTTCCCCCAAAACAATCCCGGAGGACGACGGTTCAATCCCGCTTCCGGCCATCCTGATTTAGGTTTGCCGTGATTTCCCTAAATCGCTCCAGGCAAATGCCAGGATGGTTCCTTTGAAAGGGCACGGCCGACTTCCTTCCCCATCCTTCCCCAATCCGATGAGACCGATGACCCCGCTGTTTGGTCTCTTCCCCCAAAACAATCCCGGAGGACGACGGTTCAATCCCGCTTCCGGCCATCCTGATTTAGGTTTGCCGTGATTTCCCTAAATCGCCCCAGGCAAATGCCAGGATGGTTCCTTTGAAAGGGCACGGCCGACTTCCTTCCTCATCCTTCCCCAATCCGATGAGACCGATGACCCCGCTGTTTGGTCTCTTCCCCCAAAACAATCCCGGAGGACGACGGTTCAATCCCGCTTCCGGCCATCCTGATTTAGGTTTGCCGTGATTTCCCTAAATCGCCCCAGGCAAATGCCAGGATGGTTCCTTTGAAAGGGCACGGCCGACTTCCTTCCCCATCCTTCCCCAATCCGATGAGACCGATGACCCCGCTGTTTGGTCTCTTCCCCCAAAACAATCCCGGAGGACGACGGTTCAATCCCGCTTCCGGCCATCCTGATTTAGGTTTGCCGTGATTTCCCTAAATCGCCCCAGGCAAATGCCAGGATGGTTCCTTTGAAAGGGCACGGCCGACTTCCTTCCCCATCCTTCCCCAATCCGATGAGACCGATGACCCCGCTGTTTGGTCTCTTCCCCCAAAACAATCCCGGAGGACGACGGTTCAATCCCGCTTCCGGCCATCCTGATTTAGGTTTGCCGTGATTTCCCTAAATCGCCCCAGGCAAATGCCAGGATGGTTCCTTTGAAAGGGCACGGCCGACTTCCTTCCCCATCCTTCCCCAATCCGATGAGACCGATGACCCCGCTGTTTGGTCTCTTCCCCCAAAACAATCCCGGAGGACGACGGTTCAATCCCGCTTCCGGCCATCCTGATTTAGGTTTGCCGTGATTTCCCTAAATCGCCCCAGGCAAATGCCAGGATGGTTCCTTTGAAAGGGCACGGCCGACTTCCTTCCCCATCCTTCCCCAATCCGATGAGACCGATGACCCCGCTGTTTGGTCTCTTCCCCCAAAACAATCCCGGAGGACGACGGTTCAATCCCGCTTCCGGCCATCCTGATTTAGGTTTGCCGTGATTTCCCTAAATCGCCCCAGGCAAATGCCAGGATGGTTCCTTTGAAAGGGCACGGCCGACTTCCTTCCCCATCCTTCCCCAATCCGATGAGACCGATGACCCCGCTGTTTGGTCTCTTCCCCCAAAACAATCCCGGAGGACGACGGTTCAATCCCGCTTCCGGCCATCCTGATTTAGGTTTGCCGTGATTTCCCTAAATCGCCCCAGGCAAATGCCAGGATGGTTCCTTTGAAAGGGCACGGCCGACTTCCTTCCCCATCCTTCCCCAATCCGATGAGACCGATGACCCCGCTGTTTGGTCTCTTCCCCCAAAACAATCCCGGAGGACGACGGTTCAATCCCGCTTCCGGCCATCCTGATTTAGGTTTGCCGTGATTTCCCTAAATCGCTCCAGGCAAATGCCAGGATGGTTCCTTTGAAAGGGCACGGCCGACTTCCTTCCCCATCCTTCCCCAATCCGATGAGACCGATGACCCCGCTGTTTGGTCTCTTCCCCCAAAACAATCCCGGAGGACGACGGTTCAATCCCGCTTCCGGCCATCCTGATTTAGGTTTGCCGTGATTTCCCTAAATCGCCCCAGGCAAATGCCAGGATGGTTCCTTTGAAAGGGCACGGCCGACTTCCTTCCCCATCCTTCCCCAATCCGATGAGACCGATGACCCCGCTGTTTGGTCTCTTCCCCCAAAACAATCCCTGAGGACGACGGTTCAATCCCGCTTCCGGCCATCCTGATTTAGGTTTGCCGTGATTTCCCTAAATCGCTCCAGGCAAATGCCAGGATGGTTCCTTTGAAAGGGCACGGCCGACTTCCTTCCCCATCCTTCCCCAATCCGATGAGACCGATGACTCCGCTGTTTGGTCTCTTCCCCCAAAACAATCCCGGAGGACGACGGTTCAGTCCCGCGTCCGGCCATCCTGATTTAGGTTTGCCGTGATTTCCCTAAATCGCTCCAGGCAAATGCCAGGATGGTTCCTTTGAAAGGGCACGGCCGACTTCCTTCCCCATCCTTCCCCAATCCAATGAGACCGATGACTCCGCTGTTTGGTCTCTTCCCCCAAAACAATCCCGGAGGACGACGGTTCAGTCCCGCGTCCGGCCATCCTGATTTAGGTTTGCCGTGATTTCCCTAAATCGCTCCAGGCAAATGCCAGGATGGTTCCTTTGAAAGGGCACGGCCGACTTCCTTCCCCATCCTTCCCCAATCCGATGAGACCGATGACCCCACTGTTTGGTCTCTTCCCCCAAAACAATCCCGGAGGACGACGGTTCAATCCCGCGTCCGGCCATCCTGATTTAGGTTTGCCGTGATTTCCCTAAATCGCCCCAGGCAAATGCCAGGATAGTTCCTTTGAAAGGGCACGGCCGACTTCCTTCCCCATCCTTCCCCAATCCGATGAGACCGATGACCCCGCTGTTTGGTCTCTTCCCCCAAAACAATCCCGGAGGACGACGGTTCAATCCCGCGTCCGGCCATCCTGATTTAGGTTTGCCGTGATTTCCCTAAATCGCCCCAGGCAAATGCCAGGATAGTTCCTTTGAAAGGGCACGGCCGACTTCCTTCCCCATCCTTCCCCAATCCGATGAGACCGATGACTCCGCTGTTTGGTCTCTTCCCCCAAAACAATCCCGGAGGACGACGGTTCAATCCCGCTTCCGGCCATCCTGATTTAGGTTTGCCGTGATTTCCCTAAATCGCCCCAGGCAAATGCCAGGATGGTTCCTTTGAAAGGGCACGGCCGACTTCCTTCCCCATCCTTCCCCAATCCGATGAGACCGATGACCCCGCTGTTTGGTCTCTTCCCCCAAAACAATGCCGGAGGACGACGGTTCAATCCCGCGTCCGGCCATCCTGATTTAGGTTTGCCGTGATTTCCCTAAATCGCCCCAGGCAAATGCCAGGATGGTTCCTTTGAAAGGGCACGGCCGACTTCCTTCCCCATCCTTCCCCAATCCGATGAGACCGATGACTCCGCTGTTTGGTCTCTTCCCCCAAAACAATCCCGGAGGACGACGGTTCAATCCCGCGTCCGGCCATCCTGATTTAGGTTTGCCGTGATTTCCCTAAATCGCCCCAGGCAAATGCCAGGATAGTTCCTTTGAAAGGGCACGGCCGACTTCCTTCCCCATCCTTCCCCAATCCAATGAGACCGATGACTCCGCTGTTTGGTCTCTTCCCCCAAAACAATCCCGGAGGACGACGGTTCAGTCCCGCGTCCGGCCATCCTGATTTAGGTTTGCCGTGATTTCCCTAAATCGCTCCAGGCAAATGCCAGGATAGTTCCTTTGAAAGGGCACGGCCGACTTCCTTCCCCATCCTTCCCCAATCCGATGAGACCGATGACTCCGCTGTTTGGTCTCTTCCCCCAAAACAATCCCGGAGGACGACGGTTCAATCCCGCTTCCGGCCATCCTGATTTAGGTTTGCCGTGATTTCCCTAAATCGCTCCAGGCAAATGCCAGGATGGATCCTTTGAAAGGGCACGGCCGACTTCCTTCCCCATCCTTCCCCAATCCAATGAGACTGATGACTCTGCTGTTTGGTCTCTTCCCCCAAAACAATCCCGGAGGACGACGGTTCAGTCCCGCGTCCGGCCATCCTGATTTAGGTTTGCCGTGATTTCCCTAAATCGCTCCAGGCAAATGCCAGGATGGTTCCTTTGAAAGGGCACGGCCGACTTCCTTCCCCATCCTTCCCCAATCCCATGAGACCGATGACTCCGCTGTTTGGTCTCTTCCCCCAAAACAATCCCGGAGGACGACGGTTCAGTCCCGCGTCCGGCCATCCTGATTTAGGTTTGCCGTGATTTCCCTAAATCGCTCCAGGCAAATGCCAGGATGGTTCCTTTGAAAGGGCACGGCCGACTTCCTTCCCCATCCTTCCCCAATCCGATGAGACCGATGACCCCGCTGTTTGGTCTCTTCCCCCAAAACAATCCCGGAGGACGACGGTTCAATCCCGCGTCCGGCCATCCTGATTTAGGTTTGCCGTGATTTCCCTAAATCGCCCCAGGCAAATGCCAGGATAGTTCCTTTGAAAGGGCACGGCCGACTTCCTTCCCCATCCTTCCCCAATCCGATGAGACCGATGACCCCGCTGTTTGGTCTCTTCCCCCAAAACAATCCCGGAGGACGACGGTTCAATCCCGCGTCCGGCCATCCTGATTTAGGTTTGCCGTGATTTCCCTAAATCGCCCCAGGCAAATGCCAGGATAGTTCCTTTGAAAGGGCACGGCCGACTTCCTTCCCCATCCTTCCCCAATCCAATGAGACCGATGACTCCGCTGTTTGGTCTCTTCCCCCAAAACAATCCCGGAGGACGACGCTTCAGTCCCGCGTCCGGCCATCCTGATTTAGGTTTGCCGTGATTTCCCTAAATCGCTCCAGGCAAATGCCAGGATGGTTCCTTTGAAAGGGCACGGCCGACTTCCTTCCCCATCCTTCCCCAATCCGATGAGACCGATGACCCCGCTGTTTGGTCTCTTCCCCCAAAACAATCCCGGAGGACGACGGTTCAATCCCGCGTCCGGCCATCCTGATTTAGGTTTGCCGTGATTTCCCTAAATCGCCCCAGGCAAATGCCAGGATAGTTCCTTTGAAAGGGCACGGCCGACTTCCTTCCCCATCCTTCCCCAATCCGATGAGACCGATGACTCCGCTGTTTGGTCTCTTCCCCCAAAACAATCCCGGAGGACGACGGTTCAATCCCGCTTCCGGCCATCCTGATTTAGGTTTGCCGTGATTTCCCTAAATCGCCCCAGGCAAATGCCAGGATGGTTCCTTTGAAAGGGCACGGCCGACTTCCTTCCCCATCCTTCCCCAATCCGATGAGACCGATGACCCCGCTGTTTGGTCTCTTCCCCCAAAACAATCCCGGAGGACGACGGTTCAATTCCGCGTCCGGCCATCCTGATTTAGGTTTGCCGTGATTTCCCTAAATCGCCCCAGGCAAATGCCAGGATAGTTCCTTTGAAAGGGCACGGCCGACTTCCTTCCCCATCCTTCCCCAATCCCATGAGACCGATGACTCCGCTGTTTGGTCTCTTCCCCCAAAACAATCCCGGAGGACGACGGTTCAGTCCCGCGTCCGGCCATCCTGATTTAGGTTTGCCGTGATTTCCCTAAATCGCTCCAGGCAAATGCCAGGATGGTTCCTTTGAAAGGGCACGGCCGACTTCCTTCCCCATCCTTCCCCAATCCGATGAGACCGATGACCCCGCTGTTTGGTCTCTTCCCCCAAAACAATCCCGGAGGACGACGGTTCAATCCCGCGTCCGGCCATCCTGATTTAGGTTTGCCGTGATTTCCCTAAATCGCCCCAGGCAAATGCCAGGATAGTTCCTTTGAAAGGGCACGGCCGACTTCCTTCCCCATCCTTCCCCAATCCGATGAGACCGATGACCCCGCTGTTTGGTCTCTTCCCCCAAAACAATCCCGGAGGACGACGGTTCAATCCCGCGTCCGGCCATCCTGATTTAGGTTTGCCGTGATTTCCCTAAATCGCCCCAGGCAAATGCCAGGATAGTTCCTTTGAAAGGGCACGGCCGACTTCCTTCCCCATCCTTCCCCAATCCAATGAGACCGATGACTCCGCTGTTTGGTCTCTTCCCCCAAAACAATCCCGGAGGACGACGCTTCAGTCCCGCGTCCGGCCATCCTGATTTAGGTTTGCCGTGATTTCCCTAAATCGCTCCAGGCAAATGCCAGGATGGTTCCTTTGAAAGGGCACGGCCGACTTCCTTCCCCATCCTTCCCCAATCCGATGAGACCGATGACCCCGCTGTTTGGTCTCTTCCCCCAAAACAATCCCGGAGGACGACGGTTCAATCCCGCGTCCGGCCATCCTGATTTAGGTTTGCCGTGATTTCCCTAAATCGCCCCAGGCAAATGCCAGGATAGTTCCTTTGAAAGGGCACGGCCGACTTCCTTCCCCATCCTTCCCCAATCCGATGAGACCGATGACTCCGCTGTTTGGTCTCTTCCCCCAAAACAATCCCGGAGGACGACGGTTCAATCCCGCTTCCGGCCATCCTGATTTAGGTTTGCCGTGATTTCCCTAAATCGCCCCAGGCAAATGCCAGGATGGTTCCTTTGAAAGGGCACGGCCGACTTCCTTCCCCATCCTTCCCCAATCCGATGAGACCGATGACCCCGCTGTTTGGTCTCTTCCCCCAAAACAATCCCGGAGGACGACGGTTCAATTCCGCGTCCGGCCATCCTGATTTTGGTTTGCTGTGATTTCCCTAAATCGCCCCAGGCAAATGCCAGGATAGTTCCTTTGAAAGGGCACGGCCGACTTCCTTCCCCATCCTTCCCCAATCCGATGAGACCGATGACCCCGCTGTTTGGTCTCTTCCCCCAAAACAATCCCGGAGGACGACGGTTCAGTCCCGCGTCCGGCCATCCTGATTTAGGTTTGCCGTGATTTCCCTAAATCGCTCCAGGCAAATGCCAGGATGGTTCCTTTGAAAGGGCACGGCCGACTTCCTTCCCCATCCTTCCCCAATCCGATGAGACCGATGACCCCGCTGTTTGGTCTCTTCCCCCAAAACAATCCCGGAGGACGACGGTTCAATCCCGCGTCCGGCCATCCTGATTTAGGTTTGCCGTGATTTCCCTAAATCGCCCCAGGCAAATGCCAGGATAGTTCCTTTGAAAGGGCACGGCCGACTTCCTTCCCCATCCTTCCCCAATCCGATGAGACCGATGACTCCGCTGTTTGGTCTCTTCCCCCAAAACAATCCCGGAGGACGACGGTTCAATCCCGCTTCCGGCCATCCTGATTTAGGTTTGCCGTGATTTCCCTAAATCGCCCCAGGCAAATGCCAGGATGGTTCCTTTGAAAGGGCACGGCCGACTTCCTTCCCCATCCTTCCCCAATCCGATGAGACCGATGACCCCGCTGTTTGGTCTCTTCCCCCAAAACAATCCCGGAGGACGACGGTTCAATCCCGCTTCCGGCCATCCTGATTTAGGTTTGCCGTGATTTCCCTAAATCGCCCCAGGCAAATGCCAGGATGGTTCCTTTGAAAGGGCACGGCCGACTTCCTTCCCCATCCTTCCCCAATCCGATGAGACCGATGACCCCGCTGTTTGGTCTCTTCCCCCAAAACAATCCCGGAGGACGACGGTTCAATCCCGCTTCCGGCCATCCTGATTTAGGTTTGCCGTGATTTCCCTAAATCGCCCCAGGCAAATGCCAGGATGGTTCCTTTGAAAGGGCACGGCCGACTTCCTTCCCCATCCTTCCCCAATCCGATGAGACCGATGACCCCGCTGTTTGGTCTCTTCCCCCAAAACAATCCCGGAGGACGACGGTTCAATCCCGCTTCCGGCCATCCTGATTTAGGTTTGCCGTGATTTCCCTAAATCGCCCCAGGCAAATGCCAGGATGGTTCCTTTGAAAGGGCACGGCCGACTTCCTTCCCCATCCTTCCCCAATCCGATGAGACCGATGACTCCGCTGTTTGGTCTCTTCCCCCAAAACAATCCCGGAGGACGACGGTTCAATCCCGCTTCCGGCCATCCTGATTTAGGTTTGCCGTGATTTCCCTAAATCGCTCCAGGCAAATGCCAGGATGGTTCCTTTGAAAGGGCACGGCCGACTTCCTTCCCCATCCTTCCCCAATCCGATGAGACCGATGACCCCGCTGTTTGGTCTCTTCCCCCAAAACAATCCCTGAGGACGACGGTTCAATCCCGCTTCCGGCCATCCTGATTTAGGTTTGCCGTGATTTCCCTAAATCGCTCCAGGCAAATGCCAGGATGGTTCCTTTGAAAGGGCACGGCCGACTTCCTTCCCCATCCTTCCCCAATCCGATGAGACCGATGACTCCGCTGTTTGGTCTCTTCCCCCAAAACAATCCCGGAGGACGACGGTTCAGTCCCGCGTCCGGCCATCCTGATTTAGGTTTGCCGTGATTTCCCTAAATCGCTCCAGGCAAATGCCAGGATGGTTCCTTTGAAAGGGCACGGCCGACTTCCTTCCCCATCCTTCCCCAATCCAATGAGACCGATGACTCCGCTGTTTGGTCTCTTCCCCCAAAACAATCCCGGAGGACGACGGTTCAGTCCCGCGTCCGGCCATCCTGATTTAGGTTTGCCGTGATTTCCCTAAATCGCTCCAGGCAAATGCCAGGATGGTTCCTTTGAAAGGGCACGGCCGACTTCCTTCCCCATCCTTCCCCAATCCGATGAGACCGATGACCCCGCTGTTTGGTCTCTTCCCCCAAAACAATCCCGGAGGACGACGGTTCAATCCCGCGTCCGGCCATCCTGATTTAGGTTTGCCGTGATTTCCCTAAATCGCCCCAGGCAAATGCCAGGATAGTTCTTTTGAAAGGGCACGGCCGACTTCCTTCCCCATCCTTCCCCAATCCGATGAGACCGATGACCCCGCTGTTTGGTCTCTTCCCCCAAAACAATCCCGGAGGACGACGGTTCAATCCCGCGTCCGGCCATCCTGATTTAGGTTTGCCGTGATTTCCCTAAATCGCCCCAGGCAAATGCCAGGATAGTTCCTTTGAAAGGGCACGGCCGACTTCCTTCCCCATCCTTCCCCAATCCGATGAGACCGATGACTCCGCTGTTTGGTCTCTTCCCCCAAAACAATCCCGGAGGACGACGGTTCAATCCCGCTTCCGGCCATCCTGATTTAGGTTTGCCGTGATTTCCCTAAATCGCCCCAGGCAAATGCCAGGATGGTTCCTTTGAAAGGGCACGGCCAACTTCCTTCCCCATCCTTCCCCAATCCGATGAGACCGATGACCCCGCTGTTTGGTCTCTTCCCCAAAAACAATGCCGGAGGACGACGGTTCAATCCCGCGTCCGGCCATCCTGATTTAGGTTTGCCGTGATTTCCCTAAATCGCCCCAGGCAAATGCCAGGATGGTTCCTTTGAAAGGGCACGGCCGACTTCCTTCCCCATCCTTCCCCAATCCGATGAGACCGATGACCCCGCTGTTTGGTCTCTTCCCCCAAAACAATCCCGGAGGACGACGGTTCAATCCCGCGTCCGGCCATCCTGATTTAGGTTTGCCGTGATTTCCCTAAATCGCCCCAGGCAAATGCCAGGATAGTTCCTTTGAAAGGGCACGGCCGACTTCCTTCCCCATCCTTCCCCAATCCAATGAGACCGATGACTCCGCTGTTTGGTCTCTTCCCCCAAAACAATCCCGGAGGTCGACGGTTCAGTCCCGCGTCCGGCCATCCTGATTTAGGTTTGCCGTGATTTCCCTAAATCGCTCCAGGCAAATGCCAGGATAGTTCCTTTGAAAGGGCACGGCCGACTTCCTTCCCCATCCTTCCCCAATCCGATGAGACCGATGACTCCGCTGTTTGGTCTCTTCCCCCAAAACAATCCCGGAGGACGACGGTTCAATCCCGCTTCCGGCCATCCTGATTTAGGTTTGCCGTGATTTCCCTAAATCGCTCCAGGCAAATGCCAGGATGGATCCTTTGAAAGGGCACGGCCGACTTCCTTCCCCATCCTTCCCCAATCCAATGAGACTGATGACTCCGCTGTTTGGTCTCTTCCCCCAAAACAATCCCGGAGGACGACGGTTCAGTCCCGCGTCCGGCCATCCTGATTTAGGTTTGCCGTGATTTCCCTAAATCGCTCCAGGCAAATGCCAGGATGGTTCCTTTGAAAGGGCACGGCCGACTTCCTTCCCCATCCTTCCCCAATCCAATGAGACCGATGACTCCGCTGTTTGGTCTCTTCCCCCAAAACAATCCCGGAGGACGACGGTTCAGTCCCGCGTCCGGCCATCCTGATTTAGGTTTGCCGTGATTTCCCTAAATCGCTCCAGGCAAATGCCAGGATGGTTCCTTTGAAAGGGCACGGCCGACTTCCTTCCCCATCCTTCCCCAATCCGATGAGACCGATGACCCCGCTGTTTGGTCTCTTCCCCCAAAACAATCCCGGAGGACGACGGTTCAATCCCGCGTCCGGCCATCCTGATTTAGGTTTGCCGTGATTTCCCTAAATCGCCCCAGGCAAATGCCAGGATAGTTCCTTTGAAAGGGCACGGCCGACTTCCTTCCCCATCCTTCCCCAATCCGATGAGACCGATGACCCCGCTGTTTGGTCTCTTCCCCCAAAACAATCCCGGAGGACGACGGTTCAATTCCGCGTCCGGCCATCCTGATTTAGGTTTGCCGTGATTTCCCTAAATCGCCCCAGGCAAATGCCAGGATAGTTCCTTTGAAAGGGCACGGCCGACTTCCTTCCCCATCCTTCCCCAATCCAATGAGACCGATGACTCCGCTGTTTGGTCTCTTCCCCCAAAACAATCCCGGAGGACGACGCTTCAGTCCCGCGTCCGGCCATCCTGATTTAGGTTTGCCGTGATTTCCCTAAATCGCTCCAGGCAAATGCCAGGATGGTTCCTTTGAAAGGGCACGGCCGACTTCCTTCCCCATCCTTCCCCAATCCGATGAGACCGATGACCCCGCTGTTTGGTCTCTTCCCCCAAAACAATCCCGGAGGACGACGGTTCAATCCCGCGTCCGGCCATCCTGATTTAGGTTTGCCGTGATTTCCCTAAATCGCCCCAGGCAAATGCCAGGATAGTTCCTTTGAAAGGGCACGGCCGACTTCCTTCCCCATCCTTCCCCAATCCGATGAGACCGATGACTCCGCTGTTTGGTCTCTTCCCCCAAAACAATCCCGGAGGACGACGGTTCAATCCCGCTTCCGGCCATCCTGATTTAGGTTTGCCGTGATTTCCCTAAATCGCCCCAGGCAAATGCCAGGATGGTTCCTTTGAAAGGGCACGGCCGACTTCCTTCCCCATCCTTCCCCAATCCGATGAGACCGATGACCCCGCTGTTTGGTCTCTTCCCCCAAAACAATCCCGGAGGACGACGGTTCAATTCCGCGTCCGGCCATCCTGATTTAGGTTTGCCGTGATTTCCCTAAATCGCCCCAGGCAAATGCCAGGATAGTTCCTTTGAAAGGGCACGGCCGACTTCCTTCCCCATCCTTCCCCAATCCGATGAGACCGATGACCCCGCTTGTTTGGTCTCTTCCCCCAAAACAATCCCGGAGGACGACGGTTCAATCCCGCGTCCGGCCATCCTGATTTAGGTTTGCCGTGATTTCCCTAAATCGCCCCAGGCAAATGCCAGGATAGTTCCTTTGAAAGGGCACGGCCGACTTCCTTCCCCATCCTTCCCCAATCCAATGAGACCGATGACTCCGCTGTTTGGTCTCTTCCCCCAAAACAATCCCGGAGGACGACGGTTCAGTCCCGCGTCCGGCCATCCTGATTTAGGTTTGCCGTGATTTCCCTAAATCGCTCCAGGCAAATGCCAGGATAGTTCCTTTGAAAGGGCACGGCCGACTTCCTTCCCCATCCTTCCCCAATCCGATGAGACCGATGACTCCGCTGTTTGGTCTCTTCCCCCAAAACAATCCCGGAGGACGACGGTTCAGTCCCGCGTCCGGCCATCCTGATTTAGGTTTGCCGTGATTTCCCTAAATCGCTCCAGGCAAATGCCAGGATGGTTCCTTTGAAACGGCACGGCCGACTTCCTTCCCCATCCTTCCCCAATCCAATGAGACCGATGACTCCGCTGTTTGGTCTCTTCCCCCAAAACAATCCCGGAGGACGACGGTTCAGTCCCGCGTCCGGCCATCCTGATTTAGGTTTGCCGTGATTTCCCTAAATCGCTCCAGGCAAATGCCAGGATGGTTCCTTTGAAAGGGCACGGCCGACTTCCTTCCCCATCCTTCCCCAATCCGATGAGACCGATGACCCCGCTGTTTGGTCTCTTCCCCCAAAACAATCCCTGAGGACGACGGTTCAATCCCGCTTCCGGCCATCCTGATTTAGGTTTGCCGTGATTTCCCTAAATCGCCCCAGGCAAATGCCAGGATGGTTCCTTTGAAAGGGCACGGCCGACTTCCTTCCCCATCCTTCCCCAATCCGATGAGACCGATGACCCCGCTGTTTGGTCTCTTCCCCCAAAACAATCCCGGAGGACGACGGTTCAATCCCGCTTCCGGCCATCCTGATTTAGGTTTGCCGTGATTTCCCTAAATCGCCCCAGGCAAATGCCAGGATGGTTCCTTTGAAAGGGCACGGCCGACTTCCTTCCCCATCCTTCCCCAATCCGATGAGACCGATGACCCCGCTGTTTGGTCTCTTCCCCCAAAACAATCCCGGAGGACGACGGTTCAATCCCGCTTCCGGCCATGCTGATTTAGGTTTGCCGTGATTTCCCTAAATCGCCCCAGGCAAATGCCAGGATGGTTCCTTTGAAAGGGCACGGCCGACTTCCTTCCCCATCCTTCCCCAATCCGATGAGACCGATGACTCCGCTGTTTGGTCTCTTCCCCCAAAACAATCCCGGAGGACGACGGTTCAATCCCGCTTCCGGCCATCCTGATTTAGGTTTGCCGTGATTTCCCTAAATCGCCCCAGGCAAATGCCAGGATGGTTCCTTTGAAAGGGCACGGCCGACTTCCTTCCCCATCCTTCCCCAATCCGATGAGACCGATGACCCCGCTGTTTGGTCTCTTCCCCCAAAACAATCCCGGAGGACGACGGTTCAATTCCGCGTCCGGCCATCCTGATTTAGGTTTGCCGTGATTTCCCTAAATCGCCCCAGGCAAATGCCAGGATAGTTCCTTTGAAAGGGCACGGCCGACTTCCTTCCCCATCCTTCCCCAATCCGATGAGACCGATGACCCCGCTGTTTGGTCTCTTCCCCCAAAACAATCCCGGAGGACGACGGTTCAATCCCGCGTCCGGCCATCCTGATTTAGGTTTGCCGTGATTTCCCTAAATCGCCCCAGGCAAATGCCAGGATAGTTCCTTTGAAAGGGCACGGCCGACTTCCTTCCCCATCCTTCCCCAATCCAATGAGACCGATGACTCCGCTGTTTGGTCTCTTCCCCCAAAACAATCCCGGAGGACGACGGTTCAGTCCCGCGTCCGGCCATCCTGATTTAGGTTTGCCGTGATTTCCCTAAATCGCTCCAGGCAAATGCCAGGATAGTTCCTTTGAAAGGGCACGGCCGACTTCCTTCCCCATCCTTCCCCAATCCGATGAGACCGATGACTCCGCTGTTTGGTCTCTTCCCCCAAAACAATCCCGGAGGACGACGGTTCAGTCCCGCGTCCGGCCATCCTGATTTAGGTTTGCCGTGATTTCCCTAAATCGCTCCAGGCAAATGCCAGGATGGTTCCTTTGAAACGGCACGGCCGACTTCCTTCCCCATCCTTCCCCAATCCAATGAGATCGATGACTCCGCTGTTTGGTCTCTTCCCCCAAAACAATCCCGGAGGACGACGGTTCAGTCCCGCGTCCGGCCATCCTGATTTAGGTTTGCCGTGATTTCCCTAAATCGCTCCAGGCAAATGCCAGGATGGTTCCTTTGAAAGGGCACGGCCGACTTCCTTCCCCATCCTTCCCCAATCCGATGAGACCGATGACCCCGCTGTTTGGTCTCTTCCCCCAAAACAATCCCTGAGGACGACGGTTCAATCCCGCTTCCGGCCATCCTGATTTAGGTTTGCCGTGATTTCCCTAAATCGCCCCAGGCAAATGCCAGGATGGTTCCTTTGAAAGGGCACGGCCGACTTCCTTCCCCATCCTTCCCCAATCCGATGAGACCGATGACCCCGCTGTTTGGTCTCTTCCCCCAAAACAATCCCGGAGGACGACGGTTCAATCCCGCTTCCGGCCATCCTGATTTAGGTTTGCCGTGATTTCCCTAAATCGCCCCAGGCAAATGCCAGGATGGTTCCTTTGAAAGGGCACGGCCGACTTCCTTCCCCATCCTTCCCCAATCCGATGAGACCGATGACTCCGCTGTTTGGTCTCTTCCCCCAAAACAATCCCGGAGGACGACGGTTCAATCCCGCTTCCGGCCATCCTGATTTAGGTTTGCCGTGATTTCCCTAAATCGCTCCAGGCAAATGCCAGGATGGTTCCTTTGAAAGGGCACGGCCGACATCCTTCCCCATCCTTCCCCAATCCGATGAGACCGATGACTCCGCTGTTTGGTCTCTTCCCCCAAAACAATCCCTGAGGACGACGGTTCAATCCCGCTTCCGGCCATCCTGATTTAGGTTTGCCGTGATTTCCCTAAATCGCTCCAGGCAATTGCCAGGATGGTTCCTTTGAAAGGGCACGGCCGACTTCCTTCCCCATCCTTCCCCAATCCGATGAGACCGATGACTCCGCTGTTTGGTCTCTTCCCCCAAAACAATCCCGGAGGACGACGGTTCAATCCCGCTTCCGGCCATCCTGATTTAGGTTTGCCGTGATTTCCCTAAATCGCTCCAGGCAAATGCCAGGATGGTTCCTTTGAAAGGGCACGGCCGACTTCCTTCCCCATCCTTCCCCAATCCGATGAGACCGATGACTCCGCTGTTTGGTCTCTTCCCCCAAAACAATCCCTGAGGACGACGGTTCAATCCCGCTTCCGGCCATCCTGATTTAGGTTTGCCGTGATTTCCCTAAATCGCTCCAGGCAAATGCCAGGATGGTTCCTTTGAAAGGGCACGGCCGACTTCCTTCCCCATCCTTCCCCAATCCGATGAGACCGATGACCCCGCTGTTTGGTCTCTTCCCCCAAAACAATCCCGGAGGACGACGGTTCAATCCCGCTTCCGGCCATCCTGATTTAGGTTTGCCGTGATTTCCCTAAATCGCTCCAGGCAAATGCCAGGATGGTTCCTTTGAAAGGGCACGGCCGACTTCCTTCCCCATCCTTCCCCAATCCGATGAGACCGATGACTCCGCTGTTTGGTCTCTTCCCCCAAAACAATCCCGGAGGACGACGGTTCAATCCCGCTTCCGGCCATCCTGATTTAGGTTTGCCGTGATTTCCCTAAATCGCTCCAGGCAAATGCCAGGATGGTTCCTTTGAAAGGGCACGGCCGACTTCCTTCCCCATCCTTCCCCAATCCGATGAGACCGATGACTCCGCTGTTTGGTCTCTTCCCCCAAAACAATCCCTGAGGACGACGGTTCAATCCCGCTTCCGGCCATCCTGATTTAGGTTTGCCGTGATTTCCCTAAATCGCCCCAGGCAAATGCCAGGATGGTTCCTTTGAAAGGGCACGGCCGACTTCCTTCCCCATCCTTCCCCAATCCGATGAGACCGATGACTCCGCTGTTAGGTCTCTTCCCCCAAAACAATCCCGGAGGACGACGGTTCAATCCCGCTTCCGGCCATCCTGATTTAGGTTTGCCGTGATTTCCCTAAATCGCTCCAGGCAAATGCCAGGATGGTTCCTTTGAAAGGGCACGGCCGACTTCCTTCCCCATCCTTCCCCAATCCGATGAGACCGATGACCCCGCTGTTTGGTCTCTTCCCCCAAAACAATCCCTGAGGACGACGGTTCAATCCCGCTTCCGGCCATCCTGATTTAGGTTTGCCGTGATTTCCCTAAATCGCTCCAGGCAAATGCCAGGATGGTTCCTTTGAAAGGGCACGGCCGACTTCCTTCCCCATCCTTCCCCAATCCGATGAGACCGATGACTCCGCTGTTTGGTCTCTTCCCCCAAAACAATCCCTGAGGACGACGGTTCAATCCCGCTTCCGGCCATCCTGATTTAGGTTTGCCGTGATTTCCCTAAATCGCCCCAGGCAAATGCCAGGATGGTTCCTTTGAAAGGGCACGGCCGACTTCCTTCCCCATCCTTCCCCAATCCGATGAGACCGATGACCCCGCTGTTTGGTCTCTTCCCCCAAAACAATCCCGGAGGACGACGGTTCAATCCCGCTTCCGGCCATCCTGATTTAGGTTTGCCGTGATTTCCCTAAATCGCCCCAGGCAAATGCCAGGATGGTTCCTTTGAAAGGGCACGGCCGACTTCCTTCCCCATCCTTCCCCAATCCGATGAGACCGATGACTCCGCTGTTTGGTCTCTTCCCCCAAAACAATCCCGGAGGACGACGGTTCAATCCCGCTTCCGGCCATCCTGATTTAGGTTTGCCGTGATTTCCCTAAATCGCTCCAGGCAAATGCCAGGATGGTTCCTTTGAAAGGGCACGGCCGACTTCCTTCCCCATCCTTCCCCAATCCGATGAGACCGATGACCCCGCTGTTTGGTCTCTTCCCCCAAAACAATCCCTGAGGACGACGGTTCAATCCCGCTTCCGGCCATCCTGATTTAGGTTTGCAGTGATTTCCCTAAATCGCTCCAGGCAAATGCCAGGATGGTTCCTTTGAAAGGGCACGGCCGACTTCCTTCCCCATCCTTCCCCAATCCGATGAGACCGATGACTCCGCTGTTTGGTCTCTTCCCCCAAAACAATCCCTGAGGACGACGGTTCAATCCCGCTTCCGGCCATCCTGATTTAGGTTTGCCGTGATTCCCCTAAATCGCCCCAGGCAAATGCCAGGATGGTTCCTTTGAAAGGGCACGGCCGACTTCCTTCCCCATCCTTCCCCAATCCGATGAGACCGATGACTCCGCTGTTTGGTCTCTTCCCCCAAAACAATCCCGGAGGACGACGGTTCAATCCCGCTTCCGGCCATCCTGATTTAGGTTTGCCGTGATTTCCCTAAATCGCCCCAGGCAAATGCCAGGATGGTTCCTTTGAAAGGGCACGGCCGACTTCCTTCTCCATCCTTCCCCAATCCGATGAGACCGATGACCCCGCTGTTTGGTCTCTTCCCCCAAAACAATCCCTGAGGACGACGGTTCAATCCCGCGTCCGGCCATCCTGATTTAGGTTTGCCATGATTTCCCTAAATCGCCCCAGGCAAATGCCAGGATAGTTCCTTTGAAAGGGCATGGCCGACTTCCTTCCCCATCCTTCCCCAATCCGATGAGACCGATGACTCCGCTGTTTGGTCTCTTCCCCCAAAACAATCCCTGAGGACGACGGTTCAATCCCGCTTCCGGCCATCCTGATTTAGGTTTGCCGTGATTCCCCTAAATCGCCCCAGGCAAATGCCAGGATGGTTCCTTTGAAAGGGCACGGCCGACTTCCTTCTCCATCCTTCCCCAATCCGATGAGACCGATGACTCCGCTGTTTGGTCTCTTCCCCCAAAACAATCCCGGAGGACGACGGTTCAATCCCGCGTCCGGCCATCCTGATTTATTTTTGCCATGATTTCCCTAAATCGCCCCAGGCAAATGCCAGGATAGTTCCTTTGAAAGGGCACGGCCGACTTCCTTCCCCATCCTTCCCCAATCCGATGAGACCGATGACTCCGCTGTTTGGTCTCTTCCCCCAAAACAATCCCTGAGGACGACGGTTCAATCCCGCTTCCGGCCATCCTGATTTAGGTTTGCCGTGATTCCCCTAAATCGCCCCAGGCAAATGCCAGGATGGTTCCTTTGAAAGGGCACGGTCGACTTCCTTCCCCATCCTTCCCCAATCCGATGAGACCGATGACCCCCTGTCTGGTCTCTTCCCCCAAAACAATCCCAACCAACCCAGGAACACACTAGTGCCTCGCCGCAATTCGGCCGCCCCGCAAAATCACTCGAGCTCACTCTCATACAAAGTGTTTGGGGCTATCTGGAACGGAGGATGACGCGAAAGAATAACGTTCCCGCAACCTGTTCGCTCTACAGGTCCTAATCATCAACAATGAGTAGCTTCAGTCGGATGTGATGTACCTGAAGGAACTTGTGGACTTCTTCCTCCGAGGAAATGAGGCCAATATCAAAGGAGAGAGACGCTGAACTCTGCTGGGGTCACTAAAGTTTTGCCTGGTGTGCTTACCGACTGACTCTTCTAGGAAAGTTGTGTCTCGGAAGTTTAACGGTAAACAACACGTCTCCGTCGTAGCATCTAGCACCAGAGCTGGCGGTGCGTGTTCGTGCTCACTTTACGGATTGCGCTGCTCCACAGTGCATCTTCTCGACTTCCTGTATCAGTGGTAACCAGTATAGCTCCTCCCAGACTGACGAGGCGCACTCAAGAATCGGTTGAGAGAGTGTTTATGGAAGCTGCTACTGACGTCGAGGCCGCGAGGTTAGAGGCCGCTCCCGCAAGAGATTCGGGTCCTCCCTACGGCGTGGGTGTGTGCGTTGTTCTTTGCATAAGTTAGTGTAAGTAGAGTGTAAGTCTAGGGACCGATGACCTCAACAGTTCTCTCTCTCTCTCTCTCTCTCTCTCTCTCTCTCTCTCTCTCTCTCTCTCTCACACACACACACACACACACACACACACACACACACACACACACACACACACACACACTTACGTCGAGTCTTTACATTTCAGCCTTGTGCCTGCTTTACCTACAACTAGTTTTACTCGGTAATTTCACTATAGGCCGCTCCACACGGTAATGCTAGGCATTTTACTGTCGTTACTGCTACCAGTGATACCGTCATCAGCGCTTAGGTGGATGTTTCAAGAGTGAGATTTTCATTCTGCATTCCCGCGAAAGGCAAAGGTCCCGAGTTCGAGTCTCGGTCCAGCACACAGTTTTAATCTGCCAGGAAGTTTCAATAGGCGGATGTGTTCCCCTACTTACAGGCAACACGTTCCATTTGTTTCCGTCGAAGGTCAGCTGACGATCCCTGCACCGACCTTCAGTCCTCTGCAGATCTTCCTGTACTCCTCCACTATTTTCTCAATTCTGGACTTCTCTATATACAACAGCATCATCTGCGAACAGTGTCGTGACTTCGAACGTTATCCGCTACGTCTGATTATGTATATTGTGAACAGTGAAGGTCCTGTAACGCTCGAAGATATCATTTCCCTCTGTTAAGAACGACATGCTGTATTCCACTCGCTAGGAACCCTTCATTTCAGCCACAATACTGCCCTTATATTCCGCCCGCTCATAGGGTACTCAGTATATGACAGTGTGGAACCGTGTCTGGACGGTGGTATCCACAGCCTTCCGGGTCCCGTGGACGAAGAGAACTACTTGGCGTTCACACGACTAATACTGTGTGCGTACGGTCAGAAGGTTCAGAGGCAGCCATCAACAAAAGTTCCCCACTCTCGACTGCCACAGTTCTACATCTCGGCGGAACGGGGGAAAGTCCGCCTCTACCCTACCCCAACTCCTCCTTCACCCCAGTTTCGCTGTAGTTTCTCTGGCGCCTCTCCACTGCCTGGACGACATGATCGTGGCAGTCCGCATTTAATTTCTTAATGAGTGACGTTCGTGACCAACGCCATCATTTAGCCTAACAGGCGAGGTTTTTCTCAGCTTTCGTCCTCGTCTATGCTTCATTTATTTGTGTCCTGCTTATCGAAATCAGACACAGTACCCAGAGAACACTGGTATCTGTTTTTCGTCTTTCAATATATCTCGGACTAGAGATGTTAACGCCTGCCTCTGTGTTTCAGCAACTTCTGCGTCAGCTGGACCGACAAATATAATGTGATGTAGCGTCCTTCCTACGAGGGTTGGAACTTTAATAGCGGCAACTATTTATTTACAGCTCGTACAAAATACACTCCTGGAAATGGAAAAAAGAACACATTGACACCGGTGTGTCAGACCCACCATACTTGCTCCGGACACTGCGAGAGGGCTGTACAAGCAATGATCACACGCACGGCACAGCGGACACACCAGGAACCGCGGTGTTGGCCGTCGAATGGCGCTAGCTGCGCAGCATTTGTGCACCGCCGCCGTCAGTGTCAGACAGTTTGCCGTGGCATACGGAGCTCCATCGCAGTCTTTAACACTGGTAGCATGCTGCGACAGCATGGACGTGAACCGTATGTGCAGTTGACGGACTTTGAGCGAGGGCATATAGTGGGCATGCGGGAGGCCAGGTGGACGTACCACCGAATTGCTCAACACGTGCGGCGTGAGGTCTCCACAGTACATCGATGTTGTCGTCAGTGGTCGGCGGAAGGTGCAAGTGCCCGTCGACCTGGGACCGGACTGCAGCGACGCACAGATCCACGCCAAGACCGTAGGATCCTACGCAGTGCCGTAGGGGACCGCACCGCCACTTCCCAGCAAATTAGGGACACTGTTGCTCCTGGGGTATCGGCGAGGACCATTCGCAACCGTCTCCATGAAGCTGGGCTACGGTCCCGCACACCGTTAGGCCGTCTTCCGCTCACGCCCCAACATCGTGCAGCCCGCCTCCAGTGGTGTTGCGACAGGCGTGAATGGAGGGACGAATGGAGACGTGTCGTCTTCAGCGATGAGAGTCGCTTCTGCCTTGGTGCCAATGAAGGTCGTATGCGTGTTTGGCGCCGTGCAGGTGAGCGCCACAATCAGGACTGCATACGACCGAGGCACACAGGGCCAACACCCGGCATCATGGTGTGGGGAGGGATCTCCTACACTGGCCGTACACCTCTGGTGATCGTCGAGGGGACACTGAATAGTGCACGGTACATCCAAACCGTCATCGAACCCATCGTTCTACCATTCCTAGACCGGCAAGGGAACTTGCTGTTCCAACAGGACAACGCACGTCCGCATGTATCCCGTGACACCCAACGTCCTCTAGAAGGTGTAAGTCAACTACCCTGGCCAGCAAGATCTCCGGATCTGTCCCCCATTGAGCATGTTTGGGACTGGATGAAGCGTCGTCTCACGCGGTCTGCACGTCCAGCACGAACGCTGGTCCAACTGAGGCGCCAGGTGGAAATGGCATGGCAAGCCATTCCACAGGACTACATCCAGCATCTCTACGATCGTCTCCATGGGAGAATAGCAGCCTGCATTGCTGTGAAAGGTGGATATACCCCGTACTAGTGCCGACATTGTGCATGCTCTGTTGCCTGTGCCTATGTGCCTGTGGATCTGTCAGTGTGATCATGTGATGTATCTGACCCCAGGAATGTGTCAATAAAGTTTCCCCTTCCTGGGACAATGAATTCACGGTGTTCTTATTTCAATTTCCAGGAGTGTAGATACGTGTTTCAAAGTTTTACTGACCTTCAAAGTAGCCACCAGCATTGTGTATAACCCGTTGCCAGCGATGTGGAAGTCGTAGGATTCTCTTTGCAGTGCCAGTTGTGTTGACAGTTCGAGCGGCGCGGTTAATTGCCCGACGAATTTGTAGCAGTTCTGAAGCGAATGCTGTGAAATGTTTCCTTCAGTTTAGAAATCGAGTTGAACTCACTAGGGCTTAAGTCAGGGGAGTGCAGTAGGCGGTATAGCACTTAGCAGCCCCATCAATCAAACAAATCAGTAACAGCTTGCACTGTACGTGCTTGAGCATTGTCCTGCAAAATGATGGTCAGGTCCTGCAGAAAGTGTCATCACTTCGGTCTCTACGCTGATCGTAGGTTGGGTTCCAAAAAGGAACAGTATAGAGACATGGTATGATCTACAGTCCTCTGTTATTCTATCACACAAATATTTAGAGCTAGTGACTTGCTTCACGTTCTCTCCAAGCAGACGGAGGTTAACTCGTCATGGAACTTAACATACAAGGACTTTGCCTTCCTTCTTATTTATTCTCATGTTGTATCCTTGTAAAAATATCGTGTTCATTTCTTATTTGGTCTTTTGAAGACTGTTTTCAGATTCGATTAACAGTGCTACATCATCTGCAAACGTAAGCATTTACATACTTTCTGAGAGTACAGTTATTCCTTCAACACATGTATCTTTACATTCGTTTATGGCGCCTCAACGTACACGTTGATGAGTAATGCGCAGAGGCTGCTTTCCTGCTGAACACGTTCATTTACTCTTGCAAATTGTCCGTCACTTTCTTTATTTTGACTATTGTTCTTTGATTGCAATAAAGTTGCTATAATATTTTTCTGTTACGACGGTCCGACTGAATGTGTGTTAAAATTTGTATCATTTTAGGCCCGTCCACATTGTCGAAGGTCTTTTCTACCTAAATCAATAAAGCTTACAAACAGTGGTTCATTAATTTTGGGGATTTTTCCATATACTATTCTTAAGCAAATTATTGTTTCTCTAGTTCCCTCTATCTTCCGTAAATCCAAATTTATGTGTAGTGAAATTTCGATTGATTTCGTTTGATATGCCGTTGCTTTTGATTAGTATCATGTATGGGTTAGCAAGTGTCATGTGCGACAGTGTTCACACTTGTTCGATGCCGTTTTCTAAGGTATTGGTACAAGGGATGATCTTCGGAAATCTTTAGGGATTTCTCCTTTTTTATGAGTCTCAGTGATGGGCAAATAAAGAAAACTTTTTGCTTTTCCACTAGTGCTTGGAGCACTTCTCAATTTATTGCACCACAACCAGGAGCGTTTTTAGGCTTTAGTTCTTTAACTACTTGATCGAATTCTTCTCTGAGTATTTTTTTATCCAACTTCATCCCGCAATATATGTACTGTCCCTTTCATTAACTCATACTTCACCCCGGGTCCATCATACAACTTCTCTAGATATTTCTTCCAGTGTCATGCTCAGTCCTTATTGTTTGTGATATACAAACTTCATCTTTGTTTTTGGTTACAGCTCCTCTTGCCTTCGCTCTCCGAATTATGGGCTGACTAATTGGTAGGCTTATCCTACACTGCTCATCTTCATACTACCCTCAGGTTTAGTACATGTATCCTCAATCTAAGATTCTTTAGCTCTCTTCGATTCCCTGTTCACTAAATTTTTTGAGTCTGTTATATCATTTGGTTGATCTTCTTCACACCTAGATTTTTTTTAAATTAGTTTGTTTCCTAAGTTAGCTTGCAAATAACAAAGTGACAAAATTATTAAGAAATGAAAAGGGCAGCACTGAACGGAGATTTTGTGTAGTGATCTGGCACAGCTTTTAGAAGAAGAACAAAAAAATGATTGTGGTAGGTTTAGGTTCGCAGAATGTGGAGGCCGGGGAACAGATCCACTTCTTCCCGCCCATCTCCCACAGGATCTGTTGTTTAGGATCCGAGGGGCATTAACTCTAAAATGCGCAAGAACTGCACAGTTCACGTTTCGTGGCACCGATAATAACAACTCGTCTTCCAGCAGATCAGTTAGGATATTCCCTAGGAAAGCGCTACACCTTTCCACTTAGTGAAAAGCGCCACATGTCGGTGAAAATATAAATATTTTGGACTTTCATCATCAGTTACAAATTTGAAGTGTGTTGCTACAGAAAAATGTCGACGATTAGGTTGGTAGATCTTATAATTAATGAATAGGGACGCAATCGATTTTGAGGGAAAAGATATGGTACAACCGGACTAAAGGAAAGGGATTGGTTGATAGAACACACCCTGAAACATCAAGCAATTTTCCCTGTGAGTAATGGCAGGCGGAGGGGGGAATGACTACAGTATAAATGGATGCTGGTTTCAGTAGTCACATAGTTATGGGGTGGTTTGCACAGGACAGGTGGGCGTGGACAGCTGAATTGCAACTATCTCCTGAAGTCCACTAGAGCGACAAAAACAGCAGCAGCAACAACAACAGTTAACACCGACGTATTTTTATGGGTATCTATCGAAAGTGCAGAACGTTTGATGACTGGTGTTGGTTTTCGTAATCATTGCTGACATACGTTTTGTGTTACTTTTGGATCGCCGGATAAATGAAAAGGAGTCCATTGAATACTATAAGACTAGAGAACTAAATCTAGCATTTCTGGCCTCTTAAGGTAGGGACTTCCGTAGGCGAAATAAAAATGCGCGAATTCCAAAGTAATACACATCCTTATTACCTCCAACCGTCTTCAGCCAGGATAAATTGCGCAATGCCTATTCGGAATTTGTACGTGATCGTCAGTCCACGTGGCCGCATCACTTTTCCACATTACAAAGAATGGCGTAATCACCACACAAAAAGTTTAAAAAATGAGTTAAATAGCAGTATCTTTCAGGAAAATCCGGCATCGCAGAGGTCGATCAACCGGACCGGGAGCGCTATCAAGAGACGAGAAAATTGTCAGACTGACAGTAGATACTCCCTTCAAGGCATTATCACCGAACTTTGTGGTTGCGAAACTGGACGGAAATTAAGCAAGAGACGTGTTGGAATTCCTCTACAGCCAATCTCTATTAGGGTTCCTCTCGGCAACTTACACCGAATTTTGCCGAGACTTTCCTTAAAGGATTCTCTGTCTCATCCTTGTCCAACTGAGCTAGACATTCGCCTTTAATAACGTCGATATCGACGGGACGTTTTCTTGTTTGTAAGGACACTGTTCGATCTCAAAATGGTTATCGAAAGGCGAGAGAAATTTCCCTGGAAACAAGATCATAACTATATCTTTATTTATTATTCTATCCACCTTCAGCAACTGTAGTTGTATTTATTGAAATAATCAGCAACCACTTCCACAAAAGAAATTTTATTCCCTCAACCTGTTTCAGGCACCTGGTGCCTGCGAGCTAACATTAAAAAGATTTCGGCTCACATTGAAACGTCCCCTTAGAAAAATTGTACACGACTGTGGTTAAACTGACACACAATATTTTTTAGCGCAACGCAATCTGACTTTCAATAATCCCTACAAGAGAATGGCTCTGACTAACATTAACATATACATTTCACATCACTTACCTCACAAAAATCTTCGTTACTCAAGCTACTGCAATACAGCAGCTAAATAAAAGATTCAAACTACAGAAGGCACTAACTACTGATAGGCATAGTTAGCGAATGAAAGATTTTAATAGAGAACAAACAATGTATTTACCTTAATAGTCATAATATATACATCAGTTCATGACATCCATTCTTACAAATTACAAAACTTCGCCATCTCTCTCCCCACGTCCACCACTGCTGGTGGCTCACCTCCAACTGCGCTACGTGGCGTTACCAATAAGAAAACCTAAACAGCCTACTTACATAGCCCCCATACTCCCCACAAAAAAATTTACAAATTGTTTTGGGCAGTGGCCAATACAGATTTGAAAATTTTTTTCATAATTATGATTACAATAGCAAAGAAATCAAATGCACACACTTATTGATACAATGTTGGTCAAAAGCTAAAATTTTCTCACAGTCCACAATAGACAGTCCTGATCATTCATCACAGTAAAATAGCAGTGTCTTTCTCAAAGACTGAGCAATAAAAGAAAATGCACACAGAAGTAGTGGATTTCCATGCAGTCTTGAAGAAGTAGGGTTGTCCTTCGAACGGAAAGACAGTGCTGACTCTTGACATGCAGACAGGTAATGGGCCACAACAGAGCAAACCCACGGCAGAGTCAGTCGAAGTTTTGAAGAATATTGGTAGGTAGGTCAACACAGAGTAGACCCATTGTAGTCCTGGTAGAGATTACGGTATTGGTGGGCCACCAGAGGTGCAGACCCACTGCAGTCCTTGCAGAAATAATGGTATTGGTGAGTCATCAAAGGTGTAGACCCACTTCAGTCCTTGTAGAGATAGACAGTAGCCATCTGTTTCGACTGTGCAGGTGCACAATCACCATCGAAGAGTCTTGCAGAGAATATAGCAAGTCCATCAACCACCACTTGTGCACGCACAAAGTTTTTGCAATTGTCCTTAGATCCAGCAATGCTGTTAACCAGTCCCTTGCTGAATTGTAAACACACATGCAAACACTATCAGTCCCTACTTCTCACATAATGTCCATATACTATGACCAACAGAAACGTGGGAAGTGAAATGGAACTTGCAAGTTACTTAATTTGATGAACTGGTGTCAATTACAATTTTATAACATAAGAATACAATTACACAGATACAGAACATCATGAAAAAATAATAATACAGATAACATTTGTAGTAATACAGGCTTTACAAAAGAATCGAAATAACAAATACATCAGAGTTACAAAAATTACGACATAAGTACATACATAAAAGATCAGAATAACTTTTGAAACATCAACTTCACATATGAGCATTAAAATAAAACAGAATAAATAATTTCTAAGCGTCTTTACAAGGTACATAATATATTATCAGAAAAATTCTACAACATAACTCTCATTGGCTAAACACATAAAGACAGGAAAAACACAAATATACAAGTGTACACAAACACATAGCTGAATAACAGAAAGGGAAAGGACAGGGTTTGTTTTACTGCAGTATCGTGCAAATAAAACTTTCTTTACTTCTTGGAGATTTCCCTTCGTTCTTCATTATTTCAAAAAGTGCTACCTATACCTGCTTTCTGTACTTTTTTCGTAAAACTTCTCAATGCATTTCTTCCAATTCAACGCAACTCATTCTCTTATATAGTCTACCCCCTCTTAAACTAACTTAAATCTACTGAGCTCAGATGCTAAACTAACAGACGAGGCAATGCAGCAGCACAAAACAATTAATACAAGCAATGACAAAAAAGTTCAAGTAACCAAAGCAAGCAGCAATAAATGTAATAACTTATACCTAAACATGACAAACCCACAAGCAGAAAAAATAGTACACTAAAGACAACAATGCAGATAAGGGAAAGTTATAATCACATCTTAATGACTATGTAATTAAAGTGGTGCACCACAACTTATTCTATGAAATAAATTACCAAGTACTTGAAAAGAAAATTATGTATGCAGTTCCTGTTACTAGTCCCTTCTTATTGTTCTTTCCTTTCCAAGTGCTCCTTTTTTTTTTTTTGAAGAATGTGGATCATAAAATTATTATTTAACAGATCTGTTGACAGAAAGTTTTCACATTAGCAAATGCATTTACTTTTATTTTATAAAACCAATGTTATAACACAGCTGGAAAAGAGATATCAACTGAAATAAGCAATTATGCAAAGTAAAGAATAAAAACATCATTCAGTAGCTATGTGGTATTTCATAAGTCAGAAGAAGTTCTCCCAACTCTCGTAGAAAGACACTTGTCACAATCAGGTGCGCAAATGTAAGAATGTTTCGAAGAAATGAGCATGTCGTATTTGCGGTGCTTTCTACAAAGGAATGTCAATAGCGAGGATAATGGCCTCCCCTTTTTTTTTCACCTGTGCCTCTGAAAGGCACACACTAATGGCTTGTTTCCCAGTGGCTGTCGCCCAGCTGGGTGCCCACAACGCATTATGTGCAGGTGGTCACTTAACTGTCTTACCGAAATATTTACGACACCAGTTTCCGCTACAGTGGCAGTCTCACATAAAAAATTTCACAGGTCAAGAACTTGCGTTACAAATCTGTAGAAACAAAATCCTATTGATATAACAGTGTCCAAAAAAGTTCCGTCGGCATTGTAATACATTCACGCATTTACATACATTTCATAACTCTTAAAGTACGATTCTTGGTTTCCAACCACCTTTTTCATAAACCAGAGTCCCTAACCACTACTCATTATTCCTTACATTATTCGTCGACACTTCTTCAATATTTCATCACAAAGATATGTAGCATAATCAAATAACTCATATAGCATCAGCTTAAACATACCTCAGCAGCATAATTCACATCGTAGTCGTAATAATATCATAACACTTCAGTCAAATCTCAAAAACGTCATAGCTTTCTGCAATAATTTCAAAACCTAAAAAAAATTCTCTACTCATGTCAAAAGTGTCATCTACCTCAAACGTACTTTAAAAATTATGATCCCATACCAAATATGTCATTCAAAGCTCTCATAGTATCACAATGGTTCCGAAAATATATGAACAGTTCAAAAAGTACAGACAAATACAATTTCGTAAGAGTGAAGTAATCCAACTGTGTAATTACGTAAACGTCTGTCACTGATGTAGTAAAATGAATGTTTGTCTCTCCCAGTTAAATGATCAGATAGCTGTGTAATTTATGTGTTAGAGAAATATGGTACCAATGTGTAAAGTTGTATAAGCAAATACCATATTAGCAAGGGCTCCTTGTGCTTGCCAAACACATGGTACACAAAGTAAGCGTGTACCCCCCTGAGGATTAATGTAATTAATGTAATGTAATAGAGAAATATGGTACCAATGTGTAAAGTTGTATAAGCAAATACCATATTAGCTAGGGCTCCTTGTGCTTGCCAAACACATGGTACACAAAGTAAGCGTGTACCCCCCTGAGAATTAATGTAATTATACCCTCAGGTGTTACAGATTACAGCAATGGAATGAAATGAATCACGGAAATCTTTGATTCATTCTACTTCAAATATCTTTAAAAATAAATGTTTTAAGTACAAAATTAATCACTCAAATACGTGTACTGTAGCGCTAAACTATATGTCTTGTTGTAAGATAATCTCTGTGGAAGTCTCGTAGTTATCGTCCTCCGAAAGCTAAGTTCTGCAGAAGTCAATGTACTCACCTCATGATAATCAAAAGTGAAATGCTTTGCGTATAGATATCGTAGTTACTACGCTTATTGCCGTGATGAAGTAAGTACTGTACTGTAATGTATTGTTGTGCTAGAGAAAAGGCTGTCTCATTGTAGCTATACCACAAAGTTACTACTAAAACATGTTTTCATTTCCGGAAGAATTCAGAAAAACTGTGCAGATATAAAACAGAAATATCGCAAAAGCAACATTGTAAATTGTCACTCATTAGTAGCTTCGTGATATAATTGTGTAGCTGTGAAATAAACTAACCACTGTGTCATCTGATATCTTGCAGAAAGTACGTTAAATCTGGAATGTATTTTCAAGTAAACCAAAATGTTGCATTAAAATCTCATTAACAGTATATGTTCTAAGTATGTAAGGCTTATAGTCGTTACGTAATCGTGCAACTAACAAGCAAGAATGTACAAATAACAACACTGTGTCGTCTGTTCACTATAAAAATGCATTCGTAATTTCTGTTTAAAAATGTTCCCTAGGTTCTAGATTGGATAGTTAACTTCAAAACATTGTTGCATGTTAACAGTTTCTCAGTGTGACAAAGCGTACTAGAAATGTGAAGTGAAATGTTTTATGGCAAAGACAAAGTTAAAAAGCAGATTATCTTTCAATAAACGGTTTTACATGTGAAATGTAGTACAATCCTTTACTCTTCCTAGTACGCAGTCAACTGAAAAGCAATTATCATGTTTTATACGTCGATATGGAATGCTAAATCTTTTCTCAAAGTTAGTGTCTCTGTTATTTTTCTCTGAGCCAGCAGGCGCAGGTGGCTGCCTGCGGTGCGAGTCATTGTTTCTCTGTTGGCGCGCACCGTTATTGGGATTAGGAGACCTAACTTCTACAAATTCACCTTGTCGAGAGGGCCCAGCTCTGTTTGAATAGCGCCAGTTCTGATGAAATTTCGGTGTGTCGTTACGATCATATCGTCTGTCGTCATGTCGGTAATTTCTGTAATTTCTTTCTTGTTGGTCACGTGGTGGAGAATTTCTCCCTGAATCGTAACTGCGTGCTGGACCGTTGCGTCTGAAGTTATTCTGTCTCCCTTGATAGTAATTATTTTGGTTCCCATATTGTTTGTTTCTCTGATTGTCTCTGTGATAGTCACTACCGCGGAGAGGTGATCTTTCCCTGTAATTATTACTACTCTGCCAACGGTTGTCATACGGGTGGTGTCTGTTTTGGTCGCGATTTGTATTGTGAGAATAGCCTTGTCGTGTCCAGTTATTATTTCTTTCATCGCGGAATTGCGACGGATGTGACCTGTAATTGTTGTGTTCCTGTTTTCGCGTTCCGCGATTGTCAGTGTCAATTTCTAATTCTTGTAATATCCTCTGAAAAGCTTCAATGTCGTCTTTGCAACGTCCTGCCAAAATAATATGCCGTAAATGTTCAGATAATTTGCTTAAGCAAATGCGGATGAGTTCTGAAGGGCTGTAAGGGTTTGAAAGATACTGATTCTTATGTAACATGTCTTCGAAATATTTCACAAGACTGGAAAATTCAGATTGTTCGAAATGTTTCATCATTATGATGCCATGTTTTACTCAGTCTTGTGTAGCTTGAGACCAATATGCTGAGAGGAAGGCATTATAAAATTCTCCTTCACTGTGGCAATCGTGAATGACCGATCGCATTCTTACAGCTGGTTCATCCTCCAAGTAGCCACACATAAATTCTAATCTGTGTTCTAATGACCAGTTGGGAGGAAAACAATGAGAGAATTGATGAAGCCACGCTTGTGGATGAATGTCGTTGCCAGAATTCTTAAATGTTTTGAATTTACGTGTAGTAATGAACAGCTTATAGTCAAAATCATCATGTCGGCGAGTCGCATGTCGGTCATTGTTACGTCGTTTCGGCGGTTCCATCTCAAAATTCGGTGTACTTTGCCAATTTCTTTCATAATTTCCGAAGTTTCCTGTGTTATTATTTTGTGGTTGTTCTGTATTTCTATGTCCCTCTTCCCGTACTGGTGCGCGAGTGTCCTCTGAAATATGTAATTCTTGTATTACTTGAGCCAACTGATCTTGCACTTCCCGCATTTCTCTTTTGTGCTGTGTGTTGATTTGATTTTGATTCTGTTTGAATTTTCTAATTTGTTCATGCTCTGCGCTTCAGTGTCAGTGAAGGCTACAGGTTTTGTGTCATTCAGATCATCATCTACCTTTGTAGATAAGTTTGTGAACTGATCTGAAAGTTCGGCTACTTTATCAGATAGTGAAACTCTTCTGTATCATTCAGATCTTCATCTACCTTTGTAGTGCGTTTTTCTGAACCAAATTCAGAGTGTCCAATTGTGTTGAAATCGTATCTACTGTGTCCTTTAAGTTTTCCTGAGTTTTTGCAAGTTGCGTAACCGATTCGGTTGATGCAACTGAGTCAATTTTAGCTTGCAAGGTATCATGATTTTTATTAACAACAGTTTGCAGTTCTTTTATGGCTGCTTCGTGATTCTGTAATGCATTTTCATGCCGCGAAAAAATAGGTTAAAAATGCTCACAAATTTGTGTTTTTACGTCATTAAAGACTTTTTGACATTTCGATTCAATGTTATGTAACTCATTAGTTAAATCTTCACGTGTTTGTCCAAGCGTGGTGTCTAATTTCCGAAGATTTATTTCCATTGTGTCTAACTTTTGAAGATTTTGTCCCATTTGTTTCTGATTTTGTTCAAGCGTTGTGTCTAACTTCTGAAGATTTTGTTCCATTGTGTCTAACTTTTGAAGCTTTTGCTATGTTTGTCTCTGATTTTGTTCCATTGTGTCTAACTTTTGAAGCTTTTGTCCCATTTGTTGCATTAATTGTAATAACAATGCACTGGTGTCTGAAACATGTTCTTTAGTGCTATTCGGCAATGCATTTGAAGCGGGAATATTCGCAGTTTGAAAAACAGAAAATGTGTCTTGACTTATTTGAGAAAACGGTGAGGACGCAAAATCTGAATCTACAGTATTTGCAAGATTGTGTTCTGTCATTTCGGAGTCCTGAGGCGAGCTGTTGCCGACCGATCGATCGATAATGCTTCCCTATTCACTAATTGTTTCACTGCCTACACCATTATTTGCAACCAGCTCCATTTCCCTATGCACAATTACCAAATTACTCCTTTGAACATTAGTTAATTCATTACATGGTGGCGCTAACACACTGCTTTCGTCTTCACTGTCATTTCTCAGTTTACTTTGGAGCCTAGTATTACGTTTTTCACACGCCATTATTGTCACAATATTTCAGATGATAACACAGAAAAACACAATTTGAAGAGCAAAAATAAGAGAACACATTAACATAGCACTGAAAATAATATCTAGTTAATTGCAAGCGCAGCTGCGAAATACTTGGTGCAAATCTACATGCATGCCACAACTGTTTTACTGTACAACAATGAAAGACTACAACTACAAAGGAAATTCTCTCTATAATTACGTGCTAGCAATAAACAAAAGCTACACTAATTACACAAACTACAAGAAAAAAATCAGAAGATTCCAGTGAGGTATCCTCGGCTAAGGGTCGACATATGAAACGTCCCCTTAGAAAAATTATACACGACTGTGCTTAAACTGACACACAATATTTTTTAGCGCAACGCAATCTGACCTTCAATAATCCCTACAAGAGAATGGCTCTGACTAACATTAACCTATACGTTTCACATCACTTACCTCACAAAAATCTTCGATACTCAAGCTACTGCAATACAGCGAGCGCCACTACTGCCAGCTAAATAAAAGATTCAAACTACGGAAGGCACTAACTACTGATAGGCATAGTTAGCGAATGAAAGATTTTAATAGAGAACAAACAATGTATTTACCTTAATAGTCATTATATATATATATCAGTTCATGACATCCATTCTTACAAATTTCAAAACTCCGCCATCTCTCTCCCCACGTCCACCACTGCTGGTGGCTCACCTCCAACTGCGCAACGCTACGCGCTGCCCAACACTACAATGACAGACAACAATGCAAACCAGCCACAGACTGCAGACGGCACAGCCAGTGATTTTTCATACAGAGCGCTACGTGGCGTTACCAATAAGAAAACCTAAACAGCCTACTTACAACATGCGGTTCCTCTTCGTCGAAATGTGTTGGCTCAAACTCGTCTAGGCTTTAAACCGCACGTGCCGCATTACATGCCCCAAAATTAGACAATTGTGACCCTTTGGTTAGCTGGCCGGGGTGGCCGTGCGGTTCTAGGCGCTACAGTCTGGAACCGCGCGATCGCTATGGTCGCAGTTTCGAATCCTGCCTCAGGCTTGGATGTGTGTGATGTCCTTAGGTTAGTTAGATTTAAGTAGTTCTAAGTTCTAGGGGACTGATGACCTCAGATGCAAAGTCCCATAGTGCTCAGAGCCAACCCTTTGGTTAAATTGTCTGGCTGATGGCAAGTTTGCGAAAATGTATGAAACAAAGTTAATGTAACATATAATAACAGTAATAACAATATCGGGAAGTAAATTGACGAACCATAAATGACATAGGCCACACAATTACGATTTGGTTAGAATAATTATTATTCAGGAAGGAAACTAATAGTGGAACTGGCCGTATTTAGGGTTAGTGTTATACTCGAGGGCACATTTCGATCACTCACAGTCCCATAGCGAAACATAAGTCCAACACTCCAACTCGTTAACTAAGCGAAAAGTTAGAGTTCACATCAGCGGCACTGCTGCTCACTGCTCAGACACTAAGTCCCGCGATACCACACAACGCGAAATTTTCTAAGTCGTTTCACTTCCTAGCAGCCTAAAGACCGTCTCCATCCGAACTGTACCCTTTGGTGTCTCCAGCCAGACTGTCTGCTTTCGCGACTGCACCACAACTCCCTCTGCCCGTCCCCAGGCGCGCTTCCCCCGCGCCCAACACACTCGCTCAACTGACTACTACAGTGCCCTTTCCTGAAGCCGTCCATCTGATTGGCTACAGCTTATTCTACATTATTTACATTTTTACATATTTAAATAATCAAAACTTGACCACTTTCACGTTCTAAATAAAGTAACAATGATATCCATTGTTAAATTCTTTTACATAAAACCAATACAATTTCCTTCTCAAATTTGAATGTCACTGCCAGTAGCTTCCACCATTTGGCTTTCTGATGAATAAATAAAGAACGAAATTAACTATTATGCACTAAACTTTACAACAACTATTCTATTACCTAATGGTTCAATAAGGAGTCATGCTGTCATCGTTCAATCTGTTTTGTGTGGAGGAAATGATGACCTGATGCTTAACTGAAAATACTGATAATTTAAATTTACTATATCTTTTAAACAAATAAAGTTACAGAGTTGATATTCACAATATTTGTCATTTAATGATGTGCTTCTGTATGAAATGTCGATCATTAAGAGCAACCAAAGTGTTCAGATTTTAGCATTCAGGTCTTTGTTACAAAACTTGTTAATTTCACTTTAACAGTAAATGCTAAACTATTATAGATATGATCAACATTCGAGTTTTATCGAGGTTAGCCTGAAAATTGATGACGGATGGTAGATTAAAATTACTGTGGCTTCATTCCCTGCATCACTACAGAATTAAATAGTTTTGATAAATGTTTCTCTTCATGGCTAATTTAGGTCCGCCATATTTAACACTGCTACGTCTCTCTAGCCACAGACAGCTTCCACGGGTTTCCCTATGGCGTAGGTTCTCGTCTGTCTCACTCGCCCACTACAGCACAATGTGAATTTCCCCATCTCGTGGCTAATCTGCACATGGTCCTGGACGAAAAGGTTCGTTTCACAGTTCCTGAAGGCTGACTCTTTCGGCCATATACTTAAATGAGAGTGAAATGCTCGTTAACTCACATGCCCGTATTCAGAAGGTTATACCTATCGCATTATTTGTGAGTGTCAAAAGAAAGATGCATGCAGCATATTGGACAAAAATAGGCACTATGTGCACATGGCCCAGAAATATGATGGATGCTTCTTATTTTTGACACTCGCAAATAATGCGATAGTTGTAACCGGCTGAAGACGGGCACCAGGTGCCTGAAACTGGTTAAGCGAACAAAATTTCTTGTGCGGAGCTGGTTGCTGTTTATTGTGAGTTCATTACATTGCTGTCCCACTCGGTGTGTATTTTCGGTAATATACGTGGCCATGGGCATCCGCAGGAGTTTAACCAAGAGGACACAAAATTCCAAAAGTTTCATTTTGGTACAAGTGATTTGGCAAGTTTGAGAATGTGTCGTGCCCTAAGAAAGAAATTCCCACTAAATGCACTAAGCTGATAGTATCTTATGTGTTTGATGTTTAGTCACTCCATTTTTTTAAGGTAGATTACCGCTGTATGTTAATAGTAAGCATATTTCATTAGTACAGTATATCCCAAGTGTACCTTTCTATATTATTAACACGAATATGGATGAAAGAGACTTTTGGAAATAACCATCAAACTGAACGTTCAGATGGTTCAAATGGCTCTGAGCACTATGGGACTTAACATCTGAGGTCATGTCCCCTAGAACTTACAACTACTTAAACCTAACTAACCAAAGGACATCGCACCCATCCATGACCGAGGCAGGATTCGAACCTGCGACCGTAGCGGTCGCGTGGTTTCAGACTGAAACGCCTAGAACCGCTCGGCCACTTCGGCCGGCCAAACTGGACGGTAGGAGCTTTTCTTGACTGCCTAGGACTGAACCAAAATGGTCGTCATCTGCCTGGTTTAGCACAGTCTTGTGTAGACATAGGAACTGGATTACAGAACTCATAATGCTATGGCTGTAAGTCGCGCAGGGTTGCAGCGATACATAGTTTAAGAGCCATATAGTTGAAGAAGATCCAAAACCTTCTTATTTCATATTCCACCAGTATTTCCTCTCGACGAGCATAAAAAGTTGTGTTTTTTCTGTGTCTGGAGCTGCAGACGAGGTATGATTTTATACACCAACAGTATCGATTGACCGTGTTCTTCGTACTCTATTATAATCGTCCCACCGTGTAAGACAGCATGAATTCTGAGCGAGGCTTGGTGGATCAAATGCCTAATGTTAAGATTGTGAGCGTACAAGCTGTGGGGGAGAGTAGAGCGGCAGTTTCCCGGTACAGAGCACGTGGCTGGCGGTTGCTACGGGACCGTGGCGAGCGTCAACCGTTTACGCGGCCTTGGAAAAACCCGAGCGGAAACTTAGCAGGGGAGCGTATGGCTGTGTTTTCGCGCTTGGAGGAATTTATATTCCAGAGAAAAATTGATAAAAACAAAACTAAGAGTGACATGGAGGTGGGAGTTGGCACTCATGGACAGAAAAATATGAAAAGCTAAATTATCTAAAAAGTGTTGAAATGTGTGTGAAATCTTATTGGACTTAACTGATAAGGTCATCAGTCCCTAAGGTTACACACTAGTTAACCTAAATTATCCTAAGGACAAACACACACACCCATGCCCGAGAAAGGACTCGATCCTCCGCCGGGTCCAGCCGCACAGTCCATGGCTGCAGCGCCCTAGACCGTTCGGCTAAAACCGCGCGGCTAAATTGCCTAGGCGCGGTACAAAAATATGTAATATTTTAAAAGTTATTGTTGTCTAAACAATTGTAAATCTATGAAAGTTCAAAAGCTAATATCTGCACAATGCTTCGGCCGATTTACATAAACAAAGTGTCTAAGGATGCGGCTAGTAGGGCTGCATCGAGCAATCGTACCCAATTTAGGAGAATCTGTACCACTTTTTAATGATAGGTCGGTATATGGGATTCGATAGAGAGAAACTGTGTTTTTGGTAATAAATAAATGTAAAGAGACGAAACTAATGACAGCATTCTAAAGAGGTAGATGAGTAATTAAGTATGTATTTTTATTTGTTTATTTATGTGAAGTATCAAACATCTGGGAAAAACAATATCACACCACAAGAACATTATTTGTGAAAAACGGTGGCAGATACAGAAAATCTGACCTTAAATTGTTATTGCTTGGAAATTTTCCGTATTTTTCAATGTATCATATATGTTTTGTGTTTAATTTTAGAATATTCACAATTTTTGTTAAACATTGTTTTGCGTTAGACAGTCGTTCCGAGTGTGGATAGGGGAGCCATCTTTGAGGGAGTTGGTTCTGAGCGGCCGGCCGCGATGGCCGAGCGGTTCTAGGCGCTTCCGCCCGGAACCGCGCGGGTGTCGGGTTCGAGTCCTGCCTCGGGCATGGATGTGTGATGTCCTTAGGTTAGTTAGGTTTAAGTAGTTCTAAGTTCTAGGGGACTGATGACCTAAGAAGTTAAGTCCCATAGTGCTCAGAGCCATTTGAACCATTTTTGGTTCTGAGCGACGCTAAGAGCCGGACGTGCCGTCCATCTGGGGGTAGCAGTGGGTTGGTTGCCACGTTCGGGGACAAGAACGAGTATGTATGCAGCGACGTTCGAAAGCGATCAAGTGGAGCGCAACATAGTGGTTCAGGGCAGCAGAAGTGTGAACAGACTGTGGAGTGCCGTGATCGCGACATATGAATTTTGTAGCGAACTGTCGTACATCAGTTATAAACGGCCGCCCTTACCTAACAGCATCTCAACTGCATTTTAAGTGTTCAGTGAATACACTGAAGAAAAATGAATTTCTTGTTCAAATTATAAATCAACGTGAGTGACTCAGTATTTTAAATTTCACCACAGTACCTGCCTGTGTTGTTTTGATATATTTTATTTCAGCTTAAAATTGTGTTTACGACAGGTGTGAGCTGGCACCCTATGACGAAACACACAGCCAAACGTTGAGACCAGCCACATCTCTGGGCCACTCAATTAAGCTGAGTGTAACAAATATACATATTTTCGCGCCACAGCACGTGGGGACTCGAGCCAAACTATTCAAACTTCAGTTTGTAGTGACCAGTAGAGTCTTAAGATTAAGATATGTGCAGGCTGTTCTCGTGGGGATTGGGGACAGGTGTCAGACAGGTACACTGCGTAATGCGCCATGTTTGTAATGTGGCAGGTATTGGAACTGTCTGCTTCTGTAGCTTATAATGGGCTGTAAAAGGGAGCGACAAAGGAAAGATCAGGTACTCCTTATTTTGGCAGTGTTCTATAAATAATCATACACTCCAAGATTGAAAAACAACGCCGAAACAGTTACCACCATAAGATAGTGGAATAACTTCCAGCAAACAACATGAGAACCAAACAATGTACAATTTTCTGAGGTCTCTGTGTTACGCCTTCATGTGGTTGACTAGAATCGACACAAACATTTATAGGAATACATGAGTATTGGGGCAAGGAGGTTCCGCTCATCTCTCTATTGTTGCCAGATGTATTCAAGATGGCGGCGATGACGTAATCTGAGATGGCGGTGTGTAGATTTGCCAACAGCGCATGACGTCATTCAAGATGGCGGCGATGATGTCATTCAAGATGGCAGATATTGACGGGAAGCTGGAATTATGGAGGGACGGTCGGTCAATTGGACTACTTCCACTAACCTACCCCCTCCCCCAGAAAATGGTGGGAAGCTCAAATTACATCAGAATAATGCAGCCTCTACTAACCTAAGAAAATAGCGGGAAAGACAGAGCAGTTGGGCTATCTCCCCTAACCCAAGTCATCTGACTGCCACCGCTTCTTAGGGACTGGCGCGAAGTTTGAATTTTGACGGTAAAGGAAAGTCTGTTGGGCTATCTCTACTAACCTAAGAAAATGACGGGAAAGAAAGAACTCTTGGACTACCTCCACTAACCTAAGTCACACGACCGCCATCTCTTCGTAGGGACTGGCAGGGAGAGGACTCGACCTATGCTAGACATAAGTCTTTATTATTTTGCATGCACTATTTTATTCAAACAATTAGAGGCACTACCGCCATCCAGTGTGGTCGCCAAGGGGTCCGAACTCCAACTGACCTTCTACACAGTCCCACCACAGGGTGCTGTCATCCCTCCTGGATGTAATCCAAGATGGTGAGGGGAAATGGAGGGAAACAGTGGAGTCGCCATGCGGTGTGGGCTCTAACTGATCTAGTAAACAGTACCACCGCCATAGGGCGCTCTCACATGATGTAATCCAAGATGGCTGCCATGTTGTCAGCTGATGATGCAAGTATCGTTATCCAAGATGGTGGGAAACAGCGAGCTCGCCACGAGGTCCAAGTGGTCTAGAACACAGTTACACCACCAGACAGCGTTGTCGTCCAGTCCATGACGTAACCCAAGATGTCGGGGAAAAGATTATGGGAAAAAGACTCTACCTGTGCTGGTCATTAGCCTTTTATTTTGCAGGCAGTGTCTCCACCATGGGACCTATAGCTTGTACACAGTACTGGCACCAGAGAGCGCTTTCATCTGTGACATAACCCAAGATGACAGTGTGGAGGGGAAAATGACTCAGCCTGCCCAGGGCTGCTGGAGAGAGTAAGGAAGGAGTGTACTTTCTCTATTTTGGAAAAATTTCTTTAGGGACGGATTTTGAGATATAATATTTTTATCACACTAACACAAAACACTCGCCCTGATGGGCTTAAGGTCACAATAAACAGTCTGGAGACCTGCAAACTACTTGTAAATAATGCAACAGACACACTTGCTAATTGTAAACTGTCAAAATAATGCATTCCACAGCCTACACACATGCAAACTACTACACCGAAATAATTTCAATACACAGCACAGAGAACTGCAAACTGCTCCTAAATAATGCAGTACACCAATGTGCAGACACAATATCATCTCGTAAACTATCCAAATGACCCATAGCATAGCCTACAGACCTACTAGCAAAATAATGCAACAGTCACACAATGTCCATTGGACTGCAAAGGAGCCTACCGGCAGGCCCAAGAAGTGACATGGCCGTCAACTGTCAAACCAAGCACAGGACCTGTAAGCATGAAGCATGAGATGGCGACATCCCTTTCATACTTGACACCTAATAAATTCCTCTCTAAATACGTGTTCACCTAGGCACCATTGCTGATGTGACCGGATGGGAGACAAGACCTATTTGCAGAGCACGCAGATGCTGCCATGAGGCACCGCCAGACACAAGCCAGAGTAAGCCACCGCTCTCATGCTGATGCTACCTGCAGTGAGCAGGTGAAAGTTGTTTCTGTTTTCGGGTATCAGTTAAGAGTTCTCCAAGTGCTATACTAACATCACAGAACTCCAACACGCACTGACGCCGCTACCATACGTGAGACACCTCTGGGCGGCACATGTGTTTTACCATTGCTGATGCAATATTGGGGGATACTGACGTCACCAAATAGCACAGGGTGCATTGTTCAAATGGCTCTGAACACTATGGGACTTAACTTCTGAGGTCATCAGTCCCGTAGAACTTAGAACTACTTAAACCTAACTAACCTAAGGGCATCACACACATCCATGCCCGAGGCAGGATTCGAACCTGCGACTGTAGCAGTCGCGCAGTTCCAGACTGAAGTGCCGAGAACCACTCGGCCACCCTGGCCGGTGGTGCATTGTTCCTTGTGCGACATGCGAGATGTGTCGAACTGTGCTTAACAGCCCAGCATGAGTGATGTAATGCCGCGAAGTCGGAAATTATACAGTGTCCCAGAAATAGTTAATGCTTGCTTTCTTGATGTCTCAGCTTGTATGCACGGAAATTCTTGCCCTAACAGAACCTGTTTACGAAAATAGCGCAGATGAACCTCAAAAGCATTCTTCCTCGGGGTCCTAATGTAGCACCCAATCCATCACATGTTAGTCTTCCTGCTTTCATCATACGCAAACATTCTCACCGCTATGTAGAGACCCCTATATCTGATCACGAGGGATGTTGTGTGAATGAATCGAGCATTATGATTGGCTCTTACCGAATTTATACTCCGAATTATTGATGCCGCTGGTGAGTAAGCAACGTCCGCCTTTTCTTTCTTTCTGCAGACAAGACTTGCAGTGGGAAAAAAAATTTTGCACATGTAGCCAAATTGTACTGACAATTAAACCCTGGAAAGTGCCCCTACATATCGTCAGATATGGAAAGACTCTTTCTTACTCACTTACACTACTCTCCCACTGAGGACAGGAGCTTGAATATTAAAGCATGAAACCGATCTCCAACCCAGCAACATATCAACGCATACCATGTCGATGTAGTAAACATACAATTCCTATCCTGCACCATACAAAATCATCCGTTTACATCATTCATACATATACTGCGAAGACATACAGCTTCAGATACATCCCTCATAGCACTAGATAGTCCCCTGCGAGGTCGGTGGTCATCCATTATCGACAGGTGACCAGAGTGCCCTCAGCGGATCGAAGTCACTCTCAGAACTATTCTACAAATTCGGTCTCGCTTCCCCTTGGCACAAACACATTACTGTTTCTGGTTCAGACCTGCTTGCTTGCTCTCTTTTCTACACCCATCCCCAGACTCGGGGATTACAAGAACACATGTAATTCCGCATGGTTTGCCACAATATTATACCATTTCCGCAGTACTTCTCGATATCAAGCACACGGCTGCATCCTACAATTGTTCTACGTCAGATCTGTCCATGTGATCATGACATAACATCTCGTTCTGAGTTATAAAACTGCTTGTAAATGTAGCACAGCTGCCAACACCTAGCCCAAATGCACTGATCAGGGGATGTATTATAATACTGTACTATCCGGTCACCTCCACATTTGAAGAGCGTATGCTCTGTTTTCTGTATGTCTGTGTATATGCATATGTCACTGATGGCTCCGAGGACCCAGTCCCCTCTGCTGGTGGACCAAACTTCAAACATAGAGTACATGTTCGATATAACACATCGTTGGTCCACCTGCAAACCCTATTGCAGCCATGACGTGGGGTGAAGGTCCCTATATATAGTAGATGGAAGATCCACACTCAAAAGTTACTCGGATTTGGTAAATTGTGGATTATGTCACAGGAGGGATGACGGCACCCTCTGGTGGTTGTACTATGTACTAGGTCATTTGGTAGTGTCTCTAATTGTTTAAATAAAATAGTGCATGCAAAATAATAAAGACTTATGTCCAGCACAGATCAAGTCCCCTCCCTGTCAATCCCTAGGATGAGGTAGCGGTTGAGTGACTTAGGTTAGTGGAGATAGTCCAAGTACCCTTTCTTTCCCACCATTCTCTTAGGTTAGTAGAGGTAGCCCAAGTGACCTTCTTTACTGACAAAATTCAAACTTCACGTTAGTCCCTAGGAAGAGGTGGCGGTCAGATGACTTGGGTTAGTGGAGGTAGCCCAACTGCCCTTTCTTTCCCACCAGTCTCTTAGGTTAGTAGAGGCTGCATTATCCTGATGGAATCAGAACTTCCCAGCAATCCCTAGGATGAGATGGCGATTGGATGACTTGGGTTAGTGGAGGTGGCCCAACTGCCATTTGTTTCCTGCCATTTTATTATGTTAGTAGAGGCTGCATTATCCTGATGGAATTTGACCTTCCCACCATTTTCTGGGCGACAGGGTTAGGTTAGTGGAGGTAGCCCAATTGACCGATCTTCCTCCCTAAATTCAAACTTCCTGCTAATATCCGGCACCTTGAATGACGTCATGGCCGCCATCTTGGATGACATGTGCTGTTGCCAAGTCTACACACCGCCATCTTGTATGACGTCATCGCCGCCATCTTGGATACGTCTGGCAATAGTGGAGAGTGGGGCAGAACCCTCCTTTCCCCAACACTTACTTGAGAATTTTGAAGCCAGTAAAAAGTCTACCACAGATTGGCATACGCACATGGCATGTCTGTGCCATCTTCATACAGCTGCAACTGGGAAGAATTTTATATCGTGTACGAGGGTGTGAAGATTAAAGTTTTATGTCCTGTCAACGCTGACATCGTTAGAGACAGAGCCCAAGTTCAGACTGGGGAAGAGTGGAGAAGAAAATCAGCCGTTCCCTTTCAAAGGAACCATCCCGGAATTCGCCTTAAGCGATTTAGAGGGGTCCCAGAAAATCTTAATCTGGATGTCCGAACGAGGATAAGACTTGCAGGCCAGTGTGCCGACCACTGCCCTGCCACCTCTTACAGTATCATTGCAGTGATGTATCTAAAATATCTAGATAACAGATAAAGTTGCACGAAACATCTACGAACACACCAGTACTGCATCAGCGTACTCTGACTGGCCAGATGTCACGGGAGTGCACTGACGTCGATGTTACACGTGTGCTGCTGGCAGAGACGGCTGTCCGCGATGGCGCTCGTCTGGCTCAGTTGCAGAGCGCCTGCCGCCCATACGGCTCAGAAGACCCATCTGACACAGCCCACTTGTGGCCGCCCTGTGCAGCGCTTCATGCGTGTGCGGCGGTGAACCTCCACCCTGATACTGATCAACTCGGTAACCCGAATTCCTGTGTAACCTTCGATACGCTGTGGCCGATGCGTCCTGCACCGATTGCCATTCCAGGTTCAAGCAGTTAACTAGCGACGCCCTGCCATACGATATAATCTGCGAACACTACTAAATTACAGACCAACAAACCCAAACATGTATTAAAATCCAGGCATATATAAAATTCAATGTAAAGTACGTGATAAATTCTATATTAGTCAGACTTGACGAAATTCGATACCGAGAATACATTAGAGAGACTGACAGCAACCCATCAACTTTCTTCCACCACTCGAAAACAGAACGACATACAGAAAAAATGGCTCTGAGCACTATGGGACTTAACATCTATGGTCATCAGTCCCCTAGAATTTAGAACTACTTAAACCTAACTAACCTAAGGACATCACACAACGCCCAGCCATCACGAGGCAGAGAAAATCCCCGACTCCGCCAGGAATCGAACCCGGGAACCCGGGCGTGGGAAGCGAGAACGCCAACGCACGAGAACGACATACATAGGATGACAAGCTCTCGAGGTTTTTACACACTTCACAAAAAGGACAGCTAATGACTGTTCTTGAAAAAAATCGACAATGAAGCTCCAACCTAGATACTGTTCAACTAGGAAACCCGAATTCCTGTGTAGCCTTCAATATGCTGTGACCGATGCGTCCTGCACCAGTTGCCATTCTAGGTTCAAGTAGTTAACTAGCGACGCCCTGCCATACGACATAATCTGGGAACACTACTAAATTACAGACAAACAAACCCAAACATGTATTAAAATCCAGGCATATATAAAATTCAATGTAAAGTACGTGATAAATTCTATATTAGTCAGACTTGACGAAATTCGATACTGAGAACACATTAGAGAGACTGACAGCAACCCATCAACTTTCTTCCACCACTCGAAAACAGAACGACATACAGAGGATGATATTAATCGAGCTCTCGAGGTTTTTACACACTTCACAAAAAGGACAGCTAATGACTATTCTTGAAAAAAATCGAAATTATTCACAAACAGAATACTACCCCCAAGAAATTCTAAATGAAGAGATCGATTGAAACACAAATATTACACAGAAAATTTTATTGAAATTGTCCTTACAAACACAAGATAAATAGAAAAAAAAAAATCTGCGAACGTGTCAGAGATTATGTTTCCACGAAATTAAAAATAACCACTGGAAACCACACATTTAAGAAAACAAGATCGGGGAGTTGCAACAAACCTCACATAACAATTCCATAAAAAATTGTTGGATTAAATTAAATATAAGCGTAGAACTAGATACGCACGAATTATACAGCCTATGTACTGTAGATGCTAAGAACAAAGATATGATCTACGCAATATCATAGAAGCAAACAGCCTGTAACGATACACATCGCTCACTCAACTGTGAATACAGCTGTCGCGAAACGTCATTATGGAATAAACTTCCATAATTCGACAACTACGCTTCCCAAGCATGCATACACTCAATATCGCCTGTACTCCTATCTGTTACGTGTCCACAAACTTGAGCAATACCTTACGATGGCATAGACGAGTGTTTTGCAAGCACTTCTTGTAGTTTCCCAGAATACTATGAGTCAACTGAAGCAGCCCACCTACTATACCTATGTTATACCTAGGTACACTCCTGGAAATTGAAATAAGAACACCGTGAATTCATTGTCCCAGGAAGGGGAAACTTTATTGACACATTCCTGGGGTCAGATACATCACATGATCACACTGACAGAACCACAGGCACATAGACATAGGCAACAGAGCATGCACAATGTCGGCACTAGTACAGTGTATATCCACCTTTCGCAGTAATGCAGGCTGCTATTCTCCCATGGAGACGATCGTAGAGATGCTGGATGTAGTCCTGTGGAACGGCTTGCCATGCCATTTCCACCTGGCGCCTCAGCTGGACCAGCGTTCGTGCTGGACGTGCAGACCGCGTGAGACGACGCTTCATCCAGTCCCAAACATGCTCAATGGGGGACAGATCCGGAGATCTTGCTGGCCAGGGTAGTTGACTTACACCTTCTAGAGCACGTTGGGTGGCACGGGATACATGCGGACGTGCATTGTCCTGTTGGAACTGCAAGTTACCTTGCCGGTCTAGGAATGGTAGAACGATGGGTTCGATGACGGTTTGGATGTACCGTGCACTATTCAGTGTCCCCTCGACGATCACTAGAGGTGTACGGCCAGTGTAGGAGATCGCTCCCCACACCATGATGCCGGGTGTTGGCCCTGTGTGCCTCGGTCGTATGCAGTCCTGATTGTGGCGCTCACCTGCACGCCGCCAAACACGCATACGACCATCATTGGCACCAAGGCAGAAGCGACTCTCATCGCTGAAGACGACACGTCTCCATTCATCCCTCCATTCACGCCTGTCGCGACACCACTGGAGGCGGGCTGCACGATGTTGGGGCGTGAGCGGAAGACGGCCTAATGGTGTGCGGGACCGTAGCCCAGCTTCATGGAGACGGTTGCGAATGGTCCTCGCCGATACCCCAGGAGCAACAGTGTCCCTAATTTGCTGGGAAGTGGCGGTGCGGTCCCCTACGGCACTGCGTAGGATCCTACGGTCTTGGCGTGCATCCGTGCGTCGCTGCGGTCCGGTCTCAGGTCGACGGGCACGTGCACCTTCCGCCGACCACTGGCGACAACATCGATGTACTGTGGAGACCTCACGCCCCACGTGTTGAGCAATTCGGCGGTACGTCCACCCGGCCTCCCGGATGCCCACTATACGCCCTCGCTCAAAGTCCGTCAACTGCACATACGGTTCACGTCCACGCTGTCGCGGCATGCTACCAGTGTTAAAGACTGCGATGGAGCTCCGTATGCCACGGCAAACTGTCTGACACTGACGGCGGCGGTGCACAAATGCTGCGCAGCTAGCGCCATTCGACGGCCAACACCGCGGTTCCTGGTGTGTTCGCTGTGCCGTGCCTGTGATCATTGCTTGTACAGCCCTCTCGCAGTGTCCGGAGCAAGTATGGTGGGTCTGACACACCGGTGTCAATGTGTTCTTTTTTCCATTTCCAGGAGTGTATTTGGAGACGGTCTTAATTTTAATAAACGTTGGTGAACTCGGTAAGTAAAACTGGCCACTTACCCCAGAGGCAGAGGGGTAAGCAGCTCTTCCAATCTGGGGTTGGAGTATGTCAAAAGGGGGATGTTCTATTGTTTGTCTTCCAATACTAACAACTGTGTGTGTGTGTGTGTGTGTGTGTGTGTGTGTGTGTGTGTGTGTGTGTGTGAAATCCTATGGGACTTATCTGCTAAGGCCATCAGTCCCTAAGCTTACACACTACTTAACCGAAATTATTCCAAGGACAAACACATACAGCCATGCCCGAGTGAGGACTCGAACCTCCGTCGGGACCAGCCACGCAGTCAATGACTGCAGCGCCTCAGACCGCTCGGCTAATCTCGCGCGGCGTCACGGAAGTAACGTGGAATTATTAATGCGTATTACAGCGACGGTCATCTTCAAATGCGGTGCCAATTTGGAGCAAGGAATATGAAATTAAATTAAGTCTATCGTAATACAACGCAATGGGAAGAAAAAATATTCAGGACATTTATTATCGTGTCTCATATTGCATAACCCATTTAAATACAAGTTCAATACTATCGTCATTATTGAACTAATCATCTGCTCGCACGGACAACACAACGCTTTAGTCAGCCAATTACAATGCCACAACTTCGTAGTCACTGAGAGTAGCAGCAATCTGAAACCGTGAACGAACAGTCAGCACTCGTAGGTGTTACGAAAGGTGACGCCTTTCAACGATCAGTACTTGGCGGGCCCACGGGAGACTTAACCTGTCTATTTGGCGCGCGCGGGAAGGGGTGGGGGGGGGGGGGAGGGTGCACAACGTACTAAATTTGTGATGGTTACCAACTGAAGGGTTGAAATGGAAAACTTCCTTAAATGCTATTACTTCACAAAACGCATGATGCAGGAGGGTAGATATATCAATTTGAAGTCTGGAAACGACTCGGTCGAAATTTATGAGCGAAAATCGTTGAAACACACCTGGCAGCGGAACTCATCTACTACGAGCTCTTAGCTTTCCATACTTTGGGAGGACGTAGTGCGGACCAAAACAAGGGAAAAAAGTCCATTAAACATGAGCCCTTGTTCATCTTTGCTACAGTGAAGCACATCTCTAGTGCTGAAGAGGTGCTCGTAGCTGTTGCAGTAGGCAGTAGGTTAGACACCATGTCCACTATACTATTTTAGCTTGTTTTGGCCCACACTACCTCCACCCAAAATAAGGAAAGCAAAGATCCTGTAGCAGCAGAGGTCCACTGTCCGAGGTATGAGAACGATTTGGAATTACAATTTTCCACTTGATCGTTTCCTGATCGTGGTCCATTAACTCGGCATTATACATTTACCCTTATCCGTCATCCATCAAAGCTTGTGACATCGCCAAATTGTTAAAATTTCTTACTCTGAAATGGAAAAATTAAAAAAGTCAGTGTATTCAAAACAGGAGAGACAATGCCGTACTTCATCTGAAACACCAGCTGCAAAACGGACAGAGCTGTTGGCGATGTTTCCATTTCTTCCTCATTACCACAGGCAGATTCACTGTAAACTTTTCAATATCTGATCGCAAGAATGAAGTTGTGTGAGAAACAGAAGTTGATAGAGAGAGATTTTTTTCTTGAATTTAATTATGTTATTCATTTTTTAAAAAAAGATTTTAAAAAATGTGAAATGGTTTTTGTTGACAACTGTTCTAGTTCAGATGTGGAGTCTCTGTATTAATGGCATCTAGTCCGCCCCCGGTAGCCGAATAGTCAGCGTGACGGATTGTAAATCCGCTGGGTCTGGGTTCGATTCCCGGCTGGGCGGGGGAATTTTCTTCGAGCAGGGACTGGGTCTGTGATGTCCTGATCATCATCCTATCATCGCCATCGACTGCAGGTCGCCGAAGTGGCGTCACATTCAAAGACCGGCACCCGGCGAAGGGCCTGCTGAACGGGGGGCCCTAGCCATACGATTAAATAAATAAATGGCACTTTAGGTAAAAAGTTTCTAATTGGAGCTTAGAACCACTCAGTTTCCTGGAACAGCACTAGAACGTTCTTAATAAATGATGCTCTCATTTGTCTCATTTTTTGCAATGACAGCAGTGGACAGCATAATTTTGTGATATCAGAATACCTTCTCAATTCTTTGGATACAAATAAGTTATGCACAAAAAGAGATACACTATTTTTTTATCCTCCTGACAAATGTGCGATTTGGGACTTGGAACATTTTCCGTTTCGACTCCTCATTTAACAATAAGACGGGTACACACGCAGCACGAGGCGCCGGCCCACAACGTCAGTCCTGGCTCTTAAGTAAAAACATTTGACAACAGACCGCTACGCTAGTGCTTCCTGCATTGTGTTGCAAAACTGAATGCTCCGGCCATAATCTTCCGGTTTCAATTCTTTTACATCCACATCTACATATATATTCCCCCATCTGTGTTCCACTCGCGGATCGCGCTACAGAAAAACGACTATCTGAACACCTGAGTAAGAACTCTTATTTCCCTTATCTTTGAATGGTAATCATTCCGCGATTTGAAAGTTGGTGGTAATAATATATGCTCTACATCCTCGGTGAAGATCGGATTTCGGAATTTAATGAGCAGTCCCTTCAAATGGCTCTGAGCACTATGGGACTTAACTACTTTGATCATCAGTCCCCTAGAAAGTAGAACCGCTTAAACCTAACTAACCTAAGAACACCACACATCCATGCCCGAGGTAGGATTCGAACCTGCGACCGTAGCGGTCGCGCAGTTCCAGACTGTAGCGCCTAGAACCGCTCAGCCACTCAAGCCGGCGAGCAGCCCCTTCTGTTTAGCGCGCCGTCTATCTGCAAGTGTGTCCCACTTCGAACTTTCTATGAGATTTGTAACGCTCTCGCGATGGCTAAATGTACCAGTCACAAATCTTGCCGCTCTTCTTTGGACCTTCTCAATCTCTTGAATCAGACCCAAGTGGTAAGGATCCCATACAGACGAAGAATACTCCAAGACTGGACGAACTAACGTTTTGCAAGCTATTTCCTTTGTTGAAGCACTGCATCGCTTCAGGATTGTACCAATAAACCGCAATCTAGAGTTCGCCTTACCCGTACTTCTGTAATCTGATATTCCATTTGAGATCGTTTCGAATAGTGACACCCAGATACTTTGAAACGTCCCCTTAGAAAAATTATACACGACTGTGCTTAAACTGATACACAATATTTTTAGCGAAACACAATCTGACTTTCAATAATCCCTACAAAAGAATGGCCCTGACTAAAATTAACCTATACGTTTCACAAATCACTTACCTCACAAAAATCTTCGTTACTCGAACTACTGCAATACAGCGAGCGCCACTACTGCCAGCTAACTAAAAGATTCAAACTACGGAAGTCACTAACTACTGATAGGCACAGTTAGCAAATGAAAGATTTTAATAGAGAACAAACAATGTATTTACCTTAATAGTCATTTTATATATATATATATATATATCAGTTCATGACACCAATTCTTACAAATTTCAAAACTCCGCCATCTCCCTCCCCATGTCCACCACTGCTGGCGGCTCACCTCCAACTGCGCAACGCTATGCGCTGTTAGCATCCAGCTGCCGCTGCCCAACACTACAATGGCAGACAACAATGCAATCCAGCCACAGACTGCACACGGCACAGCCAGTGATTTTCATACAGAGCGCTACGTGGCGACGGCGTTACCAATAAAAAAAACCTATACAGCCTACTTACATAGCCCCCATGCTCCCCACAAAAAAATGTACAAATTGTTTTGGGCAGTGGCCAATACAGATTTGAAATTTTTTTCATAATTACAATAACAAAGGAATGAAATGCACACACTTATAGATACAATGTTGGTCAAAAGCTAAAATTTTCTCACAGTCCATAAAGACAGTCCTGATCATTCATCAAAGTAAAATTGCAGTGTCTTTCTCAAAGTCTGAGTAGTAAATGAAAATGCACACGGAAGTAGCGGATTTCCATGCAGTCTTGAAGAAGTAGTGTTGTCCTTCCAATGGAAAGACAGTGCTGACTCTTGACATGCTGACAGGTAATGGGCCACAACAACAGAGCAAACCCACAGCAGAGTCAGTCGAAGTTGAAGACAATTTGTAGGTAGGTCATCACAGAGCAGACCCACTGCAGTCCTTGTAGAGATAATGGTATTGGTGGGTCATCAAAGGTGCAGACGCAGTGCAGTCCTTGTAGAAATAATGGTATTGGTGGGCCATCAAAGATGCAGACCCACTATAGTCCTTGTAGAGACGACCAGCAGCCATCTGTTGCGACTGCACAGGTGCACAATTACCATCAAAGAGTCTTGCGGAGAATATAGCAAGTCCATGAACCACCACTTGTGCACTCACAAAAAAATTTTTGAAATGTCCTTAGAACCAGCAATGCTGTTATCCAGTCCCTTTCTGAATTATTAACACATGTGCAAACACTGTCAGTCCCTACTTCTCACATATTGTCCATATACTATGACCAACAGAAATGTGTGCAGTGAAATGATACTTAATTTGAAGAACTGGTGTCTATACAATTATAAATTTAAAACATAAAAATACAATTACAAAGGCACAAAATACATCATTAAAGAACATAACAATACAGATAACATTTGTAGTAAAACAGGCTTTACAAAAGAATAGAAATAAACATGTACATCAGTGTTACAAGAATTATGACATAAGTACATATATAAAAGATCAGAATAACTTTTGAAACATCAACTTCACACATGAGCATTAGAACAAAACAGAATAAATAATGTGTAAACATCTTTACGAAGTAAATAACATGTTGTTAGTGCAAAACTGGCTTAACAGAGTAATACAAAGTGAAATTCAGTTCCACTATGCCTGGCACACAGCAGAAGCAAATGCAACAGCTTATAACTAAACATGACAAAGGTCAAGCAGAAAAGATATTACAGTAAAGACAACAGTGCAGAAAAGGGGGATGTCGATTCACATCTTAATGTCTATATAATTAAAGTGGTGCACCACAACTTATTCTACCATAAAAATTACCAAGTACTTGAAAAGAAAATTATGTATGCAGTTCCTGTGAAGGAAAGTCTTTTTATGCTCCTTCGTTTTTTTTAAGTACATCATAAAGTTATTATTTACTGGATCCGTAGGCATAAAATATCTATATTAGTACATCCATTAAATTTTATTGTAACCCATGCTGCAGTGCAGCTAGCAACTAGATATTAAACAAAATAGGCAAAGCAAGGCATGAAACGTCATTCGCTAGCCATATGGCGTTTCACAATGCAGTAAACAATCTTCCAACTAGCAAAACAATAGACATGAAACGTTGCTCATCATTTCATTTCAGTAAATATCATAAATTAAGAACTCTGCAGTGTAATCATGTTTTCAAGTTTGAGGGTGTCGTATTTACTATGCTTTCTACAAAGGAATGTCAATAGCGAGGATAATGGCTTCTTTCTTTTTTACCTGTGCCTCTGAAAGGCACACACTAATGGCTTTTCTCCCAGGCGACTGTCACACAGCTGGGTGCCCACGATGCATTACGTGCAGGTGGTCACTTACCTTTCTTACTGAAAAATTTACGACAGCAGTTTCCGCTACAGTGACAGTCTCATATAAAAATATTTTCACAGGTTGAGAATTTGCGTTACAAATCTGTAGAAACAAAATCCTTTAAATATAATAGTGTCAAAAAAATTTGACCAGCATTGTAATACATTCATGCATATACATACATTTCACAACTCTTAAAGTACGATTCTTGGTTTCCAACCACCTTTTTCACAAACCAGAGTCCCTAACCACTACTCATTATTCCTTACCTTATTCGTCGACACTTCTTCAATATTTCATCATAACAGATATGTAGCATAATCAAATAACTCATATAGCAACAGCTTATTGATCATAAACATACCGCAACAGCATGATACACAGTCATCGTAATAATAACGTCATAACACCTCAGTCAAATTCTCAAAATCGTCGTAGCTTCCTCCAATAATTTCAAAACCTAAAAAAATTCTCTGCTCGTGTCAAAAGTGTCATCTACCTCAAACGTACTTTAAAAATCATGATCCCATACCAAATACGCCATTCAAAGCTCTCATAGTACCACAATGGTTCCGAAAAAGTATGAACAGTCCACAAAGTACAGACAAAATACAATTTCATAAGTTTGAAGTTATCCACCTGCGTAATTGTGTAAACATGTGTCACTGACGTAGTAAAAAGATGTTGGTTTCTCTGTCAAATGATCAGATAGCTGTGTAATAAATGTGTTAGAGAAATATGGTACCAATGTGTAAAGTTGTATAAGCAAATACCATATTAGCTGGGGCTCCTTGTGCTTGCCATACACATGGTACACAAAGTAAGTGTGTACCCCCCTGAGGATTAATGCAATAATATCCTCAGGTGTTGCAGATTACAGCAATGGAATGAAATGTATCACGGAAAACCTTTGTATCATTGTACTTCAAATATCTTTAAAAATAAATGTTTTAAGTACAAAATTAATCACTCAAATACGTGTACTGTAGCGCTAAACTGTGTGTCTTGTTGTAAGATAATCTCTGTGGAAGTGTCGTAGTTATCGTCCTCCGAAAGCTAAGTTCTGCAGAAGTCAATGTACTCACCTCATGATAATCAAAAGTGAAATGCTTTGCGTATAGATATCGTAGTTACTACGCTTATTGCCATGATGAAGTAAGTACTGTACTGTAACGTATTGTTGTGCTACGATGAAGGCTGTCTCATTGTAGCTATACGCCAAAAGTTACTACTAAAACATCTTTTCCTTTGCAGAAGAATTCAGAAAAACTGTGCAGATATAAAACAGATACACTGCAAAAGCACAATGTAAATTGTGTCACACATTAGTTGCGTCATGATATAATCGTGTAGCTATCAAAGAAACCAAATGCTAAGTCATCTTCAATTTCACAGAAAGTACTTCAAATAAAGAATGTCTTTTCAACTAAACCAAAATGTTCAATTAAAATCTCATTTACAGTGTATGTTCTAAGTATGAAAGCCTTATAGTCGTTACGTAATCGTGCAACTAACAAGCAAGAATGTACAAATAACAACACTGTGTCGTCTGTTCACTATAAAAATGCATTCGTAATTTCTGTTTAAAAATGTTCCCTAGGTTCTAGACTGGATAGTTAACTTCAAAACATTGTTGCATGTTACCAGTTTCTCAGTGTGACAAAGAATACTAGAAATGTGAAGTGAAATGTTTTATGGCAAAGAAAAAGTTAAAAAGCAGATTATCTTTCAATAAACAGTTTTACATGTGAAATGTAGTGTAAACCTTTACTCTTCCTCAGTATGCAGCAAATCAACTTGAAGTCAATCATCATGTGGTATACGGCGGTAAAGAACACTGGAATTTTTCTCAAGGTTAGCCTATGTCATTTTTCTCTGAGCCAGCCGGCGCACGCGGCTTCCTGCGGTGCGAGTCATTGTCTGTCTCTTTGTTGACGCGCGTCGTTATTGGGATTAGGAGACCTAACTTCTACAAATTCACCTTGTCGAGAGGGCCCTGCTCTGTTTGAATCCCGCCAGTTCTGATGCAATTCAGGTCTGTCGTTACGATCATATCGTCTGTCGTCATGTCGGTAATTTCTGTAATTAATTTCTTGTCGGTCAGGTGGTGGAGAATTTCTCCCTGAATCGTAACTGCGCGCTGGACCGTTGCGTCTGAAGTTATTCCGTCTCCCGCGATGATAATAGTTCTGGTTGCCATATTGTCTGTTTCTATGATTGTCTCTGTCATATTCATTACTACGGAAATGCGATCTTTCTCTGTAATTATTACTAACCTGCCAACGGTTGTCATACGGGTGGTGTCTTTTTGGTCACGATTTGCGTTGTAAGAATAGCCTTGTCGTGTCCAGTTATTATTTCTTTCATCGCGGAATTGCGACGGATGTGACCTGTAGTGATTGTTTTCCTGTTTTCGCATCCCGCGACTGTCTGTGTCGATTTCTAATTCTTGTAAGAGTCCCTGGAAAGCTTCAATGTCGTCTTTGCATCGTCCTGCTAAAATAGTCTGTCGTAAATGTTCAGGTAATTTGATTAAGCAAATGCGGATGAGTTCTGAGGGGCTGTATGGGTTTGAAAGATACTGATTCTTATGTAACATGTCCTCAAAATATTTGACAAGACTGGAAAATTCAGATTGTTCAAAATGTTTCATCGTTATGATGCTATGTTTTACTCGGTCTTGAGTAGCTTGAGACCAATATGCTGAGAGGAAGGCATGGTAAAATTCTCCTTCACTATGACAATCGTGAATGACCGATCGCATTCTTACAGCTGGTTCATTCTCCAAGTAGCCACACATAAATTCTAATCTGTGCTCTAATGACCAGTTGGGAGGAAAACAATGAGAGAATTGATGAAGCAACGCTTGTGGATGAATGTCGTTGCCAGAATTCTTAAATGTTTTGAATTTACGTGCAGTAATGAACAGCTTATAGTCAAAATCATCGTGTCGGCGGGTAGCATATCGTTCATTGTTACGTCGTGTCGGCGGTTCCATCTAAAAATTCGGTGCACCTTTCCAATTTCTTTCACAATTTCCGAAATGCCCTGTGTTATTATTTTGTGGCTTTTCCGTATTTCTAAGTCCCTCTTCCCGTGTTGGAGCGCGAGTGTCCTCTGAAATACGTAATTCTTGTATTACCTTTGTCAGCTGATCTTGCACTTCCCGGATTTCTCTTTGGTGTTGTGTATAAATTTGATCCTGATTTTGTTTGTTTTTCCTAATTTGTTCGCACTCTTCTGTATCATTCAGATCATCACCTACCTTTGTAGATAAGTTAGTGAACTGATCTGAAAGTTCGGCTACTTTCTCCGATAGTGAACACATTTCCTCAGTGTGTTTTTCTGAACCAAGTTTCAGAGTGTCCATTTGTGTTGAAATCGAATCTGCTGTGTCCTTTAAGTTTTCCTGAGTTCTTGCAAGTTGCGTAACCGAATCGGGGGATGCAACTGAGTCCATTTTAGCTTGCAAGGTGTCGTGATTTTCATGAACAATAGTTTGCAGTTCTTTTATGGCTGCTTCATGATTCTGTAATGCATTTTCATACCGCGAAAAAATAGGTTGAAAATGCTCACAAATTTGTGTTTTTACCTCATTACAGATTTTTTGGCATTTCGATTCAATGTTATGCAACTCAGTAGTTAAATCTTCAAGTGTTTGTTCAAGTGTGGTGTCTAACTTTTGAAGCTTTTGCTGTGTTTGTCTCTGATTTTGTTCCATTGTGTCTAACTGTTGCTGTATTTGTCTCTGGTGTTGTTCCATAGTGTCCAACTTTTGAAGATTTTGTTCCATTGTGTCCAACTTTTGAAGATTTTGTTCCATTGTGTCTAACTTTTGAAGATTTTGTCCCATTTGTTTCTGATTTTGTTCAAGCGCTGTGTCTAACTTTTGTAGCCTTTGTCTCATTTGTTGCATTAACTGTAATAACAGTGCACTGCTGTCTGAAACATGTTCCTCAGTGCTTTTCGGCAGTGCATTTGAACCGGCAATATTCGCATTTTGAAAAGCAGAAAATGTGTCTTGACTTATTTGAGAAAACGGTGAGGACGCAAAATCTGAATCTACAGTATTTGTAAGATTGTGTCCTGTCGTTTCGGAATCCTGAGGCGAGCTGTTGCCGACCGATCGATCGATAATGCTTCCCTGTTCACTAATTGTTTCACTGCCTACACCATTATTTGCAACCCGCTCCATTTCCCTATGCACAATTACCAAATTACTACTTTGAACATTAGTTAATTCATTACATTGTGGCGCTAGCGTACTGCTTTCGTCTTCACTATCATTTCTCAGTTTACTTTGGAGTCTAGTATTACGTTTTTCACACGCCATTATTGTCACAATATTTCACACGACAACACAGAAAAACACTATTTGAAGAACAAAAATAAGAGAACACATTAACATAGCACTGAAAATAATATCTAGTTAATTGCAAGCGCAGCTGCGAAATACTTGGTGCAAACCTACATGCATGCCACAACTGTTTCACTGTACAACAATGAAAAACTACAACTACAGAGGAAATTCTCTCTACAATTGCGCGCTAGCAATAAACAAAGGTTACACTAACCAGACAAACTACAAGAAAAAATCAGAATATTCCGGTGAGGTATCCTCGGCTAAGGGTCGACATATGATACGTCCCCTTAGAACAATAGTACACGACTGTGCTTAAACTGATACACAATATTTTTAGCGCAACGCAATCTGACTTTCAATAATCCCTACAAAAGAATGGCCCTGTCTAACATTAACCTATACGTTTCACAAATCACTTACCTCACAAAAATCTTCGTTACTCGAACTACTGCAATACAGCAAGCGCCACTACTGCCAGCTAACTGAAGGTTCAAACTACGGAAGTCACTAACTACTGATAGGCACAGTTAGCAAATGAAAGATTTTAATAGAGAACAAACAATGTATTTACCTTAATAGTCATAATATATATATATATCAGTTTATGACACCAATTCTTACAAATTTCAAAACTCCGCCATCTCTCTCCCCACGTCCACCACTGCTGGCGGCTCACCTCCAACTGCGCAACGCTACGCGCTGTTAGCATCCAGCTGCCGCTGCCCAACACTACAATGGCGAGTATTACAACAATGCCAACCAGCCACAGACTGCACATGGCACAGCCAGTGATTTTCATACAGAGCGCTACGTGGCGGCGGCGTTACCAATAAAAAGACCTATACAGCCTACTTACAATTTCACGGATGTTACCGCTTCCAAAGACTGGGCATTTATTATGTACTCGTACATTAATGGGGATTTTCGCCTTCTTATACGCAGTAAGTTACACTTGCTAATATTGAGAGATAACTGCCAGTCATCACACCATGCATTTATTTTCAGCAAATCCTCATTTGTTCACAACTTTCGTGTGATACTACTTTCCTGTAGACTACAGCATCATCAGCAAACAGTCTAATGCCGCTGTCAATACCATCAACCAGATCGTTTATGTAAATCGTAAAAAGCAGCGAACCTATTATGCTGCCCTGGGTTACACCTAAAGTTACGCTTGTTTCTGTTGAAGTCACCCCATTCAGGACGACCTGTCTGTTAGAAAACTTTTTTTGTGGGGGGTCCTCAGTCTACTGACTGGTTTGATGCGGCCTGCCACGAGTTCCTCCCCTGTGCTAACCTCTTCATCTCAGAGTAGCACTTGCAACCTACGTCCTCAGTTATTTGCTTGACGTATTCCAATCTCTGTCTTCCTCTACAATTTTTGCCCTCTACAGCTCCCTCTAGTACCATGGAAGTCATTCCCTCATGTCTTAGCAGATGTCCTATCATCCTGTCCCTTCTCTTTATCAGTGTTTTCCACATTTTCCTTTCCTCTCCGATTCTGCGTAGAACCTCCTCATTCCTTACCTTATCAGTCCACCTAATTTTCAACATTCGTCTATAGCACAACATCTCAAATGCTTCGATTCTCTTCTGTTCCGGTTTTCCCACAGTCCATGTTTCACTACCATAGAATTCTGTACTCCAGACGTACATCCTCAGAAATTTCTTCCTCAAATTAAGGCCGGTATTTGATATTAGTAGACATCTCTTGGCCACAAATGCCTTTTTTGCCATATAGAGTCTGCTTTTTATGTCGTCCTTGCTCCGTCCGTCATTGGCTATTTTACTGCCTAGGTAGCAGAATTCCTTAACTTCATTGACTTCGTGACCATCAATCCTGATGTTAAGTGTCTCGCTGTTCTCATTTCTACTACTTCTCATTACCTTCGTCTTTCTCTGATTTACTCTCAAACCATACTGTGTACTCATTAGACTGTTCATTCCGTTCAGCAGATCATTTAATTCTTCTTCACTTTCACTCAGGATAGCAATGTCATCAGCGAATCGTATCATTGATATCCTTTCACCTTGTATTTTAATTCCACTCCTGAACCTTTCTTTTATTTCTATCATTGCTTCCTCGATGTACAGATTGAAGAGTAGGGGTGAAAGGCTACAGCCTTGTCTTACACCCTTCTTAATACGAGCACTTCGTTCTTGATCGTCCACTCTTATTATTCCCTCTTGATTGTTGTACATATTGTATATGACCCGTCTCTCCCTATAGCTTACCCCTACTTTTTTCAGAATCTCGAACAGCTTGCACCATTTGATATTGTCGAACGCTTTTTCCAGGTCGACAAATCCTATGAACGTGTCTTGATTTTTCTTCAGCCTTGCTTCCATTATTAGCCGTAACGTCAGAATTGCCTCTCTCATGCCTTTACTTTTCATAAAGCCAAACTGATCGTCACCTACTGCATTCTCAATTTTCTTTTCCATTCTTCTGTATATTATTCTTGTAAGCAGAATCGATGCATGAGCTGTTAAGCTGATTGTGCGATAATTCTCGCACTTGTCAGCTCTTGCCGTCTGCGGAATTGTGTGGATGATGCTTTTCCGAAAGTCAGATGGTATGTCACCAGACTCATATATTCTACACACCAACGTGAATAGTCGTTTTGTTGCCACTTCCCCTAATGATTTTAGAAATTCTGATGGAATGTTATCCATCCCTTCTGCCTTATTTGACGGTAAGTCCTCCAAAGCTCTTTTAAATTCCGATTCTAATACTGGATCCCCTATCTCTTCTAAATCGACTCCTGTTTCTTCTTCTATCACATCAGACAAATCTTCATCCTCATAGAGGATTCTTTCCAACTATCTGCTCTCTCTCCTCTGCATTTAACAGTGGAATTCCCGTTGCACTCTTAATGTTACCACCGTTGCTTTTAATGTCACCAAAGGTTGTTTTGATTTTCCTGTATGCTGAGTCTGTCCTTCCGACAATCATATCTTTTTCGATGTCTCCACATTTTTCCTGCAGCCATTTCGTCTTAGCTTCCCTGCACTTCCTATTTATTTCATTCCTCAGCGACTTGCATTTCTGTATTCCTGATTTTCTCGGAACATGTTTGTACTTCCTCCTTTCATCAATCAACTGAAGTATTTCTCCTGTTACCCATGGTTTCTTCGCAGCTACCTTCTTTGTACCTATGTTTTCCTTCCCAACTTCTGTGATGCCCCTTTTTAGAGATGTCCATTCCTCTTCAACTGTGCTGCCTACTGTGCTATTCCTTATTGCTGTATCTATAGCGTTAGAGAACTTCAAACGTATCTCGTCATTCCTTAGAACTTCCGTATCCCACTTCTTTGCGTATTGATTCTTCCTGACTAATGTCTTGAACTTCAGCCTACTCTTCATCACTACTATATTGTGATCTGAGTCTATATCTGCTCCTGGGTACGCCTTACAATTCAGTATCTGATTTCGGAATCTCTGTCTGACCATGATGTAATCTAATTGAAATCTTCCCGTATCTCCCAGCCTTTTCCAAGTATACCTCCTCCTCTTGTGATTCTTGAACAAGGTATTCGCTATTACAAGCTGAAATTTGTTACAGAACTCAATTAGTCTTTCTCTTTCATTCCTTGTCCCAAGCCCATATTCTCCTGTAACCTTTTCTTCTACTCCTTCCCCTACAACAGCATTCCAGTCGCCCATGACAAATAGATTTTCGTCCCCCTTTACATACTGCATTACCCTTTCAATATCCTCATACACTTTCTCTATCTGTTCATCTTCACCTTGCGACGTCGGCATGTATACCTGAACTATCGTTGTCGGTGTTGGTCTGCTGTCGATTCTGATTAGAACAACCCGGTCACTGAACTGTTCACAGTAATACACCCTCTGCCCTACCTTCCTATTCATAACGAATCCTACACCTGTTATACCATTTTCTGCTGTTGTTGATATTACCCGATACTCATATGACCAGAAATCCTTGTCTTCCTTCCACTTTACTTCACTGACCCCTACTGTATCTAGATGGAGCCTTTGCATTTCCCTTTTCAGATTTTCTATTTTCCCTACCACGTTCAAGCTTCTGACATTCCACGCCCCGACTCGTAGAACATTATCCTTTCGTTGATTATTCAATCTTTTTCTCATGGTAACCTCCCCCTTGACAGTCCCCTCCCGGAGATCCGAATGGGGGACTATTCTGGAATCTTTTGCCAATGGAGAGATCATCATGACACTTCTTCAACTACAGGCCACATGTCCTGTGGATACACGTTACATGTCTTTAATGCAGTGGTTTCCATTGCCTTCTGCATCCTCATGTCGTTGATCATTGCTGATTCTTCCGCCTTTAGGGAACCTCTATCCGCTCCTCCGCCCTCTTTGACAAGGCCGTTGACAGAATGAGGCTGACTTCTTATGCCGGAAGTCTTCGGCCGCCAATGCTGACTATTTATCAAAATTTAGGCAGTGGCGGGGATCGAACCCGGGACCGAAGACGCTTTGATTATGAATCAAAGACGCTACCCCTTGACCACGGTATATCGACGTTCTGTCCAACTTTCTATCCAACCACATATGTCATTGGAAAGACCGTAAGAGCGCACTTTTTGTAGCAAGCGATAGTGCGGAACTGAGTCGAACGCCTTTCGAAACTCGAGATATATGGCATCAACCTGGGAGCAGGTACCTAGAGCCTGTTGCATATCATGCACAACGAGGGCCAGCTGTGTCTCGCATGACCGCTGTTTCCTAAAACCGTGCTGGTTTCTGCAGATGAGCTTCTCAGCGTCTAGAAAGGTCATTATGTCTGAACACAAAATATGTTCCACGATTCTACAACAAATCGATGTCAGTGAAATTGGCTGGTAATTATGTGCATCCGAGTTTCTACCCTTTTTATAGATTGCTATGACCTGGGCCTTCTTCCAGTTGTTCCAATGATCTTTGATAGATGATGGATACGAATGGTGCTACATTTGTAACATAGTCAACGTAAAGTCTTACGGGGATACCGTCTGGGCCAGATGCTTTCCTGCCGTCTAAGGATCTTAACTATATTACAATCCCATGTACACTAAACACTATGTCACCCATCCTTTCGTTTGTTCGATAATTGAAAGGGAGAATGGTGCTGCAGTCTTCTACCGTAAACGAGTTTTAGAAAGCTAGGTTTAGAATTCGGCCTTCTGTTTATCATCATCAGTTACATTACCCGTACTGTCAGCAAGAAAAGGTATTGAATTATTTGTAGCGTTCGTAGATTTTACGTACGATCAAAATTGTTGGGAGTTATATTTAGAATCTCCAGATAAAATATTGCTTTCAAATTCGTTAAAAGAATCTCTCATTGCCTTTGTGACAGCTGCTTTCATTTCACATAATTTCTGTTTGTCAGAGGGGCAGTGACTACGTTTCAAACGACTGTGCAACATTTTCTGCTTCCTCCTAATATGTTTGTTATACCAAGGTGGATCCTTTCCCTCCCCTATACTTTTGCTGGGCACATACTTCTCTAGAACAGGGTGGACAATTCTTGCTCGAGCTTTACGAGTAGAAGGGTCGACTTGGTACGTAACCGCTGACGCAGAATGTGCCACACAGTTTGCTTCTCTTTTCCAAGCCCGTGGTTCACGCGGACCGTTGATCTTTTTGGACTGCGTATCGAGGCTTTCCTCAGCCTCTCCACAGTTGCAACGGACACGTTTGGTCGACAGCGACTTTTCTGTTTACAGAGACAAACACTGTCGACACCAACGCACAATACTCTTTTTGCATGGCGGTTCTTTTCCATAATTCTTTCCGAATGCACGCCGCACTTTTGTAACATATAAACATCTTGCATATCCCAAAACACAAATCGCATTACTTGCTTTGCCACCCTTTCGTCAAACCCGTAAAGCCAGCTGGTGGACACAATGGAAAGTCGGTCACTTCACGATTCTATTCATGTGTCAATCAGCTTTGTAAACGAAATACTTCAGAAAATACGGAGTTTCGAAAACGAACAACTCATTTGCAGTGTCTCTGTATGTTGAGCCCCTTCCGTACAAGATGTTTTCGTTCTTTTGTTCCGTACTACCGCCACTTCCAGCAGCGAAGGTGAAGAAGTGCTCATAGCTGTTGTGCTACGCATTTTAGAGGCCAATGTTTACTGGTTTCTCTGGTTTTGTTCCATATCACCCCTCTCAAAATTTTATTTATTTGACAAGATTAGCCGCGTGGGATTAGCCGAGCGGTCTAAGGAGCTGCAATCATGGACTGTGCAGCTGGTCCCGGCGGAGGTTCGAGTCCTCCCTCGGGCATGGGTGTGTATCTGTTTGTCTTTAGGATAATTTAGGTTAAGTAGTGTGTGAACTTAGGGACTGATAACCTCAGCAGTTAAGTCCCATAAGATTTCACACATATTTGAACATTTTTTGACAAGATTAACGTTTTCAGACCTTCTCTTAGGCAAAGAAGCATTGGTTATGTAGTTTTTGGAGAAGACTGGAGGGAAAAATAGATCGCTGACAAAAGAAAATAAGGAAACTGAAGGACTGATTTTTAGTGACATCACAATTAACGCCATCGAAGTCAGAATCAGCAAGAGACCAGCAACGTACACTTGGCAAAGAAACTGACGAAACAACTGACCATTTCTTGAACTGTTCGAAAAAGATCGCTGAGACTGATTGCAAGCTGACGAACAATGATCCACTGTAACTTACGCCAAATTTACCATCTGCCGGCGGCAAGGGAGTGGTGTGAGCATGCCAAATTACCGTGTTTACGGTGAACATAGCAAGAGAGAGCACTTTTCTGTGTTCCCCTTTTTGCCACCAGTCGGACACTTCGCAAGCTGGTAATACTGCGCGTTGTACCGGCGGATGATTCACGCAGATCCTGTTAAAGTGGCCAGTGGCTGTGGCAACGGTCAGCTCCCAGTGTGGGACCGCGTCCACTGCTCTAGTGACTGTTGTTCGATTTTCTTCTCGTATCTGATAACTTGTTTCTCGCAGGTTCTGCAGCATGTGTACAACATTTGCAGCAAGTCGACTAAACATATGTGTATACAGGGTGGTCCAATGATAGTGACCGGGCCAAATATCTCACGAAATAAGCGTCAAAAGAAAAGACTACAAAGAACATAACTTGTCTTACATCAAGGGGGAAATCAGATGGCGCTATGGTTGGCCCGCTAGATGGCACTGCCATAGATCAGACGGATATCAACTGCGATTTTTAAATGAAACAACAAAATAGGGACCCTCATTTTTATTACATATTCATGTGGCACGTAAAGAAATATGAATGTTTTAGTTGGACCACTTTTTTCGCTTTGTGATAGATGGCGCTGTAATAGTCACAAACGTTTAAGTACGTGGTATCACGTAACATCACGCCAAGGACGGTATTAGCTTCGTGATACATTACCCGTGTTAAAACGGACCGTTTACCAATTCCGGAAAAGGTCGATATCATGTTGATGTATGGCTATTGTGATCAAAATGCCCAAGGGGCGTGTGCTATGTGTGCTGCTCGGTATCCTAGACGACATTCTAAACATTCATGGTGGTGTCTGTTTGTTCTATATCGTGTCTCCCTGCCACTTTCGCGCAACGACGCTCTGAGCATGTTTTTTAGGGAATTGACTAGTTTGAACCTGGGACCTGTTGCTGGTAAGGAGACGCCAGACCACACGTGACATGTAGAATTCAGAAGAGTTCAATGAGACTAGCGATGATATAACCAAATACTAAATGATCTCAGCGTCAGCTCCACTGCACTCCCTGTAAAAGAATCTTAATGCTAACTAAATTTAGTGGAAAGGGTTCAAGACTTTCCTATTTTTAGTTAGCTGGTAAAATAACGTCGAAAAAACAGTTAAGTTTACCATTGGAAATTTTATTCTACTCACAAAACATCATTTATTAATTGCACTATTGTTAAAAGGAAATGTTTTAATACAGGATGGTAAAAACCAACTGCGTTCAACAAAAATGTGAACGAATATTCCCTGAATGGCTTTCCAAGTTCTACAATCGATCGAAGGATGACCTATCCCATATCACATCTATAATCTAGGTTGAAATTAAGTTTCACAAAAGAGAAAACTATCAAAATGGTGTACAGTGACCCTCAATGATCTTTAATTACTTATCTAACTTGTCGTAAATTACAGTGGCTGATGTGGCTTCTCAATAACTATATAACAGAAAAATTATCGCGTTTCAGATTTTTACTTCAAGTGGCAAATGTGAACACCATGAGTTTTAATTAACGATCGACACTAGTATTACGCAAAAAAGGGGTGTAACAGATGAGTCTTCTGTAGTTCTGAGTGAAGCCTTATGCGCTCAAAAATGCGGCATCGCGTGCGTTCATTACCTTGTCGGTGTTTAAGCAGCATCAGGGCGGCAGCGGCCGGCGCAGCAGCCATCCAGCTCGCCGTCTCGGATCCAACTCTCCTCTAACTTCTCCTTACTACAATTTACCGAAGTTAGTTTAAAAAAACTATCTGGCTATGTTTTCATCTGACCAATCAGGGCCTCAATGTTAACCTTAAGCTCCGCCTACAAAAATTCTGTCTATCCAATGAGAAACGTTATACTTTTCGTGGTGGGGCAATGTTTTTTAAAGTTTGCAACGTAACAGAGACGCCAAAAAGTCTCACGCTAAAACCTGCAGCTGGTGTGGTCCTTTTAGCGTTATCGTGAGATCTATACTGTTCTTCTGGAGGGCTCTAGCTTTTAACATGAGGTGGGGGGTGGTCCTCGACGTACCTGAGACGCGAAAAAGCCTCACGCTAAAACGTGCGGGTGGTAGACTTAGAGGAAGGCTGCCGACGTGGGTGTCCGTCCCTTATCATAGGGCCTTCTAGCTTAACACGATTCTGCTCTCGGCTTCTGTCCTCGTTTCTCCCCTCGGAACTGCGACTGCCTCACGGTGGGAAGGTACAACATGCATTTAGGTATTCTTGTGTTAGTCTGTGGTATTCCATTTGCTCACTCGTTACTTGTATTACTTTGGTTAATTTAATGTCACGATTTATTCGGAGCTATGTGACATACAAGTAGATTTGCTTATTATGTCAGGGTTTTCGTGGAAGGTGTTGGATTTGCCTGACACCTTACAACATCATCCAAGTGTCGGGCCGTTCGCCGGATAGTTACGTTATTTAAGGAAACATGAAGTGTTCAGCCACATGTGAAACGTCAACCGCGACCTGCAACAAATGATCATGCCCAAGTAGGTGCTTTAGCTGCTGTCGCTGCTACTCCTCACATCAGTAGCAGGCAAACTGCGCAAGAATCGGGAATCTCAAAAACGTCGGTATTGAGAATGCTAAATCAACATCGTTTGCACCCGTATCACATCTCTATGCACCAGGAATTGCATGGCGACGACTTTGAACGTCGTGTACATTTCTGCCACTGGGCACAAGAGAAATTACGGGACGATGACAGATTTTTTGCACGCGTTCTATTTAGCGACGAAGCGTCATTCACCATCAGCGGTAACGTAAACCGGCATAATATGGCACTATTGGGCAACGGGAAATCCGCGATGGCTGCGACAAGTGGAACATCAGCGAGATTGGCGGGTTAATGTATGGTGCTGCAATATGGGAGGAAGGATAATTGGTCCCCATTTTAGCAATGGCAATATAAATGGTTCAATGTATGCTGATTTCCTACTTAATGGTTCAATTGGCTCTGAGCACTATGGGACTTAACATCTGAGGTCATCAGTCTCCTAGAACTTAGAACTACTTAAACCTAACTAACCTAACGACATCACACACACCCATGCCCGAGGCAGCATTCGAACCTGCGACTGTAGAGGTCGCGCGGCTCCAGACTGTAGCGCCAAGAACTGCTCGGCCACACCAGCCGGCCCAACGTAATGTTCTACCGATGTTACTACAAGATGTTTCACTGCATAACAGAATGGCCATGTACTTCCAACATGATGGATGTCCGGTCGCGTGCGGTTGAAGCGGTATTGAATAGCATATTTCATGACAGGTGGATTGGTCGTCGAAGCACCATACCGTGGTCCGCACGTTCACCGGATCTGACGTCCCCGGATTTGTTTCTTGGGGAAAGTTGAAGGATATTTGCCATCGTGATCCACCGACAACGCCTGACAACATGCGTCAGCGCATTCTCAATGCATGTGCGAACATTACGGAAGGCGAACTACTCGCTTTTGAGAGGAATGTCGTTACGCGTATTGCCAAATGCATTGAGGTTCACGGACATCATTTTGAGCATTTATTGCATTAATGTGGTATTTACAGGTAATCACGCTGTAACAGCATGCGTTCTCAGAAATGAGAAGTTCACAAAGGTACATGTATCACATTGGAACAACCGAAATAAAATGATCAAACGTACCTACGTTCTGTATTTTAATTTAAAAAAACCTAATGTTACCGACTGTTCGTCTAAAATTGTGGGCCACATGTTTGTGACTATTACGGAGCCATCTATCACAAATCGAAAAAAGTGGTCCAACTAAAACATTCATATTTCTTTACGTAAGGCATGAATATGTAGTAAGAAATGGGGGTTCCTATTTTAAAAAACACAGTTGATATCCGTTAGACCCATGGCAGCGGCATCTAGCGGGCCAACCATAACGCCATCTGGTTTCCCCCTTGAAGCTAGACAAGTTTCGTTCTTTGTAGTTTTTTCGTCTGACGCTTATTTCGTGAGATATCAGATCCGGTCACGATCAATGGACCACTATGTATATCTGCCTTTTCGAACAGATTGGCTTTATTTCCGTAATTGCCGAGCTTTTATTAATAGATTTTTTGGTTTTTAAGGTTTTATGTGACTTAGTTTCTCAGAGTGCGTGCATCCAGTGAATCAAGCATACACTTGTTTAGAGGTTCACAGGTGATCCAGATCTTTTTAAGTAGCCTAAATGCAGTGTAATGTGCAAAATTAGAGGAAGGGATCCGATATTGCTTGGCTTCGAGTAAATGACAAGGCTGGAACGTCTAAAGAGGAGCGACGATGTAAGTGACACATCCAGCCGCTGGCAGGGGGGGGGGGGGGGGGGAGGCGGCAAGCGCCACCTGTTGAGTGTGGTATAACACACTCCCCCCACCCCCCTTCCCCCACCCACGACAGCCCTCTCCAGCAGACGACGACCGACAGGCGTGCAGCCCCTTTCGCCCTTTCGCCCCTCCGCTAGCAGCGCTAGTGCAGTGCAGGGCAGCGCAGCGCGGTGTTTGCAGAGTGGAGTGGGCCCCGTATATAAGCGGCGGTGGGGAGCGCGCCGGCTGCGGTTGCTCCGAACGCAGCGCCACAGCGGCGACGCGGCCACACTCAGTACTCAGTAGCGGGCCCGACAGCGCGCCGAACACACGCGACTCCACTCGACGCAGCGCGCAGCCAATCACCTGACGAGACCGCCCGACGCTCCGTCCGCCACCGCCACCGCCCCCGCGCGCACAGACGCCACCGCCCGACGCGACGCCGGCGGCGCACACACGAGCATCCGACAGACGCCCTAGCGGGACGACGCCAGATCCCGACGACAACAGTCACCTCTGTAAGTCCCGCGAGAAAAGTACTTAGCGTAACGCCGTGCCGGCTGTGCGACTTAACATCAGGGTGGATTCGAGATCGCGATGTTCTCCTTCTGCTTCGACTACTACTGTGCCGATCAACACCTTTCTTTTTTCAATTGTTGTTTTGACGGTTATAGTCTTATTTGTAGGGTACTTCGAGGTCTGGGCTAGGTTGACACGTCGTATTGGCGCGTCAGTGAAACATGAAAGTGTTTGTGCTACGCATATAAATGCGAAAAAAAAACCTACAAGCTCCAGAACATTAGGTAGCTGATAAAAACGTTGTATAGGCGAAGACAAATGTGTAAAACGGCAATTGGAGATCGATGAAAGTGCGAAACGCGACTTGAGATAAATAAAGTCCCTGGTTGCTGTAATTTTACAAGGAATTTAATTCGCTGACACGAAGCTCAACCACCGTTAACACGAATGAATTAACGAATAGCCATAGTTTCGTTGTGTGGTGACCAAACCGTCGAAAGCGTCTTGACAATCTATTCCTTTTTAGATATACAGGGTGTTACAAAAAGGTACGGCCAAACTTTCAGGAAACATTCGTCACAAACAAAGAAAGAAAATATGTTATGTGGACATGTGTCCGGAAACGCTTAATTTCCGTGTTAGAGCTCATTTTATTACCTCTCTTCAAATCACTTTAATCATGGAATGAAAACACACACCAACAGAACGTACCAGAGTGACTTCAAACATTTTGTTACAGGAAATGTTCAAAATGTCCTCCGTTAGCAAGGATACATGCATCCACCCTCCATTGCATGGAATCCCTGATGCGCTGATGCAGCCCTGGAGAATGGCGTATTGTATCACAGCCGTCCACAATACGAGCACGAAGAGTCTCTACATTTGGTACCGGGGTTGCGTAGACAGGAGCTTTCAAATGCCCCCATTAATGAAAGTCAAGAGGGTTGAGGTCAGGAGAGCGTGGAGGCCACGGAATTGGTCCGCCTCTACCAATCCATCGGTCACCGAATCTGTTGCTGAGAAGCGTACGAACACTTCGACTGAAATGTGCTGGAGTTCCATCGTGCATGAACCACATGTTGTGTCGTACTTGCAAAGGAACATGTTCTAGCGACACACGTAGAGTATCCCGTATGAAATCGTGATAACGTGCTCCATTGAGCGTAGGTGGAAGAACCAAACTAAAATGAGCTCTAACATGGAAATTAAGCGTTTCCGGACACATGTCCACACAACATCTTTTCTTTATTTGTGTGTGAGGAATGTTTCCTGAAAGTTTGGCCGTGCCTTTTTGTAACACCCTGTGTAAGTCGCGTATTTCGTACTTATATTTACTTCTTCGATATAAACTCAAATTTTACCACTGCGGAATGGTGCTTTCTAGTTGCTGATATGTGTCACGGCGTTAACAGGAAGAACCCCCCCCCCCCCCCCATCAGGAACCCCCCCTTATTCGATCGGGGATATCGACACTTTTATAATGAAAATATACATCATTGTGTGACGCCGTAGTTACCATACCAATTAGCAGCGTCACTGGTCAGAGCTGACGGGCTGTATCGTATTCTTCAATACGTCCCCATCTTGCCAGTTTGTGTCTTCGCACGGATACGACGTACGAGTTATTCCTCGCCGTGGTGGAAGCTCTTTTTCCTACAGTCTAGCCGGTTAGCTATTCCATTTTCCGGGCGCTGTACCTTTGCATGACGTGCCTCCGCGCTGGCGCACGAGCCGAAGGTCTCCGCTTCGAATCTTGGAGAAAAATTCACTTAGAAAAAGTCTTGTAGAAAAAGCACATAGAAAAAAATCTTTTAGAAAAAGTCATTACGGTATGCCAGGAGAGGAAAATTTGTAGCGTACAGGCTGCGCGCAGTTGAACTGGCTTCGCTTCCAAATTAGTGTATGGGGTCCGACGTATAGTGAGCGTGTAAGTCACTGTTAACGGTATCCTCCTCGTGGGAAGCGGACGTTAGGTTCGGTCAGTATTTCATTGTTTTCTGCGTACCTGCGGGCAGCGGGCTTAACCTTTCCCCTTGCCATTTGCGTCTGCGTGTTTTACCAGAGAGCCATCGTTCGCTGAGACGAATCACGTTTCTCTCCTCTTCTTACGCTGGCCAAAGATGAGGGGGGTGGGGGGCGGGGGGTGAGAACGATTGTTCTTTGTGACATCGAATTTCTCTTATTTTGTCCTCGATCGAAGCTGTGCAGTGACTGAGACACCGGACTCGCATTCTGGGAACCGCGGTTCGTTTCCCACCACCCTGATTTAGCTTTTCGTCGGTTTCCAAAAATCGATTTAGGTGAAGGCGGTGATAGATTTTTTCAAAAAGTCTCGGGTGACCTCTTCTCCCTTTGTTCTTCGTACAAGTTTCTGCCTTGCGTCTAATGACATTGCCTTTGATGCACGTTAGGCCATAAATTCAATTTTTCCTTTTAATTTTACAGCCTCGGTCATTACGCGATATGAATGATATAGAAAGTGATATGTTTACAGACTGAGTTCGGATTTTGGACTTGAGCATTTTAAGACTAAGGCTCTGCCCTATGCGCAACTATTTGTGGCGCGTCACACTGGACACTATTTTCCTGCGCCTCTCTCTCGAGACGACAAAATAGTCCTCTGCAGAATCTGTAGATCTTCTTTTAATCTTCTGTCCCTAACACTGATACAAGATCTCAGACCGACGAGCTATACCCAGGACTCGGTCTCACGAGGGTTCTCTAAGTGTCTTCCCTTCGTGGAGATATAACAATTTTCAATATGCCCCCGACAAATCGCACTCTCGCATTTTCCTGTTTCTAGACTGGTTTAGAAACTTGGGGATTGAGATTTTGCTCCGTGGACGTTCCAACTCCAGACAAATACTCCTGGCTACTTGGCAACGTGACTGAGTACAGGTGCTGGACGCGTTACCATACGATGCCGACGCTTATTGTCTCTTTAGACAGACATTTAGTATTTAAATTTTGTGACATCGGCCAAGTTTTAGATAAGACTCACATCATCTCTACTCTTCCTCCAATGCGTAACCACTTCCTAGAGACATAGTGATATTCAAGCGTTCACAACAATAGGACCACGCTACTAAGCATCAAAGCTATTCGCCACAGCCGCACTACAAAGGTAAACACTCTAAACTTCTTAACTGGTCGGAAGAACGCATCAGAAATCTACCCCGCCAGCCTCTGGGATTGCACAGAATCTCTGACTTAGCTTCCTGATTAGTGGTTGAAGTGTAGGAAGCGAGCTCGTCTTCGATCGTCGCTAGCAGAAACTGACGAGAACGAATATAGTAGTCACCAGAAAATCTGAACAGTTAACACCAGTACAAAATCAGGAATCTACGAGTATCTACTACATGTGTCGCAGATTAGTCCAGTTTCCTAACGTCAACAAGCAAAGAACCATTTTAAAATTTCTTCCTTCAATGATAAAGGAACACAGGACACGTTGATGTTCAAGGTAAACCCGTACTTGCATATCTGCGACAGTGACAGCATATTGTTTTTAGTAAATGAAAAAAATGATTTTGTTGTATCACCTCCATTTTGTGGAACATACATGGTCTGCAGTATGTATAGCATCATGGCGATTTCTGTGCCTTAAGGATGCATTTTCTGTTGACACATCTTCATCTTTATCAAAGGTAAGAGTAATTATACTGCTAATCGTGTGAATTTCGCTGTGTTTGTTTTAGTGTTTTAACTGTTTATGTCTTTTCTTTCTGTGGTAAGACTCAGTCTGGAATTTAGACGAGTGTGGAAACCGCCTAAAATCCACAGGTGTCCAGGGTGCCAGAGTACGTTTCTTTTGCTAGCACGTTTATCTTTCCCTTACTTCGTCTTACATCACGGCCCGGTTCCCAGAGAACAGATGCCAACAGTTATTTAAACACCATAACTGACAAGCCTGCAACATATAAACAGAACGAAAATTCATTGACATTATGAAAGAGAAATTAGCAGACTCCACGCATTGTCTAAAGGTTGAAACTCCCTTTCCGGATGGTCAGATAGAGTGATGGTCGTAGTTTCACCGCTTTGCGTAACATGAAGTCACTGTGTGTCTGTGACTAATATCTGTACGCCGTCGTAATTTACATCACGACCGGCATATCTAAAGTGATCAGCCACTGCATACTCGTTCGGCTGAAGTACATGTGTTTACTGCTGTTTGACACATTGTTCCTGACACTGCGTATGGTTTGTCTTCTTCAGCATTTACCATACTGACACAGAATTTTATAAATCCTCGCTTTCCCTAAGGTATGTCGTTCTTATCGCTTGATAACTTGAGCCGGTGGGAGGGAAATCACTTCCACTACAATAAGCGCGCTGTAACTTGACACTTCGCGCAGGGTACGCTGGGCGCAGAGGATAGGCAGAATGCATTACACACGTTCCCAGCAGGAACTGCACGAGGATACAATAGTACGACTTTTTTCTTTCTATTCATCTTCATGATTCCTTTAAGCCGTCACCATAGACCCGGCGGAGAAGCTTCTACAATAATTTTGGTTACATTTATTTTTACCATATGGATAACTGTCAACTTGGACCCCGCAAGAGTATTAAGTTACCGTGTCTCGCTCATTGTAAATATTCCACTGGCTAATCCTTGAAAAGTCTTCACTTAGACGAAATGAGTTCGTTATAATGAACAGTAATCATATTTACGTAAAGTATTAATACACATAAAGTTGCAGAGATTAGTTTGAGAAACTGGGAATGCTAACAACACCCTCATTGTACGTTTAATTATTGTAGTTGACAAAATTAGTGGTCAGTCTTCCATTCTAGCATGAGGCTAGTTGATATTCACACGTGCACCACTACGGATTTGCTGTTATTTACATCACACCTGCAATGAATCAAATGTTTGTCACAGAAAGTGGCGACCAACAGAGAGTTGAAAACCTTTACTAATCCGGCAGCAGAAATCAAATGATCGGTAGACACCAGATATAAGGTCGAGTGTCATTAAAAAAAAAATGCTATGTCCGCGTATCCTCTATGAAACACGTCGAAACAGGCGTGACAAACAAATTACTCCACCAATGGACTGATTTGTATGTCGCATGTCTTGCGACGTGTTGCATAGCTGTCATATGAATGTCGCTCGTTAATGACAAAAAAATCGCAACTGATCAACGGCAAATTAACTAAAAATGACGAAAAATCGCTTCTCTTGAAACATATGTCAAGGCTGTGGAGCCACGTGCAAGCAGAATTACCTCTCTAAAACTCCTTAGATATAATTCATTAATTTTCAAGCATTCGAATCATCAGTATACAGTCATATTTTAGTAAATATGTCTAACACGTTGCAGAAGAAAGAACCAAGGACTCGACCGTCCTTGTAGATGTCCTCTACACTGTGCACTAGTTGTAGATGTCCTCTACATTGTGCACTAGAGTGGCTGCGCGGTAACAAAGTCAGGGTTGCGACTATCCACTGGCAGAAGACGAAGAAGGAAACCAGGTTGACGAGGTTACTTGTGCACGGCTTTCCCGTGGTTAAGAAGCTTTCAACACGCTGAACTTAAAGCGAGGACTATGTAAGGCACGGAAAGGACAGTGAGAAGAAGCAAGAGCGGCGTTTACCCAATAACATAAACTGTTTGACAGGTAGCAACAAAAATTTCAAATCTCACCTATTATCATTTCTTCTGGATAACGACTTATTTTCCGCAGGAGAATTTTTATTTGAAAACTGGTAGCACATGCAGCTAAAAAACCTAACTTTAAGTGTATCATTCGTTTACATGTGTAACACCAAAAACCAAATTCATTAAATTACAACCCGTAAACCATTTAGTAACCAGCATGCAGCCACACTCACAATCGAATAATTTATACATAGGCTGTAAACGGATTCGTTTCACACCATTCTAATATAAATCGTACAAATTGTCTACGGAACTTGTAACGACTAACTGACCAACTGGAAACTGGCTATCAGCTAATCGAGCTAAGCCTAGGTATTGCCTACACCTACATAGATACTCCGCGAGCCACCGTATGGCGCATGCCGGTGGCTCACTCCTTTTCCTGTTCCACTCGCAAATAGAGCGAGGGAAAACGACTGTCTGTATGCCTCCGTATGAAGCCTATTTTATCGTATCGTATCTTAGTGGTCCTTACGCTTGACGTACGTTGGCCGGAGAAGAATGGTTTGCCATTCAGCTTCAAATGCCGGTTCCCTAAATTTTCTCAATAGTCTTTCTCGAAAAGAACGTCGCCTTCTCTCGAAAGATTTCCATTTGAGTTCCTGAAGCATATCAAATTGTTCAAATGGCTCTGAGCACTATGGGACTTAACATCTGACATCATCAGTCCGCTAGAACTTAGAACTACTTAAACCTAACTAACCTACGGACATCACACACATCCATGCCCGAGGAAGGATTCGAACCTGAAGCATCTCCGTAAGACTTGCGTGAAGTAACAAATCTTACAGCCTGCCTCTGAATTGCGTCAATGTCTTCCTTCAATCCGAGCTGGTACGAATCCCAAACACTCGAGTAGTACGCAAGAACAGGTCGCACCAGCATCCTATATATTGTCTCCTTTATACACTCCTGGAAATGGAAAAAAGAACACATTGACACCGGTGGCTCAGACCCACCATACTTGCTCCGGACACTGCGAGAGGGCTGTACAAGCAATGATCACACGCACGGCACAGCGGACACACCAGGAACCGCGGTGTTGGCCGTCGAATGGCGCTAGCTGCGCAGCATTTGGGCACCGCCGCCGTCAGTGTCAGCCAGTTTGCCGTGGCATACGGAGCTCCATCGCAGTCTTTAACACTCGTAGCATGCCGCGACAGCGTGGACGTGAACCCTATGTGCAGTTGACGGACTTTGAGCGAGGGCGTATAGTGGGCATGCGGGAGGCCGGGTGGACGTACCGCCGAATTGCTCAACACGTGGGGCGTGAGGTCTCCACAGTACATCGATGTTGTCGCCAGTGGTCGGCGGAAGGTGCACGTGCCCGTCGACCTGGGACCGTACCGCAGCGACGCACGGATGCACGCCAAGACCGTAGGATCCTACGCAGTGCCGTAGGGGACCGCACCGCCACTTCCCAGCAAATTAGGGACACTGTTGCTCCTGGGGTATCGGCGAGGACCATTCGCAACCGTCTCCATGAAGCTGGGCTACGGTCCCGCACACCGTTAGGCCGTCTTCCGCTCACGCCCCAACATCGTGCAGCCCGCCTCCAGTGGTGTCGCGACAGGCGTGAATGGAGGGACGAATGGAGACGTGTCGTCTTCAGCGATGAGAGTCGCTTCTGCCTTGGTGCCAATGATGGTCGTATGCGTGTTTGGCGCCGTGCAGGTGAGCGCCACAATCAGGACTGCATACGACCGAGGCACACAGGGCCAACACCCGGCATCATGGTGTGGGGAGCGATCTCCTACACTGGCCGTACACCTCTGGTGATCGTCGAGGGGACACTGAATAGTGCACTGTACATCCAAACCGTCATCGAACCCATCGTTCTACCATTCCTAGACCGGCAAGGGAACTTGCTGTTCCAACAGGACAATGCACGTCCGCATGTATCCCGTGCCACCCAACGTGCTCTAGAAGGTGTAAGTCAACTACCCTGGCCAGCAACATCTCCGGATCTGTCCCCCATTGAGCATGTTTGGGACTGGATGAAGCGTCGTCTCAAGCGGTCTGCACGTCCAGCACGAACGCTGGTCCAACTGAGGCGCCAGGTGGAAATGGCATGGCAAGCCGTTCCACAGGACTACATCCAGCATCTCTACGATCGTCTCCATGGGAGAATAGCAGCCTGCATTGCTGCGAAATGTGGATATACAATGTACTAGTGCCGACATTGTGCATGCTCTGTTGCCTGTGTCTATGTGCCTGTGGTTCTGTCAGTGTGATCAAGTGATGTATCTGACCCCAGGAATGTGTCAATAAAGTTTCCCCTTCCTGGGACAATGAATTCACGGTGTTCTTATTTCAATTTCCAGGAGTGTAGATGAACCACTCTTTCCTAAAATTCTCCCAATAAACCGAAGCCGACCAATCGCCTCCCCTACCATAGTTCGCACATGCTCCTTCCACCTCATATCGCTTTGCAACGTTATGCCCAGACATTTAAACTACTTTACTTTGTCAAGCAGGACTCTAGTAGTACTGTACCCGAACATTAGTAGTTTGATCTTACCGCTCATCAGCATTAACTTACATTTTTACACATTTAGGGCTAGCTGCCGTTCATCACACCAACTGGAAATTTTGTCTAAGTCCTCTTTTATCTTCATACAGTCACTCAACTTCGACACCTTACCACACCCACGGCATCATCAGCAAACAACGCTGTCCACCAGATCATTTATGTATATAGAGAACAACAACAACGGTCCTATCACATTTCCCCGGGGTATTCCAGACGATACTGTTGTCTCTGATGAACAGTCGCCGCCGGCCGGAGTGACCGAGCGGTTCTAGGCGCTACAGTCTGGAATCGCGCGACCTCTACGGTCGCAGGTTCGAATCCTGCCTCGGGCATGGTTGTGTGTGACGTTCTTAGGTTAGTTAGGTTTAAGAAGTTCTAAGTTCTAGGGGACTGATGACCTCATAAGTTAAGTCCCATAGCGCTCAGAGCCATTTGAACCAATTTTTGAACAGTCTGTGGACTTATTCCATATGCTCGTACGTTCGTTATTGGCCTACAATGGGGCACCATGCCAAATGCTTACCGGAAATCTGGAAATATGGATTCTGCCTCTTGTCCTTCATCCATAGTTCGCAGTGCATCATGTGGGAAAAGGGCAAGCCGAGTTTCGCAAGAACGATGCTTTCTAAAACCATTCTGATTCATGGACATAAGCTTCTTACTCTCAAGAAAATTCATTATATTCGTACTGAGAAAGTGTAAGGATTCTGCAGCAAACAGAATTTAGGGATATTGGCCAGTAATTTTGCGGGTCCGTTCTTTTGCGCTTCTTATACGTAGTTGTCACTTGCGCCGTTTTCCAGTTGCTTGGGACTTTGTTCTGGGCGAGAGATTCACGATAAATGCAAGCTAGGTAAGGGGCCAATGCTGTTTTTGTAAATTCGAACTGTGATTCCATCTGGACCTTGCCATTAATTTACTTTCAAATCTTTTAATTGTTTTGCTGCGCCAGGGATGCTTATTACTATATCGTCCATACGGGATTCTGTCCGATGGTCAAATGACGGTATGGTTGTACGATTCTCCTGTGCGAACGATTTCTTGTACTGAAATTTAAAACTTCGGCTTTCGTTTTGCTATTGCGGCACCAGGCTGATCAACGAAGGACTGACTGGAACTCTTAGACCCGCTTAGCGGTTTTACATAAGACCAGAATTTGCTCAGGTTCTCTGTCAGATCTTTTGCTGAAGTGTGATGGTGGTGGTAGTTGTATGCTTCGCGCGTAGATCTTTTCACAGATGCCCGAATATCTATTAACCTTCGTTTGTGGTCATTTGTGCGTCCCATTTTGAACCGAGAGTGCGACAGCCCCTCCTTCCTCAGCATCCTTCGAATTTCGTTATTAAGCCATGATGGGTGTTTTCCATTCTTTACTAACTTACTAGGCACATAACTCTCCAGATCACGATTTTCAACCTGCTTCCACTTTGACCATAATTCCTTTACATCCATCTTAGTGGAACTGAGTGATACCAATTCAATGTCTAAGTGAGATGGTAATAACTGCTTATCTGCTCTACCTAGCAGAAACACCTAGTCTTCTTGACTGATTTATTAACTTTGGTAATCACAGTTGCTATAATGACATCATGATCGCTAATCCCCGTTTCCTCACTGACACTGTCGATAAGATCCGGCCTATTTGCAGCTACAAAGTTTAAGATATTTCCATAGCGTGTGGGCTGCCAAGCTAGCTGGTCAAAACAATTCCCCGAAAACGTGTTCGAAAGCATTTCGCATGACTGTGTGTATCCCCCGCAATGAATCCATAGACATCCCAGTCTATAGCCGGCAGGTTAAATTCCCCTCCAACTAATAGTCTGGGTATTTCCACCCTACTAACAGTAGACTTTCTTTGAATGACTCTGGAACTGTCACAGTGGAGTCGGCTGGCCGGTAAAAACTGCCAACAATTACCTTGGTTTCACCTATACCTGTTATACGCGACCAGAAGACTTCACTGTCACACTCAACTTCGACCTCAGTAGAAGCAATGTAACCTGTATTTCCGAAATACGTTCCACGACTTCCTAAGTACCTCCAAGCTTTTCACTTAAGATTTCAGCCAGCGCTCGATCCCAAGAATAATCTGAGCGCGAGAACTTTCCTGGGCGGCAGTAAATTCGGGAACTTTATCACGAATGCTTCGACAGTTTACCGATAAAACTGTGACAGTTAAAGTCTCTTTACTCTGAACGCCGTCTGACTCCCATTCCTACCTTGTGGAAATTATCTCACAAACAGGAAATAACGTCGCAGAATAACTACTTACCCATATTTTTTTATGATCTCTTTTCACCTACTACTTGCTCTGTAGGTACAAACAAATTTTTTTTTCAATCATCAGGTTTATCACGTATGTAATCCGATGGTTACTTGTTATAAGTCCATCAACCGCTAATTAAAGAAGTAAATATAAAACCAGCACGCACCCACGACCAGTCGGGACGATAGAACTTCTGTTTCTTTTGCATAGAATAGATATAGAGGGAAGTCGAAGTAAAACTAGAAAAATGTTTCCTAAAAACAATTGCTGTGCGGTCTACGCATAATGGTGTAATGAATATCGGAGGCTGTACATCGGTTACGCTTGAAATGGCTACAAATTTACGGCTTACGCAGTAGTGCCGGTAGTTCGGGAAAGAAAGCTGCGCCCTAGCCGGTTATACCGCTGCGTAGCTGTGCTGTTGCCAGCGACAAACGATGATCCTGGGAGTGCTCAACGAAGCGATACAACTTCCCAGAAGTCAGTCAGTCGGCTTCGGAGCGCGCCGGTGACTCACCCACTGCCTGCAGTCTATTGGTCGCCTCTTGACTACGGGCCATCAGCTCTGACACAAACGTTCTCGCCAGCTAGCCCTGAAATTCTGCCTGGCGCATGAGAATGTCAAACACAGACGCGGGACACCGTAGCAACGTTATCTGGCGTGCATCTCACACGTCTTTTAGGTGATAACATACACTACTGTCCATTAAAATTACTATATCACGAAGATGACGTGCTACAGACGCGAAATTTAACCAACGGGAAGAAGATGCTGTGATATGCAAATGATTAGCGTTTCAGAGCATTCACACAATGTTGGCGCCGGTGGCGACACCTAAAACGTGCTGACATGAGGAAAGTTTCCAACCGATTTCTCATACACGAACAGCAGTTGACCGGCGTTGCCTGGAGAAACAATGTTGTGATGCCTCGTGTAAGGGGGAGAAATGCGTACCATACGTTTCCGACTTTGATAAAGGTCGGATTGTACGCTATCGTAACAGTGCTGCTCTCGTTGGTCGAGATCCAATGACTGTTAGCTGAATATGGAATCGGCGGGTTCAGGAGGGTAATACGGAACGCCGTGCTGGATCCCAACGGCCTCGTATCACTAGCAGTCGAGATCACAAGCATCTTATCCGCATGGCTGTAAGGATCGTGCAGCCGCATCTCGATCCCTGAGTCAACAGATGGGGACGTTTGCAAGACAACAACCATCTGCACGTACAGTTCGACGACGTTTGCAGCAGCATGGACTATCAGCTCGGCGCTCACGGCTCCGGTTATCCTTGACGCTGCATCGCAGACAGGAGCGCCTGCAATGGTGTACTGAACGACCAACCTGAGTTCACGAATGGCAAAATGTCATTTTTTCCGATGAATCTAGGTTCTGTTTACAGCATCATGATGGTCACATCCGTGTTTGATGACATCGCGGTGAACGCACATTGGAAGCGTGTATTCGTCATCGCCATACTGGCGTATCACCCGGCGTTATGGTATGGGGGTGCCATTGGTGACACGTCTCGGTCACCTCTTGTTCTCATTGACGACACTTTGAACAGGGGACGTTTCATTTCGGAAGTGTTACGACCCGTGGCTCTACCCTGCATTGGACCCTGCGAAACCCTTAATTTCAGCAGGATAATTCACGACCGCATGTTGCAGGGCCTGTAGGGGCCTTTCAGGATACAAAAAATGTTCGACTTCTGCCCTAGCCGGCACATTCTCCAGAAATCTCACCAATTGAAAACGTCTGGTCAATGGTGGCCGAGCAACTGGCTCGTCACTACTCTTGATGAACCGTGGTATCGTGTTGAAGCTGCATGGGCAGCTGTACCTGTACACTCCATCCAAGCTCTTTTTGACTGAATTCACAGGCGTATGCAGGCCGTTATTACGGCCAGAGGTGGTTGTTCTGGGTACTGATTTCTCAGGACCGATGCACCCAAATTGCGTGAAAATGTAATCACAAGTCAGTTGTAGTATAATATATTTGTCCAATGAATACCCGTTTACCATTTGCATTTCTTCCTCGTGTATCAATTTTAATGGCCAGTAGTGTACTTTCCTCACCTATTTACTTTCCGGAATTTCTGCTTTGTAGTCATTGACAAGTGATTCTGTAACATCGTGTGTTCGATAACCATTTGTAATTGTGATCGCGTAGAAAATAACAGTGACATGGAGAAAGATTTTTCACTTAGACAGCACAGAAAGATATTCGTTTCAAATGGTTAAAATGACTGAGCACTATGGGACTTAACATCTGAGGTCATCAGTCCCCTAGAACTAAGAACTACTTAAACCTAACTAACCTAAGGACATCACACACATTCATGACCGAGGAAGGATTCGAACCTGCAGTCTCGCGGCTCCGGACTGCAGCGTCTAGAAGCGCTCGGCCACCGCGGCCGGCATATTCGTTTCCTTTGCGCGTTGATAGTTTTCCAAAATCGCGTTTCGCTATTGCCTTGTATGATCCGGCAGTGGAGATTTAGAGAATAACTGCTGAAAGCAGGTGCCGGTGTGGAGACTGCGTCACCCCAGAAACCCTGGTGTTCCACCCTTAAATATTTTCAACCAGTCTGGTAGTACGTGAGGTTAACGGCTGCTACTGCGCCGGCGTTAGGTGCGGTGGGAGCTGCGCAGCCTCCAGCAGGAGCAGAGCGTGTCGGCTACTCGCCGTTCGGCCTGGAAGGGCGTGGGTGGAGGAGGCGGGGCGGCTCGGCAAGTGAGAGAGACGTCCAAAGTGGCCGCCGAGGCCGGGGGGTCGCGCCAGAGGCGAGGGAGCGCGCTGCGGGCAGCGGCCCACGCCGTTGACTCTGAGCACGGCCCCGACCATCTGCAAGGGCGTCAGATATACTTCAAGTGTCACTTTTGGGCAACACGTAATTTAAGGTGTCTTCGAACTTCTTCTCGTGTTCCCCGTATGGATTTGACTTTGTAAGTGACGAGATACAATGTCCCCCTGAAACTGGATGCACATAAAATGAACCTGCACGCAGCAGATATTCAGTTTTACGCCCATAACTTCTCATAGTTGTAACCTTAATTGTTTTAAAGAAATGTTTTTCATTCTCTGTGTGTGTGTGGGTACGGGGTGACATTACATAAAATATTCCCTCACATACATCTTCCGGTAGAACATACTGTATCTCTCTGTAGTACATAAGATCGAACCCCCGCCCGGTTGGCCGTGCGGTCTAACGCACGGCTTTCCGGGCGGGAAGGAGCGCCTGGTCCCCGGCAAGAATCCGCCCGGAGGATTTGTGTCGAGGTCCGGTGAGCCGGCAAGCCTGTGGATGGTTTTTAGGCGGTTTTCCATCTGCCACTGCGAATTCGGGCTGGTTCCCCTTATTCCGCTTCAGCTACACTATGTCGTCCTCTTTCACTGTGGTGTGGGGCAGGAATCCTTCGTTCGGTCAGCCGCCAGTTGTGTTAGTTCATTTAGCGTTACCCAGGGTGCACCACGTGGAGGCGAACTAACTTTACACACACACACACACACACACACACACACACACACACACACACACACACACACATGGTAGATAGCCAACTTAACGCAACAATGCGTATTATACCAGGCACAATCAGGCCAACTCCTACAGTGTGGCTGCCCGTTCTCAGTAACATAGCCCCTCCTAACCTGCGCCGTGAACACGCTCTGGTTAGAGAATTTTAAAAAATCATGACCAACCCTCAATGACAAATCCGTGAAGATACGACATCCGAGGAAACCGACTCCGGTCTAGGCATCCTCCACTAAAGACCGCACAGGCTCTGCACCAAACCAACTTTAAAATAAATGACCGATGGAAAGAGAAATGGGAGAGCGGAACAGCAGTAAACTGCCACAGTATGCCATGCATCTTTAGTGAACCAAAAGGATTTGATTGCCCTCGCAAAGTTGGGTCAACTCTTAATCGCATCAGAAGCTACTGTGGGAGATGCGCCGACTCCTTACACAGATGGGTAAACTTCCTTCGGCCGCTTGCGACTGTGGCGCTGAGAGACAGGCGGTCAAACACATCGTGCAGGAATGCCCACTAAGGGCATACGAGGGTGACCCATAGGATTTCCTAGTGGCGACCCAAGAGGCAATCGACTATGTATTATCTAAGATGGACGTCTGCTTGTGATTGCTCTTCTGTGAGCGTAAATTTACAATTGGTGGTGTCCTTATATACAAACTGTTACTTATTGCTCTGCTTATAAATATGTGATTTTTTTTAAATCGTGTTGTTACTGTAACTTTTACTGTGATGTCATGAGCCATACGCTGAATAATAATAATACACGTTGTCGGCGATTGCTGCGCAAACAAGTTCTCCATATACGCGTACAGCACAATTACTGTACCTCGCGAACATAGGGGTTACACTCGTCTGATGTGAGTGGGGCGGCGGAGGGGTGAAGTGGACTGCGGTAGTCGTCGTGGGGTTGTGGACCACTGCGGCTGCGGCGGGGAGGGAGCCTCTCCGTCGTTTCTAGGTCCCCGGTTAACATACAATACAATACAAGCGACGAGGATACGTACCAGTTCTACACGGAGACTGGCACAGGAGGCGAGATCGCGGTGCATCGCACCAGATAAGTCAGCAAGCTGACGACAGGCAGACGAGATGGAGATTAAAGTACATCTAGGGCACGGCTCCCGTGTTACTGATCCGTATCGGATGCGCCTGATGCCAGTAGCCGAAGCAACCCACAGACGCAATCAACAATTTTCTATCGATCGGTACGTGACTGGAACTAACACAAAGTGGAGTTGAAGTGTCGATTCAAATGGTTCAAATGGCTATGAGCACTATGGGACTTAACTTCTGAGATCATAAGCCGCTAGAACTTACAACTACTTAAACCTAACTAACCTAAGGACATCACACACATCCATGCCCGAGGCAGGATTCGAACCTGCGACCGTAGCGGTCGCGCGGTTCTAGACTGTAGCGCCTAGAACCGCTCGGCCACCCCGGAGGCACAAAGATTGCCATCAGCGACGTGAGAGTAAATGACAACGTTGACGCGACAGTTTCTGATAGTGCAGCGTGTGGGAGAATCGAGTTTTTGCGAGCTGTTTTGAAACACATTTGTTTGTCGCCTGACGCGGACGGCGGCGGCGAATCGTGGCACGTGTCTTGGGATCTCGCCCAGCTGAAGAGGCGTTCTTGCAGCAATTACATCGCGATGCTGGGCGAGCGTCTTACCCCGAGAAACTATCGAGCAGGGACTAACAGCAGACGGAGAGCACGTCACAGTTAAGGGGACCACACCCTGCCTATCTAACCCATGTTAATTTAGGCAAGTATTTGACCCATTTCGGAAAAAAAACTATTTGATGCAGGACCTTAATATTTTTACTGTATGTTACATGACACTAATAGAGTCAACTGTACTAAAATCTACTTTATCCATTTCATAGTTTTTAAGAAATATGAATGTAGCACCAGAGGCGGCTTTCTTTGTTATGCAGAGTCTCTGAAAATTTCATTCGTTTATCTATGATAGTTTCTGATATAATGGGGCATATGAACTGAAAATATTTTTTTTGTGGGAAATTGACTTTAAAGAAAAAGCTTTTGGAATTTGTTACTTACAGTTAATTAAAACTGTCCTGCTGCATATGATGGCCCTTCTTTGGCCTCTGTCAGGACTTCCAGCTTCTTTTTCGCCTTCCTGGATGTTTGTCTTGCTTTCTAGTCCATATTAGACGCCGACCTGTCCGCATCGGCTATCCTCATTTTAACGCAATGTTGCAGCCCAGTGATCATATTTTCACCAAGATTAATTCCCAGCTTTTCCAGTACCCAACACTTTCCAATATTACCACAAATGAATGTAATAACAGCATCATGAACTCCTAGTTTTACTGTATGCCTGCCTACAAATACAGTTTTAGGAAGGCGGCTCCAAATTATGCTGTTGAAACATTCATTTGTGTTCTGTGTCTGCCCATGCAAACATTTCCTTAGAAGGCCAGGATGAGCCAAGTCTCTGAAAATAGGTTTAATTGCTGTAATAACGGCAGCAGGAAGAGAATGCTGGTGAGAATGAGATTCTCCAGTTGCCTGAGCCATATTGTATTTGCACCACGATTTTTCTTCTGATGGACACAATCCATGACATGGTTTATCATCAGTAGAGGACTTATGGAAGAATATGGTCCAAACATCTCTCTTCATTGCCCCCACATTTTCTTTATTTCCCCTAATTGCCTCCCCATAGTATACCTACAAGTTTTCTGTTTCAGTTTTAGTTAACCGACCCTATCCGATCAACAATTTTCCATCTTCTAATTGAAAGCGTGTTGTTTACAAACAGGAGAAACAAAAGAATACAGACCGTTGCGTTCCAAGGATAGCCAACACACTCGGGAGTAAAAAAAAATCCTTAACGTGCAGTGTAGGGGATATAAAGCTCTAAAATATATGCACAGAAGTGGGTGACAAAACTGGGCCTACCACAAGTGGTAGGAAAATGCTCTTTAAATGCTCGAAAAAAATTTTTTTAGAAAAATCCTTTTCAGAGTACTTAAATAAAACATTAATCTATCGAAATATGATGACAACCGAAAATCTTTTTTTTTCGACCTGAAGCACGGTGTGGTCCCCTACTTAATGCTTCTTTTGTTTTCCTCCTAACGGCTGGAGATCCAGCTTGCCACAGACGGCACATCTGCTTAATTACTGACAGGCACAATAAAAATTATCGACAATGGTGTCCTTAAACGATCGTTCCGATATGCAGCCATCAAAGCGCTCTTTGCTTCTTCCACAATGCTCCACTGTCGCAGAAAAGTGCCGCGAGTAAGCACTAACTGCAAAGAGGTTGGCACTAGTCACAGTGCAGCTTTCTAGAGCTGCGACCTGAGCACAGTTGAGGTAACAGCAATTCAGTTGCTCACAGCGCTTTTCAACTCTTAAAAAAGATACGACATATGTTAACGGGTATGTGGTCGCCGTGAAGAATTTTTTATTAACGCAATGCGGGCGACATACCACACCAGCAAACGCCACTGACCTTATTTTGTTATTTAATCAACAAAGATCTAGATCACGTTTTATTAAACGTGATGTAGATCCGTCGTTCACTAGAGATAGCATTACGCTACAGAGAATAGTAAACCATCAAAAGCTATTAAATTGATGTCGCGCAAACTCCAACGAAATGTTGGGCCGATCATATAGTCTGAACAGATAAACAATTTATCAGACAGGGTCAGCAACACAAATCGTTAGCTCACTATGCTGTTTGTTTATGGGAAGGTGTCTTTTCTGGATGGTCATAATGAATTGCAAAGAGACTTTGCATTTCTTTGTGGATAAGGTACTGCGCATAACAACGACAAAGAAACCAATAGTATCAGATTGAAACGTAAACGGTGAACTTCTGCAGTGCGTTACATCGTTTGAGTAATTGGAAATAATGCTGCGAATATGGAAGGAAGGAAGAAGACTTAAAATCCGTATGATGCTTTTTGTGTGAGGATTCTGTGGAAATCCGATGCACTAAAGACGCTAGTGCGGCCTGTTTGAGACCAGAATGTCGTTATCTGAACTCTTTACGAAGTAAGCTTGACAGGGGCACATACCGAAACAAGAAAAGCGCTTCTAGGATAGTAACATATCGCTATAGCCCACAGAAACTGTGACAGAGATGCTCGGGAAACTTAAAAATTGGAATCTTTGGAAGAAGCTCTGTTGGTGAAAATCAGACAACACATACTCGGAACAAAATTTGCAGTAACTCTGTTGACACCTTTTTATATCTCACTTAGTGATCAGACGAGAATGAGACGAGAGAAATCAGGATGTTTCATGCTTGCTCCATGAGCGAATGGAACAGGTCAGAAAATCGCTTGCATTTGCAGGAAGTACCCTCCACCACGCATTGTACAGTGGATTGCGTAGTATGTATGCAGATGTACAAGATCATTATTATAACGAAAACATTTTATTTGTAGATCTGTAATAATTTATTTTCCTTGTCACCGTAAAGGTTACTCGTCAGTTTGGGCCTTCATAAGGAGAAAAGGGAGAGTCGCGATTTCAGGAGAAATGTGCGTAGGACAAGGGGGATACTAAACTGTTACAAGATTTGTAGAAATTCCTGGAGTTATAAAAAGAATGGAATTTCCTGCCACGTTGCGATAGTGCATCTGCGTAAGCTAATTCCGCAAGTTGATCGGTTCGTCACATTACGTGTGGAGCGTTGTGAGTGGTAACCTAACAGTTTGCACTGGTCTCGGAGGTTTGCTGGTTGTTGGAAGAGAGGGCTGCTTCCTTCACCTCTTCTAAAGATGTCTCGCTGTCCTCACTGGCATTCCTCTCGGTAGCTGGTCGGGATCGCCACTGTTGTGGCGCCAGTAACGTCCACAGACTTAATTTATGAAAATCGGGTGCCACCTTATCTCTTGGCCAAAACACTTATACTTGGCAATGTGGTAAAATCACTGACGCATGAGAACCATTAAAAACCTGTAAGTCAGTGTTACGATGAAGATGTCTATTAACGAAATTGCGAACAGTAACTGTAATATCTAATACCACCGTCGCTTCTTGAATGTCATTAAGACAAGCTGCTTCTCAGGAACTTCAGACTCGGAGAGTGATTCAACTTTATATGTGGAGAAAATCCATTTAGTTATAGACATGGGTCTGAAAAAGATAAAAATAATATAAGAAACTTTCATTGTTATTTTAATATCATTGTACTTTTGTTTAAAAATGTTTACGACAGTCAAAAGGAAAATCTGCCTCATTGTTATTTTCAAAACTTATGTGCATTTACGTATTTTTGTCAGTATTCAAGGTGCGTAAATAGGGTGACAATATTTAATGTTCTGAGATAATGTTTAGTTCCAGTTTACTTCCCTCAAACGCAACGACACGTGAATCCAAATCATGATACAAAACACATAAAATCACATCCTTATTCCTCCCGAGGACTACTTCCAACCAACAACCTCCCGTTTCCTCTCCTGCTCTGTCGATACTCCAATCTCCCTATCGACATCTCGATAGTAAAAAGCCTGTCGTGTTTTACATCGACATCCAGTACTGCTACCCAGCGACAAAATGCAAGAGAGTCCTCCGTGCGACGCACGGACGCCTTCTGTTCCAGTCTGCGAGCTCAACAAACGGCGTTGTTGGTGGGAAAAGGACGTCTGCGAGCTTTCGACGATATCGATATTACGTAATGAACTCGAAGCTGACATAGCTCCATGTTATAAAACACGTAACGTCAAATTTCCTCGACCTCACGTAATGATTCAAATAACGCAATAAGAATTAGTCGAGTTTGCTGAAAGAAAATGTCGTGTAAAACTTCGGTGATTCGTTTCGTAACAAAAATTGAAAGCCATCCTATATAAAATAAATATCTGGAGCATTTCTGTCACCAAAAATTGTTTTCGGACACATGAACTACTGGTCAAAAATAGTGGCGGTCCGAGAACAACGGAACAGATAATTTACTACACCAAGAATAAATGCAGATTGTATTCATTCGACAAATCTGACACCTGATTACATTTTCACGCAATTTTGGTGCATAGATCCTGAGAAATCAGTACCCAGAACAACCACCTCTGGCTGTAATTACGGCCTTGACACGCCTGGGCATTGAGTCAAACAGAGCTTGGATGCCGTGTACAGGTACAGCTGCCCATGCAGCTTCAACACGATACCACAGTTCATCAAGAGTAGTGACTGGCATATTGTGACGATCCAGTTGCTCGGCCATCATTAACCAGACGTTTTCATTTGGTGAGAGATCTGGAGAATGTGCTGGCCAGGGCAGCAGTCGAACATTTTCTGTATCCAGAAAGACCCGTACAGGACCTGCAACTTGCGGTTGTGCATTATCATGCTGAAATGTAGGGTTTCGCTGGGACTGAATGAAGGGTAGAGACACGGGTCGTAACACATCTGAAACGTCCACTGTTCAAAGTGCCGTCAATGCGAACAAGAGGTGACCGAGACGTGTAACCGATAGCACCCCATACCATCACGCCGGGTGATACGCTGGTATGGCGATGACGAATACACGCTTCTAATGTGCGTTCACCGCGATGTCGCCAAACACGGATGCGACCATCATGATGCTGTACACAGAACCTGGATTCATCCGAAGAAATGACGTTTTGCCATTCGTGCACCCAGGTTCGTCGTCGAGTACACCATCGCAGGCGCTCCTGTCTGTGATGCAGCGTCAAGGGTAACCGCAGCCACGGTCTCCGAGCTGATAGTCCATGCTGCTGCAAACGTCTTCGAACTCTTCGTGTAGATGGTTGTTGTCTTGCAAACGTCCCGATCTGTTGTCTCACGCATCAAGACGTGGCTGCACGATCCGTTACAGCCATGCAGATAAGATGCTTGTCTTCTCGAGTGCTAGTGATACGAGGCCGTTGGGATCCAGCACGGCGTTCCGTATTACCCTCCTGAACCCACCGATTCCATATCCTGCTAACAGTCATTAGATCTCTACCAACGTGAGCAGCAGTGTCGCGATACGATAAACCGCAATCGTGATAGGATACAATTCGACCTTTATTAATGTCGGAAACGTGATGGTGTAAACACCAGCCATCACAACAACGTTTCACCAGGGAACGCCGGACAACTGCTGTTTGTGCATGAGAAGTCGTTTGGAAACTTTACTCATGTCAGCACGTTGTAGGTGTCGCCACTGGCGCCAACCTTGTGTGAATGCTCTGAAACGCTAATCATTTGCATATCACAGCATCTTTTTCCTGTCGGTTAAATTTCGTGTCTGTAGAACGTCATCTTCGTGGTGTAGCAATTTTAATGGCCAGTTGTGTAGTCAAACACCCGTCACCGCAGGGAGGGAGACAGTGTTAGCAAGCTTGTGAATCCCCGCACTTCATGTTCGCCGGCCGGTGTGACCGAGCGGTTGTAGGCGCTACAGTTTGGAACCTCGCGACCGCTACGGTCGCGGGTTCGAATCCTGCCTCATGCATGGATGTGTGTGATGTCCTTAGGTTCAAGTAGTTCTAAGTTCTTGGGAACTGATGACCTCAGAAGTTAAGTCCCGTAGTGCTCAGAGCCATTTGAATTCATGTTCTTCGCATGGGTGCACAGCTGCAGCCAGTTGAATCCAGTGTTTCCAGATAGAGGTAGGTTTCTCGCGGCATCGAATCTATGACTATTATTAAGACTGGCGGGAACTTGAAATCAAACGCTGGACATTTTTATATTAATTTCGGGTATAAAACACGCCTGAATTTTGGAAGTAATTTTTCGCAGAATAAAGTGCGTGTTATAGTCCATAAAATACGCTAGCAAATATGGCGAGTATTTTCGAAATTTGCTTACTCATATCTGTCTGGTTTTCATTTGACTGCGCCTAGATTTTAGTACGCAGTCTATCAGGTCCTGTGCCAGAAGTCGCGATTTTTGCAAATAAAAATTTACTTTCCAAATAGATAATATGGCTCTTCCATGGATGGTTAATTTATCACCCCGACATTGTTAAAGATTGCTATGATGTTGGTCTGACCAATGACATTTCACTTCTAGTTATTTCATGCTGGTAATACAGACGCAAGTATATATTATTTTCTGTAAACGAATTGAAAACGGAGACATTGCTCTTGTTTCCATTACGAACTTGCCTCTAAAATGAATGATGACTGGGGCTGCCCGCGGTGCGTCGCAGACAGTTACACCTTCCGTAGTCCGTACTTCCGTTCAGCCTGCTCTGGCGTGTCTCCCCCTGTCCTGTGGTAACTGGACAACCGCGTCAGCAGACTAATGCTGTGTTTTCTGAGAGGGCATCTGACTAAGGAAATCGAAGTAAACCACTTTTCCGCGTAGGTTAATCGATGAATTTAAAATGCAGGGGCTATACTTGAGTGTACTTCATACTTTTTCTGAAAATTTAAATAAAATGCATTTAGCATGCACAAATAGGTAAAAAAAAGGAACGGTGAACGAGTAAAAGTGAACGGTTCCCAAAAAAGGACAGTAAACAGTGAACAAGTTCCCCAAGGTGAACGAAATTGCCCACCTCTAGTGACAACCGGTGTTGTTGTTGTTGTCTTCAGTCCTGAGACTGGTTTGATGCAGCTTTCCATGCTACTCTATCCCGTGCAAGTTTCTTCATCTCCCAGTACCTACTGCAACCTACATCCTTCTGAATCTGCTTAGTGTATTCATCTCTTGGTCTCCCTCTACGATTTCTACCCTCCACGCTGCCCTCCAATACTAAATTGGTGATCCCTTGATGCCTCAGAACATGGCCTTCCAACCGATCCCTTCTTCTGGTCTAAGTTGTGCCACAAACTTCTCTTCTCCCCAATCCCATTCAATACTTCCTCATTAGTTATGTGATCTACCCATCTAATCTTCAGCATTCTTCTGTAGCACCACATTTCGAAAGCTTCTATTCTCTTCTTGTCCAAACTATTTATCGTCCATGTTTCACACATGGCTACACTCCATACAAATACTTTCAGGAATGACCTCCTGACAAACCTATACTCGATGTTAACAAATTTCTCTTCTTCAGAAACGCTTTCCTTCCCATTGCCAGTCTACATTTTATATCCTCTCTACTTCCACCATCATCAGTTATTTTGCTTCCCAAATAGCAAAACTCCTTTACTACTTTAAGTGTCTCATTTCCTAATCTAATTCCCTCAACATCACCCGACTTAATTCGACTACATTCCATTATTCTCGTTTTGCTTTTGTTGATGTTCATCTTATATCCTCCTTTCAAGACACTCTCCATCCCGTTCAATTGCTCTTCCAAGTCCTTTGCTATCTCTGACAGAATTACAATGTCATCGGCGAACCTGAAAAAATTTTTATTTCTTCTCCATGGATTTTAATACCTACTCCGAATTTTTCTTTTGTTTCCTTTACTGCTTGCTCAATATACAGATTGAATAACATCGGGGAGAGGCTGCAACCCTGTCTTACTCCCTTCCCAACCACTGCTTCCCTTTCATGTCCCTCGACTCTTATAACTGCGATCTGGTTTCTGTACAAATTGTAAATAGCCTTTCGCTCCCTGTATTTTACCCCTGCCACTTTTAAAATTTGAAAGAGAGTATTCCAGTCAAAACTGTCAAAAGCTTTCTCTAAGTCTACGAATGCTAGAAATGTTGGTTTGCCTTTCCTTAATCTTTCTTCTAAGATAAGTAGTAGGGTCAGTATTGCCTCACGTGTTCCAACATTTCGACGGAATCCAAACTGATCTTCCCCGAGGTCGACTTCTACTAGTTTTTCCATTTGTCTGTAAAGAATTTGCGTTAGTATTTTGCAGTTGTGACTTATTAAACTGATAGTTCGGTAATTTTCACATCTGTCAACACCTGCTTTCTTTGGGATTGGAATTATTATATTCTTCTTGAAGTCTGAGGGTATTTCCCCTGTTTCATACATCTTGCTCACTAGATGGTACAGTTTTGTCAGGACTGGCTCTCCCAAGGCTGTCAGTAGTTCCAATGGAATGTTGTCTACTCCCGAGGCCTTGTTTCGACTCAGGTCTTTCAGTGCTCTGTCAAACTCTTCATGCAGTATCGTATCTCCCATTTCATCTTCATCTACATCCTCTTCCATTTCCATAATATTGTCCTGTGCGTGTGATTATTTAAAGGCTGTACATTCAGAAGGTTATAAATGCGTAGTGTCAGAATCACTGGCCAAACTTTCACGCGGTATCGACTGCTGGGGCTGACATCTTGCTCTTTTCTCCTTACATTATGAGGTCAGGTTGGCGACGTTTCCTTGTCAGTTGTGTTCAGTGACCGTCGGTCATTTCCCACTGGTCGTGTTTACCTCCGCACTCGGTCCTCTGGCTGTGAGGCAGTTGTCAGGCGTCACACAACTCTCTGTTACCGGCACGCACTGTTTTGAGATTCGGATAGTATCGGAACAAGGTTAGCGATTTAGTGAAATGTGAACAACATAAACAGTGGAATAGGGTCCTATTATCTCACGCAAGAAGTGGCAGACAAGGTATCCCACTACGGTTTAGTCAATGGTGTTAATCGTCAAGTATGTACCACGTATTCCGAGCGAACATCCTCGGCACACCAGTGGGTCTGAGAAGCTGCTGAGCAGGCTGTCCCTCCGGCTCGCGGACGCCGATGGTGGAGCTGACACGGTTCGCACCCGGCCTGGGGGAGCAAACGTCAGGACGAATAGGAGACGATCACCAGAATCAAGTGTGCAAAGAAGGCGAAAGCAGCGCTCTGATTAGGTCAGTACGAGCTTTTGTTCCTACTTTGCACATTTCACATACGGCGTAAGCAAGATTTCAGACCACAAGACCTTCGTGCAAGATTAACACTCCTGCCGCTACATTCTGTCTACTAGAAACGTCTGATGACCGATGGATTGGTCGAGCAGGCACAGTAGCATGGCCTCCGCGTTCCTCAGCAATGAGAACATTTTCAGGCACTGTTGTACTCCAGGCGGACTGGTAACGTACAGTGTGACTAAATCCAAAAATAGATAGGTATGTTCACACGAGTTCGTGATTCCCAGAGAAGGAGAACTGAACGACGCGTAACAATGTGTCGTAAACACCACACCCGTAACCACCTTATTCTATAGGGCAGAAATACATGTGGCTGTCTTAGGACAGACTGACCCACCTCTGAATACGTATTTACTTCCGCACTGTGTTCGTCAAATTTTGACTACTATCTCTTTAAAGAATATGGGTCACTTTTGTTAAAAACACTGTTTAACAAGCAGTGGATTTCAGACATGTTCACAGTAAATGAAAGCGAAGGTAATTCTCCGGGATATTGACAGTGGTAGTGATGTTCAGTCCCAATGGGGCACTGTTAAGTGGGGCGTTCCCCAAGGGTCGGTGCTGGGGCCACTGCTGTTTCTTATTTATATAGATGATATGCCTTCTAGTATTACAGGTGATTCAAAAATATTTCTGTCTGCTGATGACACCAGCTTGGTAGTGAAAGATCTTGTGTGTAGTATTGAAACATTATCAAATAATGTAGTTCATGAAATAAGTTCGTGGCTTGTGGAAAATAGTTTGATGCTAAATCACAGTAAGACTAAGTTTTTACAGTTTCTAACTCACAATTCAAAAAGAACTGATATTTTGATCAGACAGAATGGGCATATTATAAGCGAGACGGAACAGTTCAAGTTCCTAGGCGTTCGGATAGATAGTAAGCTGTTGTGGAAAGCCCATGTTCAGGATCTTGTTCAGAAACTAAATGCTGCTTTATTTACCTTTAGAACAGTATCTGAAATAAGTGACAGTTCAACACGAAAAGTAGTCTACTTCGCATATTTTCATACGCTTATGTCATATGGTATTATTTTTTGGGATAATTCTTCTGATGCAAAAAGGGTATTTCATTTTATCTGTTTCTACTATCGTGTTATAGTTTCATGTATTGACTCGTTCCATGACCATGGAGACTTCTCCTTAATTTGGTCCCACGGAACAATAAATAAAAATAAATCGATTACGCACATAACATGACTAGTGTCTATTCGATCAGCACCACATCCTTGCTGCATGTTCTATAAAAATTCTTGTGAGAAACCTTGTCGAAGCATTCTTAGAGCGGCATTTAATTCGTACCAGCAGAACACTGTTACCAGTGTGTCACATCTGAGACAACTTTCACTTTGTACCAGACAAACAACACTTCATTATCCAACATTTATTGGCAGTAGCTCTAACTGCTTCACTAAGCTGTCAGCTGCCTTTAGGGACACTGTGTTTTAATTCTGAGAACCAAAAGTCGCCCTTACTTTACTCCAGTAAATACGTTGGGCCGCCGACGGTTTTGGAGGCACACGTTCCTCCCTCACCCACACGCTTCAAAGACCGCGTCTCACAGCGTCGCGGCCAGCTTGACTCATTCCGGCAGTCACGGCTGAAAACGGCCTTCAAACGATTAACGCGGCCCGCAGCCTTAAACAGTACAATGAGCTGATTTCACGGAACAGAGAGCCAGTGGAGCGGGAATCAAGTTCGTTTTTACCGTAGCATCGACGCTGAAGTGTTAAGTAACGAGCAGCACTATAGCCGCTTTGGTTTCGTAAGCGCCTCGGAGGCGCGGGAAGAGCGAACATCTGTCGCCTAGGTCAACTTCTCGGCTCGTACCCTTCTGACCGTTACGTCAGATGAAAGTGAGAGAAAGTAACGCGTACTTTAACTTGTCCAAGAACGTTAAGTTCCTGTAATTTTAAGACTGACGCTCTACATAATGCACGTCACTTTTTTTGTAATTTGTCGATAGTTCTCTGTGACGCCCTAGCGCACACGCAACGAGCACGTCTTCTTTGAATTTCCTATATCTCTTAATGAAGTCAGCTCACTAATCATTCCGGAAAGGCGATCGGCCTCCAGTTACCGGAATTAGTGCAGCAGTCAGAGACCTTGTAGGAACTGTCCTGGATCCGCCACACAAATCAAACCGCGGCAAACGCACATGACAGGCAGATTCGCCGAAAAAATCGTAATGGCAAGTCTCTCGCGCGGAAGATGCCCTTGCGACAACTGCTTAGGTTCTTTTCGTCGGTGTGAGATAACGGAAGAGGAAGAGAATATTCCAAAAACAGCAACGCGCTTCCTCACGGATTTGCTGGATTAACGCGACAGCGTCAAAAAACACTCAACAAATCCCCGTGGGAGAAACTACAAGAAAGATATTATACACCTCTGAGAACTTTCATCTCAAAAAATTCTGGAAGTCCAGTTTCCAGAAAGCCCAAAAAGTATTCCTTCGTGCAGCTGCTATTCCCGTATCGACGCGAGGACTAGATTAGAGAAACTGGGGCGTCTAAAGAGGTATTGATACGATTCCGACGTAACATCGGTGAATGAAAGACGATTTTCTTCGTATATACTACAGTGACTCGTGAAGGAGACCTGTAAAAGTAGCATCTTCCACTACAGCTTGTTGGCCAGATGTCTGAAGCTTTTGCTCTTGCTAGACAAATACTCGATAAATTAAACAACTCTTCTCTGAATATTCCCGGTCTGTTTCATTCCTGTTCCACCCAAACGTCTGTTTAAATTCCTACGTACTGGTGACAGAGATACGAAAAATACTTAAGAATGGGTACTGAGTTATTCTGCAGGTAAACTTCTTGGTGCAGGAATGAGTTTCTTAGGCTCCTTCCAGTAAATTTTAGTCTGGTACCTCCCTACTGTGGAACTAGATTTGTGTTTTCGTTCCGCCTTAAGCACTCGAGACCGATCCACCCAAATATTTGCCGGCCGCAGCTGAGTCCGGACGCTGGTCTACGATCGAGAAATTAAACAATATCGGACATGTTCGCAGCTTCAAATTACCGAAACATTTTGTTCGTCAAATCATACCGCATAAGACAGCTACATTTTCGCTGTGTTGTTAGTACTAAATATTTTATTTTGTTATGGAAAGTAAAGGGCGATCTCACTACTTTTCTACCCCTCGTCCGTGTTTATCGTTCTGTAATTTATTTACAATCAAGCTTCGAAGCTATTAGGGCTTCATCTTCTGGCACTTTAGTACTTTGATAGATGTGATAGACTAGCGCATGTATATTATATACATAAAAGTGGCTAGCTGCCTGAACACCATCCAGTAGTCTCTTAAAAAGGGATACAAAATAAATTAAAAAACAATAAATACAGCTGAATGGAATAAATGTTATAAGAGAACAGGCTTTATCCTCCATAACGAAATATTTCACAGCTGAGGTCCTTGCCTTCCAGGGCTATGGAAACTACACAGAACTCTGTTCAAATGTTCAGATGTGTGTGAAATCTTATAGGACTTAAGTGCTAAGGTCATCAGTCCCTAAGCTTACACACTACTTAACCTAAATTATCCTAAGGACAAACACACACACCCATGCCCGAGGGAGGACTCGAACCTCCGCAAGGACCAGCCGCACAGTCCATGACTGCAGGGCCTAAGACCGCTCGGCTGATCCCGCGCGGCTACGGAACTCTGTTATTTACAGAGATATTAAAGAACATAGTGAATGGAACAAAGTTTTTTTGACATCATTAGCCCCCATTTGTGCTCAGGTGATTCGTGTGAAAAGGTTTGCGACCTAATTATAGCTGCGCGACGAGGATTGACAGACTTTGGACGCAGAATGATAGAACTGGACACATGGGACATTCCATTTCGGAAATCCTTAGGGAACTCAATATACCGCAATCTGCGGTGTCAAGAGTGTGCCGAGAATACCAAATTTCAGGCGTTACCTCTCACCACGGACAACTTCACGACCGAGAGCAGTGGCTTTTGTGTAGAGTTGTCAGTGCTAACAGAGGAGCAAAGCTACGTGAAATAATAGCAGAAATCAATGTGGCACATACGACGAAACTATCCCTTAGGACAGTGCGGCGAATTTGAAGTTAATGGGGTATGGCAGCAGACGACCGACGTGAGCGCCTTTACTGACAGCACGACATCGCATGCAGAGCCTCTCCTGGGTTCGTCACCGCAGGGGCTGAACCCTATACGACTGGAAAACCGTGGCCCGTCAGATGAGTCCCAATTTCAGTTGGTAAGAGCTGATGGTAGGATCCAAGTGTCGCGCAGACTCCACGAAGTTGTGCATCCAAGTTGTCAACAAGGCAATGTGCAATCTGGTAGCGGTTATGTAATGGTGTGGTCTGCGTTTACGTAGAATGAACTGGGTCCTCCGGTCCAACTGCAGCTATCAATGACTGCAGCCATTCATGGACTCCATGTTGCCAAACATCTCACTGGACCACAATTGTTCGTGAATGGTCTGAAGACATTTCTGGGCCATTCGATCGAATGATCTGACCACCCTGATAGCCCGACATGAATCCCATCGAAGATTTATGGCACATGATCGAGAGGTCAGTTCGTTCACAACATCCTGCACCTCCAACACTTCCGCAATTATAGACGGCTGTAGAGGGAGCTTGGCTCAACATTTCTGCGGGGGGCTTCCAAGTACTTGAGTCCATGCCACGGTGCACTACGCCAGGATAAACGAGGTCCGAAACGATATTAGGAGGTATCCCCTGATTTTTTTTGTCACTCAGTGTGGTTTATACCGAAACTACGAATAACGTCATAGTTAGTAGCAGTCGTATTGACCCTTGAATATGATAAAGAATACATCTTTGTGTTCGCACGAAATTGGTGGCTAACTCTGCTTCCATTCGTTTCAGCTCCCCGAACAATGAATCTCGACGTCTGTCGAGTACTCCTGGACAATGCTCTGCCATGCTATCCACGCTGCGAAAAGAATGGAACTCTTTTTCATTTGAGAATAGTCCGCTCCAGAAAGCGAAGGCCATAGCCTCGCGAAACTGGCAAAATAAGAGTGAGTGGCAGCAGGAAGGAAGGTAGTCCAACCTGTCACTTCACGACGAATCAGCGAATGGGGCAGGCAGGACGATCCTACGTAACTGCAGAAAGAGATGGGAAAATTTTCGTCTTTTTGTAATCAACGGCAGGTCTCTTTAAATGTGGATAAAAACAACGTAATGCCTGTAAGAGAGAGAACGCTACAGCATCTGATTCCAAGATTAGCTGTGAAGATCTTAATACACGATACTTGCTTACAAATGCTAAGAACACGAGGCGACCACGTGAAATAAGTATTATAGAAGGCCAGTGGAAGAATCAGATTTGTTGTAGTTTCTAGGGAAGTGTGATCTATATGAAGAGGAAATCGCTTACAAGGCAGAGAAGCTCGCAGAACTTAGCGGAAAGCCTCTGAAGAAATTTGACGTAGTTCTTGTGAAAACCTGTTGGCTGTATCTAGCGAGCCTGTATTCGAGGGAGCGTTCTCCAGCCACCGCCGTATCATGATAGTCGTGTATTATGGGACAAACGATAGGGAAGAGTAGAGGACAATGAAACAACCAAATAATCCTAATAAAGATGGGTCCGGATCAATACGACATTTGCACGAGAGCAGTCACGTCAGTGTTACAATAAGCCTACTGTTCATTGTGAAACAAAGCAGGAGACGCGCAAAATTACAAACTGGTGAAATGCCCTCATTTGATTTAATCATCATTCCGGATACGTAAGTACTATTAGAAAGCGTATCGGCAATAACTGTATCAATCGTCAATACCACTGCCTTGGGAGGCCGTGGTCCCCAACTTGGACCCATTGGATTTTTTTATGTGGTGATATGCTAAAGCTTTGGCGTGGTGCACCCATGTTGTTAGGGTCTACGAATTCTGGGAACACGATGTGGATGGTTGTCAATGCGTTTGAAACGCGCCTGGGATTTTGATCAATACTGATTGCTTATTAGTATTGCACATCTGCCTGAAAGTGTTTAATGGTGAAGAACTGTCAGAGTAAGTGGTAAAACTTTATAGAAATACATGGTATAACGGGTGTAAGTGGAGATGTTTTTCTGTGTGGTACCGTACATGTACACACATTGATGTGATGGTTGTTTTCTCTGCGTCGAACAGTCTGCCCACAGACACGTCACAAACTTTAGGACGTCATCTTCTTTTGGACAGCCGTGCTGAAACACTAAGTGGACTTCGCCTGCCAGTACAGTCTGACCGTTTTGCGCCCACGTGTCCACACTTCAACACCTGACCTGTTGCGTTAATGGCTTGCTCCTGCCACACGTACTTGGAGGTACTAAACAGCCTAAAACCATACGACTTATAATGGCTATCATTGTTAGTCTCCAAATGAAGTAAATGTTGATGTGACGTTGTTCAGTACACCTCCTCAATCACCAAGAACTATATCTGCTTTAAACTCTTTATAATACATTTACATGTTAAATCTTACAACTGTTTATAATGTCGTTTGTTAGGAACAAATAGCGCCATTATCGATTTCGAAGCGACAGGTTCATCATCAGACGGCTGTTCACATTTAGACTTCCATACAGCCTATGCTGTACTTTCATATAGCTTATGCTGTAGAAGTGCAGTGTGCTGATGTTCGTTAGATTGGGGGAGGGGGGAGAGGGGAGAGCCGGGCTGGGGAAGGGAATCCCTTGGTGTGCTGGTGCCTTATAGCAAAAAAGGATGTATAGAAAAAGACTATTTTAATGTAATTCGACCAAACAATTAATTATACCATCTTTCTGAGTTAAGAAGTGAATTGCTTTTCTGTTACTTAAGAGCGTAAGTACTGCGTCTTTTTCTACGGTATTGGCAGCGTTCGAAGAAAGGCACGCAAGACTTAACGCTTTCGTGAACTCTGAAAAGACAGATAGCGTAGAGCAAAAACACACACACACACACACTCCTAGATATTTTCACTGCGCGGATGTTTAAATACGAAGCTGTGATTTATAAAGACAAAACTATGTCAGAGGAAGTTACAATCTGTGCATATACACAGATGTGACGGCAGAAAATTCGCAGGTCATTAATGTTACAGTAAGTACACTGGTGTGGAAAACGAAAGGAAGAAAATAACATTCAGATGTGTTACTGCCAAGTAACATACTTCGATGAAATTTGGACCACACATAGAAAGAACTGCTAGAGTATGGCACAGACGGGAACTGAAATAGATACTAAACGACACGAATAGAACTGACGCTTTTATTCGAAGACAGTAATCACACTGAAGTCTCCGCAACTTATAATGGTCCACTCAGCATTACAAAAGGCAGTACACGGTTCTCGATTGGTGTGTCATCACGACGGACATTAATGCGTTCTCGGCAGTGCGCTCCCATCCTGGCCAAGGGGTTGACAAGGACTTTCTGTGGCAGAGGGTCCCACGCCTCCACCAGCGCGGCTCACAACTGGAGGATGGTCGCTGGAGCACGTGGGCGTACTGCAGTACGTCTGTCCAGCGCATCCCAGACGTTTCCGATTGTGCTGAAGTCGGCAGGACAGCCAGCCCAGTCGATTTGCCGAGTATCGCCTCGTCCTAAGAGTGCACCACGAGCGCTGTTCAATGCGGTCGCACACTGTCAGCCTTAAAAATGAAGGCAAAGCCGACTGCAGCTCTGGAGGAGCCAAATGGGGCAGTAACACAGTGTCACAATGATGCTGGCCCGTGAGGGCATCTTCTGCGAAGATCTGCAGCCCGGTACACCCGTGCAGCGTTATGCCTCCCCACACAATAACGCCTGGACCACCAAACCGATCGTGTTCGACAATGCTCTTGGGTGCATTACGTTTTCCAGCCCCTCGCCATATGAGCATTGTCGAACATGATCGTTTCTGTCGTCCAGGTATTACCGTCCGGGAAGGCATACTGTTGCGCGAGTAGGTTACAGTACGCTTGTTCGCCCACTGCTTGAATACTGCTCAGCAGTGTGGGATCCGCACCAGATAGGGTTGATAGAAGAGATAGAGAAGATCCAACGGAGAGTAGCGCGCTTCGTTACAGGATCATTTAGTAATCGCGAAAGCGTTACGGAGATGATAGATAAACTCCAGTGGAAGACTCTGCAGGAGAGACGCTCAGTAGCTCGGTACGGGCTTTTGTTAAAGTTCCGAGAACATACCTTCACCGAAGAGTCAAGCAGTATATTGCTCCCTCCTACGTATATCTCGCGAAGAGATCATGAGGATAAAATCAGAGAGATTAGAGCCCACACAGAAGCACACCGACAATCCTTATTTCCACGTACAATACGAGACTGGAATAGAAGGGAGAACCGATAGAGGTACTCAGGGCACCCTCCGCCACACACCGTCAGGTGGCTTGCGGAGTATGGATGTAGATGTAGATGTAGATGTAGATATACTGTCCGCAAATGCTCTTGACACCTGTACTCTCACAAGTCAACGCTCTATTAACAATGTACTCCTTCCCCACATGCTTCTATTAAGGAGTGCATTCGGCCTTGACTTTATTTTCATGGATACAATGGAAATTCCATTAGAGCTACTAATAGCCTTGGGAGAGCCTGCCCTGACAAATAAAGATGTATGAGACAGACGAAAAACCCTCAGACTTTAAGAAGAATGTAATAATTCCAATCCCAAAGAAATCAGGTGTTGACAGATGTGAAAATTACCGAACTATCAGTTTAATAAGCCACGGCTGCAAAATACTAACACGAATTCTTTACAGACGAATGGAAAAACTGGTAGAAGCCGACCTCGGAGAAGATCAGCTTGGATTCCGTAGAAAAGTTGGAACACGTGAATCGATACTGACCTTATGACTTATCTTAGAAAATAGATAAAGGAAAGGAAAAACTTACATTTCTAGCATTAGTAGACTTAGAGAAACCTTCTGAAAATGTTGGCTGGAATACTCTATTTGAAATTCTGAAGGTGGCAGGGGTAAAATACAGGGAGCGAAAGGCTATTTACAATTTATACAGAAACCAGATGGCAGTTATAAGAGTCGAGGGACATGAAAGGGAAGCAGTGGTTGGGAAGGGAGTGAGTCAGGGTTGTAGCCTCTCCCCGATATTATTCAATGGCTCTGAGCACTATGGGACTTAACAGCTGTGGTCATCAGTCCGCTAGAACTTAGAACTACTTAAACCTAACTAACCTAAGGACATCACACACATCCATGCCCGAGGCAGGATTCGAACCTGCGACCGTAGCAGTCGCACGGTTCCGGACTGCGCGCCTAGAACCGCGAGACCACCGCGGCCGGCGATGTTATTCAATCTGTATATTGAGCAAGCAGTAAAGGAAACAAAACAAATATTCGGAGTAGGAAATAAATCCACGGAGAAAAAATAAAAACTTTGAGGTTCGCCGATGACATTGTAATTCTGTCAGAGATAGCAAAGGACTTGGAAGAGCAGTTGAACGGAACGGACAGTGTATTGAAGGGAGGATATAAGATGAACGTCAACAAAAGCAGAACGAGGATAAAGGAATGTAGTCGAATTAAGTCAGGTGATGCTGAGGGAATTAGATTAGGAAATGAGACACTTAAAGTAGTAAAGGAGTTTTGCTATTTGGGGAGCAAAGTAACTGATTATGGTCAAGGTAGAGAGAATGTAAAATGTAGACTGGCAATGGCAAGGAAAGCGTTTCTATAGAAAAGAAATTTGTTAACATCGAGTATACATTTAAGTGTCAGGAAGTCGTTTCTGAAAGTATTTTTTATGGAGTGTAGCCATGAATTGAAGTGAAACATGGACTATAAATAGTTTAGACAAGAAGAGAATAGAAGCTTTCGAAATGTGGTGCTACAGAAGAATACTGAAGATTAGATGGGTAGATCACATAACTAATGAGGAGGTATTGAATAGAATTGGAGAGAAGAGAAATTTGTGGCACAACTTGACCAGAAGAAGGAATCGGTTGGTAGGACATGTTCTCAGGCATCAAGGGATCACAAATTTAGCATTGGAGGGCAGCGTGGAGGGTAAAAATCATAGAGGGAGACCAAGAGACGAATACACTAAGCAGATTCAGAAGGATGTAGGTTGCAGCAGGTACTGGGAGATGAAGCTTGCACAGGATAGAGTAGCATGGAGAGCTGTATCAAACCAGTCCCTGGACTGAAGACTACAACAACAACAACAACAAATGGAAATTTCGTGTGGCTAGAACCTACCGTCGAGTAGATCGTTCGACAGATGCAAGTCTTTCGAGTTGACGCCACTTCGACAACTTGCTTGTCGATGGGGATGAAGTGATGATGGTAAGGACAACACAAAACCCAGTTCCTGAGCGGAGAAAATCTCCGACCCAGCCGGGAAATCAACCCGGGCCGTTAGGTATGACATTCCGTCGCACTGACCACTCAGCTACCAGGGGCGGAAATTTTCATGGAAGCCAGTGGACGACAGAATCGAAAAGCGCAGTTGGAGAAGCTGGTGGAACGAGCGCGTGTTACGCGAACAGACAGGTCTGGACATTTCCCCGACTGAGACCCCATAGAGTACTTGTGGGATGCGGTGGGGATAGCGGTATCGCAGCACGTCCACAGGAGTCAACGACCATCCATCAATGTCAACCGCGCTGGTGGAGAATGGAGCGTCGTGCTGCAGGAACTCCCTATCGACCTCGTGGGCAGCATGGGGGCAGGTTGCAGGGCAAGCGTTTCTGTCGGTGGTGCTGACGCACCCCATTGGGAACCACGTGTCGCCTTTTGTAAAGTCCACGGTACCGTCATGAATCGGCCTGACTTTACTGTAATTATTGTCTTTGAAGATAAGGGGCTGTCAAATTAGACAGATGAAAAAAGTAAGTAAACCGTTTACTGTTTAAAAAGTAATTGCCATAACTGTCAACACATTTATCCCACTGTGATACAAGACAATGTCGGCAAGATGTGGGCGGAAATTTTGTTGTCTGGTTGTTTCGGCTACGCTCCAGAAGTTTCGCTGAGGAGCCCTTATAAATCTTCCATAAAGTCTCGTTCTCTTCTCGTGCGTTTCCCATACTTTTGGACGTCTAAAGAAAAACATTCGCGGCCGTCGATTTGCAATCCTAGGAAAAATCACGGTTCCGCAGGCAACCGCAAGTATTTTTCCACTGAGGCATTGACCGTTTTGTCTGGCAGTAGGATAAATGTATTAACGGTTATAGCGATTGCTTCTGAAACAATAAACAGTTAACTTACTTTTTCTCCATCTGTCTCATTTCCATGTGAGTGCCCTTTATATGGCCGAGCCGTTCTAGGCGTTCCAGTGTGGAACCGCGCTGCTGCTACGGTCGCAGGTTCGAATCCTGCCTCGGGCATGGATGTGTGTGATGTCCTTAGGTTAGTTAGGTTTAAGTAGTTCTAAGGCCAGGGGACTGATGACCTCAGATGTTAAGTCCCATAGTGCTTAGAGCCATTTGAACCATTTGCCCCTTATAAAAGTGTCATTTCTATTCGCCTCATCGCTTATTTGCTCGAGTTACTTTGTGTACTATGCTGTAGCAGTTCTTTCCATGTGTGGTCCAAGTGTCATCGAGCTACGTTACTTGGCTGTGACACATCACGCGAAAGTTACTTTCAGTGTTAAGTTTTGCAGGCCAGTGAAATTATTTTCGAACTGGTTTTCTTATTTTGTTTGCTTAACGCTCGTTCAGATGTGTGTTGCATTTGTCGTCGTTAAAACTGCCCACATTGGCACAGTTCTTGCTACCCTTCCCGCAGCTGTCCCCGTGTAAAGGCAACTGCGACTCGCACGGCCGCCACTGCGGAAGCTGGCTAGCTGCTGAAGCCAAGCGTGAGAGCTACCATCCGCACACACTCTGCAGTCTTTATGTGCCTGCTCCTGGAGGCGCAACTGGAAAAGCTGAGTGGTAATAGGTTCTTAGTCATCGTACATCGGATGTTGCTGATGAACTGTACTAGGACTCAGGTATTCAAAAAGATTTCGGGCTTGCAGCCGGTCGTCGTTAGCTTGCATCCACGATATTTCGACTGGACACCTGCCAGCCATCCTCAGGTGAGCCATCGAAGACTGACAAAGACGCCCTCCGTTCCGCAACATATACTGTGGTGTGCGTACTGTAAGACCTTCGGTACACACACCATCAGATTATTTGACTTGTCGCGCTAACGAAGTAGGCGAGTGTCAGCAATATGTCTCGTGGTCTTATCGTGACGTGTTTATCTTCTGCCGTTAGGTCAGACGATAGAAATGCCACTTGCACGCTTAGGGTAGCAGATTGACGGTGACCAACTTTAAACAGAACTTGATTAATTTTCACACACATTTATTAAAATAAGCCGACCGCGGTGGCCGAGCGATTCTAGGCGCGTCAGTCCGGAACCGCGCGACTGCTACGGGCGCAGGTTCGAATCCTGCCTGGGGTTTGGATGTGTGTGATGTCCTTAGGTTAGTTAGGTTTAAGTAGTTCTAAGTTCTAAGATACCATCCTGATATAGGTTTTCCGTGATTTCCCTGAATCGCTCTAGGCAAATGCCGGGATGGTTCCTCTGAAAGGGCACGGCCGACTTCCTTCCCCGTCCTTCCCTAATCCAATGAGACCGAAGACCTCGCTGTTTAGTCTCTTCCCCCAAACAACCAACCAACCAACGCAACTGTGCGTGCAGCACATCGGCGTGGCTGCTGGCGCAACACCCCAGCCCAGCTCAGCCACTGTTGCTCCGAGGTCACTCTGCTGGCTGGTACAGTGACAGCGCTCAGACACTCTGCAGTAAGGCCCGCATCTGCTCGCGAAATTTCGGAAATCTTCGGCTGCTAACGAATAATAAACTGATGTCATCATTTTAAGTGTTTATCTAGACTTTCTCTTCGGCGTTCATGGTTTGATATCGATTTTTTCTTGTAAATTATCATTAAAAATGAGCCGAGAGAATCGACTGTAACGTGACGCAGTCATTCTCGCAGAGTGTCTTTTTAAAGTCATGCTCCTCACGTGAGCTTCATTCTTACGTCCAAGGTCACAACCAGCCTGTCCTGGAAACTCTTACAACGTTGTCTTCACCATTTCGGTACTGCCTCTGTTTTCATTTTTGGTAATCAGTTCTCTGTAGGTAGGATGCGGCCCGCCAAGAATTTCCTCTCCTGTGACGACCTCTTCATCTCAGAGTAGCACTTTCTCTCAGCGTTCTGGATTATTAGTTTGATTTATAACAATGTCTGTCCTTCGTTATAGACTTTGAAAGTCGTGTACAGTTCTGCCACTGGGCACAAGAGAAATTACGGGACGATGACAGATTTTTTGCACGCGTCTGTTTAGCGACGAAGCGTCATTCACCAACAGCGGTAACGTAAGCCGGCATAATATGCACTATTGGGCAACGGAAAAACCACGATGGCTGCGACAAGTGGAACATCAGCGACCTTGGCTCGATAATGTATGGTGCGGCATTATGGGAGGAGGGATAATTGGCCGCCATTTTATCGATGGCAATATAAATGGTGCAATGTATGCTGATTTCCTACGTAATGTTCTACCGATGTTACTGCAAGATGTTTCACTGCATGACAGAATGGCGCTGTACTTCCAACATGGTGGATGTCCGGCAGATAGCTCGAGTGCGGTTGAAGCGGTATTGAATTGCATATTTCATGACAGGTGGATTGGTCGTCGAAGCACCATACCATGGCCCACACGTTAATCGGATCTGACGTCCCCGGATTTCTTGCTGTGGGGAAAGTCGAAGGAGATTTGCTAACGTGATCCACCGACACCGGCTGACAACACGCGTCAGCGCATTGTCAATGCATGTGCGAACATTACGGAAGGCGAACTACTTGCTGTTGGGAGGAATGTCGTTATACGTATTGCTAAATGCATTGAGGTTGATTGACATTATTCTGAGAATTTATTGCATTAATGTGGTATTTACAGGTAATCATGCTGTAACAGCATGCGTTCTCAGAAATAAATTCACAAAGGTACATGTATCACATTGCAACAACCGAAATAAAGTGTTCAAACGTATCTACGTTCTCTATTTTAATTTAAAAAACGTACCTGTTAACTAAAATTGTGTGCCATATGTTTGTGACTATTACAGTGCCAACTATCAGAAAGCGAAAAACGTGGTCCAACTAAAACATTCATATTTCTTTACGTACTACACGAATATGTAATAAAAAATGTTGGTTCCTATTTAGAAAAACGCAGTTGATATCCGTCTGACCTATGGCAGCGCCATCTAGCGGGTCAACCATAGCGCCATCTGGTTTCCCACTTGAAGCTAGACAAGTTTCGTTCTTTGTAGTTTTTTCGTTTTGACGCTTATTTCGTGAGTTATTTGGCCCGGTCACGACCAATGGACCACCCTGTATTCAGTGTCCTTTACAGGTGAACCACATTTTCCTACAATTCTGTCAATAAACCAAAGTCGGCCATTCGCCTTCCCTAGTACAATCCTTACACGCTCGTTCCATTCCCCACTGTTTTGGGACGTTACGCCTGGATACTTAGTGGATGTGGCTGCGTCAAGCAGCACACTGCTAACATTGTATCCAAACATTACTAGTTCCCCCTTACGGCAAAGAACAGAAGTGCCCAGAGAGGTCCCAGAGACACAGGGGTCGGTCGGCAGCCCATGCGCCACGAGTCGCGACCGCAGACTTTTCGCCACTGTAAGGAAGTGCGCTGCCGGCCAAGGCGAGGGCTGACCTGCTGGGCAGAGGTGGGGCCTTCGTGAGCCCCTTGCCCGGCCTCGGGCACTCCAGAGCAGCGCCAGCCAGCCGGCCGGCCAGCCGCGCGCGTCCGGCGCCCTTTGTGATCCAATCAGGCGGCCGCCACAGCACAGCAGAGTGCGGTACAGCACGGCGCAGCAGACGCCGAGCTGCCTACAGGCCTGCCAGCACGTGAGCCGCGCCGGCGCCCTTGTTAATACAGCCAGCGCGCCGCGAGTACACTGCTGGCCGCCGAAACTGCACCATCAGTCGGGGCAGCGCCTACTCTGCGTGCTGTCTAACGTACCATTAACCGGCCGCCTTCGTGTTCGCTACTGATCCCTCCTCAGCCAGTTTCTGGCCGTAGGTGCAAGGAGTTTTCTCTAGTCCTAGAAAATTTGTGGTGTTCGGAGCAGACTAAGTGGATCTCGAGGACGAGTACTTCTCTCCCTCGGCTATCATCGTCGGTCGGACATAAAACTATTAATGACCCGCCGACAAGCAGTACACTGTGGTAACAAATGTCATGGGATAGCAGTACACACATTTACCAAGGTGGCAGTATCCGTACAAAAGGTATGAAAGGGTAGAACATTGGTGGAGCTGTCAGGTGATCATTGTAGGCCAGACACCACACTTGCTAGGTGGTAGCCTTTAAATCGGCCGCGTTCCGTTAGTATACGTCGTACCTGCGTGTCGCCACTGTCAGTGATTGCAGACCGAGCGCCGCCACACGGCAGGTCTAGTCTAGAGATACTCCCTAGCACTCGCCCCAGTTGGACAGCCGATGGTTCACTGTCTACATACGCTGTCATTTGCAGAGACGACAGTTTAGTACAGCCTTCAGCTACATTTGCTACGACCTAGCAAGGCGTCATACTCCGTTACTACTCTGAACTGATAATATTGTGAATCACGTACCGTCAAGAGCGACGTTCATCATCAATGGATTAAAGCAAAGTATCAAACTATTTACGTCTGCTTTCTGAATTCTAATTCGTTGTCATGTTCCAGACCTCACGTCAGTTTAGTTCGTCCTTCCTCACGCCAGCCTCCGTGAGCTAAACCGCGTGCATTTCGGCCTCCTCTAGTAACACGGTGGTGGCTCTTCTGCCGACACAACACTATATCACCATCTACGGCCATCCTATGAACCTCACCCCTGCCCTCAAGTGCCTTAACGTCACTCTTGAGCGTCGCCTCTCCTGGACGCATCCCCCCTCCTCCCCCAATTTCCGGGCAATCCAAGCCAAGGCAAACTCCTGACTCCGCCTCCTCAAGCTCCTTTCCGGCCGCACATGGGGTCTGGACCCCTCCACCATCCTACTCACCTATAAATCCCTCATCCACCCTATCCTCTGCTACGCCCATCCCGCATGGATCTCCACCCCTCCGACCTTTTACAAATCCCTTGAAATTCTGGAACGCCATGCACTCTGCCTCGCCTATCACATGCGCCTCCCCTCCCCTCCCCCACGTGCGTCCTGTATGACCGAATTCCGCTCCCACACCTCCTCCTTTCCATCGAACAGATATAGATCCTCCCACAATCTTGATCCCCCCTCACCCGCTTGTCTCCCCCATCCTTTCCCACACCCGTCTGCTGCCGCGCCTCTTTTCCCACATCCCAGCCGCTCTCCATCTCTCCACCCTCCATACCCTTGCCCAAGGTGGCTTCTGCCATTTCCCCTTCCCTGGTGATGCCCTCATCCCCTCCACCTACCCCTCCTACCAACTTTGTTCCTCCCCTTGTGTCTTTCCCAAGGGCACCCTCTCTCCCGTCTCTCCCTTCCTCCCTCCCTCCTCTCCCCCCTGGCCTCCCCTACCCCCTACCTTCTCTCCTCCCCCTCCCCTCTCCTCTGCCACTGGAAGCTACACCTTCCCCCTCTCCCTTCTCCCCCACCTTTTCCCCTCTGGCAAGTCCCTCGATTCGTACATGAACAGTGAACATTCGTGCACCGGAGATCATCGCCATCGTATTTTTTGTTCTTTTTTTTCCTTCGTGTTAGTGCCTTAGTGTTTCACCGTCCCTGCTCAATCAGTCACATGTGTCATTTCTGTCATCTATGTTCGTGTACAAGTGCTCAACGTTTTTTCTTTCACTACGCCTGTGAATGGCTCCATGTATTTTACTTTGTGTATCTACTGTTTTTTTTTATCTTCATCTGTACTAACTGTAATGTCTGTGACCGAAGAGCGGCGTAGTTTTGCCGCTGCCAGTCTACCTGTATAAGGTTTAAAAATGACAATAAAGAAAAAAAAAGTGGAGCTGTCATTTGTACTCGGTCGCTCATGTGAAACCATTTCTAATGGAATGGCAATTTGAGCTAGACGCATGGGACATTCCATTTCGGAAATCGTTAGGGACTACAATATTTCGAGATCCAGTGTCAAGAGTGTGCCGAGAATAGCAAATTTCAGGCATTACATCTCACGACGGACAAAGCAGTGGCCGACGGGCAGAAACCGAAGCAACAGTAGGTGAAATAACTGCAGAAATTCAATGTGGGACGTACGACAAACGTATCTGTTAGGAAAGTGTGGCGAAATTTGGCGTTAATGGGCTATGGCGGCAGACGACCAAATGGTTCAAATGGATGTGAGCACTGTGGGACTTAACATCTGAGGTCTTCAGTCCCCTAGAACTTAGAACTACTTAAACCTAACTAACCTAAGGACATCACACAGATGCATGCCCGAGGCAGGATTCGAACGTGCGATCATAGCGGTAGCGCGCCTCCAGCCGGAAGCGCCTAGAGCCGCTCGGTCACAGCGGCCAGCCGGCAGACGACCGACACGAGTGCCTTTGCTAACTGCACGACATCGCCTGCAGCGCCTCTCCTGGGCTCGTGACCATAACGGTTGCACCCTAGACGACTGGAAAACCGTGACCTGATCGGACGCGTCCCCATTTCAGTTGGTAAGAGATGATGGTAGAGTTGGAGTGTGGCACAAACTCCACGGAGCCAGGGACCCAAATTGTCAGCAAGGCACTGTGCAAACTACACTCCTGGAAATTGAAATAAGAACACCGTGAATTCATTGTCCCAGGAAGGGGAAACTTTATTGACACATTCCTGGGGTCAGATACATCACATGATCACACTGACAGAACCACAGGCACATAGACACAGGCAACAGAGCATGCACAATGTCGGCACTAGTACAGTGTATATCCACCTTTCGCAGCAATGCAGGCTGCTATTCTCCCATGGAGACGATCGTAGAGATGCTGGATGTAGTCCTGTGGAACGGCTTGCCATGCCATTTCCACCTGGCGCCTCAGTTGGACCAGCGTTCGTGCTGGACATGCAGACCGCGTGAGACGACGCTTCATCCAGTCCCAAACATGCTCAATGGGGGACAGATCCGGAGGTCTTGCTGGCCAGGGTAGTTGACTTACACCTTCTAGAGCACGTTGGGTGGCACGGGATACATGCGGACGTGCATTGTCCTGTTGGAAAAGCAAGTTCCCTTGCCGGTCTAGGAATGGTAGAACGATGGGTTCGATGACCGTTTGGATGTACCGTGCACTATTCAGTGTCCCCTCGACGATCACCAGAGTACAGAGTACAGAGTACAGAGTACCAGAGTACAGTGTGCGGCCAGTGTAGGAGATCGCTCCCCACACCATGATGCCGGGTGTCGGCCCTGTGTGCCTCCGTCGTATGCAGTCCTCATTGTGGCGCTCACCTGCACGGCGCCAAACACGAATACGACCATCACTGGCACCAAGGCAGAAGCGACTCTCATCGCTGAAGACGACACGTCTCCATTCGTCCCTCCATTCACGTCTGTCGCGACACCACTGGAGGCGGGCTGCACGATGTTGGGGCGTGAGCGGAAGACGGCCTAACGGTGTGCGGGACCGTAGCCCAGCTTCATGGAGACGGTTGCGAATGGTCCTCGCCGATACCCCAGGAGCAACAGTGTCCCTAATTTGCTGGGAAGTGGCGGTGCGGTCCCCTACGGCACTGCGTAGGATCCTACGGTCTTGGCGTGCATCCGTGCGTCGCTGCGGTCCGGTCCCAGGTCGACGGGCACGTGCACCTTCCGCCGACCACTGGCGACAACATCGATGTACTGTGGAGACCTCACGCCCCACGTGTTGAGCAATTCGGCGGTACGTCCACCCGGCCTCCCGCATGCCCACTATACGCCCTCGCTCAAAGTCCGTCAACTGCACATACGGTTCACGTCCACGCTGTCGCGGCATGCTACCAGTGTTAAAGACTGCGATGGAGCTCCGTATGCCACGGCAAACTGGCTGACACTGACGGCGGCGGTGCACAAATGCTGCGCAGCTAGCGCCATTCGACGGCCAACACCGCAGTTCCTGGTGTGTCCGCTGTGCCGTGCGTGTGATCATTGCTTGTACAGCCCTCTCGCAGTGTCCGGAGCAAGTATGGTGGGTCTGACACACCGGTGTCAATGTGTTCTTTTTTCCATTTCCAGGAGGGTATTTGTAGTTCCATAATTGTGTACGCTTTGTTCACTGGAAACTGTTATCTCCGCCTACTTTTGAGACCATTTGCAGTCATTCGTGGACTTCAAGTTTTATGGATGAGAATGCGCTCTTTCACCGGACCACGATTGTTCACGATTGGTTTGAAGAGCATTGTAGACAATTCGAGCGAATGATTTGGCCATCCTGTTTGCCCGACATGTGGCCCATTGAACACTTACGCTCATGGCTCAACATTTCTGCAGGAGACTTCCACCGACTTGTTGAGTCCATGCAACGTCGAGTTGCTGCATTATGCCGGGGAAAAGGTGGTGCGTCACGATACTAGAAGGTATACAGTGAGTTTTGTCACCTACACGTACGTTACAGAAGCGCTGTAAGCAGGAGTAGCAAGTGACCAATGAGAATGAACATATTCTGCTCATGATGCTGACTGGCTGAACCGGCCCCTCGTGGACCCGCTGGCACCTAGAGAAATTAAACAGTTGGCCGGAAACCGGAACCCTCGTGCGGTGGGCAACGTCATGTGCCCTGTGGGACAGACGTGGCGTTTTACACTGTGTGCAACACGAGTCGGGAGTAGATCATCCTTCGCCATCGACCGAGTTACTTAGCGCAGTATGCTAAAGTGAGAGAACCCGAAGTGGGCTCCCAGGCGTAGGCATCTTCCGGTTTCTGTCGACGAGCGTTGCGGATTACTGAGCGCGCGCTCTGTCAGTACACAGAAAGACCTCACAGCACGACGTTGACTAATTACCTTCCTGGAGATAGTACGGTATTACACCAGACGGACCTGGCTACGGTTAATTCGTCTCGATAAATTTCATTTATTTCCGTGCAAAACTGAGAGTGATGTTTTGGTGTGGCTCTTACCCTATTGACTTTGAACTGTGTCGCTGGTTCTTCTTCTGAATGTCAGTCCCAGTTACTAATACCAAATTCACGTTGGCGTACGAAACTGCAAGCGGTAAACAAATTACAGTGTGGTGCTCGGACTTCGGTATCTTTCCTGAAAGTAGACAGTTACTGGCCATTTCACTTTCGATGTTTGAGTCTGAAGTTTGTCCCTACCTCGCGGGTTAAAGAGAGGGTAACGACTCATATTTAAATTCATTTCGTAACAGCAGGGCAGAGTATTATTGCAGATCAGCCAATAAGCGTTTCCGCGGAGCAGAGCGTCGCGTCATTTGGTTCGCGCGCCGTACGTCGGAAAGAGAACGAGCATTCAGGCCGCAGGCGCAACTGTAGCTTGACTGGTCGCTACAGCGGCGCCTAGGCACGAACGGAACGAGCATATCGGCGCCTATACGGTCAACTATGAAGGATACAGGGCCAAATTTGTAACTGACGGGCGGTATACATGCTGCGAGATTTAGCTGCCACCTCCGGCAGCAACGAACACTGGACATCCAGTCGAGCTGAGCTCGAGACGGGTACGTAACACGGCGTTGCTCAACTCTGCGTCAGAGTTCGTCAGTGGTGGTGGCTGGCGCCTGGTGGTGTGTAGGTGTGCCACCCGCCCCCCCCCCCCCCCGCCCCTCTCACCCCCTTCGGCCTCTGACAGAGTGTTTTCAGAAAGAGGTCTGAAGAATGTACTGGCCAGAGCAACAGTCGACCACCCACTTGTGTCGATATACGTCAGGACAGCAGGTGCTACAGGGTCTTGCGTTATCTTGTTGAAAGATAACGTCGCACAGACTTCAAACGTAGCGCACAGCCAGTGCTCTTAACTACTGGAAAATATCATGGCTGCTTTCCAAATTGTGCGAACCGGAAGTGATCACGTTGTGCGCCCAATGGCACCGCATACCGTGACACGAGGTGTTGGGCCCTGGTGACGAAGACGAGACCAGTCTCACAGCGTTCAGTCTCCTCCGAGACTCGACACATGGATGTGCCCAATCCTGATGATGTACGCTCAACTGCGAGCCGTCTGAGAAGACGACATGGTGTGTCGCCTGTGCATACAGTGTTGTCGCTGCGGCCACGACTGTTACTGCCTCCCCCGCCCCTCCCCCCCCCCCTCTCTCTCTCTCTCTCTCTCTCTCTCTCACTCTCTCTCTCTGTCTGGTGTGGTGAGGGAAGCCACATCGGTGGCCGCCGTGACGATAGTCTCCGGTGCCCTACACGCGGTCGAATTCCCCTCCTGGACACTCGTGTTCTTGAATGCGAGTCCATGTCCTGAATCGAGGTACGTCACGAGACTGACCGCCCTCTCGAGTGCTTGTCAGCTGGGGCCGTTAAGAAACCCTGGACGGTATTGAGAATGTACGGCCTTCCTGAACACATCGCCTCCGTATTCACACGACAGTCTTCAGTTTCCTACTAACGCGACCAGCAATATCGCGCAACGACACACCGTAGGTCTGTTAGGCGACCATCGCGCCGCTGTCGAATTCCGATACGTACTGGAAGACATTTCTCTTTTCCAAACGAGGCATAACACGACCTCCTCACAAACAAACGACACTCAAATACTAAGGAAATGCAATCCGAAAACAAAGGAAGTAGGTTACAGTACGCGTGTTCGCCCACTGCTTGAATACGGCTCAGCAGTGTGGGACCAGTACGAGATAGAATTGATAGAAGAGATAGAGAAGATCCAACGGAGAGCAGCGCGCTTCGTTACAGGATCATTTAGTAATGGCGAAAGCGTTACGGAGATGATAAACTCCAGTGGAAGACTCTGCAGCAGAGACGCTCAGTAGCTCTGTACGAGCTTTTGTTGAAGTTTCGAGATCATACCTTTACCGAGGAGACGAGTAGTATACAGCTCCCTCCTACGTATATCTCGCGAAGAGACCGTGAGGATAAAATCAGAGAGATTAGAGCCGACACAGAGACATACTGACAATCTTTCTTCCCACGAACACTACGAGACTGGAATAGAAGGGAGAACCGATAGAGGTACTCAAGGTACCCTCCGCCACACACCGTTAGGTGGCTTGCGGAGTATGGGTGTGGATGTAGAATGAGTAACCCACTAGGAATTCGCACAGAATGTACGTGGCGTTGCTCCTAGTCACTTTGCACCTTTTCGCTAAAATGCCAGTTACTGCATATCCAACATGTACAATATTTTACGCCTATTTGACGTTGGCTTCGTGTAATCTTTTTAAGGCCAGCAGTGTACGAGGCACAATCTGTCGCGCGTTGCTGCAAGGTTTCTTCACATTACTCCGATCTTGACTACTGAGGCGCAGACCATCTGGTGGCGTACCCCCTGCTAACTTAATACCTAGGAGGGGCCGATAAGTTATCGTTTTAACACATGGACACAGATGCTGTGTGCCATACAAATATTGTATCAATTTGAGTGGCATACAATACGAAATCTGACCGTCCCTATATCTGCGTCCACATGTGAACTATTTTATAGTTCAAAAAAAAATATCCACAAAAAATATCCTGTTAGCAATGATTGGAAAAGTTCATTTATCAAGAATTAATAGCACGTCTGCACCAACGTGCACTGAAACAAAACATAAGTCCATCGAAGGATAGCAACGCAGTTATCAGTCGCCCTCCTATTTCTATTTTTTTATTATTCTTGCTTATTTACACTTAGCTATACTTCTTGAAACAGAACAATAAAACTCTTACCTCTGCTGGCTAAAAACCGGTTAGATCGTCACTAAGTTCATTAACCAGATGCTTTATAAAAGTCATAGTCCCACAGGACGCCCAGAGTTAATGTACCAGCTGAATGAACAATGTTTAGGTCCAGAAGGAAGCAAAATTGTCCAACTCGGGCGTATATTCGCTTGAAAAACAGGAATAAATTTAAAAGTCCACAAGTCTGGCACTATGACAGTCTCCACTTTCTTTAGCGAGGAGGCCACGAACAATTCACAGTTGGCACACCCCCAAGTGTCGCTGAGTCACAAGTGAATGGCAGCGACCTCGTGTAGGCGGCTCTCGAGCGAGAATCCTGACGTATGGCACGATAGGCAGCTGCCTCAGGAAACTCACGTGGAGCGAACTGGTGTGGTGTGGCCCGGGCGCTACCTCAATACCACTCGGCGCTAGGACACAGCCGGGCCTATTTCCGATCACACGCCTTGCGGAAGAGGAAGGGTCCACGTGGCCCACGGCATCTAGTGTCACTTGGGTCGCCTCCTGGTGGACGGTAGGAGCGTGGCCAGCTGTCTTCTGGAGAAGTGTCGCCGGTGTGTCAGGCACCTTCGAAGCACTGATGTGATGTTGGCTTCTGACACCGCAGCCGTTAAGCCTCAGTACAGCACTGTTGGTATTTAATATTTCATACTCTGACAGACAAACCCAGTAACCATCATTCAAGTCTATAATACGCTACTGACAATTAAAACTGCTACACCACGAAGATGGCGTGCTACAGACGCGAAATTTAACCGACAGGAAGAAGATGCTGTGATACGCAAATCATTAGCGTTTCAAAGCAATCACACAAGGCTGGCGCCGATGGCGACACCTACAACGTGCTGACATGACGAAAGTTTCCAACCGATTTCTCATACACAAATAGCAATTGACCGGCGTTGCCTGGTGAAACGTTGTGATGCCCCGTGTAAGGAGGAGAAATGCCTACCATCACGTTTCCGACTTTGATAAAGGGCGGATTCTAGCCTATAGTGATTGCGGTTTATCGTTTCGCGACATTGCTGCACGCGTTGGTCGAGATCCATTGACTTTAAGCTGAACATGGAATCGGTGCGTTCAGGAGCATAATACAGAACGCCGTGCTGGATCCCAACCTCCTCGTATCACTAGCAGTCGACATGACAGGCATCTTATCCGCATGGCTATAACGGATAGTGCAGCCACGTCTCGATCCCTGAGTCAGCTGATGGGGACGTTTGCAAGGCAAAAACCATCTGCACGAACAGTTCGACGACGTTTGCAGCAGCATAGATTATCAGCTCGGAGACCGTGGCTGCGGTTACCCTTGACGCTGCATCACAGGCAGGAGCGCCTGCGACGGTGTACTCAACGACGAACCTAGGTGCACGAATGGCAAAACGTCATTCTTTTTCGGATGAATCCAGGTTGTTTACAGCATCGTGATGGTCACATCCGTATTTGGCGACATCGCGCTGAACGCACATTACAAGCGTGTATAGGTCGTCGCCGTACTGGTGTATCACCCGGCGTGATGGTATGGGGTGCCATTGGTTACACGTCTCGGTCACCTCTTGTTCGCACTGACATCACTTTGAACAGTGGACGTTACATTTCAGATGTATTACGACCCGTGGCTCTACCCTTCATTCGATCCCTGCGAAACCCTACATTTCAGCAGGATAATGCTCGGCCGCGTGTTGCAGGTCCTGTACGGGCGTTTCTGAATACAGAAAAAGTTCTACTGCTGACCTAGCCAGCACATTCTCCAGATCTCTCACCAACTGAAAACGTCTGGTCAATGGTGGCCGACCAACTGGCCCGTCACAGTACGCCAGTCACTACTCTTGATGAACTGTGGTATCGTGTTGAAGCTGCATGGGCAGCTGTACCTGTACACGCCATCCAAGCTCTGTTTGACTCAATGCCCAGGGGTATCAAGGCCGTTATTACGACCAGAGGTGGTTGTCCTCCGTACTGACTTCTCAGGATCTATGCACTCATTGCGTGAAAATTTAATCACATGTCAGTTCTTGTATAATATATTTGTCCAATGAATACTCGTTTATGATCTGCATTTCTTCTTGGTGTAGCAGTTTTAATGGGCAGTAGTGTATGATTCCGCGAAAACCGCGGGAATCCCCGTTTGAGTCTTGTCTAGCTCACATTTTTGATTCCCACAAAACAATCATTAAGCTGCAGCTTTGGCATATTTGAGCGGTTTGCACTAGCATCGTCTCATTTCGTCTCATTTTCATTGATATCATCCGGAACCAGCTAGTTCAAGGGTTCGACAACTGCTTCGGGACACAGGAAGTGTTCGTCAGAGACGAATAAAAGGTCCGCCAAGAGTAAACGCTGGACAAGACCAAGGCTAAAGACACGACGAAATCCAGCGAAGTCTGCAGAGCTTACAGCACCCTCAGGAATTTACCGAAAGCTCGCTGCGCTGTCGAGTGTAGCAGACGTCCAGTCTCGTGTGTGTATGTGTGTGTGTGTGTGTGTGTGTGTGTGTGTGCGTGTGCGAGTGCGTGCGTGTCTGTGCGGCCCAGTAACGAGGACCGCTTTTTGCAGTATCCAGCGAGACCGCACCCTGAATAACTTGACGAATGCGCTATCCGCAGGGTGAACTCGCTTCAGATTTCAGAAGTACACTCGTTCCACATTCATCTGTAAAGCAAAGAACTTAATCTTCTTGCTGCAGTTCGAAACACCTGTTGAATTGTACCGTGTTTGCAAGTTAAATATGGGTTTTTAAACTCCGCCATCTGCAAGACGCAATGTATTTGTTTTTCCATTCACCCAAACATGTTTCGACACCTATTTCTCATGTTTTGAGGGTCACGATTTATTGCTGAAGCTACATTACTTGTGAAAAATTGTTTTCTACAAGTCGGCTGGTGTTTGTGCCTTTTACCGTTGACAGCATGTCATGTTTTTCGTCCAGTTGTGTATCTTCGTCGTGTTTCCTTTTTCTGTTGAAATTATTTACCCTGTTTTCTACACCTTTTCATATTTCACCCTCACCTATTTTCACAGGATTTTTACACTAAAACGAGATCGGAAAAACACTTACGTCAGCCTACTCGCTTAATGTAGAGAGATTGGTTTGTTAAGATCTGAGATGTACGATTGTGAAACATATAAACAGTTCGTTTTGGTTTCTAAAGATTCATGTAGAAAAGTTATAGAGTAAAAATATTACCAACTATCAGAAACTTTAGCTGTAATATTTTGTACGAAAGTTAAAAACATTTGCTAAAATGTACTGCGAAAGAACTTTTTGCACAACCTGCATGTTTGTGAACAAATGTGGAATTACCTTCAGTGAGAGAAAAGATTTAAAGAAGTTTAATTAAACTAAAAAGAATACTTTACTGTGAAATAAAAACAAAACAATAACCAGAATCTAAAGTGTTCATCTGTGAAATTTGCTTCCTAGTAACACTGAATATCGTGTTGTTCCACCCAAAGCGTTGTAGTATGTTTTGTCAGCTTTTCACACGGTAGCCCCCTCCTCCCCACACACACACAATAATTTGGTTAATCCTATTTCCTACTGGACAGACTCAAAGTGTCCTCGAAAGCGACGAGATTCGTCCGAAATCATTCCCTGATGCTGTTCCGAAACGTGGACCTCCTTTCAAAACCCGCGAGACTGCATCATGCCAGAGACACGCACTGATACATACCCCCCCCCCCCCCACACCTCTCTTACGGTTATCAACAAGGCAGCAGACAACCGGTGAAGAAACTCGACGTCATGGATACAGGTTCCATTAAGGTGTTCTCTTGCCCACTTTTTACGCTGGTGACTGGGAAAGGATTCTGGTCCGATTATCACTTGGGGTGAATTCCTTCTCAGTGGTACATCGTTGGATGACCCATTTCCTCAAGCTATCACATGACGTATGTTGTGAACGTTCGTAAGCTCTCGCGTCCTTGTGACTGAAGATGGTGCCTTGTAGTACTGAAATAGATAACATTTCAATCGGAACACAATAAACACAACTGACTGGATAAATAGAAATAAGAGGAAATGACAAGTATTTTTTCTCTGTGAGGCTCTTGTCGTGCCTTTGTAAGTGTGGATATTTCAGCAGATATTTCACGAATTTTGAAACTCCAAGGCTCCTTAAGGTGCATTTAACGACACTAATTCCGTCTCGAAAAATAATAACCGACCTGCACAACGTCCAAAGCGACGCCTTGAGAATAGTTACACATTTTTCTCTGCTTCGTGTATCTGTGATCTGTTACGTATCACTGTGAGCCGGCAGGTGTGGCCGTGCGGTTCTAGACGCTACAGTCTGGAGCCGAGCGACCGCTCCGTTCGCAGGTTCGAATCCTGCGTCGGGCATGGATGTGTGTGATGTCCTTAGGTTAGTTAGGTTTAATTAGTTCTAAGTTCTAGGCGACTGATGACCTCAGAAGTTAAGTCGCATAGTGCTTAGAGCCATTTGAACCATTTTTTTGATCACTGTGTTCGACGCGTCACTGGAAGCAGCCACCGTTCTTGCCTGCTTTGCACTGGACACGGCCCCGCCAGAACTGTAAACAAACCGAATTCAGAGCGAGAAGCGGAGCCTCGATAGCGGCCAGCCGCAAATTTCCCACCGACAGCGAACAATGCAGCAGTAACGACGCGGCGCTTTACTGCCGTTTCATGGCGCTTTGTGCTCCGCACCTACGAGGCCGGACATCGTTCACGAAACGCGCCGGCCGCCGCCTCGTAACACGCATGTCATTCTGCCTGAGAGCGCCGCTACTGGCTTGAAACACTGTACGTGTGCAGAACAGCCGTGGAACGCAACCTCTGCCACAAGGACCTGTTCCTTTGTAGGGCTGTAAGGTTGTTGTTTTTCACGGCTTCGGATTAAATTCGGGATCTTAAAAATCCAATTTCCGTGAAACAGTGTTTTTTTTTTCATTCTTTATCCAGAAATGTCTCGAGTCCTACGTGTCATCTTTAGTGGGTCTCGTTTTATCTCTGCAACTGTAATTGTATGTTTTCAATTGAAGACATAAAGTCTGAAAATGAGTCCGTGATCATATTTTTGGCACTTTTTTTTATAGGTCCATCTTGATCACATAAATTTTTACATTTCACTGTGACCGGTTTTGGCTACTGCCGTCTTCAGATCTGTTAGAAAAACGAAAACAGTGTGTAACCATGAAACTTCCTGGCAGATTAAAACTTTGTTGCGGACCGAGACTCAAAATCAGGACCTTTGCCTTTCGCGGGCAAGTGCTCTACCGACTGAGCTACCCAAGCACGACTCACGCCCCGTCCTCACAGCTTTACTTCTGCCAATACCTCGTCTCCTACCTTCCAAACTTCACAGAAGCTCTCCTGCAAACCAGATAGAAGCAGCACTCCTGAAAGGAAGGCTATTGCGAAGACGTGGCTTAGCCACAGCCTGGGGGATGTTTCTAGAATGAAATTTTCACTCTATAGCGAAGTGTGCGTTGATATGAAATTTCCTGGCAGATTAAAACGGTGTGCAGGTACGAGACTCGACGTCAGGACCTTTGCCATTCGCGGGCAAGTGCTCTACAAGGTTCGCAGGAGAGCTTCTGTGAAGTTTGGAAGGTAGGAGATGAGGTAATGGCTGTGGGGACGGGTCGTGAGTCGCACTTGGGTAGCTCAGTCGGTAGAGCACTTACCCGCGAAAGGCAAAGGTCCTGAGTTCGAGTCTCGGTCTGGCACACTGTTTTAATCTGCCAGGAAGTTTCATATCAGCGCACACTCCGCTGTAGAGTGAAAATTTCACTGTAGAGTGTGTAATAAACTAAGCTAATTTGCTGACGCTAAATCTATAAAAGTCCTTGTGCTACGTAAGAAAGATAAAATGTTTAACAGCCATGTATACCAGCCGTACATACCATAAAATATTCTGATATAGTATCAACGTCAAACTAAAACATGTAGGTACATAGTAAGTGGGGGTGACGATCAGAATGCGTCTGGTATTTATACAAGGAAACTGAGATCAGCATATGGCACTATAGCTAGGCTACCTGATTGACCAGTATCGCAATTGTGATGGTTAAAAGGTGGTATGCGTAGTCATTTAGACAGAGAAAAACATTGGGTGGGAAAATAGATAATAATATGAAAGTGTTGCATAGGGCGCCAAAGGGACAATTACTGAACCTACTCCAAGAAATGGAGCTTTATGTGCACAGAAAATGGCAACCGGGATTACTGCTGAATGAACAAACTGCCTTTAACCTATATGCTGCTTATTTTGGTGTATTCAGAAACTTACTGGTTTGAGTAGCGTCGACCGCCCCAGCGGATTGGCGTGTGATCGTTGTGTACGCCGCCCGCCGGCGCCGAAAAGACCGGGCCTCCTCAAGTTCCACCGTAGGAAAACAAGAACGTCACGATGTGCCGCCATTGAGACCACAATCCGGATGTATTATCGACTATCGATTTCAGACGGACCTGTAAAATAAAGTGCGCCGGTTATTCAGGCAGCATTTTATTTCCTCTGTCACATCGTATATTCTTTGTGTCTTTTTCTTGTGGCTATTGTTATAAAGGTTGTGTATAATTAAATCCCATGCCTAGCAAATAACTGTGGAGTTTAAACCACCCTTTGGGTCGACGACAGCTTTACAATTTTTATTACCTACTGACGAAACAACACCAACCGGAACTGAAGATACGTTGTAATCGCTAGAAGTGTTTATCATTTAGTTGCTCATAACCAAGATAAATTATAATTAACTTACACTGTATTACGCTGTGTTGGGCGCATATTGGTGACACAATATTTCCCTCTGATTTCCTGTTGTACTTTTTTAACTTATAAATTTACGTGTAGTATTACACTAGATCAAAACTTCTATCCTACAACTTGTAATGTTCGCAACATGTCCAAGTTGAACTATTACGAGAATAAGGTTCTTTAAATTTTAGGCATACTGTCTTACAGGTGCCATTTCCCGTGTGATCTGACTGACATTTTTACTTTCCTTTGTAAAACGTACAATATATGACGACACTTCCACGTTAAATATGTTCAGCTACTGCCACTTTCCTTTAACATTATTTCAATGTACTTGTTACTACTTTGAAAAGAATGTTCCAACTCAGCTTTGTTTATAGAAAGTTTCCATCTTATCCTCATTTTTTGGATTATTTTTTTGATCAAAATTGCTAACAACGACGCAGCTCGAGTATAGCGGAATACTTGGAAGAGAACATGATAAAAATCGCGTATCACCGTTTTGCGTCACAGATTTCCCGACAACAGAACGGCTGACGAACGTAAGTTGGCGAGCTGTTGATTTTACACTCCTAAGTGCCTGTCGAGGAGTATGGAAGCGCTGACGTCCATTCTGCTAAAGAAAGGTTACACGTAGTTCTTTGCTCTTCACTGTTATATCCTGCATTATGTGCTGGGTTATGTATGTACAGGTTTCTGCACCTGTTGAAAACGATTAATTCTTAATTTTTAGCACAGGGCTTAGCGGAAATATGTTCTTACTGCCAAATTTCTTTATGTGTCATCCGCAGAGATACTTCATCGCAATAGTTAATTGACCAGCAGGATCGGGATGCAACGCTCGTAACGTGACCAGAGCGGACGTCATTTGCAGTCGCGAATGTAAAGTTTTGGGAAGAATAGTTTGTGTGCTTTCGTTTTATGCGGAATTCATATATTCTCAAGGACCCTGAATTATACATTTCCTTGAGGATGACAGCAGCTTTAACTTCAGTTATTATTTTAGCTTAATTTTATCCACAGTGACTGTTGTAGCAGCCGTATTGCTGCAGTCATAAACGATTTGCACTCTTGAAATAAAATGGAAGGACGATCAGCCTTCAGTCAAAAATATGTTTCTGCTTAGAGTACGACGGGGAAATTTTTTTGTGGAAATTTGTGGTAAGTTCCCAGAGGACTGAAGGTCATCGGTCCCTAGGCTTACACACTACTTAATCTAACCTTACACACTACTTAATCTAACTTAAACCAAGTTACGCTAAGGACAACAGACTCACCCACGTCCGAGGAAGGACTCGAACCTCCGACGGGGAAAGCCGCCCGAACCGTAGCAAGGCGCCCAAAACCACGCGGCTAATGTGATGGGTTTAGACTCCTGACGGTCCAATTTCAACTACTTGGCATGTTATTTCGTCGTTATTTTTACACCGCACTTCCCACTGGTGCTCTTATACATGTACGTTTTAGCTTGATGACGGAGAAAAGTGGTTAAGATAAACAATTTTCAAAACTTAATTACTCCTTCCGTTAGAAGGTGCGCAGATCTGACGTATATACACTCAAAAGTGTAAAATTTTTTCACATGTTTTTCTGAACAGCTATAAACGTTGCAGAAACGTAATCGAGAAAATCACTACGGCGTGTATAAAACTATATTGCATTTTTTTTCTATTTCACGACGTATTTATATATAAACTGACTGCTTCCTGTAAATTTCAGAGTTTACATGCGTGCTGTGTATCGACACATACTGAGCGCTGTCCGGGGTAGCATCACAGATCTTCCACGGAAAGGAAAAGTATGGAACTGGGGCTGTTAGAACAACTTGAAGCGCTTTTGCGCAAGAAAAATTTTCCAAGAAACAGCATAAATGAAAAATCCAGTTTTTCCACTAGTTCCGTTCCCGCGTTAACAGGCAACGACAAAATCCACCAAAACGAGAACATAGAAAATACTTGCTTGTACCTGAACGTTATCTCCGCCAGTTAAATACATTAGACCTAGTGCGTGGCTGTTATAAAGCAGCAACATTTGTGCGACTCGTGGCTAATAAACATAGTTTTTCCAGTTGTTTCGAGATTTGTTTTGTAAGAACGCACCTGTCGTGTTAATTCTCTACAAAAATTAGAGTTTTCAACAATATCCTCCATCGTCTACGTCGGGAAGCCAAATTACTGTTTAAGAAATAACGGAATTACCACGACACGGGTTTCGAGATTCTCTCGGTGTCAAGTGAGTATTTCTGAGGGTTACTTATTGCGAATCCCGTGTTTCTATTAATGTTGTCGACAAACATTCTAATTTCTACAGCCTCCTTGATGACTTATTTCCAATAGTTAAAAGTGTGGGCTACAATCCATGTCTACTCAAAGAGGATTTTGTACGTATTTGTAAGACTGTGTTCGGCAACAGCAGATACTCCGTATAGCGTTGAGAAAGGGCTGCAACAGACCGCCTCAAACAGTTGCTGCCACATTGACTATCAGGGTTTGACTACCCTTTACGTGGCGCAGCGTCCTCCAACTAAAGTAATGCCAGATGGCCGCTGCTCTAGTGCAGATCCTCGGTAGGCTCTCGTACAGAACAACAGTTACCTCTGAAATCTACGGGGAGCTATTGTCGTAACTCACATCTCAGAGTAGAAAATAAGCAATATAATTGTATATGGCTATTTTTTTATATTTATAATTATCTGTTTGAAACTTACTCTGGTATTGTAATGGAAAATCCAGTTTAATGTGCAAAACCTCTGTAATCTCAACACGAATTACCTTCACTTCAAGTCTACACAACTGCTAAAAGAAGTCATAAGTAATTTTCGACAATTATTTATTGCAGTCGCATTTCTTTTGTCATCAGATTCAAATGAGCTACTTTAATGGGAACGCCGCGCGGGATTAGCCGAACGGTCTGAGGCGGTGCAGTCATGGACTGTCCGGCTGGTCCCGTCGGAGGTTCGAGTCCTCCCTCGGTCAAGGATGTGTGTGTTTGTCCTTAGGATAATTTAGGTTAAGTAGTGTGTAAGCTTGGGAACTGATGACCTTAGCAGTCAAGTCCCATAAGATTTCACACACATTTGGACATTTTAATGGAATCTATGGAAATTGCTGTGTAAAAACAATGATGGAATAAATACGTTCAGCATCTTAAGATGGTCCTTCAGTGCTTCAAATGTATCAATTTAAATATATACAACAGTTGTGGTTGAAGATTAATGTTCAGTCTTTCTACTTGCAGACGCATTGTAAGGTAATGAACATTGATAGTTGAGTCAGTATAGTCGAATCATATATCATAAAGGACCCTAAACGATCAGTACTACTCTATGTTATTCCTGGTCGATCGACAAAATTGAAAATTTCAGCAATATTGTAGCATGGATCAAAATCTTCTGATACAAATTCTACAACATCCGAAATATAGTACCTGTTGTTTTTGTTGTTATTATTGCTATGCAGCCTATTATCTGTTCTCTTAACCCAGTTACAGAACTTAGTTTTTGTTTGTAAAATCTTCAGATCTCGCTAGCTCGTTTACATGTCTGCCATTATTAGTACGTCAAGGAGAAAGCAAAATGGAGGAAGAGTATTCATTACGGAATCCACAGCTTTGTACCACGGTGAAGATCTGTATGGAATACCAAGGTCAGTGAGTACGAAAAGAGCTATGAGAAAAAAGTGCAAAGAATATAACGAGAGATACCTCACCAGTACGAGAAACAGTCTAATAACCTAGATTAACTGCGAGCAGGCAGTGAAACAGCTCAAAGAAAAGAGCCTGACAGTGGTCAAATATCGAGTAATACATTGAATGTTGCACCATCAATGCGGGAAAATAAAGCCGGTCGCGGTGGCCGAGCGGTTATAGGCGCTTCAGTCCGGATCTTCGGACCGCTACGGTCACAGGTTCGAATCCTGCCTCGGGCATGGATGTGTGTGATGTCCTTAGGTTAGTCAGGTTTAAGTAGTTCTAAGTTCTAGGGGACCGATGATCTCCGATGTTAAGTCCCATAGTGCTCAGAGGCATTTGAACCAGTTTTTGAAAAAAAATCCTAATAATCGTTTGGTTCATTCAAACCCAGCTCTCTCGGCATGTTTCCGTGAGTCAAGTTTTAGATTACCCGAATCATTTGTTATAAGAGAGTCATTCAATAAGTAAATGACCGTTTCTAGTAGATCTGGCGCAGTTGTTTGGTTCTGCAAGTTGTGGAGGCTTGCCACGGACTGTGCCGCTATTAACTCTTGTGAGCGTAACGAGCCAAGACAATGAAAGTGGCGATAACGACTCCTAAATGCAGCGAGTGGTCGACTGTTTTCGCACGGCGGTAATGTTAGACTTCATGGCATTTGTTATAGCCTTGTCGCAAACGTTGTGAATTTGCGGAGGTGAAGCTTTACATTTAATAATCTGCTACTGCAGATGTTGATGACACTGAGATAGTGATGCAGTTCTGCGTTATCGAGAATGCATTAAAAGAAAGGTACCGAATATTTAGCGTTTACGTACTTATACATTTACATATCCTGGTAACATTATGTTACATACGATGACTTCTTTCTTAATTTTTTAGCGTAGGAAACCTTGATGTATCTCTAACCGTGGGGCGAAGGTGAGAAGAAACCCGAATTTTCAGTTCAGTTCAGTACAATGCTGTGCGTCTGCGGTCGTGAACAAGACGGTCTCTACAGCCTATGGGCTGCCTGCAGAGAGAGTGTGTAACCTCAGGTCGTGTGGGCCACCCATCTTTGCGACAAGACGGGCGATCAGTTGTCCGGCGAACCGCCGTACACCCCAGCGGCGTCGTGCGGACATTCGGCCGCTGTCTACTCAAACACCTGTTCGGCAGTGCTTGTTCGCTGTTAACACCAGCCTGCGACCGTTGTCTGCGGACCGTAGTCCTTAGGTAATGCAACAAAGTTGTGCGGCGTCCCCAGGCGCCTCACGCCGGCTACAAACAACAGCGCGAACCCGCACCACCGGACAGGGGAACACCGCGGAAAGACCAGAGTCACAGGCGCCGTGATCTCTTCACAGGCGACGGCAGGGTTCCTCTGACGCCAGAGGAGCGTCGCGGGAAAGAGCGCAGGGGGCGCACTGAGCGATGCACGTTGCAGGGTTGCCGTCGCGCTCGCGCATTGGATGCGCAGCTGGGCCAGCCGTGTTTTGGGCCTGTGTCAGACGTGCGTTTAGGACTCTCTCGATCGCTACCGATGGTAGTATGAGAGCTGTGCGGGATCGGGATAGCGCTCTCCAGTCTTACTCTGCAGTTCTGCGGTGAACACTTCCGCACCGGGGTCGTTTTTGACGACGTTTCTAGCATTTGTTTACTTAGAGAAGGCTTTTGACAATGTTGACCGGAATACTCTCTTTCAAATTCTAAAGGTGGCACGGGTAAAATACAGGAAGCGAAAGGCTATTTCCAATTTGTACAGAAACCAGATGGCAATTATAAGAGTCGAGGAACATGAAAGGGAAGCAGTGGTTGGGAAGGGAGTGAGACAGTGTTGAAGCCTGTCCCCGATGTAATTCAGTCTGTGTATTGAGCAAGCAGTAAAGGAAACAAAAGAAAAATTCGGAGTAGTAAATAAAATCCATGGAGAATAAATAAAAACTTTCATGTTCGCCGATGACATTGTAATTCTGTCAGCGACAGCAAAGGACTTGGAAGAGCAGTTGAACGGAATGGACAGTGTCTTGAAAGGAGGACACAGGATGAACATCAACAAAAGCAAAACGAGAATAATAGAATGTAGTCGAATTAAGTCGGGCGACCTCGTTGAAATTTTCCCCAGCAGAACTAAAGCCGTCATAAAGGTGGAGGGCGGACACATAGACCCCACATTAATGTCCACTAACAGGGAAATGAAATGATCGTGTGGCATTGTTGGCCGGGAGGCCCCATCTGGGGGAGTTCGGCAGCCTGCTGCAAGTTTTATATCTGGCGACGCCACATTGGGCGACTTGCGTAGCAGTGATGATGAAGGCAACACAGCACCCAATGTAATGGCGGAGAAAGTTTTCAACCCAGCCGGGAATTGAACCCAAGCCCGCTGCAAGGTAGACAAGCATGTTACCACTGAGCTAAGCAGGCGGGCACTAACAGGTGCCTGGAGACTTTTCATCAGACAGTGTCTGTTCGCGTGTGAAACTTTCTCCACCAGAATCCCTCTACAAAGTCCACATGTGAGTACCTGGGATTGTGAAACATCCTGCATCGTTTGGTCCGCTGATGGCTGTAGCGTATGCTTGTGCAGAGTGGTGTTGCGCTTGTAGCGTTATTGATGAGAATGTACATCTACATCTGCAACATACTCTGCAAGGCACCTAATGGTGTGTGGCGGAGGGTACTTTCGGTACCACTATCTGGTCCTTCCAACCGCATTTCACTCGCGAACAGTGGATGGAAAGTATGATGTCGGTAAGCCTCTGTATTGGCTCTAATTTCTCGAATTTTCTCCTTGTGGTTAATATACGAGATGTATGTGGGGTGAGGGGGGGGGGGGGGGGGAGTAATATGTTGTCCGACTCCTCTTGCTGTTCTGAAATTTCGATAGCAAATCTCTCCGTGATACACAATGCCTCTCTTGTAACGTCTGCCAGTGGAGTTTGTTTAGCATCTCCGTAATGCTCTCTCGCCAGCTAAACGATCCCGTGACGAAACGCGTCGCTCTTCGTTGGATCTTCTCTATCTCCTCTATCAGTCCTACCTGATAGGGATCCCATACAGATGCACAATACTCAAGAGTCGTGCGAACAAGTGCATTATAAGCCACTTCTTATTTCCTTAATGTGAGTCTGGTGTCTGCTGTCTGCTTTTTCCACTATCTGTTTTATGTGGTCATTCCACTTAAGGTCGCTCTGGATAGTTACGCCTGGATATTTTACGGCAGACGACGCTGTCTCCAGCTCTTTGTCATCAATAGTGTAGCTGTACAGTAATGGATTTCTTTTCCAACGTATGGGCAATATCTTACACTTATTTACTTTCAGGATCAACTGCCAGAGCCCGCACCATTCATCAAGTCTCTGCAGGTCGTTCTGCAAATTGTTACTATCTTCTGGCGTTGCTACTTTGGTAAATGTAAGATAGGGAGACTGTGGAATGCAAAGCGGATTGGGAATGAAATCTGGACGTAGCTGATGTGGGACTGTACGTCTGGAACTCGGTGTCCCCGTCCTTGCCAATACTGAGCATGAAAAGTTGTTCAGCACCAGGATTGCAGACAGCTTGCAGGGGCGCTTATGGCCGTCTCCACCGAGAAAGGTAACTCTTAGCGCAGACTAGGAACCGCGGCACAGAGTGCCGACAGCGGGGCAGCGACTGGGGACGGGCCTGCCGCCTCGTGGTGCCTGCGGCACTTATTTATAAGGGCTGCGTCATTAGTGTCAGCGAGGAGCTCGTACATCACAGGCGGCGGGGCCGCCTGCCGACTACCTCAACAGGCGGGGGGCTCTGCCTCCCCTGCAATCTAGTTAAACAATTGAGGTCCCCACTTGCCTCATCTGATTTATGGCGCCACTGATAACGACCGCAAACAGTTGATACCGCAAACATTCAACCCGTCGACCTGATTTATACAACAAAGACGTGCGAGCTGAGTGAACAGAGTACAAAAACGACGATAATCAGATTTAGGATGTTCGCCTTCGTTTTCTTTAATGCCGTAGAAGCGTGACAGTGTTGAGCTCCTGCAGGGGCACAGAACGCCGTGGTAAGGTATAGGCTGAATACTGCGCGAAAGGCTTAAAACTGCGTAATACTGCGTTAATATCTACAGAGAGTGAGAAGTGTAAAACTTCACGTAATTATCGAAATATAGGTAGCACGGAAATATAGCAGAAGGTCAGAAAACGATGACTACGACGGTGACGATGCTCTAGTATTCGTTTGTCTCGAAGGTGGACAATCCAAAATGGTTGCAGTGACCGTTGGGATAGTCCAGACTTTAGGTGGCCTCGCTGAAAAAGTCATAGAAATCTTAGTCGTAATCATGGACGTTTGACAGCGATTTCTATTTCCCGTTTTCATTCGGAATGTGTGACCTCTGCTGCGTCCACTTACTTCGAGGCAATTACTACAGCGCAGGCGAAACACAATTCCATGGTCAACATCCCACGCGCCTTAAGATAGGCAACCTGCCCCAGGTGTCGATGAAGTGGGTTGCGTTGCCAATCTTCGCATGTAAGAAGGTATTTTTTGGTCTAGTTTTATTTTCCACGCCGTTCATAAATCATTTTTCTTCCGTGACCATCTGTACTCCGCAAGCAGCTGTTCGGTGTGTGACAGAGGCTACAAAATATACCAGAATCGCCTCACCTGTGGCTCACCCTTCATCCTTTCAGAGAAATTTGAGCTCATATGGCGCAGATGGTGATTGTGATGGTGGTGGTGGTGATGACGATCATGATGATGATGATGATGATGATGATGATGATGATTGATGCCCCGTCATGGATAAACCACATTCTTTTTCTTTGTGCAACAGTAGTTTTTCGCAATAGGCCTGGTAAATTGTCGTTCAGGAACTGGTGATAAATGGCACATGTTAAGTTGTCCTGTGAAGTTCATGGCCTCTGTGTCTGTGGACCACCTTTGATGCCGACATGTTGACAGTGTACTGAAGGTGATGCTTTGTTTCTGTGATCACTCAAGAATTTCCATCTACTTACACATGATTCCTGTGATAATTTATTATCTGAACCTAAATGAATCTGGCATAAACAGTAAATGAAGTGTAAGCTGTGGACTGCAGGTCTTCAACACCCCATCTTAAAATCCACTGGCAGACTTGTAATTCCGTTCCTGACAGTCTTGTGGCCTGCGAGCCCACACACACTGACACAGGGTGATAGGAATAAAGTAATTGCTCGGACAGAACTGTCTGCATAAGAGTGTTGTTTATGCTCCCTGTAGCTCAAGTTCTTCCCTGACCTGTCTCGCGGTCACCCTTCTACTAGTCATAGCACTAGCTCGTGTATAGCTGGCGTGCGAACCTGGAGAGGCCTATTGTGATTTCTTGGAATGTAGCGAATAATCCCATGTCTCCAACTCGCTGGAACAAAACTGCTCAACTTTTCTTCCAGGTGGACTGTGGCGCTGAGCAGTCCGTCACACGTGCCTGTCGATTAACGTGATTTGTTGAATCGTAGCAGAATACTGGGTTTGCGGTTTCCCCCTGAAATAATCAGGCATTGTTTCACAGTTTACATCACACTCCACAACACTTACGTGACGACGATGCAGTCGACGATATGCACAGAATGGCCGATGTAGGAGACAGTCGTACAGTTCGATCTCTGACAAAATCGTCACAGTGACAGGACTAGCTGCAGGCACAAACACAGCAAATAAGAAACGAGCAATGAACGTAAACACAGACTGTCTTCACCAATGAGTGCTCACCATAAAGCGCCCAAGCATAACTAACAGGCCCGTTCAATAAGGACTGCAACACTTTTTTTTTCCTGGTCAATTTCGGTTGAAAAAATATAGAATTTGTTGTGGGACATCATGTAGTATTACTGCTTCAACCCCTGAAGTTTCATAAAGTTTGTAGCTTTGCTCCTGAATGTATGCTTGTCCCTTAATGAATGCAACCTGCACAAACAAAATTCATCAGGATTGGCTTTGCCCTACTACTGCTTTCGGCTTGCAGGGTCTCATGGATGAACAGCACTATGTCCAATAACATTATATACCTGCGAACGCTTCTGGCGTCATCGCTTCACGACTAAAGCTGTTGCTGCTTCTGTCTGCGAGCTGATGCAGTCGCCAGGGCACAGGGACCTTTTCTGGAGCTGCAGGGTGCAAATCCCCGTCTGGCCATCCCAACTTAGGTTTCCAAGGTCCCTCCAAGTCATTTAAGTCTCTCCGGTGGACAAATAGAACTTCAACACCAATGCTCATGTCATTTTAATTACAGTTTCTCCTCCATCACCTCGTCGTCGGCCTAGCTTACTTTATTGCTCTATCCATACAATCGCACACCTGTACCGGTTATGTGGAAGCAGGTTTGTTGTTTACAAGTAGACGGTGCTGCACTGTATTGATGGTTTTCTCAGGTCTACAAGTTGCTGCAGAGTAAGGAACCGCAAAGATGACGTTCACGATTCGTGATAAAAGTAAACATAGGTGTATTTCAAGTCGATTACTAGGATATCAGCGGCGGAACACGAGATTGTACGAGTACAGGATTTGGACAGGGAGGGAATCAGCTGCGTTCATTTTTCATTAGGGAAAACTAAATTTGGAAGACGGGCGGAGTTTTAGACTGGAGACTCCCCGTTTGCATGGCCTCCTCGCATGGATGTGTAAAAAGAATCGGAATTGAAATTCCAGGGAATTCTTAACACTTAACTAATAAGCCACGACTCGAACATTCCGAAAATTAGGATATCGGCTGTGTTTAAGGTAAACCTGGGGTGTCCTTAAAACTTTAATCCGCCGTGCCCATGCTATTTCTGACATCGACAGTCTTGAAGCGGAACTGAAACACCTGCAAAAAGTATTCCTGATGAATGGGTTTTCAGCTAAGCAAGTGAACAGAGCTATGCAGTCCTACAAACGACGCAACAAGGAAGAAGAAGAGGTTTTGAGGTCAACGGCTTATCTACCCTTTATTGGGAACATCTCGTCACAGATAGGTAGAATATTGAGGAAGCATCAAGTTAGAGTAATCTTTCGCCCTCCTCCTAAAATATCATCACTGGTGAGATCCGTTAAGGGTGACCTGGGCCTAAGTAAATCAGGTGTCTACAAGATTCCGTGTGATTGCGGCAAGTCATATATTGGGCAGACAACAAGAACGGTGCAGGAACGTATTGTGGAACACCGGCGGCGTACTCGCCTTCTCCAACCCACCAAGTCCGCAATCGCTGAGCATTGCATTTCTACTGGCCATTCTATGAATTACAATGATACAAAAATTGTGGCTCAAACATCAAATGTCTGGAGTTCAATTATAAATGAATCCATAGAAATAGAATTGTCAGACAGCGAGACTCTTATCAATCGAGATAGCGGTCACCAGTTAAATCCCGCTTGGAATCCCATTGTAGAGAAACTTCGTAGTAAACGTAGTTACTGGTATAAAGATGAAGATCGATCTGATATCGGAATGCCAAGTTTTCACCGCGGAGGGCGCCAGGCGCAGCGCACGGAGTTGTGAACGCGCGCGCTAAACAGTACATGCGCAGCGCAAGCGCAATGCAGCCCCTTTGGCTTTAAATAGCAGAGTTCAGCGCGTATTCGCCAGTACTTTTCCAGCTGTACTCACCTGAAGATGGCCAAAAGACTTTGTGCCGAAATATCGTGTCAAGATGTTACTGACTTAGGCAGTTCTCCCGTGTTTTTATGGAACAAACAGTACGCCGGGAAAATTTCAAACATCACATCAAACCTCGAAAAGGCTAATTATTAACCGAGACTAGCAAGTTATTTGTTCCTGCATCCGAGCTTCACATTTAACTGTCCTACAGGCGTCGGGTGTTCTTGTAATGCTAAGGTTTTTCTACTGTTTTCATCACTCGGCAGAAGTTGCCCATTCCTGTTGCCGTGCATTTTTTATCCTCGCGGCGTTGTGTGTCTGCTTCTGACTGTTCATGGCAGGGCAAAGAAGTAGGTTCTTTTTCCACGTTTCAAGATTGTTTCCCCGTTTATGAAGCGATTATCTGTGTACTTTCCGCTTAAAACGGTCACAACAACAAATTTACTTACGCCAAGGTGAGTTTCGGATTGTCACTCATCTTCAGTTGGCGCAATACGGCTATAAATTCGTCGTTATTATGCTTACGTTAACTGAATTTCAAATGCTAGAGTCCACATAACCGTAGTAATGATGCACATATAATTGTATTACGCCAACTCAAGTAACTGGAAATGTGAAACACGTCTTGGCATAAGTAAAATTATGAAAGAAGTACGTTGTGGTTGTTATGATTTTTTAAAGTAAACTGAGTTATACTGTCATTGCGAATGATAGGCAATATGTGGAAAATCTCCTGGAAGGAGATTTTCTCAATTTTGAGTAACAGACAGACCTCGGACAGTAATGTGATATAATTCAGAAGCGCTCCAGGTCGTTAAGCGTTCCAGTGGACGTCCCCTGTAATACATAGAAGAAAAAAGAGTGACGCACGATAGTAAAGTGGTTTGTTTTCAACGGCAGAAACTAAGTATATTGTTTCAGAAAGGTGAACGACGGTCACGTTTATGTAATTTTCAGTCAGGCACGGTGAAGACGTTTAGAAGTACAAGCTGCGTGAGGGCAGTAAATAAGAGAGAGAATGGCAATAAAAAGCAATACAGAGAACGGTGCAGAAAGGCACGTGCTAACGAGGGCGCTTACATCACGTGGCAAGGCTAGTCGCTCTCAACAGATGTTTCTTCAGGATTTTAACGACCGCAGAGTTTACCTCGTGGATTCAGTATTCCCCTGACGTAAGGTCGCTGACAAGCAGCACTAAACGTCTGTGCAAAAGAAGAGTTACCCTCGCGATTCACTCTCAGGTGTACTTGCTGTATCAGTTCAGGGCTAACCCTACAAGATACACTACTGGCCATTAAAATTGCTACACCACGAAGATGACGTGCTACAGACGCGAAATTTAACCGACAAGAAGAAGATGCTGTGATATGCAAATGATTAGCTTTTCAGAGCATTCACACAAGGATGGCGCCGGTGGTGACACCTACAACGTGCTGACATCAGGAAAGTTTGCAACCGATTTCTCATACACAAACAGCAGTTGATCGGCGTTACCTGGTGAAACATCGTTGCGATGCCTCGTGTAAGGTGGAGAAATGCGTACAATCACGTTTCCGACTTTGATAAAGGTCGGAATGTAGCCTATTGCGATTACGGTTTATCGTATCGCGACATTGCTGCTCGCGTTGGTCGAGATCCAATGACTGTTAGCAGAATGTGGAATCGGTGGGTTCAGAAGGGTAATACGGAACGCCGTGCTGGATCCCAACGGCCTCGTATGTCGAGATGACAGGCATCTTATCCGCATGGCTGTAACGGATCGTGCAGCCACGTCTCGATCCCTGAGTCAACAGATGGGGACATTTGCAAGACAACAACCATCTTCACGAACAGTTCGACGACGTTTGCAGCAGCATGGACTATCAGCTCGGAGACCGTGGCTGCGGTTACCCTTCATGCTGCGTCACAGACAGGAGCGCCTGTGATAATGTACTCAAATACGAATCTGGGTGCACGAATGGCAAAAAGTCATTTTTTCCGATGAATCCAGGTTCTGTTTACAGCATCATGATGGTCGCATCCGTGTTTGGCGACATTGCGGTTAACGCACATTGGAAGCGTGTATTCGTCATCGGCGTACTGGCGTATCACCCGGCGTGACGGTATGGGGTGCCATTGGTTACATGTCTCGGTCACCTCTTGTTCGCATTGACGGCACTTTGAACAGTGGACGTTACATTTCAGATGTGTTACGACCCGTGGTTCTACCCTTCATTCGATCCCTGCGACACCCTACATTTCAGCAGGATAATGCACGACCGCATGTCGCTGGTAATGTACGGGCGTTTGTGGTTACAGAAAATGTTCGACTGCTGCCCTGGCCAGCACATTCTCCAGATTTCTCACCAATTGAAAACGTCTGGTCAAAGGTGGCCGAGCAACTGGCTCGTCAGAATACGCCAGTCATTACTCCTGGTGAACTGTGGTATCGTGTTGAAGCTGCATGGGCAGCTGTACGTGTACACGCCATCCAAGCTCTGTTTGACTCAATGCGCAGGCGTATCAAGGCCGTTATTACGGCCAGAGGTAGTTGTTCTGGCCACTGATTTCTCACGATCTGTGCACCAAAATTGCGTGAAAATGTAATCACATGTCAGTTCTAGTATAATATATTTGTCCAATGAATATCCGTTTATCGCCTGCATTTCTTCTTGGTGTAGCAATTTTAACGGCCAGTAGTGTTTAACAGGTTCTGTCACCGGAGCCGCGCCGCTTTCAAACATTGCTCTGCGGTTGACACTGTCGACTGAGTGAGCACGAGGCTTTGCCATCGCAGAGGTAGCGATGATATCAAAACTTCGTTGTTTTGGGGTGGAGCCGGGATCAAACCCATGTCCGGCCGTTCTGATGTAAGAACTCCCCTAGTTTTCACTCAAATCATCTTAGGCGAATTCCGGAATGCTTCCTTCAAAAAGAGCATGGCCAAATTCCTCTGCGCCCAAGCTATATGGCATCAAGTGGCTGAATAGGTAGTATTTTTTTGTATTGGATACTTTTAATTACGTGTATGTTCTGTATGACTGTGGACAACTGCGTTCTATTGTATCCTAGAGTGCCTTATTTAGGCCGCGCGGGATTAGCCGAGCGGTCTGGGGCGCTGCAGTCATGGACTGTGCGGCTGGTTCCGGCGGAGGTTTGAGTCCTCCCTCGGGCATGGGTGTGTGTGTTTGTCCTTAGCATAATTTAAGTTGTGTGTAAGCTTAGGCACTGATGACCTTAGCAGTTAAGTTCAAAATGGTTCAAATGGCTCTGAGCACTATGGGACTCAACTGCTGTGGTCATCAGTCCCCTAGAACTTAGAACTAATTAAACCTAACTAACCTAAGGACATCACACACATCCATGCCCGAGGCAGGATTCGAACCTGCGACCGTAGCAGTCCCGCAGTTCCGGACTGAGCGCCTAGAACCGCTAGACCACCGCGGCCGTCAGCAGTTAAGTCCCATAAGATTTCACACACATTTGAACATTTTTAGTGCCCTATTTGCAGCTGTTTGCCTAACTACAATCACAGCTCCTTAGACGACACAAATAACCACTAATCCATGAACCATGGACCTTGCCGTTGGTGGGGAGGCTTGCGTGCCTCAGCGATACAGATGGCCGTACCGTAGGTGCAACCACAACGGAGGGGTATCTGTTGAGAGGCCAGACAAACGTGTGGTTCCTGAAGAGGGGCAGCAGCCTTTTCAGTAGTTGCAGGGGCAACAGTCTGGATGATTGACTGATCTGGCCTTGTAACATTAACCAAAACGGCCTTGCTGTGCTGGTACTGCGAACGGCTGAAAGCAAGGGGAAACTACAGCCGTAATTTTTCCCGAGGACATGCAGCTTTACTGTATGATTAAATGATGATGGCATCCTCTTGGGTAAAATATTCCGGAGGTAAAATAGTCCCCCATTCGGATCTCCGGGCGGGGACTACTCAGGAGGATGTCGTTATCAGGAGAAAGATAACTGGCGTTCTACGGATCGGAGCGTGGAATGTCAGATCCCTCAATCGGGCAGGTAGGTTAGAAAATTTAAAAAGGGAAATGGATAGGTTAAAGTTAGATATAGTGGGAATTAGTGAAGTTCGGTGGCAGGAGGAACAAGACTTCTGGTCAGGTGACTACAGGGTTATAAACACAAAATCAAATAGGGGTAATGCAGGAGTAGGTTTAATAATGAATAGGAAAATAGGAATGCGGGTAAGCTACTACAAACAGCATAGTGAACGCATTATTGTGGCCAAGATAGATACGAAGCCCACACCTACTACAGTAGTACAAGTTTATATGCCAACTAGCTCTGCAGATGATGAAGAAATTGAAGAAATGTATGATGAAATAAAAGAAATTATTCAGATAGTGAAGGGAGACGAAAATTTAATAGTAATGGGTGACTGGAATTCGAGTGTAGGAAAAGGGAGAGAAGGAAACATAGTAGGTGAATATGGATTGGGGCTAAGAAATGAAAGAGGAAGCCGCCTAGTAGAATTTTGCACAGAGCATAACTTAATCATAGCTAACACTTGGTTTAAGAATCATGAAAGAAGGTTGTATACGTGGAAGAACCCTGGAGATACTAAAAGGTATCAGATAGATTATATAATGGTAAGACAGAGATTTAGGAACCAGGTTTTAAGTTGTAAGACATTTCCAGGGGCAGATGTGGACTCTGACCACAATCTATTGGTTATGACCTGTAGATTAAAACTGAAGAAACTGCAAAAATGTGGGAAATTAAGGAGATGGGACCTGGATAAACTGAAAGAACCAGAGGTTGTACAGAGTTTCAGAGAGAGCATAAGGGAACAATTGACAGGAATAGGGGAAAGAAATACAGTAGAAGAAAAATGGGTAGCTCTGAGGGATATAGTAGTGAAGGCAGCAGAGGATAAAGTAGGTACAAAGACGAGAGCTGCTAGAAATCCTTGGGTAACAGAAGAAATATTGAATTTAATTGATGAAAGGAGAAAATATAAAAATGCAGTAAATGAAGCAGGCAAAAAGGAATACAAACGTCTGAAAAATGAGATCGACAGGAAGTGCAAAATGGCTAAACAGGGATGGTTAGAGGACAAATGTAAGGATGTAGAAGCTTATCTCACTAGGGGTAAGATAGATACTGCCTACAGGAAAATTAAAGAGACCTTTGGAGAGAAGAGAACCACGTGTATGAATATCAAGAGCTCAGATGGCAGCCCAGTTCTAAGCAAAGAAGGGAAGGCAGAAAGGTGGAAGGAGTATATAGAAGGTTTATACAAGGGCGATGTACTTGAGGACAATATTATGGAAATAGAAGAGGATGTAGATGAAGACGAAATGGGAGATACGATACTGCGTGAAGAGTTTGACAGAGCACTGAAAGACCTGAGTCGAAACAGGGCCCCCGGAGTAGACAACATTCCATTAGAACTACTGACGGCCTTGGGAGAGCCAGTCATGACAAAACTCTACCAGCTGGTGAGCAAGATGTATGAGACAGGCGAAATACTCTCAGACTTCAAGAAGAATATAATAATTCCAATCCCAAAGAAAGCAGGTGCTGACAGATGTGAAAATTACCGAACTATCAGTTTAATAAGCCACGGCTGCAAAATACTAACACGAATTCTTTATAGACGAATGGAAAAACTGGTAGATGCAGACCTCGGGGAGGATCAGTTTGGATTCCGTCGAAATGTTGGAACACGTGAGGCAATACTGACGTTACGACTTATCTTAGAAAAAAGATTAAGAAAAGGCAAACCTACGTTTCTAGCATTTGTAGACTTAGAGAAAGCTTTTGACAATGTTGACTGGAATACTCTTTTTCAAATTCTAAAGGTGGCAGGGGTAAAATACAGGGAGCGAAAGGCTATTTATAATTTGTACAGAAACCAGATGGCAGTAATAAGAGTCGAGGGGCATGAAAGGGAAGCAGTGGTTGGGAAAGGAGTGAGACAGGGTTGTAGCCTCTCCCCGATGTTGTTCAATCTGTATATTGAGCAAGCAGTAAAGGAAACAAAAGAAAAATTTGGAGTAGGTATTAAAATTCATGGAGACGAAGTAAAAACTTTGAGGTTCGCCGATGACATTGTAATTCTGTCAGAGACAGCAAAGGACTTGGAAGAGCAGTTGAACGGAATGGACAGTGTCTTGAAAGGAGGATATAAGATGAACATTAACAAAAGCAAAACGAGGATAATGGAATGTAGTCGAATTAAGTCGGGTGATGCTGAGGGAATTAGATTAGGAAATGAGACACTTAAAGTAGTAAAGGAGTTTTGCTATTTAGGAAGTAAAATAACTGATGATGGTCGAAGTAGAGAGGATATAAAATGTAGACTGGCAATGGCAAGGAAAGCGTTTCTGAAGAAGAGAAATTTGTTAACATCGAATATAGATTTATGTATCAGGAAGTCGTTTCTGAAAGTATTTGTTTGGAGTGTAGCCATGTATGGAAGTGAAACATGGACGATAACTAGTTTGGACAAGAAGAGAATAGAAGCTTTCGAAATGTGGTGCTACAGAAGAATACTGAAGATAAGGTGGATAGATCACGTAACTAATGAGGAGGTATTGAATAGGATTGGGGAGAAGAGAAGTTTGTGGCACAACTTGACTAGAAGAAGGGATCGGTTGGTAGGACATGTTTTGAGGCATCAAGGGATCACAAATTTAGCATTGGAGGGCAGCGTGGAGGGTAAAAATCGTAGAGGGAGACCGAGAGATGAGTACACTAAGCAGATTCAGAAGGATGTAGGTTGCAGTAGGTACTGGGAGATGAAGCAGCTTGCACAGAATAGAGTAGCATGGAGAGCTGCATCAAACCAGTCTCAGGACTGAAGACAACAACAACAACAACAACATCGTTGTCGACGGTATGTTAAACTGCGTGTACCATTTTGTTCAGTCGGCTGCATTCTTTTCTTCGCCTACAGCACACCTCTACTTTCAGCAAGATCTCTCCCTTATTTGGTTTGATACTTTCAGGATACAGAGACCGAACCTACGACCCGACAGTATGGTCTCTTAAGCCCATCAGTTCAATTCTATCGCCTCGCTTCCCAGTCGTGTCAGAGTGGCGTGAGGAATCCTCTGCCGACAGGGGATGCTTCTGTGGGCCATCATGTTTCCTCGTCCTTACTGGTCGCACCAGGGAGGCTGTAGAGCGATATGAGGTAGAGTCGGGAGCCTTCCCGAACGATCGCCGCCGTGTTGCGAGCGGTGGTGCGACGATATTCGATCAGGATGAGCGCCGAACTCTACCGGAGCATGGCGACAGCCGTGCTGCGACGAGTCATTGGCGAAACTCGATGCTACGCTCTTCCTGGTGGCTGCGTCTCAGTCATCTGCTCAGCGGTCTAAATCAGGATGCCGTGCGAGCCCTGATTTCTCCCATCTCGTCTTCGCAGTCGTTGGGCGAGATGTATGTTTTTCGTGGTACGATCGTTCTGCAATCTGTACAAAAGCTCGCTCTCCAAATTTTCTCGACACTGTTTTGGCTAAAGAACGTCGTCTTCTCTCGACGGATTCCTATTTCAGTTCACTGATTATCTCCGTAACAGTCGGACGTTGACCGAACCTACCGGTAGCGTCTAATAAATCCAGCTGCATGCCGCTGATTTTTCTTCGATGTCTTCTTTTAGTCCGATCTGGTGGGGGGGTCACAAACAGCCGAGAGTACTCTAAAATGTGTGGCACAATTCTATACGCCGCCTCCTTAACATAAAAGGTACACGTTCCTAGAATATCCCCAATAAGCCGAAGTGGATCATTAGCCTTCCCCACTACCGTCCTTATGTGCTGGTTCCATTTTTGACGTTTTGGAACATTGCGTCTAAGTAATTAACCGACGTGGATCAATCAAGCAGTACACCACTAATACTGTATTCTAACATTACAGGATTGTTTTTCCTACTCAACTGCGTTAATATTTTGTAATTTTGAGCGACATTACAACTACCACTCCGGAAAGGAGACCCTTTAATAGTATAAACTTCGAGACAGGAAACCATTAACGATACTGACATCGGCTAGGGAGCTTAATTTGTAGCAGAATATCTACACGTTGGGCGATAGTGAAGCGGAAGGAGATGGAAGGCTGGCAGGAGAACGGGAAAGACACAAGCGAGGCAGACACGCCTGAGAGCTGAAGACAACAGCGCCCGTAAGCTCCTGGAAGCCCGAGGCGGGTGGACCGCGGCTTAGCGGGAGCCACGTGGCAGAGGACAAGGAGAAGACACAGGGGCTCGTTCACAAAACGTGTGGCGGCGTGTAGGTGGTTTTCCCAACGGCCAGAGCAGATGCTTCTGGAACAGTCTGGAAGCTTCTAGAAGCTTTGGCCGGTTGCAAAAATGAGATTGGTCGGCTCTCGGAAACGAACGCCTTCCAGCAACATGATTGGCCACGCACATTAAAGGGGGGAAGAATAAAGGAATAGGAGCGACGAAAAAGCATAGCGACTGAACACTTGTTCCTGGGGCGTCGAGGAGGGAGGTTGGTCCTGGCGAGGACAGAGGACTTGTAGCGAGAGCTTGAGGATCGTTTGGTGTTCCACGGCCGTGAATATATCACAGGACATTGCCAAGCATAGCGATTACCAAATGTGAATAGGCAGAACTATTATGTTGCTCCTACTGTGTAATCCTGTATAGAGTAAATTGCAGAAGAGTAAAGAATTTAACACTACTGAGTGTTTCTAGTTTCACAGCTAGTACTTTCCTTTGTCATTTTATCATCTCCTTATTTGTGTATTTCATGTTTGCAACCACCTGGTGGAGACAGTGTTTGTAGGTCAGCACATCCTAACATTCTAGCATATACGGATGATATGGTTAGAAACCAACCAGATTTGCATACGACTAGTTGATGTCACGTATAGAGCAAAGGACAAGCTTACCCTTCTGGAGAGCGTATAAGTGTCATGGCGACAAATTAGCGTTATAAAATCCGTTGTGCAAAATTTTTCACTTATACTTTCGGCTCGCAGGCTTAACCATGAGCAGAAAAGAGCAAAACAGAAGCGGTAGCTTACAATTTTCCCACGTCAGTCACACCGAACAGGAATTGTGTCCACTTTAGCCTACATGCTCCTACAGTCACTCAACGAGCCTCCCACAGAGTGGCTGCTTCGTGCCGCAAAAGGCTTGCTGAGCTTACAGGGCAGCTTTCCAGTGTATAAACAACGACAACTCGGCGAGTTTTTTCCCGGGTCCCCAGCTCGCAGTCGGGCCGTCCTCGCTAGCACGTGCCTTGAGCGCCGACCTTCTGCTGATGAGAAGGCAGTTTCGCGGGCGCTCGGCTTCTGTGCTGTGCCTCACGGGAGTACCAGTCGGTGTCGAATGTAAGCACCGAATACGTTCCAGGTTTCTTACAGCAGCAGCCACATGTGTACACAAGAGGACGCTTTGAGTCAGCTTCCATTCGCTATTGTAATATTAAATACTGCGACAGTTTGCATCGTCATCTACACCCACACTGTGCACAACACTCGGAAGGGCAACTCACGGGACGCCTGCCACTGTGTCACGCGTTAGTGTACAAGAACGACCTTTTGATAGCGCTGTACTTCGCCTGGTCCCGCCCTCGCTGTTTCTAGGCGGCTCAGGAAGACCTGCGGGCTCTTCACTTGATACTCAGTCTCGTAACTTGGTACATAGGGTAACTCATGACTACTACCTTCAAGAGTATATCATATCCGTGAACTTCACCGTAGTACACTGTACAGTCTGTGGCGTCTTGTACCAATATCAACGAATTTCTACCACATCCCACTCGTGTACTGAAGAAGTGAAAACGACTGTCTGTGTACGTGTCTCTGTATTTTATATTGTTATTAATTTAGGTTTTAGTGTATGATCACCACGTACACAAGGCACCCCACGACCCCATCGGCATCCATACCATTTCAAGTAAATGCACTCCTGGAAATTGAAATAAGAACACCGTGAATTCATTGTCCCAGGAAGGGGAAACTTTATTGACACATTCCTGGGGTCAGATACATCACATGATCACACTGACAGAATCACAGGCACATAGACACAGGCAACAGAGCATGCACAATGTCGGCACTAGTACAGTGTATATCCACCTTTCGCAGCAATGCAGGCTGCTATTCTCCCATGGAGACGATCGTAGACATGCTGGATGTAGTCCTGTGGAACGGCTTCCCATGCCATTTCCACCTGGCGCCTCAGTTGGACCAGCGTTCGTGCTGGACGTGCAGACCGCGTGAGACGACGCTTCATCCAGTCCCAAACATGCTCAGTGGGGGACAGATCCGAAGATCTTGCTGGCCAGGGTAGTTGACTTACACCTTCTAGAGCACGTTGGGTGGCACGGGATACATGCGGACGTGCATTGTCCTGTTGGAACACCAAGTTCCCTTGCCGGTCTACGAATGGTAGAACGATGGGTTCGATGACGGTTTGGATGTACCGTGCACTATTCAGTGTCCCCTCGACGATCACCAGAGGTATACGGCCAGTGTAGGAGATCGCTCCCCACACCATGATGCCGGGTGTTGGCCCTGTGTGCCTCGGTCGTATGCAGTCCTGATTGTGGCGCTCACCTGCACGGCGCCAAACACGCATACGACCATCATTGGCACCAAGGCAGAAGCGACTCTCATCGCTGAAGACGACACGTCTCCATTCGTCCCTCCATTCACGCCTGTCGCGACACCACTGAAGGCGGGCTGCACGATGTTGGGGCGTGAGCGGAAGACGGCCTAACGGTGTGCGGGACCGTAGCCCAGCTTCATGGAGACGGTTGCGAATGGTCCTCGCCGATACCCCAGGAGCAACAGTGTCCCTAATTTGCTGGGAAGTGGCGGTGCGGTCACCTACGGCACTGTGTAGGATCCCACGGTCTTGGCGTGCATCCGTGCGTCGCTGCGGTCCGGTCCCAGGTCGACGGGCACGTGCACCTTCCGCCGACCACTGGCGACAACATCGATGTACTGTGGAGACCTCACGCCCCACGTGTTGAGCAATTCGGCGGTACGTCCACCCGGCCTCCCGCTTGCCCACTATACGCCCTCGCTCAAAGTCCGTCAGCTGCACATACGTTTCACGTCCACGTTGTCGCGGCATGCTACCAGTGTTAAAGACTGCGATGGAGCTCCGTATGCCACGGCAAACTGGCTGACACTGATGGCGGCGGTGCACAAATGCTGCGCAGCTAGCGCCATTCGACGGCCAACACCGCGGTTCCTGGTGTGTCCGCTGTGCCGTGCCTGTGATCATTGCTTGTACAGCCCTCTCGCAGTGTCCGGAGCAAGTATGGTGGGTCTGACACACCGGTGTTAATGTGTTCTTTTTTTCCATTTCCAGGAGTGTAGCTGCTGTGAGTTAGTATGAGTAACGTTTACTCGAAATCCAATATAAATTAACTACTGAATCATTTTATCGACCCCTTGCATCAGATCAAATAGTTGTGAAAGTAAACTTTAGTCTCTTCTCGTATAGGTACCCTACACGTACAGTTAACAGTTGATGGCGACTTCAGTCCATCTTCAAAAAATGGTTCAAATGGCTCTGAGCACTATGGGACTCAACTGCTGTGGTCATCAGTCCCCTAGAACTTACAACTACTTAAACCTAACTAACCTAAGGACATCACACACATCCATACCGGAGGCAGGATTCGAACCTGAAACTGTAGCAGTCGCACGGTTCCGGACTGCGCGCCTAGAACCGCGAGACGACCGCGGCCAGCTAATCCATCTTCAAAATGTTGCCAAAAACACATTTTTAAAGTCTGTGCTGGACATAAAAATCATCCGAAATTGTTCTAAAGCTTTCTCCGAAAATTATTTTCAGCCATTAGTCAGGAGCCCATTCTAAGTGTAAATTCTTGAGCTCTTACCAACAAATAATCTTGAGCAAATACAGAGAAACATGACCACAAGGTCGTTATAGCAAGACTCAATATCGTAACATCCAATCTACCAAAATAAACGCAGATGAAAATTTTACCCCTTCCTACATGGCAGCCATCATTCCTTCCAAACAAAGTAAGTGCAGACCAAATGTAGGTTAAATCGAAACGAATAGCATTGAGGCAATTGATTCATACCAAATAAATTAAAGGCAGATCGGAAAGATCGTCCACATTACACGAAGCAGGTCAGCACACTGTTGCAGAAGCAGCGAGAAATGCAGCCAGATTTAAAACAAGCGAATATCTCCAAGATTGCGGTTGTTTTACAGAATCTCGAAATTCAGTGCGAACTTCAATGCGTAATTTTTTTTCAGTAATTTCAACAGCGAATCCATGGGAGAAAATCCAAGTGATCCTGGTCGTATGCAAAGTATACGAGCGGCAAGGCGTAATCAGTACCTCCACTGTGCAATAGAAACTATAATTTTATAGGTCACAGCATCATTAAAGCGAAGTTCTAAACACAAGGTTTTCCGAAATTCCTTTACCAAATAACATGCAATAAATATTCCCGAATTCGAAACAAGAACATTGTGTTCGAACATTATGAATTATCTCCGAAGAAAAGATTTGTATTCAGCACGGATTCAGAAATATGGTTCATAGGAAACACAACTAGCTCTTTGCTCACACGGAATGTTGAGCGCTATTGACAAGCTATTTCACATTTATTCCGTATTCCTAGATTTGTAGAAGGCTTTTGACGCTATAACTCACAAGCAGCGTGTAATCAAATTGGCGCTCATGGGATATCGTCTCAGTTATGCAACTGGATTCGTGATTTCCTTTCAGAGTGATCACAGTTCGTAGTTACTGACGGAAAGCCATCGAGTAAAACAGATGTGTTTTCTGGCGTTCCCCAAGGAAGTGTTACAGGCCCTCTGCTGTTGCTAACCTTCATAAACGATTTAGGAGACAATCTGAATAGCCCTGTTAGATTGTTTGCAGATGATTCCGTAAGTTATCGTACATAAAAGTAATCAGATGATCAAAACTAATTGCAAAAATGACTTAGACAAGATACCTGAATGACGCGAAAAGTGTCAATTGACGCCAAAAATGAAATGTGTGAGAACATCAACATGAGTATTAAAAGTAATCCATTAAATTGCGGTTACAAGATAAATCAATCTAATCTAAAGGCCGTAAATTCAACTAGATAGGTAGGGATAACAACTATGGACGACTTACAGCTTTAACGATCACATAGATAAGGTTGAGACGAAGGTGAACAAAAGACTGTATTTTATTGGCAGAACACTTAGAAGATTCAGAAGGTCTACTAAAGAGACTGCCTTCACTACGCTTCTGGGGTATTGCTGCACGGTATGGGATTCCTACGAGATAGAGTTGACGGAGGACGTTGGAAAACTTCAAAGAAAGCTGTTTATTTTGTATTGTTCCGACGCAGGAGAAAGGGAGTTGCGGAAATGGTAAGTGATTTCGGACTGTGATCTTTAAAACAAAGGCATTTTTCTATGCGAGTAGATCTTCTCACGAAATTTCAATCACCAACTTTCACCTCAGAATGGCAACTGTCTTGTTGACGCCGACCTACATAGGGAGAAATGACCATAGTAATAAAATAAGAGAAATCAGAGCTGTCACGGAAAGATGCGAGTGTAGGTGTTCATGTTTGCCACGTGGTTCAAAAAAAATGTGTGTGAAATCTTATGGGACTCTAGTGCTAAGGACAAACACACACACACCCATGCCCGAGGGAGGAGTCGAACCTCCGCCGGGACCAGCCGCACAGTCCATGACTGCAGCGCCTCAGACCGCTCAGCTAATACCTCGCGGCTGCCACGTGGTACTCTGGAGTGGAACTCCCTGCCAAGCAGTTAAGTGTGAACTGTAGAGTGCTCGTGTAGCTGTAGTTACTGATGCCTAGACAATAGTGGCGAAGGAGATGTCCATATTGAGTCGAATAAGTTCTGAGAGGCCAAATCTGCTCCGAAACATTTTATACACTACAGTAGACGTTGTAATTGAACACAAGTTTAGCTGACGTTATGGATGTAATTAATTCCTGATTCATTACGCGAGACAGGAGGTACTCCTCACACTGCTGTATTTGCCGTCTCCATCGAGTCCAGTGTGTTAGCTAACCATTGCGTCAACTCGGTTACCATTTACGACGTTACGCACAGAGACGCTAAGGTGGTGGTTCATGTGCTTAGCCGTTTGCAAGAGCATCTGCTAAATAAAGCCAGTCTCTTAGAAATTGTCTACAGTTATATTTTTTAATTTGTAAAAATATTTAGCAACTATGATTACCACTACGCGAGAAGGCGAGGCACAGTCAAAAACGAATGCAAATTACGATCTGGCAGGAATCAAGGTGCCGATGTCAGTTTTTCTCTGTACGTGTGCCCTTCAACGCGACTGCGTGACCGCTACGGTCGCAGGTTCGAATCCTGCCTCGGGCATGGATGTGCGTGATGTCCTTAGGTTAGTTAGGTTTAAGTAGTTGTAAGTTCTAGGGCACTGATGACCTCAGATGTTAAGTCGTATAGTGCTCAGAGCCATTTGAAGAATTGCTTGGGTGCCGTGTCGGGAGAATACGAGTCAGGCGAGGCTCCCGCCGCTTTTCGCCTCCCTAAACATTGTCAGGATGTTTCGTCTGCGTGCTCCTCTGACGGTTTTCCCCTGACAGGCATACTCTGTTATCGCCACACCGTGGCAGCCCCAAATGTTCTTAGCATCGTCTTGCACGACGGTGAATGATTCTTCGTCATTTCTGGCGGTGGTGACTCCACACGTTTCCAGCGCTTGCCTTGTTCTTTTGTCTCAGGACCACGGTGATACACCCACTATTCGTCGACGGCGATGAGAGGGCTAAGCGAGTGAAGTACACTACTGGCCATTAAAGTTGCTACACCACGAAGAAATGGAGATGATAAACGGGTATTCATTGGACAAATATATTATACGAGAACTCACATGTGATTACATTTTCATGTAATTTGAGTGCATAGATCCTGAGAAATCAGTACCCAGAACAACCACCTCTGGCCGTAATAACGGCCTTGATACGCCTGGTCATTGAGTCAAACAGAGCTTGGATGGCGTGAACAGGTACAGCTGCCCATGCAGTTTCAACACGATACCACAGTTCATCGAGAGTAGTGACTGGCGTATTGTTACCAGCCAGTTGCTTGGCCACCATTGACCAGACGTTTTCAGTTGGACAATGTGCTGGCCAGGGCAGCAGTCGAACATTTTCTGTACCCAGAAAGGCCCGTACAGGACCTGCAACGTGCGGTCGTGCATTATCCTGCTGAAATGTAGGGTTTCGCAGGGATCGAATGAAGGGTAGAGGCACATGTCATAACACATCTGAAATGTAACGTCCACTATTCAAAGTGCCGTCAATGCGAACAAGAGGTGACCGAGACGTTTAACCAATGGCACACCATACCATCAAGCCGGGTGATATGCCAGTATCGCGATGACGAATTCACGCTTCCAATGTGCGTTCATCGCCATGTCGCCAAACACGGATGCGACCATCATGATGCTGTAAAGAGAACCTGGATTCATCCGAAAAAATGACGTTGTGTCATTAGTGCACCCAGGTTCGTCGTTGAGTACACCATTTCAGGCGCTCCTGTCTGTGATGCAGCGTCAAGGGTAACCGCACCCGTTGTATCCTAGCCGATAGTCCATGCTGCTCCAAACGTCGTCGAACTGACCGTGCAGATGGTTGTTGTCTTGCAAAAGTCGCCATCTATAGACTCAGGGATCGAGATGTGACTGTACGATCCGTTACAGCCATGCGGATAAGATGCCTGTCATCTCGACTGCTAGTGATACGAGGCCGTTGGGATCCAGCAAGGCGTTCCGTATTACCCTCCTGAACGCACCGTTTCCATATTCTGCTAACAGTCATTGGATCTCGACCAACGCGAGCAGTAATGTTGCGATACGATAAATCGCAATCGCGACAGGGTACAATCCGACCTTTATCAAAGTCGGAAACGTGATGGTACGCATTTCTCCTCCTCACACGAGGCATCAGAATAACGTTTCACCAGGCAACGCCGGTCAACTGCTGTTTGAGTGTGAGAAATCGGTTGGAGACTTTCGTCATGTCAGCACGTTGTAGGTGTTGCCATCGGCGCCATGCTTGTGTGAATGCTCTGAAAAGCTAATCATTTGCATATCACAGCATCTTGTTCCTGTCTGAGCACTATGGGACTTAACATGTGCGGTCATCAGTCCCCTAGAACGTAGAACTGCTTAAACCTATCTAACCTAAGGACATCACACAACACCCAGTCATCACGAGGCACAGAAAATCCCTGACCCCGCCGGGAATCGATCCCGGGAACCCGAGCGCGGGAAGCGAGAACGCTGCCGCACGACCACAAGCTGCGGACTTGTTGTTCCTGTCGATTAAATTTCGCGTCTGTAGCACGTCATCTTCGTGGTGTAGGAATTTTAATGTCCAGTAGTGTAGATTTGTCTGCTACTTCCTCTATACGGCGGGTTTCTCGAGAGGTCGCGAGCACTCGCGGAACGCCGTGGTTGGCGACCTCGGTTGTATTCTAAATGACGTACGAAATACCGAAAATCGAGCCGCGACTGATTTTCGCTTTTTTCCATTGCCGCGGCGTTTGCGACGGGCCGACCGGCCAGGCTGCTTCTCCCGCTGTTCCCGGTTCTCCTCAGAGAGTCGGTCTGCCGCTTAGTTCTCCGTCAGGAAACTCGTTCGTCGACAACGGAAGCGCCGCTGTGCTGCCGTACGATGCGGCACTGTTGGTCTACACTTGGGAGCAACTCGGCGCGGGTAGCTGCAGCGCCGATCCACTTCGAATGCAAGAAAACCCTGTCAGTGGGTAGCGCCGCTCTGTTTTGACGCCCCTAGCGGCGTGCCGCGGAACTGCTGCTCGGCGTTCTATGCGTATCAGGACTGCAACCAAACGGTAAAATAATTACGCAGCTTTACGTCTTCGGTGCGGTAGTTAACACAAACAGGAGAGGCGAGGAGCAGCGAGCGTCGGTCGCCGGCAGCTCCCCGCACACAGGCCACGCAGGAAGCGGCCAGCGGCCCGCGGCCCCGGCTGTCACTCACTCACTCAGTGTCAGGCGCTGCGCTGCGCTCACCGCCGCCGCCGCCGCTGCCTCTGGCCGGACAGCAGGCTGGCGGCGCGCAGTGTGGCCACAGCTGCCCGTGTCGAAGATCGCGAATGCGAGAGACACACACAAATGGACGTAATGGACTACGAACGGTACATGCGCACAAAAGGTCAAACACGTGAGAAAGGCGTAACGTCGACTTCATTATTAACCGCCGCTTCCGCAATTTACTCAATACGAGAACTGGAGACGTCGACGAGATAGAGAGCCTGTATAGGGAGAGAGTGGTCAACCGGACGATACGGCGGCCATTTTTCTGCCAAACTGCGGGCGCCACTTTTGAGTGGCCAGTAGTGGAGTAGTGGAGTACACACTCACCGAATCAAAAGCTCGAGAAAATATCGCGAAATCATTCGTTAAATGCCTTTGTTTATAAGAATAAAGTGTTATAACAATTTTCACACTGACAATTTACAGGTCTGTTTTCAAATTTAACTATGTATATTGCAAGTAGTTCTATATGTAGTAAAAAGCAAAAACGACTTACTTCGCATAGATAAGAGTAGTTGGTTAGTTTCCACAAGACCCCTGTTTGATTTATGTCAGCCCTGTTGACTGCGACTGCCCACTGCTTTCGTCTTTCTTCATTGCGTGGATATGCTAACATGCGACATCCACCTTCGCCTCTATTGGAACAACCAAATGCAGCACAACCTGGCATCGTTTGCGGACGTCTGCAGAACGAATTACAGATGCCAAAAACAATACTGTACAATTACTAACGTGTTCACACATGTAGACCTACCGTCTTCATTACAACAGGCTTCATCATTTCAACTCGTATTTAAGATCGCAAACGCTAATTACGTACTAAAAACGATATACAACTAAATCGAATATGTATTCACAACGCATAACAAGTCTCTCAATAATTCAAATACCTTTTAATCGTTTGCAAAAGTCCTCTGAACTTCAACTCAAAAGCACGGCGAACATAGGAAGCGCGAGAGACGTTTGTCGCCATTTTCGTGCCAAAGCTAATCAACCAATCACGTGCACCTTCACCTATGGCCGCTCTCTGTATACAGGCGCTCTACGAAGAGAGGATGTACAGCGCCAGATTTGCACCTGGTGGCTAAAATGTGAACTATTTTTTTCCAACGTAAATCGGTTCCGTATTAACGCGTTACCATATTGACAGAGTTTCTCTGAGGTATGATAATTACAGCCCACGTTCGAACCCCGTGAGTGCATGCACATTAATTACAGCTACCCCATACCGTCCGTAAAAAATGGTTCAGATGGCTCTAACTACTATGGGACTTAACATCTGAGGTCCTCAGTCCCCTAGGCTTAAAACTACTTAAACCTAAGGACATCACATACATCCATGCCCGAGGCAGGATTCGAACCTGCAACCGTAGTGGTCGCGCGGTTCCAGACTCAAGCGCGCAGAACCGCTCGGCTACAGCGGCCGGCGGTACCGTCTGAAAAGCTGCACAAATATACGCACAGACTGTCATAACATTTCAGACTGGTGGAAAGATTTTTAGCTTACTTCAAATAATTAGAAATGTAAAATAGTGCTCTCCACAAAATTCAAAAAATATTATCCTAAGACTACGAGGTCAACGAGTTTGCAGATAAAGTTATTCGGTTCATACAAATACCCGGGTGTAGCAGCTTGTGAGTATATGAAGTGGAGTGATCACGTCTCAAGTAAATCAGCTCGTAGACTTCTGTTCACTGGTGGGTTACTCGGAAAATTCAGTCTAGAAAGGAAGTTACATTACCCTCAGGGGCCCCAATCTACAATAAAGTGTTTTCGTCCCATACTAAATGCGACTTACATGCGATATTCGACGCATACAGAAAAGCGCAGCACGAATGGTCACAGATTTGTTTCGCTGACGGAAATTCTGGAAAACCTGGACTGGAGACGCCTGAGACAGATGCAGACCATCCAGCGAGAGCCGTCTTACTAAGTTCCAAGTACTACAACTGAGTCAGGAATACAGAAATATACTACAGCCCGCTACCCGTCGTCTACGTAGGGACCGAGGAGACAAGTTAAGTAAAGCTTGTCCAGAGGTGTTTAAGCAACGGCCCTTCCCCTGCTCCCTTCCCGGAACAAATCCTGATAATTGGAGCAGAGGTAAGTACCTTCTCCGATGCTCTTCACATTGGGTTTGTAGGGCACGGATGTGGACGTAGATGTAGACACCGGCCCGCCTCATTTTGACGACATTCCACGAGCTGGACGCTCGTCCGACCTCACTCCTTTGGATTACTATCACTGGGTCCAGTTAAAGCAACTGGTTTATGCGCGAGACATTCCTAATGCCGCGAAATGTCATTATTCCGGGAGGCTACGAATGTTCAAATGTGTGTGAAATCTTATGGGGCTTAACTGCTAAGGTCATCAGTCCCTAAGCTTACACACTACTTAACCTAAATTATCCTAAGGACACACACACACACACACACACACACACACACACACACACACACACAGGCCCGAGGGAGGGCTCGAATCTCCACCAGGACCAGCCTCACAGTCCATGACTGCAGCGCCTGGGACCGCTCGGCTAATCCCGGGCGACACGTAAACAATCGACACTGTCCGTGGCTATTTAGATAGATAAGACAGGCCATATTGCGAGGAGCAGCTCTGTGCGTCTAAAAAGCATAGGGGGGCATTTTGAACCGAGTTTCTAACTTCGGAACAAAAGCGCGCACGCACACACACACACACACACACACACACACACACACACACACACACAGAAAACAGCCTAGTCGTCTTACCGAACTTGGTGGCGCAGTCGATTCCCATTCGGAGGGACTCCGGTTGAAACCCCCATCGAGATTTGAGTTTTCCGAGCTCTTCCCACATCGCCTCAGGGGCAAAATCTGGAGTGTTTCCTTTCAAAAGCACTGTCCACACGCCATCCGAGGTTGCGCTGCCTCGTCGACGGCACCTTACACTGTATTTTTCCTATTAGGTCGTTATCTTCAGGTGCTATGAGCGGTGGCTTTCCCTTTCTGCGACACATGCTGTACTTTTAGCTGAAAAGAGAATCATTACTGAAACGTCCCCTTAGAAAAATTATTACACGACTGGTCTATGTGAAACGTCCTCTTTGAACAAGTATACAAGACTGTGCTTAAACTGACACACAATATTTTTAGCGCAACGCAATGTGACTTCCAAAAATCCCTACGAAAGAATGGCCCTGACTAACATTAACCAATACGTTTCACATATCACTTACCTCACAAAAATCTTCGTTACTCAAGCTACTGCAATACAGCGAGCGCCACTACTGCCAGCTAAATAAAAGATTCAAACTACTGAAGGCACTAACTACTGATAGGCATAGTTAGCAAATGAAAGATTTTAATACAGAACAAACAATGTATTTACCTTAATAGTCATAATATATATATCAGTTCGTGCCACCAATTCTTACAAATTTCAAAACTCCGCCATCTCTCTACCCACGTCCACCACTGCTGGCGGCTCACCTCCAACTGCGCAACGCTACGCGCTGTTAACAGCCAGCTGCCGCTGCTCAACACTACAATGGCAGACAACAATGCAAACTAAACACAGACTGCGCACAGCACAGCCAGTGATTTTTTCATACCGAGCGCTAAGCGGCGTTACCAATAAGAAAACCTAAACAGCCTACTTACATTATAAACTAATCATAAGTACAGGATGATGAGAGGCTGTAGTGACTAAACTAGCAAATAAAACTTGTTCGCGAGCATCTGTCAGTACATCACGTAAGCTAAAACTATATATTTTCACAAAAGCACTCGGCAGCGCTTGCTAGCGCTGGACACAAATTTATCAACTAGCTACCCAAAGGTGTGGCTTTGATGACCTAATGCATAAGTGTTAGAATACGAAACTAAAAGTCCGGGTTTGTAACGCACCTGGTCCTGGGATACTTTTCCTGTCATTTACAGTTTTTTTCACCTCTGGGAATGATCTGCTCTAGTGAAATAATGCCAAATTTCGCAGAAGATAGGAATTCGTAATCCTATAACTGGTTTAGTGCGTTAGTTCCAAAGTAGAAGGAAGGCGGTGGCGTACCACTTTCAATAGTTGCGTACCTACTGAAGAACTTCTCGTGATAATAGTGTTTTCCATTTATTGCCGAGTCAAAAGATCAAACTGTTGTATCGAACGACAGCGCCAGTCTTATCCTAAAAATGACTTTTTTGCTGCGAAAGGAGTTGGACTTGAACAGCAAGTAAAATAAACTATTGAGACTGTAGGAGGCGGAAAATCACCCCCAACGTCAGCGATGTAACCACTAGGCAAGTCTCTATTGCGAGCAAAGATGGGTGCGCGGTCGATAGCATAAAACGCAGTACACAGCGGACATTACTACTGCAAGTAACTCGAGCTCAAATCAGTATCTGTAAATAATGAAACAATCATCTTCAAGAGAAACACACAGTCACACACACAGGGTTTGAAGTCAAAGTCCTATCTCAGAGAGTGAGGTAACGATTCTGTTCTAACATCAGCGCACTGGGGCCTTGGTAAAGAGAAGCGAACTGCCGATTTTATCCGTGAGAGTGGCTTTTATACTTCTGTATAGGTTTTAGCGCATGTCCTTTGTCCCTCCGTGTTCTCCAACCTAGTGCTTTTAGGGTGGAGGTTTTAATGTGTTACAGAGTGGCTGGCTTTCCCTTTTTATTCTCGTGGTTGGCCACCTACTGTAATCTGCTTACATGTTTTGCTCCCTTCTGTTTCTAGCGTCTCTCTCTTGTTTTCTTGTCCTCTTTTGTTCCTTTTAGTATTCATTAGCTTCCCTTGGTTCTTGGGGCTTTTCCTATCTTTCCGTTTTGTGTTATATGCTTCGTCCCTTTTTTTCTCACTCTTGTGGCATTTTTATTAGGAACGAGGGACCGATGATCTCGTAGTTTGCTTCCTTCAATCTCTTTAAACCAACCAATCAACCAACCAACGAACTGCTGATCCACCCACAAGACCGGTGGTGAATGAAGCAGTAAATGGAACTGTTGACAATATGCCTAGTAAGCACACAAGGTGTTTCGCGAGTAATGTGTAATAGTGAATATTACAGGAAGTGCTACAATCGACTAACTCGAAAACAACATTGAGTATAATATGTGTACAACTGTGCTTCGTTACCAGAGATACAGCTGGTTTTCAAATCGCTTGTAGTCACCGCAGATTTTATGAGTTAACTTGCCGAATGTCATTTTTGTTGTGAAGATCAAGTTGTGAAGTTGTGCTCTAATTCAGACACATTTCTCAAGTGATTAGGGTTGTGATTTGCTGGCTAGTTCCACTGGATTGTACAAGCATGCCGAGCGTATTTGCAAATGCAGAGTATGCCCACACGGCTTTGCGTCTGCGTTTTGTAACGGAAACACTGCTTGTGGATAATACGACGAATGACTTCCTAACCGCAGGGCATCAGATTCACGCGCATTTTCTCGTGCCTCCACTAAATTGCGTGCGACTGGTGCAGTGCCCAGCAATCACATCTCATCTGCGCGTGCGAACGAACAGAGCGTGGACGAAGTAAAGGACATTATTCAGTTGGCAGAACATAGTACCTCAACAGGCATACGCAGAGTTTCTGCTCGCATTCACGCATGCAAGAATGCGACGGACATTACGGACGTACGGCCTCTATCCTTATCAAGCGCAGTGGATGCAAAACCTTTGAGAAAGAGATCAAGGCAGACGACTGGAATCTCTCGCTGGCTGGCTGCAAATCGCTGAGGCATCCCATTAACACGCTTTACTGCTGAAGCCACCTACACTCGTGGCGGCATCAACAACACTAGTAACTCACATCCGTGATGCGACGAAAACCCGCGTGCCTTTGTGGAGACACAGTTCCCAGAACGCTTCTCTGTAGGCGTGTAATGTGATGTGATAGACAGTGACTTGATTGGGTATGTTGTTTTACTGCCCCATTCCCGAGACGTCCTTGAAAACGACCTTCCAACATCGTTGCAAGAGGTTTCTTTGGTCACAAGAATGGGTATGTTCTTCCAGGATGTCGACGTCCCTGCACATTCTAGGTGACTCACCGCCTAAACCTAACATTCCCCGGAACGTGGATCGAAAGAAATGTTCACGTTTCTTGCCCACCAATGTCCCCAGAACTTACCCGTACAGATGTTTGTCTGTGGGGACGGTTGATAGGCAAAGTCTACAAAGAAAACAAAAGTACAAGAGATGATTTGATCCTTCGGATTACGATTAGTGCCCAAAAAGGAAAGCAACGGTGACCTCAGAAGACCTAGGAGTGGTGTTGGAAACACAATTCTATATTTCATTGAAGTCGGAGGTGTAATTTATAAAAACCAACTCAGAAACTGATGATTTGCAACGGACATCTAGAAATTTACAGTCAAATTAGTCTGTACTCTTACCTACTCTTGCATCTGTAGATAGTTGTGAAAAACTCTTCCACCAGAAAGTAACACAAAATAGCTCGGATAATGCTCTTATGTATTGAAAAATACCAAGGAGTAAATCTATCCCCCAACATCCTTCAAGAGGTTTCTGCAAGATGTCGCGTCGTCTATTTTCCACACATTAAGGCTGCTGGATCGCGTCTGCAAACTTGATTTTAACTTCATTAGACCGTAAATAACCGAACTGTAAATAACCGAACTGTACTGCCCGCCTTACCTACAGCGGAGACTAATCGATCACTCCAGTTGATATCCTAACAACTGTTTCATTCATATATTCTTGGAACTGACTAACACCAATTGTGACTCATTCATAATGTAGTCATACTTTCCTGTGTTTTGTGAAGGACACCATTTTAAACTTCTATACGTTAAAGCAAGTTGAGCTTTGCATCACTTTGAAATCTTATCTAGATCTGCCTGGAAATATACACTGATGAGCCAAAACATTTCGACAACCTGCTTAATAGCTCGTTTCTCCGTCTTTCGAATGAAATACATCGCTGGTTCTCCATATCAGGGATCCGACAGTTTGTTGGTAGGCTTGTGGAGGTATGTGGCATTAGATGTCTACCCACACGTCATGTATTTCTCATAAATAACAGGCCACTGATTTGCGTTAGCGGTAGTGGCACCCGATAGCGATCCAGATGTCTTCCATACTATTTAGATCAGGCGAATGTGGCTATAGGGACATCAACGTGAATTCACTACAATGCTCCTCAAACCATTTGAGCATGGTTCAGACAAGTACACAGCTCAAAGATGACATCACCGTCGAGGAAGACATCAAGCATGAAGGGATTCAAGTGGTTCGCGCAGCTGTCAGCGTGTCTTAGATTACTTCCCCAGATCCCATGCAAGCGCAGGAGAATGCCTCCCATAGCATAATACTCCCCTCACCAGCCTGCGTCCGTTTCGCACTGCACGGTTCGAGCTGCCGTTTACCTCGATGATGGCGTTTGTGGAGACGACCAGCGATCTAGTGAAGCGAAAATGTGATTCATCCGAAGAGCCGACACGTTTCCACTGATCGATGGTCGAATCCCGAGAGTTGCGTACCGAATGCTGTCGCAACTGTAGATGTTGGATCAACATGTGAACACGTAGAGGTTGTCGCCTGCGGAGCTCCATGTTTAACAAGGTATGATGAACGGTGTGCTCCAAAACACTTGTGCGTCCACCAGCACTGCACTCTTTCTGAAAGATACCATAGATCACTACCTATCCTACTTTACAGAACAGACAAGCCCCCGAACCCCACGTTCTGTGTACAGTCATGGATGTACAACCATTTAGCACCTAGTGGTAGTTTCACTGTCCTCCTACCTCTTTCCTTAGATGCTCACGACGGTTGGGTGTGAATATTTCACCAGCTTCGCCGTTTTAGAGATACTCGTTCACAAGTTCTGCGCAGCAATAATCTACCCTTCGTCAAAGTCGCTTATCTCAATGGATTTCCCCGCCTGCAGCCCATACATATTTCTGTTACCACATCACGGGCCCGCGGTGGGCAGTGGTGATAATGTTTTGGCTGAGCAATGTATGCATTATACGTAATTGCATCATCTCTCTCCTAACGCAAGATTTGACTCCTTCCACACCAGAAGACGCATCGCGCTATTCCTACATACTCTTCATATATACACAAGTACTGTGCCAGCCCCTGTGAAGTGCATGACAGAGGGTACTTGTCTCATACTGGTGGACGTCAGAACCAGTTTCCGGTACCTGAAGGACGGGGGTTCATTGTCCCGCCTGGTTTTCAAGTGTGCGTCGTATTCCCAGAACAGAGCGGAGTTCTCTGAGACTTCTCACAGGAAGCGGCATTTTGCAGAGTAATGCTTGTTCTGTGAGCGGCAAACGGCCAACTGAAACGCCTGTAATCGTCTCCTGATCCATAGAAAAGCCTGCAGGCAAAACAATTTTGTGGAGCGGTTTGGAACTTGCGATACCGGAGCAGGTTCGCTGGCACTCTCGCACGCTTAGTAGCTTCGTGTCCTCTGTGGTGTTCCTGTTTTAAAGTGTTTAATCTTCTGAACTGGGAGTTAGCGACCATTCGTGGACAAGAATGTTACTTTATAAATACGTGGTCTTCAGTTTAGTTCAAATGGCTCTGAGCACTATGGGACTTAACATCTGAGGTCATCAGTCCCCTAGAACTTAGAACTACTTAAACCTAACTAACCTAAGGATATCACACACATCCATGCCAGAGGCAGGATTCGAACCTGCGACCGTAGCGGTCGCGCGGTTCCAGACTGAAGGGCCTAGAACCGCTCGGCCACACCGGCCGGCTTCAGTTTAGTCCTCCTCTGATTTTTCTAGAAGAGTGCAGCGCTTTAGGCAACCTGCAGTACCTAGGAAGACGCACGCCTTATGTCAGTAGGTAACTGGAGATGAGGTCCAATTGACGAAGCGGATTTAGCTAGGTTTAACTGAGATCAATGTATTCGATTAGTTTCCGTGGAAAGCGGAGTATAGTATCTGTGTGACTCTTTCCTTATTGACTTTCAGCTGTATTTCTCTTGTCGTGGCGATCATCAGCGGAAGTTTATGGCAGCCAGTTGGAGGCGGCGTATGAACTGTTAACGGTCTATGTATTCCAGTCCAGCGGTCGCACCTCGGAACCTTTCTGAGGGTGGTTGAACAGCTACAGGGCTTCTAGACAATGACGCTGGATTAGTCGCCTTAACCCAGGCTTGCGGCTCAAGGCAATGGTGGCGAGTCTTATTCAGACTGATTCATGACGTCACCAGTGCAGAAGATTAGCACCAGTGAGCGCTCCGAGGAACAGTATACCACGGATCTGTCTCGCGCCCCGCACTCCGCTTTCTGACAGTGCACCTGGGCCACACTTTGATTTTGTCTCCTTATCGCTGGAGTAGCGGGATATCAGACTCTCTGGTCATTAATTTTAAATTTTCACCTCGAAAAAAATTGACGTGTGATCAAGAAACTTGCTGATGCTGTTCGTCCTTGATTACGTATTCGCCCTTAAGGCGACACATTCTTCCCGACGATGTGGTGGAGGCGTTGAGTGTGGAAGTCAGCATTTTGGGTGTTCAGAAGACGTTCCACATCCAAAAATCATCACATCGTAGTTCTGGAAGCACGCAGTGGTTCCTTCATCCGAGAAGAAGCGAAGAAGTCACTGGTTGTCATGTCGGGAGAATACGAAAGGCTGAGGCAATATCTGGCAGCCCAAGAAACGGCACTCGTGTGACTGTGTCATGTCCAGAATGAGCTGGAACCAAAACACCCCCCCCCCCCCCCCCACCCTCCTTGGACAGCTCCACTTGGTGCTTCGCCTTCGCAAACTGCCATACAATCGCCAGGAGAATTAGGTAGTAGGATCATGTGAGACGCTTTGCGCCTTAAGAGCATCACCTGTCAGCAGCACACCATCGCATTGCCAAAAGAGGCTCACCATCACTTTGCCTGATGATGGCTGGGTCTTTGCGTCTTTCGTCGGTGGTGAATCCACACCTGTATCTCAGGACCACAACGATTAGCTCAGCACTATTAACACGCGATTAGGCGCCCAAACAAGTCATCTGGATTGACCTGATACAGGTGCAACATTTCCGTTCGTAATTCTGTTCTGCGGCTTTTTGAACGGAAGCGAGTATAAGACCCAGCGGGTGGCGATGTTTGACATGTTACAAATGTCGGTGCAAGACATGAGAACCTCATCCGTGACTAATGTTCACTGTTTGCCAGCACCAGAGCCTCCTCCGCTTCGTCCTCCGGCACTCAGACTTGTCTGACCACGCTGGAAGCATCTGTGCCACCTGACCATTGTGTCACATGGTGGTTCACTGGATGTTTCAGCGCTGGTCCCTTTCAGATGCAAACAAAGAAAAACTTACATACGTAAAGTAATTTTTCGAAATAATAATTAAAACTTAGTGACTACCCTGGTACTGGTTATCACTTAAGATCGGAAACTGAGGAAGAACGAGTGTTGTGTCTAGGGCGGCAGAGGCGAGAATTCGAGGCGGCGCTGTTACGTCAGCGGTGCACTGCATGCCCTGCTTACCGCTACAGTTTCGCGGGCCGAGGAGTTGGTGAGCGGTGCGCTGCGACGTTTTCCCACTGGTCCCCTCGTTCCAGGCGTGTGAGGCTAGTAGTGACTTAATACGCAAGTCGAGTGTACCGTCTTGTTGCTGTTAAGTGCCACTGACGGGGCGAAAAATGACCGACTCTCGGGATCAGGTGGTTTCTACGGAAGATTTATGTCCTGAGGCTGTGAAGGGGCCAAAATGAATGTTAAGTGACGCTGTGTGTATAACTGCACATGAGATCCGTAGGAGGGAGACTGATGTCTGGAACAAGTGCGATGCTGTAATCCACGCGACAGGCGGGAAACATTCGAATTACGTTCATTGCAAAAGGAAAGGTCGTATTCTTGTTCATTCCACCTCCACCGTAAGGGAACATGTGCCGTGTCAAACGAAAGCAGGACGCAGAGCAATGTCACTCTGTTGTTCCCGTGATCAAAAAGAGCGCTTTATGTGTTTTTGTCATGGAAACTGGCTATTACGAGCTGAAACGAATTGTGTAGCTTGTCATTCAGTTCTGCAAGTTTTTGGAAAACGGCAAAAAAAATTATTTCAATAATTAATCGCCATTTAGAGAACACATATCAATGTTGCGTCCAGTTTTCTCGTACCTCCGTCATAGACCCGGAAACAATCGAAGATTACGTAGTCGTGTGTCAAACGTAAGTGTTAGACACTCTCTGAATAGAGATTAAAAATTAAAATAAATTTTCAGCAACCTGTGAAACCGTTTTATAGATACAGATATAAAACAAATTTTGTTTACATACATATACATAGAGTGAAGTGCCAAAGAAACTGGTATAGGCTTGTGTATTCAAGTACAGAGACACATAAATAGCCAGAATACGGCACTGCCGTCGTCAATGCCTATATAAGACAACAAGTGTCTGCTGCAGTTGTCAGGTTGGTTACTATTGCTGCTATGACAGGTTACCAAGGTTTAAGTCAGTCTGAACGTGGTGTTACTGTCGGTGCACGAGCGATGGGGCACAGCATCTCCGAGGTAGCGTTGAAGTGAGGATTTTCCAGTGCGACTATTTCACGAGCGTACCGTGAATACCAGGAATCCGGTGAAACATCACATCTCCGACAACGCTGCGGCCGGAAAAAGATCCTGCAAGAACAGGACCGTGGACAACTGAAGAGAATCGTTCAACGTGCCAGAAGTGTAACCTTTTCTCAAACTGCTGAAGATTTCAGTGCTGGGCTATCAACAAGTGTCAGCGTGAGAACCATTCAACGAAACATTATCGGTATGGACTTCCGGAGCTGAAGGCCCACTCGTGTACCCTTGACGACTGCACGACACAAAGCTTTAGTCCTCGCCTGGGCCCCTGAACACCGGCATTGGACTGTTGATGAATGGAAACATGTCGCCTGATCGGACGAGCCTCGTTTCAAATTGTATCGAGCGGATGGACGTGTACGGGTATTAAGACACACTCACGAATCCAAGAACTCTGCATGTCAGCAGGGGACTGTTCAAGTCGGGGGAGGCTCTGTAATGGTGTGGGGCATGAGCAGTTGGAGTGATAGGGACCCCTGATACGTCTAGATACGACTGACAGGTGACATTTACGTAAGCTTTCTGTTGATTACCTGCATCCGTTCATGTCCACTGTGCAATCCGCCGGATTTGGGCGATTCCAGCGGGACAATGCGACGCCCCACACGTCCATAATTGCTACAGATTGGCTACAGGAACACTCTCCTGAGTTTAAACACTTCCGCTGCCCACCAAACTCCCCAGACATGAACATTACTGAGAATATCTGGGATGCTTTGCAACGTGCTGTTCAGAAGAGGTCTCAACCCCCTCGTACCGTTACTGATTTATGGACAGCCCTGCAAGGTTCTTGGTGTCAGTTGTCTCCAGCACTACTTCAGACATCAGTCGAGTCCATGCCAGGTCATGTTGCAGCACTTCTGTGCACACTTCTGTGTGATGTCGAGTTACAGCATCCGCGTCTCACTGCTAGCGACCGAGCGTGGCGGGGTCCAGTTAGTTACGTATTCCGCGGACCTTCTTGCACGATAAATTGTTAATTGAAGCGGAACCAGTCATTCTAGATTCACATCGCAAATTAATTTGCACGTATCTTTACACGCTGAACATTTCTAAGGTCTTTTTTTCGTAAATTAAAAAAATATACAGATGTGAATTAGTAATTTTTACCCACCACCTTTTACACATTACAATAACAGAAATTCTTCTATGGAACAGAAGTAGTTGTCAAGGACAAACTTCCTTAGTATGTTTTGAAATTTTACTTTTCTCTCTGTCAGACAATTTACATCACTGGGTAAGCGAACAAATTTTTTTTGTTGCACCATTTTACACCCGTTTTTGTGCTACAGACAACCTTACTGTGGAGTAATGAACGTCATTTTTTTCTGGTATTGTAATTCTGTACATCATGGTTCCTTTTGAATTGCAGTGGATTATTTACAACGAACTTCACTAGGGAACAAATATACTGCGAAACAGTTGCCAGAATGCCCAACACCTTAAACAGATGTTTACAATATGATCGTGTGTGAGCACCGCATATTATTTATTCTTACAGCATGTTTTTGCGTGATGAAGGCTTTGTTTCTCAAAGACGAGTTACCCCAGAGCATTATTCCATTTGACATTATTGAATGAAAAAATGCAAATAATATCATTTTACTGATTTGTCTCTCCTCACGATTTGCAATAATTATAAGTGCAAATGTGGCTGAAATAAGTTCTTTTAGCAGTTTCAAAATGCGCTTTTTTCAGTTTAAATTCTCATCGATACGGACACCTAAGAACTTTGAAGTTCTCACCCTATTTGTCATTTCCTCACTATAAGTCACACTTATCCTTGGTGTAGTACCCCTACATGTGAAGAACCGAATATGTTGCGTCTTTTTGAAACTGAGCGAGCGACCATTCGCAGAAAACCGGTTTTAAGAACTTTGTTTACATGTCTTCTGTTTCTGTATGTATGCTTGTATTCTGAGGTGTGGGGTTGACCTGTTATTCTGTTATTCTGCGCAACGGATTAATCTGAGATGTACCCTTTACCCTGTGGTTCCTGCAAGATGCAATTTCCACCCCCACACTACTACACAAGTCAGACAGACGCTCCTAACGTACTAAAGAGAAATGCCTGAAAAACTTTCAGCAATAAATATCTTCGGGAGTCGTCCGCTGTAACGAAATGACACAAAAATTCACAAAATTTCTTACGTAACTTGTGGGATACTTGGGTACTGGAGTAGTGCTAGTTAGTGTAAGAAAAACATGAAACTAAGGAAAGTTATTATTTATTTTGCAAAAATTCTGAGAAATCACAATGGCACTTTTAGTTATGAATTGAACAAGTTATATCCTGGTTCTTTTCGGAATGTGAAGTTACCTCTCAAGGATAGGATTCGCTAATGAAATTTCTATACAAAGATTAAGATTGTTATTGACTTGGCAGAATGGCTGAGAGGCGCGCCTACTCAACTTAAATAATTATCATTTAGAATGTTGCTAGGTATGGTCGAGGCTGTCATGTGTGAAATACAGTGAAGTGTACTGTTGTGGAGAAAATATGGGGCTCGCGATAGCTGCAGCGCACAATACCTTAAGCTCCGATGACTGCTGTCTGCGCCGTTCGCTGCTGACAAATAAGATAACTCTCGTTCTATCTGGATTGACATTCTCCAATCAAACTTTCCCTATGCCTTGATGAAGTCAAGGATTCCTATTCGCGCCTCGTCTAAGTATTGGCGTGGTACACCAGTCAGATAACCAGTCCACTGCGATGCTACTCAAAATTCGCTCGCAGCGCGTTTAACTATAACTCTGTCTGTTCACACAGCACAATAAGTGTGCTGGCCAACACAGTGAACAACGCTTAATCGCAAGGACTCAATATGGAGTCGCCCTTTGATTCGCTCTCGACATAGGTTCTTTCCCAGTGAAGTACTGAGCAGAGACTTGTTCCTCGCACCAAGAGCGACAACGGAACGGTGCCTCCCATGCCAGACGTGAAGGGGTATATCTTTCTGTCTCTTCCATTACTCCTTCAGCTCAAGGCGTCAGAAATGTAGTCTGCCAATCAGCATTGCTCTTCTAAAACGGGAGAATGACGTTTCGTTTAAGGCGACCAATCCGGAAACCTGTAGTATTGGTGTTTGGCGTTTGCTGTCTCCCTGTGAAAATCTCTGAAACTGCGTGCTATGTCTAAACAACGCGTAGGCTGGCCGCTCCCACACAATGTGGCGGAATTTGCTTTTAAGCCGCACACGGGGTCGTTCCCCCCTTTCACTCGGGCCCACGCTGTCCGCTCCACGGGCGATCACCGGCCGACATAGGCTGTGCCGTCCTCTGAAGGGCCTGGCGCCACGTTGTGCGGTTTCTCTCCCGAAGTAAAAGCTTCTGTGACCGTCTTGTCTGGAATGTATGTGTGTACGCCAGCCTCGAGTATTTCAACCACGGTGCACTTACTTGTTAACTGCATATCGTTTACATGAATTCATACAACACTGACTTTATCTTAACGAGTTTGGGTTCGAACGAAGCGTCTTAATGTGCGGAATATGATTGTGAGGGCGCAATATGTAAGGAGTGAAGGTCAGGAGACCACGAAGTCTTACAGTGTCGACTGCAATATTAGTTTCATCTGCAAAAAGAATTAAAGCCGTTTGTTGTACAACGAACGGAAGATAGTTTGCACGTCTGAAAAACAGTAGTGGACCTAAGACTGAGCCTTGGGGAACACCATACGTGATTGCTCGCCAGCCAGTATTATGTTGCTGGACTATATCGGTTGAGTTGATAAGTGCAACTTTCTGCATTGTTTCGCTTAGATACGGCGCTATACGTCGACTGGCTATACCGACAGTCAGGTAAAACTGCTGCAGATGTGAGCGACAACTCCGCGGACACAGCAGCAGCGACCTCCGCTCCTCGGCTCGGGCCTGGCGCTCTGCTCGCCGGGTTGGCCGCGGTCAGGGCGGTGCCGGCTGCGTCTGACAACCGGTCGTCCGCGAGAGGGCGAGCCGATGCACCTTGACCCGCTTCTCCCGCATCTGAATACCTAATGAAGCGCACAGGCCGGCTGGAGAGAGAGATCGGAACGAAGAGGACGAGAGGCGGCAAAACAAGTCGAGGGGCGAAGAGAGTGAACCGGGGGGGGGGGGGGGGGGCAGGGCAGGGGGCGGCGGAAAGAGTGCACAGAGCCCCACGTGTGACGAGCGAATGAAGCGTAACGTCAGGGGGCAACCGCGAACGGCGGGGTGGAAAACAGCGGCGCTCGGAATCTGTTCAGCTGTTCCGTTAACGGCCAGAGTGTTACGTAACGAGCCGCCTGATCTGGGTCACCTCCGCCTGCTCTCGCTGTCCGTCGTCGCCTCGCCGACGCGTTCTGCAGGATATGTGTAGGGCACAAACACGATACGGACAGGGGGGTAGAGAGGGGCGAGTCCACATCAGACGGCTAGGCACTGGCCGCGCTATCTGTGACCCGGCACTCACGAGACTACAGGTTCCTACGTCGCCCTGCTATGGATGATACTAACACCATACCACATTCTGAATGGAGAAAAATGACGGTTCTTTTTCGGTTCAAAAATGGTTCAAATGGCTCTGAGCACTATGGGACTCAACTGCTCTGGTCATTAGTCCCCTAGAACTTAGAACTACTTAAACCTAACTAACCTAAGGACATCACACACATCCATGCCCGAGGCAGGATTGGAACCTGCGACCGTAGCGGTCACGCGGTTCCAGACTGTAGCGCCTAGAACCGCACGACCACTCCGGCCGGCAAAAGATGTTGATGGAGTATAAACATCTCCAGAAATTTCCCAACTAATAACTATTTTCATCTCCACTGATAATGCAGAGGTGAAACCTGCGAAATGTTCTTTGAAGGCATGTGGCGAAACAAACGACAAGTCTAAAACCTTTGATCAACTTCTAAAATATTGACGAATATCGTATTTAGTTGTCCAGCGACCTAGAGAGACACCAGGTCTCTGTTCGATCCCTGGCTGTACAGACAATTTCAGTATCTTACAGATATTCAGATTCCCTTGTTCTTCTTCAAATCTGTTGAACGATTTTTTTTTTTTTTTTTTTCAAGGAGAAGGCAGAATATTTTTAGAGCTCTCTGTCCAACATGTTAAGTTTCTTCACTGTACTGATAGCTCCACAAACACCTTCGGGATTTTCTCCGAATATTTTCTACGATCACTAATAAAGCTAACGTATCCGTTCCACTAGAGCTCATTCGCGAATGTAAGAGTAAGAGCTGTGTGGCTGATGCGCCATATCTGGCCGACACGGTCAAATACGGGTAACCTTTTCATCCTTTCCGGTAGCACAAAAAAAAAAAAATGGTTCAAATGGCTCTGAGCACTATGGGACTCAACTGTTGTGGTCATCAGTCCACTAGAACTTAGAACTACTTAAACCTAACTAACCTAAGGACATCACACACATCCATGCCCGAGGAAGGATTCGAACCTGCGACCGTAGCAGTCGCACGGTTCCGGACTGCGCGCCTAGAACCGCGAGACCACCGCGGCCGGCTCCGCTAGCACACTTGGCGTCTTAAAACACATGAATTTACCGGTCAATATATTCGATGTCGGAGGATTGTGCCCAATTCTAACGCTTCTTCTTAAAAGTTTACGACTCAGCAATCAGAATTTTCGGCCTGCCTCCACAACGGAGCAGTCTGCCTGCCGTGCTGAAGACACGGGCTCAATTACCGGTATTGTTGGGGAGTTTCCGCTGGTGGGAAGAGAGCCGTAATAGCGTACACTCGGTCTCGTGGAGTCATGTGGGTAGCTGCCTGATTGAGATGTGTGCGGGAAGCCGACAACGGCACACAGAGCAGTCTACCCTCTATACCGCATCCAAATGACGCAACATGTCAGAGGATGACACGGCGGGCGGCCGGTCGACACTGACTGGGTGGTGTGTCAGGAGTTGGAACAGTTTGCAACTCGAAATATATATCTGTCGCAGTTTTTATCTGTAATATTGCGCCTGTACATTCGGTTTATATTGCCTTTGACCTAGAGCCACACGAGGAATAAGTGCAAATTATATGTACGTAAGTTACCCTGGAAAAGGTGACATGTTCCACAACAAAGTACAGCACCACCTCAGGCGACGTAGCCTTGGAGTTCCCCTTGTTGTCACAGGTGTGGCAGCCGCCACTGTCGCAGCTGCTTCCCTTGGAGAGACACGTCTGGTGGCTCTGTTGCGAGCCCTTCCACACCTTCAAAACCAGTGTTCGAATCTCTCTGCATTTGCTTGCGATACCCGCAGTTTCCAGCACTGATGTCAGCATCGGTACGCCAAGTCCACTCACGGCAGGCTTTGGCCTCATCAGAGCACAACCAGTTCACAGACTGTGCTATCTGGAGCGGGAGTCACTTACGACTTGGCAGTACAATTGGTCAGCGGAACCGGCTAACCAGCAACTAACTCTGTGGTTCCAAATAGTGCGCTCCGAACGGGTGACAGTAAGTAATGGTATAAACGGTTGCGCTCATTTCACGTCACAGAGCGAACGGACTTCCACGCCGTGTGTTGTAAACTTTGCGTGCCAAATACAACGTACACTACTGGCCATTAAAGTTGCTACACCAAGAAGAAATGCAGATGATAAACGGGTATTCATTGGACAAATATATTACACTAGAACTGACGTGTAATTACATTTTCACGCAATTTCGGTGCATAGATCCTGAGAAATCAGTACCCAGAACAACCACCTCTGGCCGTAATAACGGCCTCGATACGCCTGGGCATTGAGTCAAACAGAGCTTGGGTGGCGTGTAAAGGTACAGCTGCACATGCAGCTTCAACACGATACCACAGTTCATCAAGTGTAGTACAGGCGTATTGTTACCAGCCAGTTGCTTGGCCACCATTGACCAGACGATTTCAGTTGGTGAGAGATCTGGAGAATGTGCTGGCCAGGGCAGCAGTCGAATATTTTCTGTATCCAGAAAGGTCCGTACAGGACCTGTAACATGCGGTCGTGCATTATCCTGCTGAAATTTAAGGTTTCGCAGGGATCGAATGAAGGTTAGAGCCACGGGTCGTAACACATCTGAAATGTAACGTCCACTGTTCAAAGTGCCGTCAATGCGAACAAGAGGTGACCGAGACTTATAACCAGTGGCACCCCTTACCATCACGCCGGGTGATACGCCAGTATGGCGATGACGAATACACGCTTCCAATGTGCGTTCATCGCCATGTCGCCAAACACGGATGCGACCATCATTATGCTGTAAACAGAACCTGGATTCATCCGAAAAAATGACGTTGTGTCATTAGTGCACCCAAGTTCGTCGTTGAGTACAACATCGTAGGCGCTCCTGTCTGTGATGCAGTGTCAAGGGTAACCGCAGCCATGGTCTCCGAGCTGATAGTCCATGCTGCTGCAAACATCGTCGAACTGTTCGTGCAGATGGTTGTTGTCTTGCAAACGTCCCCATCTGTTGACTCAGGGATCGAGAGGTGGCTGCACGATCCGTAACAACCATGTGGATAAGATGCCTGTCATCTCGACTGCTAGTGATACCAGGCCGTCGGGATCCAGCACGGCGTTCCGTATTACCTTCCTGAACCCACCGATTCAGCATTCGGCTGACAGTCATTGGATCTCGACCAACGCGAGCAGCAATGTCGTGATACGATAAATCGCAATCGCGATAACCTACAATCCGACCTTTATCAAAGTACGAAACGTGATGGTACGCATTTCTCCTCCTTACACGAGGCATCACAACAAGGTTTCACCAGACAACACCGGTCAACTGCCGTTTGTGTATGAGAAATCGGTTGGAAACTTTCCTCATGTCAGCACGTTGTAGGTGTCGCCATCGGCGCCAACCTTGTGTGACTGCTCTGAGAAGCTAATCTTTTGCACGTCACAGCATCTTCTTCCTGTCGGTTAAATTTCGCGTCCGCAGCACGTCATCTTCGTGGTGTAGCAATTTTAATGGCCAGTAGTGAATTTTCCGACGCTATCAATGCATTTGCGATCGCGAAGATTACGGACAATCGTGGCTCTGTGGTAAAGTGTCAAGCTTCATCTACAAAGGCCTAAGGTTAGATATTGAGATTTTTTCCTGTCACTCAGTTCCGTTCACCTGTGGTAACGTTTAAGTGAAAAGATACTAAGTTTTACCGAGGTTCTGAGCCTGCATTTGACTGTGTGAAACAGTTCTAAGGACAACAGGCTCATGCCCAGCAAAGCTGTGTTCACGTAGATCACATGTGCAGCAGCAGCTTTAGATAGCGGAGACGCAACAAGTGTTTTTTACCTTGTGGAAATGACGATTATTCACGAGTCGTTTCAAGGTAAAACAACGGTATTCCCGTTACTATAAATTTAATCGCGATCTCCAAGCCTTTCCGTATCCTTCTGTTCCACCATCTTATAAAACAAAATCTGCATCTGCACCCACATTCATACTCTGCAGTGAAGGTCCGCTGCTCGTTAGTCGGTGCATGCCTCAGGTCACAGCCCCATGCCAGACTGGAGTCGCTCGGCGCCGTTGCTTGCACACGTTCAAGGCAACTGGCTGCCGCCCCACCAGCTGTGTCAACACGCTGCGCTCCTGGAAGTGTGTACCTCACTGGTGAGTTGGCGGGTGGGCATTGATGAATTTCCCAGCACCTTCTTCTCAAATCCTACAGCGTGAACAATTCTTTGTCCGGGTTACAGGCCCTCTCTCAGTATCTTTAACTGCCTAGTTTCTTTCCTCCAACGCGATTATCTTTTTCTTATTACCAATCCATATTCGTCTTTTTTCTTTTGATTTCCAATACTATCCGGCGTCGTAACTCCTTTCCGCAGGGTTTACGCCAGCCCTGGTTATACGAGTGCACAGAACTGCATAATACTCGTACCGTTTGTACGCCGGATTTCCGCAACGTACGTGACAAGTGCGCTGTTTTGTTGTCGACACTGCGGATGTTCGGTTCAGGTGGCAGACAGCAGCACAATTCTCTAGTTACGTAGAGCGAGACCTGAACACACTGGCCAAACTGGAAGATAAATTAGTAATGTGTCACGTCAAACAACTGTTGCTTCAAAATTAATGCAAGCTTTCCAGTGACAGCAACCGGTTCCAAAGAAACGTCCTCACTTTTCAGATAAACCTGCCAAGGAAAGGGCTGGTGTGCCCCAGCATTCGGACAATCCCCTCTACGGATTCAGAGAAACCATGAGAGACCGATGACAGCGACAGCCGCTGAGAGACATCGCCCAGTGCTGTCTATACGGTAGACTTGCCTGTCAGAGAAACAGAATGCATCGCGTACCATTGTTGGTTGGACGCACGGAGAGCAGATGTTTCCTCCCCCCGCATAAAAAGTGGGTCGGGAGGAAAGGTACATGGTTTCAGGGGTGATAGTAGTTGTGATTCTGAACAAAAAACTTCATATGAAGACCTATTCTGAATTTTTTCAGAGACACACATTTAATATCACTTCGTTTTTCCAGAATAACACGAAAACCGCACCCTCCAGCGAACATAGTACATTACAAAATTGAACAACTTTAAATTTCCTACGAAAAAGGGCCTATTCATTTTTACTCTAGGACTAAAAGTTTGGCGCAGAGAGCGGAGAATATTGAAAACCTCTCTCGATGCGCATCGCTGTAGCTTAGGTAAGCTTTGCAGGCCAGTTTGAGACAGTTTCCCGACTTGACTTGACTTGACTTGACAGATCACAAGTGTCCGGCATCAAATTGTTCGTCCCAACCTCTCCACGCTACTGTGGTACGTCTTAAACATTGACAATGTTATTCATTTTCTGTTTTGTTCAAACAATGTACATTAAATTATATGTGTTCTGTCTCCGATACTATTCGGAATATGGCATGTATCCATACGAAGTTTTCTTGTTCAGTATCGCTAATACTACAATATCACCCGTCAGAGCATGCACCTTTATTCCTGGTCCATTATAGACAGTGTATCAGTGTTGGATTTTAAGTTAGACAGTTATCTACTTGTTCCTTACATCATTTGAACTATTTTTCTTATCAATGATGGGGAACAAGTCAGTCGACAGGATAAACATACCAAATTAGTTCAGACATCAACGAAAATAATATTTTTCAGTCCTACTCATGCATCTACATTCTCAACTAGAAGTCTTTCTTTAGAGGTTACCATTATTTAAATAAAAATTCGACTGTGAAAAAAGACTTCTTCAGAAGAAATGATTTGAGATTAGGCGTACAACTTGCTTTAGTATCTGCCGCATGTTTTATTCTATTGGAGAAAATCATCATAAATTTTTTGTTCAGGCGCAATGAACTCGTTTCTGAGCCACTGACACCTTTAATAATCGGTAACAAAGGTAATTTTTTTCCTCTAGCGTTTTCGGTGTAGACATCACTATTCGTTTCAGATTGTATCGGATTGTTTATGTCAAATTTCATTAGTGAATCTCTCTGTTCTCCTTACATATATAATAAAAGTGTATGTATGTTTTAACTACTGGTTTGATTTCAACCAAACGTAATACACAAATCACTTTTTATGTAGGGGTCACAACCAACTACATCTTAAAAGAGTGGGGGTGAAAAATAACCACCGCGCAGATACCCGAGATACTCATCTAGTATCTGAGAAGCGATTTTCATCAAACCTTCATTTTCAAGCCTTTACGAAACTTTTTCTCACTAACCCCCCCCCCCCCCCCTCCTCCCTAAACACTCACACAATATGATGAAACGGAAAAACAAAATATCGCAGTGAAACTGACTCATCAGGCATCGCGTTTAATTTATTACTTATTTACTGATAATTTGATTCGCAACAGAAAGGAAGGAAGGATTATTGGAATTTTTCGGTTTAACGTCCCGTCGACATCGAGTTCTTCAAAGACGGAACAAAAGATCTATTCACAACATATTCTGCAGATAGTATTCATATGCCGTAGAATGTTTCTGCAATGTCACATCATTGTACGAGACATTGTTCAGGAGATATGACGTAATACACTCTGAGATGCTTGAAAAATTGGGTTTTGTTACAACGGAACAAAAATTATCCCCAGACTAGACCCATGCACTGTTTGATACTGACAGCACTTAGTGACCTCCAACAAACTTTCAAAAGGGGTCGCCCTCTACCACAATGCCAAATCCGATAATTAATACGCCGACCCCGTGAAAATAAGGGATAAAGGCTTGTTTCTATCAAGAACAGAGCGTTCTTTGGACCATATTAGTGAGATGCACGACAAGGAGAAGGGCAACATCGTTCGTAAATTTTTAATTTCTTGTGTCTGATCAATTTCTGACATTAAAGATAACAAACATCATTTAAACTGATTATGGAGAGGAAGTACGCAAAACATGTAAGGGAGGCGATTCATTACTTTCCAAGACTAGAAATTATACTAAGAGCAAAAGTAGGTGAAGTTAACTGTTTCAGTGGCTCAGTAATATGCTCCTTGCAGTTCAAGTTTTCATCAACATGTATATCAAAAGATATGAAGCATACTGCCCTATTTAGCGACTCCATGTCATGTTCTACAGTAATTGTTGGTGTAACTCTGTTTCACTGTGTGTTTACTCAAACTTAATGGAGCACCACTTCTTTGAAAACCGTCAATAACAACTTCTTCTGTTACTTTCTCTCAACGGAAATAATTACAGTGTTAGTATCGACTGCGAAAAGTAGAAATTCTGTTTGATGAATGTTACGTGGATGGTCACTCATACACTACTGGCTATTAAAATTGCTACACCAAGAAGAAATGCAGATGATAAACGGGTATTCATTGGACAAATATATTATACTAGAACTGACATGTGATTACATTTGCACGCAATTTGATGTATAGATCTTGAGAAATCAGTTCCCAGAACGATCACCTCTGGCCGCAATAACGATCTTGATACGCCTGGGCATTGAGTCAAACAGAGCTTGGATGGCGTGTACAGGTACAAATGCCCATGCAGCTTCAACACGATACCACAGTTCATCAAGAGTAGTGACTGGCGTATTGTGACGAGCCAGTTGTTCGGCCACCATTGACCAGACTTTTCAATTGGTGACAGATCTGGAGAATGTGCTGGCCAAGGCAGCAGTCGAACATTTTCTGTATCCAGAAAGGCCTGTACAGGACCTGCAACATGCGGTCGTGCTTTATCCTGCTGAAATGTAGGGTTTCGCAGGGATCGAATGGAGGGTAGAGCCACGAGTCGTAACACATCTGAAATGTAACGTCCATTGTTCAAAGTGCCGTTAATGCGAACAAAAGGTGACCGAGACATGTAACCAATGGCACCCCATACCATCAAGCCGGGTGATACGCCAGTATGGCGGTGACGAATACACGCTTCCATGGTGCATTCACCGCGATGTCGCCAAACACGGATGCGAGCCTCATGAGGCTGTAAACAGAATCTGGATTCATCCGAAAAACGACGTTTTGCCATTCGTGCACCCAGATTTTCTTTCTTGTTGTTGTTTCATTTATCTTTTATTTTTTTGTTTTCTGTATTTTTTTATTTATTGGCCCCCTACCTCCCCCATAGTCCTACCTTTTCCTCTCCAAAAAAAAAAAAAAAAAAAAAAAGCCGCCATCCTCTAGTGTCGACACAGCACGTAAAGCAGGGTGCTGTTAGGAGCAAGAATTTTTGCCATAAACCGAAAATAAGAGCGGAGGCATACTCTGCGATGCCTCAAGGGTCGACGACACACTATTCGGAAACACACCTTCCTCTGCAGGTGTGAAGCAAGTGTTGATTTTAGGAACTAATAAGAAAGAAATAAATAAAGACAGAATTGAAGGTAAAATAAAAATCAGGAACGGCAGCTCACTCAAATGAAACGAAACTGGCGAGATAATCCCATCGCCCATAAGAATTAACTAAGTAATAAGCCTCTAAGATTGATTACGGGTTTTCAAATTTTCCAACAATTTTTCATACAAGGTTTCGTCGTTGAGTGCACGATCGCATGCGCTCCTGTCTGTGATGCAGCGGCAAGGGTAACCGCAGCCACTGTCTACGAGCTGATAGTTCATGCTGCTGCAAACGTTGTCGAACTGTTCGTGCAGATGGTTGTTGTCTTGCAAAAGTTCCCATCTGATGACTCAGGGATCGAGACGTGGCTGCACGATCCGTTAGAGCCATGCGGATAAGATGCCTGTCATCTCAACTGCTAGTGATACCAGGCCGTTGGGATCCAGCACGGCGTTCAGTATTACCCTCCTGAACCCACCGATTCCGTATTCTGCTAACAGTCATTAGATCTCGACCAACGCGACCAGCAGTGTCGCGATACGATAAACCACAATCGCGATAGGATAGAATCCGACGTTTATAAAAGTCGGAAACGTGATGGTACGCATTTCTCCTCCTTACACGAGGCATCACAAGAACGTTTCACCAGGCAACGCCAGTCAACTGCTGTTTGGTTATGAGAAATCGGTTGGAAACTTTCCTCATGTCAGCACGTTGTAGGTGTCGCCACCTGAGCTAACCTTGTGTGAATGCTCTGAAAAGCTAATCATTTGCGTATCACAGCATCTTTTTGCTGTCGGTTAAATTTCGCGTATGTAGCACGTCGTCTTCGTGATGTAGCAATTTTAATGGCTAGTAGTGTATATAATATATAAGGAATACGAATGGACTCAAAACTGGACTGTTTACTGCTGTTGGCAGCAGGTGTAGCGTGCTGTCGTGCTTGTGTTGTGTGAAGATGAGGGAAGGGAGAGGGCGGAACCCTGTGTGTCGGTGCCGGAGCAGGCGTACAGACCTGTAATTGCTGCAAGGAGGCCGTCGGGCTTAGCGTCCACCCGGAGCGGACTGCTCACCCTCGCCAGAGCATCGTGGCCTCAATCCACGGGAAACTGACGAAACACATAGGCGGCTGTCAGCGAAATCGCCTACGCAGGAGGACTCTCGAACAAATAATCTCACATGGGGAGTGTACGGTGTAGCAGTTCAGACGATCTAGTCCCCTCTCCCTGCTCTACAGTGAGGAAAAGGTAGAAAAACGGGAAGTCTATCGCAACAGAAGCTGAAGTGAAGATTAAAAAAACAAAAAATTAAGTGCTGGAGGCCAGTGCAAATGGAAACAGCGTCCCGATAAAGGGCAAGATTGAGGTTGACACAGTAGAGTAACGAAAACAGTCGTGGGCAGCGAAAGGAAGACTTCCTAAGAGGCGATGAAAAGGTTTTTTCATGTATAGAGTTGTGTTCCTATCAGCAAAGATGAGTGATCGATGACGTAATTCATGAATCTGTGTATCTTTACACACAGGCACGATTTGTAAAGTAGCTTGCTCTGGTGTATACTGAGGTCGTCATCTTGCATACAACGCTTCATATAACCACCTCACTCATATGGTTCAGTTACTGTTTTTAATAATCTGTCGTAATTGAAACAGTGTCAACTTCCTTGATATCAAAAAATGGTCCAAATGGCTGCGAGCACTATGGGACTCAACATCTGAGGTCATCAGTGCCCTAGAACTTAGAACTACTTAAACCTAACTAACTTAAGGACATCACACACATCCATGTCCGAGGCAGGTTTCGAACCTGAGACCGTACCGGTCGCGCGGTTCCAGACTGAAGCGCCTGGAACCGCACGGCCACACCAACCGGCCCTTGTTATCAGTTCGAGAATTGTGACTTATCATGCCTTTAGGGTCTGTAACGTAATGACGTTGAAAACACACAATATTCGTATCCCATTTCGTCCACCTTAGCGTATTGCCTCGTCCACTCAGCCAGGCGCCCTAGCTCCGGCCCCTGGAAAAACCCGCGCGCGGCTCTCAGCCACCGGCGTTCGCCGCCGTGATCTGTCCAAACACTCACCACTGCCGGCTTCTCGTGGCACCGCTAGATTTGCCCTTCTTTTCCTCGCTCCACTTTCCGATCGTTGCGTTGCAAGTTCTCTGATTCCTCTGATTTTCTCGTCGTAGTAATTCCGTTAGGTACGAGTGGGAAGAGCTATACATGAAAATCTAGTCAAATACATAAGATAACATTTTGGCAACACGCGTTCACTCTCCAGGATGACTTTGCACCTCCTCTGGCTTGGAGGGGACACTGGTTCTGTCGGGAAAGATGCCCCAAACCTCGGTATCGTCTCTTGAGGCAGGCTGGAAGCGACACCGAGGCAGAGTTCACGTCCGAGGTGGCCTCACACATGTTGTATCGGGGACAGATCAGGAGATCTTGCTGCTCACGGAATTACACTAATGGCCATTAAAATCGCTACATCACGAAGATGACGTGCTACAGACGCGAAATTTAACCGACCTGCTGTGATATGCGAATGATTAGCTCTTCAGAGCATTCACACAAGGTTGGCGCCGGTGGCGACACCTACAACGTGCCGACATGAGGAAAGTTTCCAACCGATTTCTCATACACAAACTGCAGTTGACTGGCGTTGCCTGGTGAAACGTTGTTGTGATGCCTCGTGTAAGGAGGAGAAATGCGTACCATCACGTTTCCGACTTCGATAAAGGTCGGATTGTATCCTATCGCGATCGCGGTTTATCGTATCACGACATTCCTAATCACGTTGGTCGAGATCCAATACTGTTAACAGAATATGGAATCGGTGGGTTCAGGAGGGTAATACGGAACGGCGTGCTGGGTCCCAACGACATCGTATCACTAGCAGTCGAGATGACTGGCATCTTATGAGCATGGCTGTAACGGATCGTACAGCCACGTCTCGATCCCTGAGTGAACAAATGGGGGCGTTTGCAAGACAACAACCATCTGCACGAACAGTTCGACGTTTGCAGCAGCATGCACTATCGGCTCGGAGACCGTGGCTGCGGTTACCCTTGACGCTGCGTCACTGTCGAGGAGCGCCTGCGATGGTGTACTCAACGACGAACCTGGGTGCACGAATGGCAAAACGTCATTTTTCGGATGAATCCAGGTTCTGTTTACACCATCACGATGGACGCATCCGTGTTTGGCGACATCGCGGTGAAAGCAGATTGGAAGCGTGTATTCGTCATCGCCATACTGGCGTATCACCAGGCGTGATGGTATAGGTTGGCATTGGTTACACGTCTCGTTCACCTCTTGTTCGCATTGACGGCACTTTGAACAGTGGACGTTACATTTCAGATGTGTTACGACCCGTGGCTCTACCCTTCATTCGATCCCTGCAAAACCCTACATTTCAGCAGGATAATGCACGACCGCATGTTGTAGATCCTGTACAGGCCTTTGTGGATACGGAATACGTTCGACTGCCGCCCTGGCCAGCACATTCACCAGATCTCTCACCAATTGAAAGCGTCTGATCAATGGTGGCCGTGAAACTGGCTGGTAAGAATACGCCAATCACTACTCTTGATGAACTGCGGTATCGTGTTGAAGCTGCATGGACAGCTGTATCTGTACAATCCATCCAAGCTCTGTTTGACTCAATGCGTATGCGTATCGAGGCCATTATTACGGCCAGAGGTGGTTGTTCTGGGTACTGATTTGTCAGGATCTACGCACCGAAATTGCGTGAAAATGTAATCACGCGTCAGTTCTAGTATAATAAATTTGTCCAATGAATACCCGTTTATCATCTGCATTTCTTCTTGGTGTATCAATTTTAATGGCCAGTAGTGTACCTCAGTATCACGCAGACGGTTGACATGTGTGGACGAGTGTTGTCCTGCTGGAAATTACCACTTAGATACGTGAGGGGTCAGGATGTCAGTCGCGTACCACTGTGCTGTCGTAGGCCCCTCAGTGACCTGCAGTCATAGCTGATGGCTCTCTACTTCAGTCACTATTCGACATACTGCGAGACTGGGTCCTCTCCCGAGGTCACAGTCGTACTAGCTGACGACGTTCATGGGGCCCTACAGTTCATCAGCAGTCCGTGCTTCCCGGAATCTCCCCCCCCCCCCCCAAGCACAGCCGTTTGTGTCGTGGCGCTATCGGCAGCCTACACGCGGAACGGTAATTTCCTGGCCCGGCTGCCGCAGTGCAGGACGACACACAACGCCGAAGGGAGCCCGTTGCTTGTTCTCGAATGACACGCACAGATATTGTTTAAACGTGCTCGGTGCGCAATGCGCGATCCGTCCTCGTGGTAGTCAGGCGTTGTCGACCGGAATCGTAACGACGAGTACGCCAGCCTTGACCTCCCCTCGGGACTCCAGTGTCACATCAGAATATCACACAAATCTGGATACTGCAGCAGACTGTCAACATGAAGCGCAGTATTTCCCCCCCCCCCCCCCCCTTTCAAACTCTGTCAGGCGCCGATAACGCTGTGCCATGCGGGCTCCCGTTATTTCCGTCTCCTTCGCAGTCTTCTCTCGCCATCTGACCCGGCTTCGGGAACTCGCGTACCCTACCGGTCCTCGCAACAACACCGAACACGACCGACAGTAAAGCATTCTAGAGGCCGTCCTACCCGTCACAGAGCACTGCAGCTCTATTGGCTTACACACTTCGGTGGTGTGTACGTGTTAGAAAGCTACACTGACACCCGACCGAGTCTTCTTTCGTTAGCAAAACCTGTGAACAAGTCAGAAAGTCTTCGGTTGGACAAGTAAGGTGAGAGCTTCGCTGCTGCGCTCTGATGTCGTTTTCGGTGCGGGGGAAGAGGTGAGGGGAGGGGGCGTCGCGCAACTTCCTAAACCGGGACGAGGCCAGAAGGGGAGCGACCGGGCGGCACGGACGGCTACTGGCCGCTGCGGGCCCGTCGCAGCCCAGGAAGCGAGTGGGCGCCCCGAGGCTGCAGCACCACACTGCGCGCCAGCGCGAGTCAACGGCCCGGCGAGGGCCTTCAAAGCGCCACTGCCACTCTCTTGACAGCGGGCAGGCTACCTGCTGCTCACGCTGACGCACGTCTTCAGCGGGGGAACGCCCCCCCCCCCCCCTCCCCGCACCCCTCCCAGACAAACACACCTGGCTGCACGGCGCACCTCTCAGCTACTGGCGGCTCTCTACCGGTGCAAACCCTCGTTCTGCGCTGGCCAGACGTGTTTCGACTTTGCAATACACAACGCACGATGCGGGTTGATTGTTAGAAGAAAAATATACAAAGAGGGGCAGCAAACACGGACGCAGGTTTGTGTGACTCACTGGGGCGTCGTGGAGATACTGGAGTACCTGACTGTCAGACTCTTGAACAGTACTGAGTGAGGGACACGCTACACTTCCCTGTGCATCGCTCCCTTAGGGACCACGAATACAAGACAAGGTTAATTACGGCGTGCACGGACATCTGCGTGCTCAACAAGTCTGTCGATTTTCCGCAGCAACTGTAAACACGAAAAAAAGTTTTGCATCACCCCAGTTTCCAGAACTCCTGAAGACTTGTACCAACTATAAACAAAATACAGTAAAATACATAAAAGAACTCAAGAGAGATTGGCGTACCATACACTGGAGATTAAAGTGCTAATGTATTCGCTGAGAGTACACAAGATTTCATAAATGCATTTTACTGTTTCGTATAAAATCAAAAGGGGCTTTGTATACACTCCTGGAAATTGAAATAAGAACACCGTGAATTCATTGTCCCAGGAAGGGGAAACTTTATTGACACATTCCTGGGGTCAGATACATCACATGATCACACTGACAGAACCACAGGCACATAGACACAGGCAACAGAGCATGCACAATGTCGGCACTAGTACAGTGTATATCCACCTTTCGCAGCAATGCAGGCTGCTATTCTCCCATGGAGACGATCGTAGAGATGCTGGATGTAGTCCTGTGGAACGGCTTGCCATGCCATTTCCACCTGGCGCCTCAGTTGGACCAGCGTTCGTGCTGGACGTGCAGACCGCGTGAGACGACGCTTCATCCAGTCCCAAACATGCTCAATGGGGGACAGATCCGGAGATCTTGCTGGCCAGGGTAGTTGACTTACACCTTCTAGAGCACGTTGGGTGGCACGGGATACATGCGGACGTGCATTGTCCTGTTGGAACAACAAGTTCCCTTGCCGGTCTAGGAATGGTAGAACGTTGGGTTCGATGACGGTTTGGATGTACCGTGCACTATTCAGTGTCCCCTCGACGATCACCAGAGGTGTACGGCCAGTGTAGGAGATCGCTCCCCACACCATGATGCCGGGTGTTGGCCCTGTGTGCCTCGGTCGTATGCAGTCCTGATTGTGGCGCTCACCTACACGGCGCCAAACCATCATTGGCACCAAGGCAGAAGCGACTCTCATCGCTGAAGACGACACGTCTCCATTCGTCCCTCCATTCACGCCTGTCGCGACACCACTGGAGGCGGGCTGCACGATGTTGGGGCGTGAGCGGAAGACGGCCTAACGGTGTGCGGGACCGTAGCCCAGCTTCATGGAGACGGTTGCGAATGGTCCTCGCCGATACCCCAGGAGCAACAGTGTCCCTAATTTGCTGGGAAGTGGCGGTGCAGTCCCCTACGACACTGCATAGGATCCTACGGTCTTGGCGTGCATCCGTGCGTCGCTGCGGTCCGGTCCCAGGTCGACGGGCACGTGCACCTTCCGCCGACCACTGGCGACAACATCGATGTACTGTGGAGACCTCACGCCACACGTGTTGAGCATTTCGGCGGTACGTCCACCCGGCCTCCCGCATGCCCACTATACGCCCTCGCCCAAAGTCCGTCAACTGCACATACGGTTCACGTCCACGCTGTCGCGGCATGCTACCAGTGTTAAAGACTGCGATGGAGCTCCGTATGCCACGCCAAACTGGCTGACACTGACGGCGGCGATGCACAAATGCTGCGCAGCTAGCGCCATTCGACGGCCAACACCGCGGTTCCTGGTGTGTCCGCTGTGCCGTGCGTGTGATCATTGCTTGTACAGCCCTCTCGCAGTGTCCGGAGCAAGTATGGTGGGTCTGACACACCGGTGTCAATGTATTCTTTTTTCCATTTCCAGGAGTGTATTTCACTGACTTCATGACACAGTAAAAACGGAGCACTTGCTGTAAGGGGCACCTTCGCTTTTGCGAACTTTTGCAGTATGTGGTTTTGCTGTGCTTCAGAGAAACATTCTGGAAAACAGCATGTGGTTTAGACTGTCTCCCCCTTTCTTTCGACTTTCACAGAAGGCCTTACCGTTGACGCGAATCAGATGTAAGAGCGAAACAGTTGAATCGTGCTTGGTACGCCTTCGCATAAGGGCTACTATCAGCTTCCTGCTCGTGTGGAGTTTTCGAAACCATGGGCAGTTTCTAATTACTAACTGGATCGCAGAGTAGAATAGACTTTCACAGCAAACTGGAAGTTACCACTCGTCTACGCATCTTTTCTCTGCCAATCGGCGCATCCACAACTTGAAATCTGAGCGATCTTTCACCGAAAAGTAAATGTACGGTCTACGCTGGTGCTCGTGTTTGTGGAGAAGTCTAAGTTCGTCCGATGCACGGCGGACAGTTGTCGAGTTTCATATCCGTTTATTAATCCTACAGCAGTTAGAGGATCAACGACGTTACGGATGTCGCGACATACATTCTGGTCTTTCCACATACCTAAGATTCTCCTTCAAGGTGGACCTACTGAGGTCGATGAATGACTGAAACAGTCAGTGATGAGGAGTCGTGTGCTACTTTTGTTCAAGTCTTTCGAAATATGACACCGCGAGCGGTAGCGCAGTGGTTAGCACACTGGACTCGCATTCGGGAGGACGACGGTTCAAACTCATGTCCGGTCACCCTGATTTAGGTTTTTCGTGATTCCCTCAAATCGCTTGAGGCAAATGCCTGTATGGTTTCTTTGAAAGGGCACGGCCGCTTTTCCTCTCCCTTCCCTAATCCGAGCACGTACTCCGTCCTCTTATGATCTCGATGTCGACGAGACATTAAACACTAGTCTCCACCTCCCCTTCGAAGTATGTCTTGAAGAAGTGAGTTACGTGACGACGTCGCTAAGGCGGTGTGTGTCTGTGACCTTTCACCAACGAGATGCCCAACATTGCCACAACAGGAACAGCATCGGTTTGTCTGCAGAGAGATGAGTCCTCGTAGGAAGTGAGTGTTGTCTCCTCGTTGGGATAAATGTGTTTGCACGATCCCTCGCGAAGCTGCAGCTCACCACCACGGCACTGTGTAGGTGTAAATGGAGAGGGGAGATAATTGTCGCAAGTTAAACACCGACGGCGAAACCCGGTTTCCTTAAACGCCACAGTCGCGCAGTAGCCGAACCAATGGTCGGCCCTGACACGCATAAATTCTGTACTTTCGTTAACGAGAAACGACTGTTCTCCATATTCGCTCAAACCTACTCTGTGTAGGATTTAGTTTCGCGAACGTCGTCTGCCAACCTGGGAAGTTAGCGTATACGCGCACTATACTTGCTTTGTTTTTGTGGCATTGCGAGGATCGCATGAGGACACAGATATTTCTCCTGTGAGTATTTTTTTTTCTTTCACAAAAGACATAAACTATCAGAAAGTGAAAACTGATTTCAGGTTTACGACATGTAGACAGAAAATGTCTATGAGCGTTGGGAACAGCAGCCCCGCAATTTGGTAGTTCTACGAGGTCTAATCGTCAGTGAGTGGGTTCAGCTGGGTATGGAAAGGATGAAGACACTTGTGCACCGTTATCAAATATGGAGGTCATCGAAAAAGTTCGAAGAACAGCAGCTCGTTTTCTACTGCCGTGAAGTAGGGGGGAGAGTGTCACGGATATGGTACGTGCGTTGGGGTGTCGGTCATTAAAACAAAGCCGTCTTCGTTGCGGAGAAATCTTTCCACGAAATTTCAATCACCAACTTTCTCCTCCGAATGCGAAAATATTTTATTGACTAACATCTACACGGAAAAGACAATCGTAATAAAATACGAGAAATCAGAGCTCCTACGGAAAGATGGTGTCCGTGTATGCCAGGTACTATTTGAGAGACTAAACGGCGGAGAAAATGGTTCTGTGGAGTCTCTAAATTAGCCACGTAGATGTACAGGTAGATGGAGAGGTGGTGTTAAGTCGGTATGAACATGATGTCTCCTGGAGGTTGCTACTTGTCGGGCAAATGGTCCCACATTGACGACCTCCACCCTAACTGAGGTCTTCCGTCCTCCGTCCAATACTGGCGGACGACTCACGTGCACTTGGGCTGGTTCTCCGTTTTCTTCCTTGGCAGTGGTTCTTATTTTACGATGCAAAGTTTTAAATTACTTTCTGGGGAGGGACGGAGTGAGGAGGTTGGGGTTCGGGCGTGTCCTAGCCTCGACTCCACCTCCTCTACCCTCTTAATTCCTTTTAGATGCAGTTTTCTCTATATTTCGTTTGAGGGGGAGCACCCCGACGGACAGTGGCTGCTGTTGCCATCTTGAACACCGTGACTGCAACGGACCGGGTATAGGAAAGTTGTGGCAGACGCGTACAGAGCCTCGGGAGGCGCTCCCCTGGCGCCACCCGATTGCTCACCGGATTATTCCTCTCGCCCAATTTTAAAATTAATGGGCCAGGCGATGTCGATTTACGTTTTTAGCCGTCCCACGTTCATTATTATAAATCTCCCGGCCAGAGGGTATTCTTTACTCCGTATCTTTATTCAGAATGTCTCTGCTCTGGCATCAATATTGCTTTCGCGGCCTCGTTTCATCACTCCTGAATACCTTCATATTTTGATCAAATTTTTGAGTGACGTCAGATAAACTGTCTCTCAACTGAAGAACTAATGATCTCGCTGTTTAGTCCCTTAGCCCCCGACCGATTGAAACTTCCTGTCAGATTAAAACGGTGTGCCGGACCGAGACTCGAAGTCGGGACCTTTGCCTTTCGTGAGCAAGTGCTCTACCATCTGAGCTACGTAAGCACGACTCACGCCCCGTTTGGAAGGTAGGAGACGAGGTACTGGCGGAATTAAAGCTGTGAGGAGGGGGCGTGAGTCGTGCTTGGGTAGCTCAGTTGGTAGAGCACTTGCCCGCGAAAGGCAAAGGTCCCGAGTTCGAGTCTCGGTCCGGCACACAGTTTTAATCGGCCAGGAAGTTTCATATCAGCGCACACTCCGCTTCAGAATGAAAATTTCATTCTTGTAACCTACCGATTACTTGTCCTGTGCAGCACACCCGTTCTGTAATGTGGTAAGCGAAGTGACGTTCTGCTTGACGGCGAAGTCGCCCTGCGTTCCGCTCACGTCCAGCGTGAGTCGACGCGTGGCTGGCAGTTGACAGGAACTGCTGACGAGCTGCGGCCTAGAGCGACCCGGAAGAGGCCGCGCCGGCAGGGCCAGGCTGGAGCTGTGGCCGGCTCCTCAAGTCGGTCACTGCCAGGCGCGACGCCACCGAGGGCGGCCGTCCGGCCAACACCGACTCAAAGGAAGGCCTCGGCGCTTGTTCGTGACGTCACGTCAGCTAGGCGCGGCGAACGCCAGGTCTGTTGCAGGCATACTCACAATGGTGGTGCCTCCCTCCCTGACACAGGAAAATGCGAAACTATTGGCGGTAGTTGACCAACGCACATTGTTCCGAGAGATTTCTGCAATCAATTAATTGTGCAATTCTTTACACATCTTAACAAATAGTCTACTTCTGAACTTAAATTTCCACCTGTCGTCAGGATTGACATACAAAAACAACTTCATGGTCCAACAGCAACAGAATTCGTGCTTCTTTACCTTATTTGTAAATCTGTGGAAGTTACGTTCGTACTGGGTTGCTTCTACAAGAAACTGTGAAAACATTGGTGCTCTTCTTTAGGTATCTCGGTTGACTATGGGGTGAGGACCACTGAATGTTAATGAAATATCTTGCGATTGTACACGTTGGGGGAGAAGAGGCAAAAGAGAGATGCTTGTTTTATCAAATAATTTTTTTTATCTTATAAAGTTTCTCCTTTCAGTTGCAAGAGGGGAATATTTATCTTTTCTAATGTGCATGTTTAAAAAAGTTTAAGCTCAGCAGTATTTTCGATGTATGAAGCTATTTTGTTTCCTGTTTAGAATTCCTTTCGTTGAAAAGGGCTGTAATCTAATGTCTGGCAACAGCTGGACATTTACACATGTAAATTAGTTCACATTTCCAGTGACGATGTCAAAAGAAAATAAATAAATTAATTAAAGAAACGAGTTCATTGTAAGGAGGTTGGGGTAAGTTTCGATAACAAAATGGATCAAGTAAATACAGTTACTTGAATGTAAAATTTCCTAAGCTTGAAATGGACCAAAGCGTCTTCTCATACTGATCTACGTTTGTTTCGACACGATTCGATAATACAGAACTATCATCTTCATTTGCAGCTTTACGATAGTAAGAAAATCTTTCATCTAAATAAAACTGCAGAATCCAAAAGAATACCAAACATTTTGTCCAAAAATAAGAGATTTATAGTGATAAGCACGCAGAGGCGTTCCTGCCTGCAACAGACCTGGCGTTGGCCGTGCCTAGCTGACGTGACGTCACCAACAAGCGCCGAGCCCTTCCTTGGAGTCGGTGTTGGTCCGGCGCGCTCAGCTCCTCCCCACCGCCCCGCCTACAAACGGCACACTGGCCTAAGCACGTGCAGTGCGGGCAGAGGCATTTCAGCAGTCATTCTGGCCGCACTCCGGACGTGAATGGAACGGGACGAAACCCCCATGTTATTCCACACTGACTGTCAAAGAAAAAGTTATTTGTTGTTGACTGTGACTGGCAGGTTCGGCATTTGTGCCATTTTCAACATACCGAGAGGTGCAGTACACTAGTGCACACTGGTCTGCGGACTGTGTACGTACATCTACACAGGGGGTCCAAAAAAAACGTATCCACTGTTTAAAAGTCCATAACTTGCGAACTAATTGATGCAGTTGTCCCCTTTTTGGTAAAAGTGTAGCTTAAAAATCCAACCTGCAGATATCACTGTAGGTGTTCGAAATGGTCACCATTGACATCCACACACTAACGATGCCGCCAAACTGCAGCACGAACTGCTTACTGACTGCAACGTGTTCAGTACAATTCTCGAGGCTGTCAATTCAACTAAGTACCTGGGTGTTAAAATTACGAACAACTTCAGTTGGAAAGACCACATAGTTAATATCGTGGGGAAGGCGAGCCAAAGGTTGCCTTTCATTGGCAGGACACTTAGAAGATGCAACAAGTCCACTAAAGAGACAGCTTACACTACACTCGTCCGTCCTCTGTTAGAATATTGCTGCGCGGTGTGGGATCCTTACCAGTTGCGATTGACGGAGGACATCGAAAGGGTGCAAAAAATGGCAGCTCGTTTTGTATTATCACGTAATAGGGGAGAGAGTGCGGCAGATATGATACGCGAGTTGGGATGGAAGTCATTAAAGCAAAGACGTTTTTTGTCGCGGCGAGATCTATTTACGAAATTTCAGTCACCAACTTTCTCTTTCGAATGCGAAAATATTTTGTTGAGCCCAACCTACATAGGTAGGAATGATCATCAAAATAAAATAAGAGAAATCAGAGCTAGAACAGAAAGGTTTAGATGTTCGTTTTTCCCGCGCGCTTTTCGGGAGTGGAATGGTAGAGAGATAGTATGATTGTGGTTCGATGAACCCTCTGCCAAGCACTTACATGTGAATTGCAGAGTAATCATGTAGATGTAGATGCACATGAATGTACGATGGATTCTCCAAGTTCATCCAACGTGTGCGACTTTTGTTGATAAACGACGTCCTTTAGTGTTCCCCATCGGTAAAAGTTCAGAAGAGTTAGGTCTGGGAAACGTGGTGGATACTCCACAGCACCTCTACGGACTATCCATCTTCCTGGTAGATTTTCGTCGAGATATTCCCTAACACGATTTTGGTAGTGGGCTGGGGCAACAAGATGGTTGAAAGTAAACTCTTCCGTATCCATACAAGTCTCGGATGGCAGGTAAAATGAATGTCTCAAACTTCTGAAGGTACACCTCACCGGTAACTCTGCCGTCAAAGAAGAATGGCCCAATCAAGCCCCGGTAAGACAACCCACACCACACATTTACTCCTGGCAAATTCACGGCTTTGTCAATATGGACGTTCGGATTTTCGGCGGCCCAGTAGATGCAATTGTGGTGATTTACTGTACCATTGAGTTTGAACTGTGCCTCATCAGACCACACAGTCATCTCTGCAAACTCTTCATCGTTGCCGGCCCCGGTGACCAAGCGGTTCTAGGCGCTTCTGTCCGGAACCGCGTGACTGCTACGGTCACAGGTTCGAATCCTGCCTCTGGCATGGATATGTGTGATGTCCTTAGGTTAGTTACGTTTAAGTAGTTCTAGGGGACGGATGACCACAGATGTTAAGTCCCATAGTTCTCAGAGCCATATTTTTCTTCATCGTTGCGCACCATGTTACTAAACCACTCGCAGTATTCCATTCTACGATCTGCGTCGTCCTCGTTCATTGCGTGTACCGATCGTGCAATGTAGACTTCCATTTTGCTGTCTTCAAAATTCGCCGAGCACTTGAGCGACTCACTCCAGTTTCATGGGCACACTGTCTCACACGACGGGAGTTAGCTGGACTTGTTGCTGTTACAGGACGTCCTGATCGTTGTTTGTGTACATCTTTAATCCATCCTTCTGCTTTTTGTCTCGAATGAGACGAATCAGTAAACATGTCGGTGGCTCTGTTTGATAATCTTTTGCCATTACCGTTGAACCTCATTAATGTTTCCGTACTTAAAATACCACTTCAAAACTGACATCCTTTCATCGAATGTAAGCCTTGCGCCAGCCATGCTTATTCGAGTAACTAGGTGCAACTAAGAACAAAACACTGACTATCTGGCGACTGTCATCTGACAAAACAAAACAACGCAATACAACGCTTGTGTGGCGATTACCGGAACTACAAACTATTACTCTACCAGAGATGAGACAACTCGGTCAATTAGTTTGCCGGTTATGGACTATTCTCTATCCAATTTTCTACAACGGATGTGGAAATGTACTATCGTAGTATATCAAAGCAAGATGCTTCGTAAGACCACCTCGATTGATACTACGTACATTCTTGTTAAGATGTGTCTTGTATACATTTATTCGTGTGTTTCGTACGCTACATTCTCGGTGACTACCCAAACTGGCACACGTATTCCTCTGATGCGCAACAGAGCAAATGCATAAGAAAAATAACGCATACTTCAGTTGCTTGATGAAAATGTATCGTTACAGTATACATCTCCAAGAGATTACTGCGCAGATGGGAAGAAGAATGGCTGGGAGTGATGGACAATAAGCTGCGTGTAGTCAAGTCCACAACGCAGCCTTTGCGTACCTGATCCCAGCCTCGCAGGCGGCGTGAGGTACTCCTTACTCAGCGTAGGCCACAGCCGTATGAGGTATGGCTTTTTGGTCCTTCGATGCGAGCCTACAGTGTGTGGTGCTTGTGGTGTGCAGATAACTGTGCCCCGTTTTTTACTAGCTTTTTATTTACAGACCAGAGGTCAGCGACAGAGTTACCGACAGGTCGGCCCTCTTTTTGAAGTGCCATTTAAGCGAATCTGGTTAGAGTTTTAAGGTTTCGTGATATGCAACTTATTTCCTAAAATTTTAGGGAGACGTTCGTAACATGTTATCACAGTGACCGTCTCACCCATGTTTTTGTAAGTGGTCGGCCAGTCTGCCGGCCGGTGTGGCCGAGCGGTTCTAGGCGCTACAATCTGTAACCGCGCTGCTGCAACGGTCGCAGGTTTGAATCCTGCCTCGGACATGGATGTGTGTGATGTCCTTAGGTTAGTTAGGTTTAAGTAGTTCTAAGTCCTAGGGGACTTATGACCTCAGAAGTTAAGTCCCATTGTGCTCAGAGCCATTTGAACCTTTTTTTTTCTTTTTTTTGTCGTCCAGTCCCAAATCTCTACGGTGCTATTTTAGCTCTTCTCTCATATATTTCGTTTTTCTTTCAGTTTTAGCAGAAGTAAGGTATTTTACAGATTGGGTCACCCTGGTTTTTTGAAACTCGTTAGTCACGCTTTCCTGTGCTGTTATTTTAGCTGTGGTTTTCTTTCTTTTAATCCCAGGTACAGCACCTTTCATCCTTTCTCCGTTCTCTTACGGCGTATGAATGGAGTGACAGTATGCGTCAGATCGAGTGAGGTGGGAGCAAGGGAGGGAGTGAGTGGGTGGGTGAGTGAGTGAGCGTCACTTTGTACGTTTACTCCTCACGGTGAGACAAAATTTTAGCCCTTTCCTCCACATTCGTCTGTTAATGTTTGCAAGGACGCTGCTAACCTGGCCTTTGAGCGCCCTTAACGCCCCCCCCCCCCCCCCCCCCCATACACACACACCGTGTCATTACGTGCACGTCTGCAGGTCTGGAACTGACTGAGGTACCATCAGTCCGAAGAATGGCGTATTTCTTAACATATACTGATTTCGCCACTCTTGTGTAACAATTTTCTCAAAGAGACGAGACCGTCTGCGTTTCGTAACAAACTGCTCATTTCGGCCTACATGTTTACGTATCAGCAGGTAAGCAGAGCGGTCGCCAGACGCTGCCGACACTACTGGCTGACCTGTGGCGCAGCAGGTCACTCGAGCTGGTAGAGGACCGAAGTTCTGGAACAGGCTGGACTCGCATTCGGAAGAGCGGCGTCCTAACCCTCGCCCAGCCATCCACACTCGGCTTTTCTCTGGTGTCCCTGAATCATTTTGGGCGGCTATCCCTGCAGTTCCTGCACATCCACGGCCACTCTTTCTCCAATGCCAATTAATCCTCCATCCCTAACCACCTCGGACTGAACGGGATGTGGCACCCTAGCGTTTTATTTCTTTTTTTTTTTTAAGTATTGGCTTTCGGCGCCTGCTAATACAGCCACCTCAACACTGGAAATATGAGAGTACACCTTAATTTAACTCGTACCACGGTACGAAGTTATATAGGCTTACAGGACGTATTCTCACGTAAAACACACTTTACGTCCTCACACTAGCATAATCTCGTTTGTTCCACACACATCAAACTGGGCAACACAAGCACTCGTTCGATATTCATAGCTGCGGAGAGACGTTCGAAGAATCCTTGGAAGGCATTCACTGACAGTGCTGGCCATTAAACTTGCAACACCATCAAGGAGACACCAGACAATCCTCAGATAAACACGCTGCCTACTACGTGCTTGCATATGCAAACGATTAGCCTTTCAGTGCAACAGAACAGAGTACAAAGGAGTGAACGCAATGTACGTCACGCAGCGGCTTTCTCATTCAGAGATACCATTTGAGTATTGTTTGTTTGCGAGATCATCAAACTACGCCTCGTCTACGAGCACGTATCGGTAGAGGTAGCACCGTGACCTACCGGGACTGCGATTCATCGTTCTGCGACGTTCCTGCTCGCGACTGCCGAACGGATGATGTGGACTCGTTGGGTCAAGGAAATGGTTCAAATGGCTCTGAGCACTATGGGACTTAACATCTGAGGTCATCAGTCCCCTAGAACTCAGAACTACTTAAACCTAAATAACCTAAGGACATCACACACACATCCATGCTCGAGGCAGGACTCGAACCTGCGACCGTAGAGGTCACGCGGTTCCAGACTGAAGCGCCTAGAACCGCTCGACGCCGCACGCCAGCCGATGGGTCAAGGAAGGCCACTCTCAGCTCAGTGTGCGATCTCAGCGGCCACACGCGACTAGCGCCTAAGAGGGTAGACATATTGTCGACTCCGCCGTGCAGCAACATTCAGAAAATGGGCTCGCATGCGGCGACACGAATATCCACGCGAACAAGGCGACCACTGCGGCGGCTGCCTGCGACGCGGCAGTGGTGACGGATGTGGGGCGCCGGGCGACGAGGCTGGACTCGGGAGCGGCAGGCACTGCGCCGTCCCCTCAGACGAACCCCAGTTGTGCGTACTGCATCACGACGTGGAGGTTCCGACGGTAAGGAGCGTCGTCATACTGCACCGGTCATTCGTACGGGCCCAGTCCCTGGTGTGATACGGGGCGCCATCGCGTACACAGCACAACCAGCTCTGCTTCCCGTACTCGATACTTTGGACAGCAGGTGTTACATTTCTGATGTGTTACCACCGGTGTCCGTGACGTTACTTCTCAACAACGTAACGCAAGGCCGCATGTCGCCCGTCATATTCTGACCTCCGTCCAGACAGGGGTTGTCGGACTGTCGCCAGCCACTGTGGTCGTGCGGTTCTAGGCGCTTCAGTCTGGAACCGCGCTGCTGCTACGGTCGCAGGTTCGAATCCTGCATCTGGCATGGATGTGCGTGATGTCCTTAGGTTAGTTAGGTTTAATTAGTTCTACGTTCTAGGGGACTGATGACCTCAGATATTAAGTCCCATACTGCTTGGAGCTACACTCCTGGAAATCGAAAAAAGAACACATTGACACCGGTGTGTCGGACTCACCATACTTGCTCCGGACACTGCGAGAGGGCTTTACAAGCAATGATCACACGCACGGCACAGCGGACACACCAGGAACCGCGGTGTTGGCCGTCGAATGGCGCTAGCTGCGCAGCATTTGTGCACCGCCGCCGTCAGTGTCAGCCAGTTTGCCGTGGCATACGGAGCTCCATCGCAGTCTTTAACACTGGTAGCATGCCGCGACAGCGTGGACGTGAACCGTATGTGTAGTTGACGGACTTTGAGCGAGGGCGTATAGTGGGCATGCGGGAGGCCGGGTGGACGTACCACCGAATTGCTCAACACGTGGGGCGTGAGGTCTCCACAGTACATCGATGTTGTCACCAGCGGTCGGCGGAAGGTGCACGTGCCCGTCGACCTGGGACCGGACCGCAGCGACGCACGGATGCACGCCAAGACCGTAGGATCCTACGCAGTGCCGTAGGGGACTGCACCGCCACTTCCCAGCAAATTAGGGACACTGTTGCTCCTGGGGTATCGGCGAGGACCATTCGCAACCGTCTCCATGAAGCTGGGCTACGGTCCCGCACACCGTTAGGCCGTCTTCCGCTCACGCCCCAACATCGTGCAGCCCGCCTCCAGTGGTGTCTCGACAGGCGTGAATGGAGGGACGAATGGAGACGTGTCGTCTTCAGCGATGAGAGTCGCTTCTGCCTTGGTGCCAATGATGGTCGTATGCGTGTTTGGCGCCGTGCAGGTGAGCGCCACAATCAGGACTGTATACGACCGAGGGACACAGGGCCAACACCCGGCATCATGGTGTGGGGAGCGATCTCCTACACTGGCCGTACACCTCTGGTGATCGTCGAGGGGACACTGAATAGTGCACGGTACATCCAAACCGTCATCGAAGCCATCGTTCTACCATTCCTAGACCGGCAAGGGAACTTGCTGTTCCAACAGGACAATGCACGTCCGCATGTATCCCGTGCCACCCAACGTGCTCTAGAAGGTGTAAGTCAACTACCCTGGCCAGCAAGATCTCCGGATCTGTCCCCCACTGAGCATGTTTGGGACTGGATGAAGCGTCGTCTCACGCGGTCTGCACGTCCAGCACGAATGCTGGTCCAACTGAGGCGCCAGGTGGAAATGGCATGGCTAGCCGTTCCACAGGACTACATCCAGCATCTCTACGATCGTCTCCATGGGAGAATAGCAGCCTGCATTGCTGCGAAAGGTGGATATACACTGTACTAGTGCCGACATTGTGCATGCTCTGTTGCCTGTGTCTATGTGCCTGTGGTTCTGTCAGTGTGATCATGTGATGTATCTGACCCCAGGAATGTGTCAATAAAGTTTCCCCTTCCTGGGACAATGAATTCACGGTGTTCTTATTTCAATTTCCAGGAGTGTATATCCGTTCATGATATCCAGTATTACAAATTTACTCTTTCTTATGGACACACGTCCAGATGGTAAGCTCTCAAAACTCTGCCATCTCTCCCCCCACATCCACCACTGCTGGCGGCTCACCTGCGTGCAACGATTCGCGCTGTTCACATCCAGCTGTCCAACACTACAATAGTGAATATTCCAACAATGCAAACCAGCCACAGACTGCACACAGCACAGTCAGTGATTATCATACAGAGGGCTACGTGACGTTATCAACATAAAAACCTAAGCAGCCTACTTACAACTGCTTTTAGCTCCTAAGAACGTAGTGGCGTGATTATCAACAGAATTAATCTCTCTCAAATGGCGATGAAATCAGTGGAGATACAATATCAAGAAACGATGTTGGTGGAAAATGTCGGCGAAAACTATTCAGAACTGCCAAACCTGCAAGTTAATGTATACATTCTGACAGATGAATATTTATACTGACTTCCGCGAGTAGCTTCCAGGACAGGCTCAAACTTTCGCTGTTCTTCATGCTTTCAGTTACGATTTTCGAACGGTACTACCAGAGGTAGTATGTGGTTGGGGGAGGAGGGGGAACTCCGCTCCTCATCTCGATGTGTTTCTGGCGATGTGTCAGTGCCATAATAATCGGCGCGCTTGTGTCTTGCCAAGAAATAAGTGGAGGCCATCACAATGGTTTGGCGAAGGACATCCACGCTCAGAAAAAGCGTCGCAGTATCGATACGATGTCAATCTGTGAAATTCCACACTCGGTGGAATAATACAAGAGTATTGATACTGTTTAACACTCCCGTTGTGGAATAATACAAGCATAATGACGCGGTTTAATATTGCCTTTAATGAAACTTCCTGGCAGATTAAAACTGTGTGCCCGACCGAGACTCGAACTCGGGACCTTTGCCTTTCGCGGGCAAGTGCTCTACCATCTGAGCTACCGAAGCACGACTCACGCCCGGTACTCACAGCTGTACTTCTGCCAGTATCTGCCGCTAGCTACAGAGTGAAAATCTCATTCTGGAAACATCCCCCAGGCTGTGGCTAAGCCATGTCTCCGCTATATCCTTTCTTTCGGGAATGCTAGTTCTGCAAGGTTCGCAGGAGAGCTTCTGTAAAGTTTGGAAGGTAGGAGACGAGATACTGGCAGAAGTAAAGCTGTGAGTACCGGGCGTGAGTCGTGCTTTGGTAGCACAGATGGTAGAGCACTTGCCGGCGAAAGACAAAGGTCCCGACTTCGAGTCTCGGTCGGGAACACAGTTTTAATCTGCCAGGAAGTTTCATATCAGCGCACACTCCGCCGCAGAGTGAAAATCTCATTCTGGAAACATTGCCTTTAATGTCTAGCCAGTTCATCCGTTGCCACACACTACAGCCAGGTTACGATCAGCTTTCACTAGCTGTCCCACAGGATGTCGCTGCCAGAGCTCATAACTGCACTGGAACTGATTCTCAAAAACATCGGGAATGAAGACGTCGGAGAAAATTTGTGCCCGTAAATAATGATAACGAAGTTTTGGTGAATACTGGCTATATACGAGGGGCGTTTGAAAAGTCCGTGCAAAAATAAAAACTACTTACAAGTTTGGGATAAATCGTTTTCATTTTTCCACGTAGTCTCCTTTTAGACTTACACATTTCATCCAACGCTGTTCTAATTTGTCGATCCCTTCCGAATAATGGTAATTGTTCAAGTCTGCGAAATAGCTATTAGTTGCTGCAATCACCTCCTCGTTTGAATAAAATCTTTGTTCCGCCATCCATTTCTTCAAATTGGGGAATAAATAGTAGTCAGAGGGAGGCAAGTCTGGAGAATAGGGAGGATGTGAAACGAGTTGGAAAGCTATTTCCATTAATTTTGCGACCAAAACTGCTGAGGTGTGTGCTGGTGCATTGTCGTGATGGAAAAGGACTGTCAAATTGCCGGCGTTTTTCTTGCAGCTCCATTTTCAAACGGCCCAATAACGATGAATAATATGCACCTGTAATAGTTTTACCTTTTCCAGATAGTCGATGAGGATTATCGCTAGCGAATCCCAAAAGACAGTTGCCATAACCTTTCCGGCCGAAGAAATGGTCTTCGCCTTTTTTGGTGAAGATTCTCCCTTGGTAACCCATTGTTTAGATTGTTGTTTGGTCTCTGGAGTATAGTAATGTATCCATGTTTCATCTACAGTGACGGAACGATACATACAAGTCCTGCGGATTCTTCCTGAACAGCTGCAAACCATTCCGTTTTTGGTCAAGTGTGAGCAATCGCGGAACCCATCTTGCGGATGGGTGTTTCAGGTCCAAATGTTCATGCAAAATGTTATGTACCCGTTCATTCGAGATGCCCACAGCACTAGCAATCTCACGCACCTTAACTCTTTTGTCATCCATCACCACATCATGGATTTTATCAATGATTTCTGGAGTCATAACCTCCACAGGACATCCAGAGCGTTCAGCATCACTTGTGCCCATATGGCCACTCAGAAAATTTTGAAACCACTTTTAAACTGCTCTAATCGAAGGTGCAGACTCATTATAATCTTTATCAACCTTCTCTTTAGCCTCCTGAGGCGTTTTGCCTTTCGTAAAGTAATATTTAATCACCACACGAAATTCTTATAGTCCAATTTTTTACAATTACTCGACGAATGGCAAACATAAAGAAATAGACTAATATGGCTGAAAGTAGGTGTGCGTTCTTTCCAGAGATGCTACTAAGTAAACATACCTCGATACACGCCGGTGGTGCCATCTCTCGGACTTTGCACGGACTTTTCAAACGCCTCTCGTACTGGTACCAAAAACCTAAATTTGTGCCGCACTGTTCAGAGTATGAAAAATCTTTAGTATGCAGCCAAATAATTCTTCTGATAACAAATCTGTCGCCGGAATAGTTATGTCTAGTGAAGTATTGTTATAGCGCTCTAATTGAAATTGCGAACACACGCCTCTCTCAAATAAACTCGAACCTCACAGCAGACAAATGCAATTGCTTTGTAGAAGTGCTGTTTTTTACGGTAGTTTTAACCACGGAGTTCACTGCCTCTGCTCACAACTCACTTAACGGTTACACAACGTCGTTCATTCTTCAAACACTTCTGCATGTGGACGCTATTTCTTTACAATTAAACTTTTCCGCATTGCATAGACGAGTAGAGTAACGAGGACTGACCCGAGGCATCGCTTCGCACGTTTCACGGACAACGCGCTCGTCCAACTTTTCCCTCTGCCTCGGTGTCTATCGACACAGTGTGTACAAGCTTGCAAAACATCGCTGTATTCAAAATTGCGATAACTGGTACCCCAACGCTGCGGTGTACGAACTGCTTGGAGACCGTTGTTAGTATACGAGCGTTTTGAAAAGGTGTTGTTGTAGTCGTGGTCTTCAGTCCTGAGACTGGTTTGGTGCAGCTCTCCATCCTATTCTACCCTGAGCAAGCTTCTTCATCTCCCAGTACTTACTGCAACCTACATCCTTCTGAATCTGCTTAGTGTATTCATCTCTTGGTCTGCCTCTACGATTTTTACCCTCCACGCTGCCCTCCAGTACTAAATTGGTGATCCCTTGACGCCTCAGAACATGTCCTACCAACCGATCTCTTCTTCTAGTCAAGTTGTGCCACAAACTCCTCTTCTCCCCAATTCTATTCAATACCTCCTCATTACTTATGTGATTTACCCATCTAATCTTCAGCATTCTTCTGTAGCACCTCATTTCGAAAGCTTCTATTCTCTTCTTGTCTAAACTATTTATCGTCCACGTTTCACTTCCATACATGGCTACACTCCATACAAATACTTTCAGAAACAACTTCCTGACACTTAAATTTATACTCTATGTTAACAAATTTGTCTTCTTCAGAAACGCTTTCTTTGCCATTGCCAGTCTACATTTTATATCCCCTCTACTTCGACCATCATCAGTTATTTTGCTCCCCAAATTGCAAAACTCCTTCACTACTTTAAGTGTCTCATTTCCTAATCTAATTCCATCAGCATCACCCGACTTAATTCGACTACATTCCATTATCCTCGTTTTGCTTTTGTTTATGTTCATCTTATACCCTCCTTTCAAGACACAGTCCATTCTGTTCAACTCCTCTTCCACGTCGTTTGCTCTCTCTGACAGAATTACACTGTCATCGGCAAAACCTCAAACTTTGTATTTATTCTCCGTGGATTTTAACACCTACACCGAACTTTTCTTTCGTTTCCTTTACTGCTTGAAAAGGCGGCACGAGAAAATTCTCAAAATCGATCTACACTTGCGGTAGGACAACTTCGGTTCAGCGTGACAACGCACTCGTCCTCTCAGCTTTGTGAATTAGGGAGTTTTCCGGGAAGAAATCAGACGACTGCCCTCCCACAGCGCCGACGCATGGCTCCATTAGGCTGCTCCTCGTTTCCAGAGAGCGTAGCGGTCCTTCCGCGGTGTCGCGCCAGCTCGTACCCACACTGTGGGCGGCCACCATTCCACGGCGGCGCGCGAGGCAAATTGTGTGGAAGTGAATCGTGGGCTATCGACAAACCGGAGAAGGGGAAAGGTGTGGCGATCGATATCTGATGATGCAGGGCGACGCCGAACATTAGACGCACAGGTGAGATAGGATTTGCGGAGAGGAACTCTAGAAGAACGCCGACGTGACAGCCGACAGGAGCCGTGTTAGTGTAGTGTAGCGGCGTGGGAGCGGCCCCCGTGCCGCCTCCGCCTGCGGCCTTCACGCCCGCCCCCGCAGCTTCCGGCTCTCCACGCGACGCGACGCCGCCGCTGCACCGGAAGCCGCGCCATTCACTGCTCTCTTTTCGAGCGGCCGGGCGCGGCCACCGCGTTCGGGTCTCTCTATTGTCGGCTCCGCATTATCTGCTTATTTAATTACTCGTTCCGCGTTAAGGCGCTTCCGCCTCGTCCACTGCACCTGTCGGACCTTTAGCGGTAAACAAATAGTGCTCTGGAGCGACACTGGCTTTCCAGCAGCCGTTGTGCGAGCGCTAAGAGCCGCTGTGTCGCTGTCAGTCACGGCGTGCACAGTCCACCGGACACCTACTCGCATACCACGCAAGCCGCCTCACAGTGCGACAGCGGAGGGTTTGGTGGCGCACCAACACCACCACCACCACCACCACCACCACCACCACTTCACGCCTTCCCTGTTCTGTGCCGCAAATGGTGCGCGGCACGGGCGACCGGTGATAAGCTTCCATAGGAGTTCACATCCCTCAGACTTCACTTTGTCTTTCCGCGACGTTTATAGGACGACTCTTCTCAAAGTGTACGCTTTCGGAATTTCGACAGTAGACGCCTTTCTTTGGACCGTCTGCCAATGGCTTCGGGGCTACTAAACGATCCTGTGACGCATTCTTCGTTGGGTCTTCCCTATCTATTCTACTAACTCCGCTTGGTGTAAGGATCCTAGATTTATGGATAATTCTCGACAACAGGTCGAACGAGTGTCCTGTTGGCCACTTCAGTCGCAGACGCATAATGTTTCCTTAAGATTCCCCCAATGGCTTTCAGCCTGACATCCGTATTCCTTACAACATTAGTTTAAGTGCTCTTTTCACTTTAGCCGGCCGGAGTGGCCGTGCGGTTCTAGGCGCTACAGTCTGGAACCGAGCTACGGTCGCAGGTTTGAATCCTGCCTCGGGCATGGATGTGTGTGATGTCCTTAGGTTAGTTAGGTTTAATTACTTCTAAGTTCTAGGCGATTGATGACCTCAGAAGCTAAGTCGCATAGTGCTCAGAGCCATTGGAACCATTTTTTTTCACTTTAGATAATTCCGAACCGCTGCTCCTAGGAACTTTACGGTACTCATTGTTCAAAGTTATTCTTCGCCAGTAGCGTAATCGAACAGTAGTGAGTATCTTTTCTTATCTATGCAGGAACCCTTGCATTTATGAGCGCCGATCTAAAAGTTTCCATCACAGGGCATCGCTGCAGCGTATATGTAATCCAGCGCGACTCCCATGACGACATATAAGCGACATGTAGTCAAGGGATTGGTTTGTTCTTCGAATACTCAGGTCCAGCACCTCTGCCGGTCCCTGCACCATTACTCGACCCTCTGTAAATCTTTCTGAGTTATACTACAGCAGTCTGACGTTGCAACTTTCCCGCTGCATCGTCTGCGAACCCCCCCCCCCCCCCCCCCAATGCTATCCACTTGATCATTTATATACACGGAGTTAGGGGCATGGGCACAGATATTGTGATCATTGTAACTGAATATGTATCAACTTCAGAGTGTAAGTTGTTTTCTCTGCATCTGATAGTTTTCCTGCTAAAATAACATTTAATTTACTGCAAGACGGCTTCTGCGCAGCCGTAACCGCACCGCGAAGTGGCCTAATCCTGTCACTACAGGCTAATCTTTTGCCTCCAAATGAGAAACATCTGCACTTATACCTACAACAGCCTGCGTATTGTTAATATCAATGCACATATTACTCTTCTATGGGGCACTCCAGTAATTGCTTTTACATCTCCTGGAGAGACCCGAATGGAGCTGCAGATCTGTTCCGATACTCGGTAACGCTTATTTTATTCACTAAACAAACAGTGCGAAACTGTACAGAATGCCATCGAAAGTCGATCAAAACGCCATAGCTGTGATGCGGTCTCTTCCGTGTCGGTTTAGAAGTCACACATGTACGCAGCCCCCACTGTTAAGTGGTCTCACCAGTGTAGTAAAAGTACAAGGGGACGCAACATTTAAAACCACGGACGTGTTTCTCGAACCCACGATCTCTGTCTTACGAAGCAGTCAGGCGGTCAAGTGCACTGCGTCCCGCAGGTGGAGTGGAAGTTTCCGCGAAGACGAACACTGACCGTCACCCATCAATCTTACTAGTTACACGTGGACGAAACTGGGTGCCTGCAGAGACGCGATGATGCAGGGCACTCAAAAAAGCGAAGTTTGCGATAGGCGTCTGGCTCGATAAGTCTCCGATGACAAACGCTTGCGAAACAAAAAATTCTCCCGTCAGTTTCCAGGAATTCTTCTATCGGTTTTCCGATAATACCATGTGAGTGGCTTCGCTAACCTTGCAGTTACGCTGGCGCCTTTCCATTTGCTGTAGTTTAGCGTTAGCAACGTTTGCTATCGTGATGGAATATCAATGAAGATTCTAGCAGCTTCTCAAGAGAACAGCGTGTGGATTATATTGTAAATGGAAACTACATGAACAACTAAAACGTTTTACTGACGTTACCCCACTAATTTCTCTGTGGATTCTTTGCGGCTAGTTCCAATGTATAAAGAATATGCCTATTTGAATAGATGAAATGCGCCGTGGAAAAAAAGAAAAAGAAGAAAAAAAAATTTTTTCCTTGACAGACTTCCTAATGCTAGAGTAGTTTATAAAGCGAAATTCATAGATGTTAATTATTTTTTTTTTCTTTTTGGTTGCCGGCCGGAGTGGCCGAGCTACAGTCTGGAGCCGAGTGACCGCTACGGTCGCAGGTTCGAATCCTGCCTCGGGCATGGTTGTGTGTGACGTGCTTAGGTTAGTTAGGTTTAATTAGTTCTAAGTTCTAGGCGACTGATGACCTCAGAAGTTAAGTCGCATAGTGCTCAGAGCCATTTAAACCATTTTTTTTTCTTTTTGGTTGTGTTGCTTTAGCAACTGTGACCGTGAAATTACTATGATCACTTAAGAATTGCTCTTTCTTATGTAGATGATGGCAGCTATTGCTAGTCTTGCACAAATGAAATTTTGTTTTCTTTCCTAACTAAAATATGTCACCAAATTATTTAATGTATTTTTAGTGGTATACACAGGCAATCATCGTTGTAATCATTATGTACGTGTATTAAATATTTTGTTTTCATGTGCACAGCAAACAAAGTGGCTCTGAGCACTATGGGACTTAACTGCTGTGGTCATCAGTCCCCTAGAACTTAGAACTACTTAAACCTAACTAACCTAAGGACATCACGCACATCCATGCCCGAGGCAGGATTCGAACCTGCGACCGTAGCAGTCCCACGGTTCCGGACTGAGCGCCTAGAACCGCGAGACCACCGTGGCCGGCAAACAAAGTGTTTACAGTCTGAAAATAACTATTCTGTTAATCACTGCCTTTATAGACCAGTGACGATACCTAAAATAATTGCCGGCCGCGGTGGTCTTGCGGTTCTCGGCGCGCAGTCCGGAACCGTGCGACTGCTACGGTCGCAAGTTCGAATCCTGCCTCGGGCATGGATGTGTGTGATGTCCTTAGATTAGTTAGGTTTAAGTAGTTCTAAGTTCTAGGGGACTAATGACCACAGCAGTTGAGTCCCATAGTGCTCAGAGCCATTTGAACCATTTGAACCTAAAATAATTAAGTGAAACATGTTTGGCTTGGCTACTAAATGTATCAAATAAAATTCATGGTTCCATATAGGTTATTGCTTAATTAACGAGAATTTACTTTATTACATTTTGCACGACTGGCCAACTTCGGCCTTACAGAACATTGTCAGGAGCTATGGGTCCCGAAAACATATATCATATCCGACTATAAGCAACGGACTCAGTAGTTCCGAAAGTGAGAACACACAGACACAAGCGCCAAGTTTAAAATGCAACATTTATGGAATACAGCAATGATCATCGTGGAATCTATTAGCAAGTTCGTACACGCTGTAAGTACACACTTCCGTGGATTGTCGCTGCTGATCGGGAAGCGTTCGCCATCAGTTGTCACCCCTCCTCCTTATCTGACGCTGGGGACGAAAGTCTTTCACCACTATAATTCGATCCCCTAGTCTCCGAATACAGAGCTGTCGCACAAGCGAGCCTCAGCTGATGGCGCGGATACCTCGGCGGTGTGCGACTATAAGAGTTTCTAGGAATGGATTCACACTCCTTCTCTGCCAGAATTTGTTTGCTATTCTTCGTAATCTATACATTATGGAACATAGCTTCATAGGTAGGTGTCATCTTGACGAAAATTCTTGTGATAAAACTTCATACAATTAGGTAAACTAGACAAAGAGACCTGCCTGTTGTTTCTATTTTCCTGCAGAGGTGGAATTGCTGTTAATCTATAGATTGTACCCTCATACCGACAAATGAACTATAATTTAGAGCAACCGTTCTGTGTCATTTTTTATTATGCAAATAATGAGGTCGGGTTTCACAAAGTGACTGAAATTTTTTAAACAAACAGGTACTGTGTTCGAAGTGGAGCATTTTGAATTCCACTGCATTCAAATATGTCCTACAACTCTTTCACATCAATCCACGCTAAAAATTTTGTTGTCATGTGGCTGTCTACATTAGAGTACTTTAGGTAAAGGGACAGCATTACGTATCAGAAATTATTTCGAGTAATTTTTTATCCGCATGCTTTGAAACACACGATTATTTTACATGTAAGTCATTTTCTGAAGGTAGTGTTCTACATTTTCAGTAAATGTCTCCTAGTAGCTACGAGAGGCATGTTTGGCAGCAGGAATCTACATAAACTACAAATAAAAACTGATGAACTAGGTTACATTTCTTAGGAGTATTATTAAAGTTTGGGACTAGTCTTACTCAGTCGTTTGTGCAACGGCAGTTATTTTGCAGATAAGAGGACAGAGCCTGTGCGACACCCGACCACTTGCAGAGCCTGAGTTTCGTCACACAAACAGTACGTCAGAAGAAGCTAGAAATCGGGAGTACCTGGCAGATGACTCGTGGTGCCTGAATTAGTCTTATAAACAAGACAAACCTTCGTAAAATGAGCTCCAGCAGGGGGATTGGAGCTATTTTTATTTTGTTCAGTCTGTCGCAGACAGAAATACGAAAGAGTGATATGTGATTAAGTATCTGTCTGCAAGGGTGGAGTCGACAACTCGCCGGACTTCGGTGAAAGCTTTTACTTCATAGTCGCAACTGGAGGGTGTGTACCAAGCCCCGAGAACAGACCAACGATCGTTAATTCTGCGCATCGCTCCTTCGCTAAATCCGAGGGCCGAGCAGCCAGGCGACGACAAGGACTGCTGATATTTTTTAAAATTTAGGAAATCCGACATACCGATATTTAAAAGAATATCACCGTCAGATCTCTATATATTGATAAAACGTATAGATAAGCTGGCGGAAAACATATCGACTACCTGCCTATAAAAATATTGGCTGCATACTGTAAATATACTGCCAGTTTTAAATCTGTATATTGAAGCATTCATTTATTATTAGACGTACTGCAAATTAACAAGCTAGCAGCCTGTCAACCCCCCCCCCCCTCCCCCCCTCAGAACAATAATTGAAAAGAAAACGATGCACGTTGACGCTTGGCGATAAGCACTTTGCGAGCAATGTTAACTGCATGTAAGTGGCTCTATAAAAGGTGTCTGGTACGCCTATCTTTCGGTTCCGTCACGTATCGGATTTGATCAGAACACCTCATGTCCACAAAAAGAAAACCTATGGAAGTTAAATAAAAATCTCCAAAATATTACTGTAAAAGAAAGACCACATTAAAATACATTACATGAGTGAACTTCCGTTAAACACAGAGCAATAATACGACCGTGAGCTTAAGGCCCATGGTTGGTGACCCGGCCAAGGCACAAACGCAAAGTTCTTACTGAAATTTGACTAAATTATTAAAATAAACTCTCTTATGGGGGGGATTGGTGGTAATCTCACACTTGATTTCAACATCTGGACTTTATTAATGAGCAGTTTTCAGACATTAATGAGCAGTTTTTAAACATTCTGATACAGGGTGTTTCAAAAATGACCGGTATATTTGAAACGGCAATACAAACTAAACGAGCAGCGATAGAAATACACCGTTGGTTGCAATATGCTTGGGACAACAGTACTTTTTCAGGCAGACAAACTTTCGAAATTACAGTAGTTACAATTGTCAACAACAGATGGCGCTGCGGTCTGGGAAACTCTATAGTACGATATTTTCCACATATCCACCATGCGTAGCAATAATATGGCGTAGTCTCTCAATGAAATTACCCGAAACCTTTGACAACGTGTCTGGCGGAATAGCTTCACGTGCAGATGAGATGTACTGCTTCAGCTGTTCAATTGTTTCTGGATTCTGGCGGTACACCTGGTCTTTCAAGTGTCCCCACAGAAAGAAGTCACAGGGGTTCATGTCTGGCGAATAGGGAGGCCAATCCACGCCGCCTCCTGTATGTTTCGGATAGCCCAAAGCAATCACACGATCATCGAAATATTCATTCAGGAAATTAAAGACGTCGGCCGTGCGATGTGGCCGGGCACCATCTTGCATAAACCACGAGGTGTTCGCAGTGTCGTCTAAGGCAGTTTGTACCGCCACAAATTCACGAAGAATGTCCAGATAGCGTGATGCAGTAACCGTTTCGGATCTGAAAAATGGGCCAATGATTCCTTTGGAAGAAATGGCGGCCCAGACCAGTACTTTTTGAGGATGCACGGACGATGGGACTGCAACATGGGGCTTTTCGGTTCCCCATATGCGCCAGTTCCGTTTATTGACGAAGCCGTCCAGCTTCGTCAGTAAACCAAATGCTGCCCACATGCATATCGCCGTCATCAATCCTGTGCCCTATATCGTTAGCGAATGTCTCTCGTGCAGCAATGGTAGCGGCGCTGAAGGGTTGCCGCATTTGAATTTTGTATGGATAGAGGTGTAAACTCTGGCGCATGAGACGATACGTGGACGTTGGCGTCATTTGGACCGCAGCTGCAACACGGCGAACGGAAACCCGATGCCGCTGTTGGATCACCTGCTGCACTAGCTGCGCGTTGCCCTCTGTGGTTGCCATACGCGGTCGCCCTACCTTTCCAGCACGTTCATCCGTCACGTTCCCAGTCCGTTGAAATTTTTCAAACAGATCCTTTATTGTATCGCTTTTCAGTCCTTTGGTTACATTAAACCTCCGTTGAAAACTTCGTCTTGTTGCAACAGCACTGTGTTCTAGGCGGTGGAATTCCAACACCAGAAAAATCCTCTGTTCTAAGGAATAAACCATGTTGTCCACAGCACACTTGCACGTTGTGAACAGCACACGCTTACAGCAGAAAGACGACGTACAGAATGGCGCACCCACAGACTGCGTTGTCTTCTATATCTTTCACATCACTTGCAGCGCCATCTGTTGTTGAAAATTGTAACTACTGTAATTTCGAAAGTTTGTCCGCCTGAAAATGTACTGTTGTCCCAAGCATATTGCAACAAACGGTGTATTTCTATCGCTGCCCGTTTAGTTTTTATTGCCGTTTCAAATATACCGGTCATTTTTGAAACACCCTGTACGTTTGTTAACATCACCAAAATCGAGAGTTGCGTCTCCACGTCTGTCCAGTGCTGCTACCCAGGATCAGGTGGACCTGCGGCCACCTCGCCTAAGCGTTGTCCGTTCAAAAGCTGGTGGAAGGGACGGTTTGCCAACCTAACAGACACAATACTCGTGCCTCCGCGACCTCTCTCGCCTGACTTGCACACTATCTTTGCCAAACATGTCCACGTTTGGGGGTTGGTGCCATCATACCACAGAACCACTCTATTTATGCAATGCTACCACCTTTGACCAAAGCTTTCTGCTACTTCACATATTCATACAGAACAGATCGCATAAGGGAAAGGATGTAGGGAAACAGCACACAGGAAATAAAAAGTTAATGAATAAATAAACACTGCTTGGTCCATTCTCTCCTGCTCGTTACCCACTGATTATTTTCTGCCGAGTAAAAACACTCTCGCTGTAATTCTCGGCTAAATATGGAACAGGACAAGAAGTTCAGTTTGAACTGAAGGCCGAGTCTCGCAGGAGTTCATTTTTATAAGGGTGATTTTTCTTCCTCGACATCGTCAAAATCGTGAGGAAAGCAGTTTCTGAGAGACAGAGAGAGACCAGCACGCTCTTCCCGACAGACGCCAGACAGACGCTTGGAACTGGCGAACCGCGCTCGTTAGTAGGCTGGGGACGAGGTGACGTCAGCTTGGGGCGGAACAGCGGAAACACCTGTTAGGGGGAACAATTCCGACGATTTTGGAAACGCTCTGCGACATATTGTCGGGGCAACAGGAGGTGACGAGACAACCTGCATTTTGGTCTTCCGGGTTTTTGTGTTACATCCAGAAGGCGATTATTAGCGGACGCACGAGGTGTGTCCAGAAAGGAAGTTCCTCTCACCGCAGACAGCTAGCAGGTTACAAACGCGAACAATCGAGCACGTATATGTGTGGGGTGTGGGACACTTTCCGATCACTCTCGGTGTTGCCCTTGTACCAACTGTGATTTTTTTTTCTCCAGCCAACTGCGAGGTTAAGTATTTAATAACCTTCTGAGTACACAAAAAGTAGCGTCGTTTCAGCTTTGCCGTCATCTCTGTCTACCCTGTGGGCCGTAAGCCATCGTCAGGCAGACACAGCTTATTCATACAGGACACGGTTGGAGAACTGATGCAACCTTTTACAAATATTTTTGCAGAGCAGCCATGTAATGGTCAACGGATTTGTTTTTGTGTTCACGAATATATTTTCCATTATGTATGTGTATTCCTTGACAAATGAGTACGTGAATCCGACACGTTCTTGTATTGATGCTTGTGTACTCGTAGCACAGGGCGTCAAACGATCATACTCATTTATTACATTTTTGCTCTATGAAATTCCAGTGCTGCTAGCAGTACTGCAACGAACTGCCGAAAACCGGTAGTCTGAACTGATTTGCCTCCTGCACATTAAACGAGTAACATTTGGCTGTCGGTGAACAAGAAAAGCCGGCCGCGGTGGTCTCGCGGTTCTAGGCGCGCAGTCCGGAACCGTGTGACTGCTACGGTCGCAGGTTCGAATCCTACCTCGGGCATGGATGTGTGTGATGTCCTTAGGTTAGTTAGGTTTAAGTAGTTCTAAGTTCTAGGGGACTAATGACCACAGCAGTTGAGTCCCATAGTGCTCAGAGCCAATTGAACCATTTGAACAAGAAAAGTAAGCTTATTTGGATTAGGCTTATTAATTTGTGCAGTTATTTGGTTTGCGGTAAGTTACTCCTACAATTAAATACTGATTTTCATTAAAAGATGTATCACGTAACGATTATTAATTTATTTGAGCCCTTTGTATTCTGAATGTCTCTATAGAAAGCAAAAGATCAGAAAATTACAGACGAAGATCGAAATTTACAAAGGGAGTGGAAGTTAGACTATTTTCATACAGAAAATTCAAAACAGATCTGCATTTCTACCGAAAAATATAAGCTTAAGGTATTTTTAGCGACAGGAGGTAAACATCAATCTTATCGGCGTTCTTGCCACTTTAAGTTTTGTGCTTTCAAAATAAACCTGCAACAAATGATGGCGGTTTTTATTTTCGCCCCGCACGAACTAACGCCTGGTTTATTTGGCCCAGGCTAGCGTTTTAGTTTGACATGGTTCGTGTAGAGAAAACCAGATTTTTTATGGAAGTCTATTTTATGAAGTCGCAAAATGTGTGTGTTGAGATATACACTGACATTAGCAGCCGTTGTAACAATATTAAGAGCACAAATGATTAAAAATGAATGTTATCGTACAAGTTAGTTAAATGGCGCTTTATAAAACTGTACTTTATCTTGAACTGAAAATTCAGTACCACGTGAAATCCCGCCCTCGCTGTTCCCATGCGTGTCCACAATGGATCAACGGTGGTTACTGGAAGACAATGGGGGAACAGTTTACGCTGTACCACACGCTACAACTGTTCATAGGTGAAATGTCATGTGAGCGTACATCATAGGGAAACAAAGGCACACTTCATACTTCAATAAAGGTTTGTACGTTCCTCACCACATGTGACCATTCGTCATCCTTCTCAAATATCGCACGTGGAGTTGTCTGAAAGATGGACAGTACCTCTGGCACTAAATGGTCCTTTAAAAAAAGTCTTTTACAATCCAGCATCTTTAACTTCGGTACAATTTTTTTTTTCATTTGACCTGTCTTCGAGAAAAAGGCGAAAACTACGATACAATCACATCCAAGTGAACAGTACGTACATTCCTTAGTAACTGGTGAAGTTTTTATTTTTTATTTCTCCTTTTAAATAGGTATGAAATACAAGAAAAAGTAGTGAACAGCAGGAAGTGAAACCAAAGGGTCGTGCCACCTCCCATACGTTCCAATGCTGCACGATGCACGTACACGTAGTTCCCGTAATCAACGACTCAACACACGCACCCAATAAAAGTGTCATCGGTTGGAAACATAGACCCCCGATGTAGTGGATGCTGTTCAGAATACTCGTGATCACGTGTTGCACGAAGGGTAGAGTTCGAGTTATAATTATCATCTATAAAAATAATCCTCGTAATTAATATACTGTTTGTTTGCACTAACATGTCAGCAATATTTTTAGACAGGGAAATGCCGGTGCCATGATAACGTGGCACGTCGCTAGATGCGCCAAGACGAAACGGCGCAGTTCGTTGAAAAAGTGGGGTACAATGAAGGAAATGAGTTTTATGCACTATAAAGGGCGCAACAGTGCAATATTCCGTACTGAGCTGCTGGGAGTGCGATGTGGCGGTGCGCAGTCACGCGGAAGAGCGGCTGAGTGGCACACCGGTGCACCACAGTCGAGGCGAAAATCAGTCACGGGTCAGTTTTCGGCACGTTGAACCACTTTTCGAACATGCCAAATGTCGCCGCCCGCTGCGTTTTGCCACTGCCCTTACCCATTCAGAAAGCCCACCCAACCCAGGTAGCATGGAAGTGCTGCAGCTGTCTCAGGTCAACCCAAACTATTTGTTTTAGCCGTCTCACGACCACGGCGCGTTGCTATGTCCATATGACCCCGTGACAGAGGAGCAAACCGAGCAGTGGAAACTTGTGGAGGCACCACAGTCAGCCGAGAGGGGTGGCCGAGCGGTTCTAGCCGCTACAGTCTGGACCCGCGCGCCCGCTACGGTCGCAGGTTCGAATCCTGCCTCGGGCATGGATGTGTGTGATATCCTTAGGTTAGTCAGGTTTAAGTAGTTCTTAGCTCTAGGGGACTGATGACTTCTCCCATGGTGCTCAGAGCCATTTTGAACCACCACCGTCGCCGGCACGGTGCCACGACAGTTGGGAATTTCGAGGATTGCGCGGTGTTCTCCACACACTCCTAATTTACGTAAAAGAGAGAACGCTCTTGCGATGGCCGCTAACAGAACCCGGAGCGACTGCTTGGGAAGCAACCTTGAAAGGGTCTCAGGCGCACACTACCGAATTCTTGTCACGGTACACTAGGGTGTCAGGACGGAGCGTCCGAGGGCTGCTTTTACTCCACGACACGACAACGGCCCAGTTGATTCTGCACAGAACTCAGTCACACGCACTGTTTCTCTGGGCTATCAGATTTTGTCTCCCCCCCTCCCCCCTCCCTTCCCTCCCACTTTTTCATGTTATGGCACCCAGTTACTTCGTCCTCCACTGACGGAAAAATGCCGCAACATCAAAAAATAGTTAATATAGAGAAATAAAATTTTGAGAATACATTTGTGTAGATAACATATTAAGTGATTAACATTGCAATATCACAGGTTAATGTAACCGTGAGATAATATAATAATAATGTCGTGTGACTAGGGCCTCCCATCAGGTAGACCGTTCGCCGTGTGCAAGTCTTTCGAGTTGACGCCACTTCGGTGACTTGCGCGTCGATGGGCGTGAAACGATGATGATCAGGACAACACAACACCCAGTACCTGAGGAGAGAAAATCTCCGCCCCAGCCGGGAATCGAACCCGGGCCCTTAGGATTGACATTCTCTCGCGCCGACCACTCAGCTACCAGAGTGGACACTGTGAGATAAGACAATAGATATGTGAAATGCTGGTATATTAATAACCAGTGTAACCGTCACAATATCGAATGCAAGCATTCAAAGGTGCATGCACAGTGTTGTACAGGTGCCTGATGTTAGTTCCACGCCTGTTGCACTTGGTCGGTCAACACAGGGACGTTTATTGCTATTTGTGGATGGCGCTGGAGTGGCCGTCCAATTGTGTCCCGTATGTGTTCGATGGGAGACAGGTCTGGCGATCGAGCAGACCAAGACAGCATGTCCACACTCTGCAGAGCGTGGTGCGTTACAACAGCGATAAGTGGGCGAGCGTTATCTTGTTGGAAAACACCTCCTGGATTGCTGCTCATTAATGGAAGCACGACATGTCGAATCACCAGACTGACGAACACATTTTCAATTAGTGTGCGTGAAACAACAACGACAGTGTTCCTGATGTCATACAAAATAGCGCCCCACCGCAGGTGTAGGTCCAGTGTGTGCAGCACGCAGACAGGTTGGTTGCAGGACCACAGCTGGACCACTCCTAACCAACACACGGCCATCACTGGCACGGAGGCACAACCAGCTCTCACCAGGAAACACAATAAATTACTCGCGTGCTGATACTGACTGCAGCCTATCGCGTGCACGACTCACTCAATTGTCTTCACGTTTCCATTTCCTTTGAGTGCCCTTTGCAGGCCGACGTAAAACTGATCCCGATCACACGGGATTGCGTTGCTTGGCCTAGTTGTGCGCCATATTTCTTTATCACGTACAGTTGCCACGCACTTCTACGCATCCTGTGATTTCGCGACTCTCTTGCGTCTTTCGTTGTTCCTACTTTTTTTTAAGTGATTATACTCTACAGATGCGATTCGTCGCACATAAACACCTCTCCACGTTAGTCTACGTTTGGCCCGAATACCGAATCACGAGTCTCAGACGTTAATGTATGCTCGAGATGATTTGGCAAGGCTAGCGCTGTCGATGCAGCAGCGTGCGGATGGCAGAGCCGGTTCTGGTTCGGCCGGGATGACGACTTGTCGAGAAGTCGCAGGCGGCTAATGACCACGGCTTTCGCCTCCCGCCCCGTTCTTCCAGAACGATTTGCACACAGAGCTCGTCCGCCATCCAGCCTCGGGAGTTCCCACAGCGAATGGGAGGCGCAGACACCTCCCCTCCAGAGTCAGAGGTAGCTCATTAATTATTATACGAGGCGTCCGTGCCAGATAGCTTATCGTGACGCTGACTGGCCAATGATTTCACGTTACAGAGCTGCCTTACAAGGAGATGACCTCAGTAGTGAGTGTTAGGCAAATGGAAGCTACTACGACAAACTCTAACCATTCGGGTCACCACTTTAACCACTTTAATTCTCTGAGACGGCAGGGAACTGGGAAAGTCAGTTGTACGAAGTGCACAGTGTCTTGGAAAGTTATACGGTGAATGTTAATGGTTCAAATGGCTCTGAGCACTTGGGACTTATCTTCTGAGGTCATCAGTCCCCTAGAACGTAGAACTACTCAAGCCTAACTAACCTAAGGACATCACACACATCCATGCCCGAGGCACGATTCGAACCTGCGACCGTAGCGGTCACGCAGTTCCAGACTGTAGCGCCTAGAACTGATCGGCCACCCCGGCCGGCATACGGTGAATGTAAATACGAGTAAACAGATGTTTATGGATTGAAGTCCTATTAAGACGGGCGATGTTGACGGAGTTGAGGACTCTGAAAATAGTAGACGAGTTAGAGGAAAAGCTTTCTCGAAAAATTGCACTTTGTTTACATGGAACGTAAATTTTAAGTGTTAGAAAGTCGTTCGTGAAAGTACGTCTTGGGAGTCAAGCTTTTTACGGAAGCGAAACGTGGGCCATAAACGGAGCGGACAACGCGTGAAGAGAAGCTTTGCAGATGTGGTACTACTGAAAAATAGAGAAGATTAGGTGGGTAGGTCGTACAATCAGTAAACATCTGCGGAATCGAATGGGGGAGAAAACAGTTTTATGGCACAAGTTGATCAAAACAAAGGATGTGTTGATAGGACTCATCCTTAAAGAACATTACATTTGGTAATGCGGGGAAGCCTGGGGATAAAAATCCGAGAGACCAGTTCGAGTGAATGTAGTGTGGAGCAGTTATGGACAGATGAAGTGACTGACAGACTAAGATCTTTGACCAGGAAGGCGTTGTTGCCATGGTAAGAATGGGCATGTTTTGGCAAAAAGCATCTACTTAGATGGGACCACAGTCCCTAGTTTATGGAGAGACCTAATTTTTCCAGCTGACCATTTCCAATTTCTGAAAGAAGGCTGTACCCATAAAGTATGTTTCTGCCGCTCGCTAAAAAACGTGGCTACTTCCTGGCGCGAAGGGGGGGTCACAGCCTTGCCCCCACTATACACATGCGCCAGCCTCTCTGTCCTCGTCGTCCCAGCTTCTAACATGACAATGCACAGCGTTTTAAGACCTTCCCACAATCTGCACAAAGGCTCAGTTTACATCAGTCTCTCTTAAATGGCTTCCTCCACCCACTTTCTGCCGACTGGTGGCCTTAGAAATGGACTGCCACTTGGCCCAGGTAAAGCGTTTTGCCAACTATCTGTCTGGTCTCCCACAGTAAACAGGACGAGGAGAGTGCTCCGGCCAGAAGCCCCTCTGCAGGTACAGCCCACAGAGCGCTGCCTCCCAGAATCACTCACACACTCTGGTCACTTCACTCAGCATTTATGGCCCCAACTCATCTCTGTCGCCTGCACTTTGGCCCTTCAGGTACAAGTTCTCTATAGGTTACATACAGGGTGTTCCAAAGAGGTACGGCCAAACTTTCAGGAAACATTCCTCAGACACAAAGAAAGAAAATATGTTATGTGGACATGTGTCCGGAAACGCTTGCTTCCCACGTTACAGCTCATTTTATTACTTCTCTTCAATTCGCATTAGTCATGGAATGGAAACACACAGCAACAGAACGTACCAGCGTGACTTCAAACACTTTGTTACAGGAAATGTTCGAAATGTCCTCCGTTAGCGAGGATACATGCACCCACCCTCCGTCGCATAGAATCCCTGTGTGCTGATGCAGCCCTGGAGAATGGCGTATTGTATCACAGCCGTCCACAATACGAGCACGAAGAGTCTTTACATTTGGTACCGGGATTGCGTAGACAAGAGCTTTCAAATGCCCCCATAAATGAAAGTCAAGAGGGTTGAGGTCAGGGAAGCGTGGAGGCCATGGAATTGGTCCGCCTCTACCAATCCATCGGTCACCGAATCTGTTGTTGAGAAGCGTACGAACACTTCGACTGAAATGTGCAGGAGCTCCATCGTGCATGAACCACATGTTGTGCCGTACTTGTAAAGGCACATGTTCTAGCAGCACAGGTAGAGTATCCCGTATGAAATCGTGATAACGTTCTCCATTGAGCGTATGTGGAAGAACATGGGGCCCAATCAAGACATCACCAACAATGCCTGCCCAAACGTTCACAGAAAATCTGTGTCGATGACGTGATTGCACAATTGCGTGCGGATTCTCGTCAGCCCACACATGTTGATTGTGAAAATTTACAGTTTGATCACGTTGGAATGAAGTCTCATCCGTAAAGAGAACATTTGCACGGAAATGAGGATTGACACATTGTTGGATGAACCATTCGCAGAAGTGTACCCGTGGAAGCCAATCAGCTGCTGATAGTGCCTGCACACGCTGTACATGGTACGGAAAAACTGGTTCTCCCGTAGCACTCTCCATACAGTGGCGTGCTCAACGTTACCTTGTACAGGAGCAACTTCTCTGACGCTGACATTAGGGTTATCGTCAACTGGACGAAGAATTGCCTCGTCCATTGCAGGTGTCCTCGTCGTTCTAGGTCTTCCCCAGTCGCGAGTCATAGGCTGGAATGTTTCGTGCTACCTAAGACGCCGATCAACTGCTTCGAACGTCTTCCTGCCGGGACACCTTCGTTCTGGAAATCTGTCTCGATGCAAACGTACCGCGCCACGGCTACTGCCCCCTGCTAATCCATACATCAAATGGGCATCTGCCAACTCCGCATTTGTAAACATTGCACTGACTGCGAAACCACGTTCGTGATGAACACTAACGTGTTGATGCTACGTACTGATATGCTTGATGCTAGTACTGTACAGCAATGAGTCGCATGTCAACACAAGCACCAAAGTCAACATTACCTTCCTACAATTGGGCCAACTGGCGGTGAATCGAGGAGGTACAGTACAGTACATACTGGTGAAACTAAAATGAGCACTAACATGGAAATTAAGCGTTTAGGGACACATGTCGACGTAACATCGTTTCTTTATTTGTGTGTGAGGAATGTTTCCTGAAAGTCTGGCCGCACCTTTTGTAACACCCTGTATACAGTTATATGAACATTCTGCCCGTACCGAAGCCTTGCTGCGCTCCCTGTGAGAGACTACTGGGGCTCTGAAATCGTGGCCAGAGCGCGTGTGTCGAACGCCGGCGACTCGCCGCAGGGTTACATAAGTGGGCGCCCGCATTCGGAGCAGATCAGATCAGAGCAGAGTGCGTAGCGTTTTCCCCTGACATTTAGCGCTGCAGACCCAGGCCGGTGCACGTTCCGCCCCCCCCCCCCCCCCCCCACCTCTTTCCAGGCAGTACGCGTACCTCTAGCCACACACACACACGTGGACCGCGCACGCTCCCCTACCTGCCGCTGCTACGCCGAGTTCTGAACCGGCGTGGCGGGCGGCGCAAGGCGGAGCTCACGGCCGCAGTTTACGGCTGTAAGCGAGCTGTCACTCCGTCAACTGGGCAACCTGCCGCACGGCAGCGGTCCTTCGGCTGGTCACGGCTGCGCGCTAACCACCACCCACGCGAGAGACGCGACACGCGACGTCTTCCTCCCGGCATCAGCTGGCAGACTCGCACCAGTTCTCTGCACTGCTGCACCAACAAAACAGTCTTCATAAGGATCGCCGAACACTCAGAGACCCAAGTCAGTACAAAGCGCCTACACCGCGGAGTTACTGAGATCCTTGGAAGAACACGATATTCCACCTAGCAGGCGATATATATGAGACGGGGCAAATATCTTCAGACTTCAAAACGAATGTTGTTGTTGTTGCTGTGGTCTTCAGTCCTGAGACTGCTTTGATAAAGCTCTCCATGCTACTCTATCCTGCCGGCCGCGGTGGTCTCGCGGTTCTAGGCGCGCAGTCCGGAACCGTGCGATTGCTACGGTCGCAGGTTCGAATCCTGCCTCGGGCATGGATGTGTGTGATGTCCTAAGGTTAGTTAGGTTTAAGTAGCTCTAAGTTCTAGGGGACTAATGACCACAGCACTTGAGTCCCATAGTGCTCAGAGCCATTTCAACCATACTCTATCCCGTGCAAGCTTCTTCATCTCCCAGTACTTACTGCAGCCTACATCCTTCTGAATCTGCTTAGTGTAGTCATCTCTTGGTCTCCCTCTACGGTTTTTACCCTCCACGCTGCCCTCCAGTACTAAATTGGTGATTCCTTGATGCCTCAGAACATGTCCTACCAACCGATCTCTTCTTCTAGTCCAGTTGTGCCACAAACTCCTCTTCTCCCCAATTCTATTCAATACCTCCTCATTAGTTACGTGATCTACCCATCTAATCTTCAGCATTCTTCTGTAGCACCACATTTCGAAAGCTTCTATTCTCTTCTTGTCCAAACTATTTATCGTCCATGTTTCACTTCCATACATGGCTACACTCTATACAAATACTTTCAGAAACGACTTCCTGACACTTAAATCTATACTCGATGTTAACAAATTTCTCTTCTTCAGAAACACTTTCCTTGCCATTGCCAGTCTACATTTTATATCCTCTCTACTTCGACCATCATCAGTTATTTTGCTCCCCAAATAGCAAAACTCCTTTACTACTTTAAGTATCTCATTTCCTAATCTAATTCCCTCAGCATCACCCGACTTAATTCGACTACATTCCATTATCCTCGTTTTGCTTTTGTTGATGTTCATCTTAAATCCTTGTTTCAACACACTGTCCATTCCGTTCAACTGCTCTTCCAAGTCCTTTGCTGTCTCTGACGGAATTACAATGTCGTCGGCGAAACTCAAAGTTTTTATTTCTTCTCCATGGATTTTAATACCTACTCCGAACTTGTCTTTTGTTTCCTTTACTGTTTGCTCAATAATTCCAAGCCGGCCGGTGTGGCTGCGCGGTTCCTTGGCGCTTCAGTCTGGAACCGCGTGAGCGCTACGGTCGCAGATTCGAATCCTGCCTCGGTAATGGATGTGTGTGATGTCCGTAGGTTAGTTAGGTTTAAGTAGTTCTAAGTTCTAGGGGACTGATGACCACAGATGTGAAGTCCCATAGTGCTCAGAGATATTTGAACCAATAATTCCCATTACAATGAACTCAGCTGCTGACAACTGTCAATACGAATATCAGCTTAATGGCTTTACGGCCGCACTGCCTTTTCATCTTATAAAATTATGACAATGAACCGGCTTTTCGGCCGACTTCTAGCAGCACTGCATGTCTTTCCTGAGGAAGGCCGCTGAAACTCTGCCAAAACACCGGTTCGTTTTAATAATTTAGTATTATAAATCTTTCATAAGATGAAGAGGATTTTGAACCCAGAAGGATTTTGATGAGACACACTGCCTGCGGAAGCTCACGTACCTACAACAGTTCAGTAAGCCCTGGTCGTAAAATACTGGCACAAAATACTTACACAAGAATGGAAAAACTATAGAAGTCGACCTTGGGGAACGCGAGGTAATACCGACTCTACGACTTATCCAAGGAAAGGCAAACCTACGTTTATAGCATTTGTAAATTCAGAGAAACTTTTTGACAGTGTTGACTGAAATACGCTCTCAGAAATTAGGAATGTAGTACACGTGAAATACAGAGAGCGAAAGGCATTTACAACGTTTACAGAACCCAGACGGCAGCTACAGGAGTCGAAGGATATGAAAGGGAAGCAGTGTTTCGAGTGGGAGAGGGACAGGATTACAGCCTATCCTCGATGTTATTGAGCCTGCAAAACGAGCAAGCAGTAAAATAATCCAAAGAGAAATGTGAAAAGTGAGTTAAAATTCAGGGAGAAGAAAGCAAAATTTTTGGTTTGGTGATGACACTGTTATTCCACCTGGGACAGCAAAGGTCCTGGATCGGCATTTAAACGGAATTGTCAGTGTAATGAAAAGTGGCTATAAAATGAAAATCAATAAAACCAAAACAAGGGTAACGGGGATGTAGTCGAATTAAATGGGACAAGGCTGCGCGAATTTGTTATTCGCAAAGGAAAATAATTGAAACAGCCCGTAGTAGAAACTATGTAAGACGCATATGGGCAATACCATGATAAGCGTTTTTCATCATCATCATCATCATTTAAGACTGATTATGCCTTTCAGCGTTCAGTCTGGAGCGTAGTTCCCCTTATAAAATTCCTCCATGTTCCCCTATACAGTGATAACATTGGTGCCTCTTCTGATGTTAAACCTATTACTTCAAAATCATTCTTAACCGAATCCAGGTACCTTCTCCTTGGTCTGCCCCGACTCCTCCTACCCACTACTGCTGAACCCATGACTCTCTTGGCTAACCTTGCTTCTCCCATGCGTGTAACATTACCCCACCATCTAAGACTGTTCGCCCTGACTGCTACATCTATAGAGTTCATTCCCAGTTTTTCTTTGATTTCCTCATTGTGGACACCCTCCTGCCATTGTTCCCGTCTACTAGTACCTGCAGTCATCCTAGCTACTTTCATATCCGTAACCTCAACCTTGTTGATAAGGTAACCTGAATCCACCCAGCTTTCGCTCCCATACAACAAAGTTGGTCGAAAGATTGAACGGTGCACAGATAACTTGGTCTTGGTACTGACTTCCTTCTTGCAGAAGAGAGTAGATTGTAGCTGAGCGCTCACTGCATTAGCTTTGCTACACCTCGCTTCCAGTTCTTTCACTACGTTGCCATCCTGTGAGAATATGCATCCTAATTACTTGACACCGTCCACCTGTTCTAACTTTGTTCCTCCTAATTGGCACTCAATCAGTTTATATCTCTTTCCCACTGACTTTACTTTCGTTTTAGAGATGCTAATCTTCATACCATAGTCCTTACATTTCTGATCTAGCTCTGAAATATTACTTTGCAAACTTTCAATAGAATCTGCCATTAGAACTAAGTCATCCGCATTTGCGAGACTGCTTATTTTGTGTTCACATATCTTGATCTCACCCAGCCAGTCTATTGTTTTCAACATATGATCCATAAATAATATGAACAACAGTGGAGACAGGTTGCAGCCTTGTCTTACCCCTGAAACTACCCTGAACCATGGACTCAATTTACCGTCAACTCTAACTGCTGCCTGACTATCTATGTAAAGACCTTTAAAAATGCTTGCAAAAGTTTGCCTCCTATTCCATAATCACGTGGAACAGACAATAAGTTCTTCCTAGGAACCCGGTCATATGCCTTATCTAGAACTATAAAACATAGATACAATTCCCTGTTCCACTCGTAACACTTCTCCATTATTTGCCGTAAGCTAAAGATCTGGCCCTGACAACCTCTAAGAGGCCTAAACCCACACTGATTTTCATCCAATTTGTCCTCAACTAATACTCGCACTTTCCTTTCAACAATACCTGAGAAGATTTTGCCCACAATGCTGATCAAAGAGATACCTCTGTAGTTGTTACAATCTTTTCTGTGTCCATGTTTAAAGATTGGTGTGATTACTGCTTTCGTCCAGTCTGATGGAACCTGTCCCGACTCCCAAGCCCTTTCAGTTATCCTGTGTAGCCATTTAAGACCTGACATTCCACTGTATTTGACGAGTTCCGACTTAATTTCATCCACCCCAGCCGCTTTATTCCACTGCAATCTGTTGCCCATTTTCTCCACTTCCTCAAATGTGATCCTATTTCCATCATCATTCCTGTCCCACTGTACATCGAAATCTGAAACATTACTGATCGTATTTTCACTTACATTGAGAAACTCTTCAAAATATTCTCTCCATCTGCCCGAGGCATCCACAGGATTTACCAGCAGTTTTCCTGACCTGTCCAAAATACTTGTCAATTCCTTCTTACCTCCCTTTCGAAGACTGATAATTACACTCCTGAATGGTTTTCCAGCAGCTTGACCGAAGGTCTCCAACCTGTTTCCAAAGTCTTCCCAAGATTTCTTCTTGGATGCTGTAATTATCTGTTTGGCTTTGTTTCTTTCTTCAACATAACTTTCTCTGTCTACATGAGTTCTAGTATGTAGAAATTTTTGATATGCCTTCTTTCTCCTTTTACAAGCTGCCTTGACTGTGTCATTCCACCAAGCTGTTCGCTTCATCCTACCTTTACACACTACTGTTACAAGACATTCTTTGGCCACTTCTAATACCTTGTCCATTCCTCTTCCAGTGACTGCAATTGATTACATTCAACTAACTGGTACCTTTCTGAGATCACTGTTATGTACTTGTGCCTGATTTCCTTATCCTGAAGTTTCTCCACTCTTATCCTCCTACACATGGACCTGACCTCCTGCACTTTCGGCCCTACAATATCAATTTCACTTCAGATTAAATAGAATCCCCTGAATACACGTGTGTCCTTCACAGCCTTCCTGAATTCCTGATCTGTTATTATATAGTCAATGACAGATCTGGTTCCCCTGCCTTCCCAAGTATACCGGTGAATGTTCTTATGTTGAAAAAAGGAGTTTGTAATTACTAAGCCCATGCTGGCACAAAAATCCAAGAGTTGTTTCCCGTTCCTGTTGGCCTCCATATCCTCTCCAAATTTACCCATAGCCTTTTCATACCCTTCTGTTCGATTTCCAATCCTGGCATTAAATCACCCACGAGCAGAACACTGTCCTTGCCCTTTACTCTAACAACTACATCACTGAGTGCGTCATAAAAACTATCCATCTCATCTTGATCTGTCCCTTCACAATGCGAATACACTGACACAATCCTAATTTTCTTGTTAGACACTGTCAAGTCTATCCACATCAGTCGTTCGTTTACATACCTTATTGCAACTACGCTGGGTTCCATTTCTTTCCTGATGTAAAGCCCTACACCCCATTGTGCTATTCCTGCTTTGACTCCTGACAGGTAGACCTTGTATTCTCCCACATCCTCTTCTTTCTCACCCCTTACCCGAATGTCACTAATAGCTAAAACGTCCAACCCCATCTTACTTGCAGCCTCTGCCAGCTCTACCTTCTTCCCAGAGTAGCCCCATTGATATTAATAGCTCCCCATCTCGTTACCATTCGTTTGCCAAGTCGTATCTTAGGAGTCCCTGGTTTGTCAATTAGACGTGGGACTCCGTCACCTCCAAAGGTCCGAGGCATTTTGCTCTGATTGTTGCCAGTATCATATTTATAGTACCAGGGAAGCAGGTTGCTAGCCTTACTTACCCTGGGTCCGATTGAGTTTTCCCCTAACGGTTGAGGGACAAACCGGTGGATTTGGTAGTCTTTGCCGTCTGAGCACAAAGGTGACCACGACTCAGAATATGTCCGAGATGCCCAGCCTTATTCCAAAGTAACTGGTATCCCGACTGTTGGGACCACTTACTTGGCCACTCATACGTTGCCCGTGGTTCATGAACTAGGACATGATACCAGGAACCCACACCATGAACCAGCGATAAATTTTCTAACACTGAGAATAAATGTAGGTTTTATGTAGTCTATTCCGTATGTATTTATCTCGGGTTTAACTCTGTACAGAGCACAGACTTTAAAAGTTCCACAAGGAGAGAACGGAAGCTTTTGAAGGCGCTGCTACAAAGAGGCGTATCGCCAGTCGCTCTTTCAACGTACCTTTCGCGAGTGGAATCGCGAAGGGAGGGAAGTGGCCCGGTGCAGGAAGTACCCTCTGCCACACTCCTTAATGCGCGTTGCGAGTACAGATGTTGGTGCAGAAGCAAAAGAAACGGCCTCGACTGCCACAAGTCGCGGTCGAGGATACCAAACGTTTTGCAAGTTACCGATGCCTACTTTGTTGGGCACCCCTAATGTTGCCATTACCTACTAGTTCGTGCAAGTGAAAAATGCTTTACAGAAAAAGTAAAACTCTCCGTATTTTCCATATGCCCTACAACCATAGAAAACGTTCAAATATTTAATCGTAATGTACTGAATTATTCAAGTCAAGTCAGCAACATTCTTGAACAGTACTGTACAAAGTCCGCCAGAAAAATGTATACACTCTTTGTGGGGAGTACCGGCAGGCACTGTTTCTCTAATAAAAGCCCTTTTTTTAACCTTTAAAATTATTCAACTTTATTGACTTGGTTTTAAAAAAACTAAGTGAACATTCGTTATCCTGAACAACAAGATCCTCAATATAGTTTGTTAATGAAAGTTCCTCAAGTATTACTTTAACAGATCAAAGAACAGCTCTCAGAATCAATTTACAATGCTTAAAACTCAAAATCCCTTTTTAAGCAAAGGAAAAAATACAAATTGCATAATGCAATGTTAAATAAATATTATAATGTCACATGGCAATACTAAAATTTTCGTACATACCACCTGTGATCTCTAAAGGCAATAAAATATTGATTACAAAATTTTTAACTAAAACAACTTAAATGATATAAAATCTCGTTACTATAAACGTACACTCAAACCCCGTAGCCTCTGCGATGCGCACCGTATCACAAAATATTCTCCTTCCTTTTAAACACTTTACACCATAAATCTCCCAAAGTGTGGTGAATACTACATAAACCGCCCTAAATGTGATCAATACTGCACCCAACGGATTATGACAAATAATTAAGCATAGATTTTATAATTAACCAGGTATGTAATCTTGACCACTTAAAATAAAAATAACATAAATCAACCCTTAATCTCAATGATTACATCCGTTCAAAAAATATTCAATACACAGCTTTTGATTTCGTCGTGGTCGTGCGATGTTGTGCACCGTGCTCTCCTTCAGGATCACATGTGGCACAGGAAAGATTTTCTACGATGTAAAAAAACGTTAACAGGGCGCAACCGACTTACACAAATTGCACACTGAGATTACATGTCGATGTCGATGCGACTCGTAAATCTTAAAACGGGCGAGGGAGTAGATGCGGTACTCTGAATACTTCGACTATACCACACCTTACGCCGGCCGCTGTGGCCGGGGGGTTGTAGGCGCTTCAGTCCGGAACCGTGCTGCTGCTACGGCCGTAGGCTATAAACCTGCCTCAGGGATGGTTGTGTGTGATGTCCTTAGGTTAGTTAGGTTTAAGTAGTTCTAAGTCTAGGGGACTGATGACTTCAGATGTTAAGTCCCATAGTGCTCAGAGCCATTTGAACAGCACCGCACCAAACAACAGTACGGTGGGGTACACAGGAGACAAATCAACAACTGTTGCAAGGCAACCTCAGCAAGGCAGTAAGAAAATATTTGAGACTTTAAACTCTTGGGAGGGCCACAGCAAACCACAGAATAACGTCCCAAGCTAAATTATAAAAATACTGTCGGCGATTACGCCAAGACAAGTAGAATCGTAAAATACCATAAAAAGTGAACTGCAATTAAGCCGATTCATGAGCGTCCAACTGAAAAGCTCCACAGCCAACGTTTCCCTTACTACAAACACTTAACAGGATCTCCAAAGTTCACTCGTAGACACTACCAGAGTGCCAATTACTCGTTATAATTGCAGATAACAAGTTTAATACATTGAGGGCCGACTTAGGTTTTTTAATAAGATAAGCAATGATTCGGTCCTTCACTTGGTTCCACCTTTGATCCAAAACAGTCATTTACTTTAAAGCAGCTAAATAGATTATAATACCGATATCAACTCTCTCCTCCCAAGCGCTCTAACTGGAGAATGTAGAACCGAAACAAACCTTACACCACTCACATGTCTGATGTACGCGCGACTAACGTGCACTTTTTTAGACTTCTTATGTTTACTCATACACCAAACTTGCCGTAATTCTTCGTCGGATCCAAGGACAGAACCAAGGAATCACTTTTCAGCCGTTGAGTGAACACAGGATGATCAGCAGCGGGACAACACCGGCCCTCCAAATTAGCATCTTAAGCCGACGATGTGCCGTCCCCAAGCGACTGCTCCTGCGAGGCCCGCCGGCCAAGCGGCCCTGCCCTCCGACACCGACGTCGCTCCTCCCGCACAGTCCAGAGCTACCTTCCAGCATCCCCCTTCTTCCTGGTTCTCTCCGCCTCGAGGCGCGCTGGAAGCCAACTCGCCAAAGATATTCGGCGGCCAGAGACTCCAATCCGATCTCGATATTGACATCGCGGCGAATACTGAGAAGGCGGGTGGTCTCAAAAAACAAAAAAATTTAAATAGCGAGCCGTTCCGGCTCAGTTGTTAAGTACGATGAGGGTGTACGCCAGTCCGACGATCACCACTTATTCTGTTAGCAAGATCTCTAATTACCCGTCTACAATGGGCGGCACACCCGTCATGCAGGTAGCAAAGGACTGACTTGTGTCCAGTGGGATCTCTTCCAACAAGTGTGGGAGCACATGTCGTAGGTAGGATTATTCAGAGTGCCAGAAAACAACAATGCGATTTGTTCAAAATGTTCAAATGTGTGTGAAATCTTATGGGATTTAACTGCTAAGGTCATCAGTCCCTAAGCTTACACACTACTTGACCTAAATTATCCTAAGGACAAACACACACACCCATGCCCGAGGGAGGACTCGAACCTCCGCCGGGACCAGCCACACAGTACACGACACAAAGCGATTTTGTTATGTGTCTGCACCACACACTCACAGACCGGTATTGTTGTTTATCTACTTCTCTCAGGCAGACAGAGTTATCAGCTAACCGGTAATGAATACCGTAAAGATAGATTTGCTTGCGGTCTGTAAAAGATGCTTCATCCGGCTACAAGATCTTCCTTTGGAATGCCGCATAAATTTCTAGTGTTCGTTGACACAATTCGGAGAACGTACGTGTTGTGTCGTTGAAGTCCTCCTCGAATGCACTTTCTAGTGCCACAGACAAAAATATCGATTTCTATTTATAAAAAAAAAGTCGATCTAAAAATTTGCCAGTTAATAACTTTAAAAATCAGTTTCACACGTTAGAATTTATTTCACGTTGTCTACTATAAACTCGCAAAAATTTCACCTCGATTTATTTATTCGTTCTAGATATATTGGGGGTTGTCTGTCTCAGCAGCTTCTCCCACTATAAGAAATAACACGTCCAAACCCGCAGCCGAATTTCTCGAGATGACCTCGACACGACAATTTCGCGTGCAGCATCAATCCTCCACATACAAACAACAAAGTATCACTTGCGATTCAGACCGGGAAAGCCACAAAGAAAACTGCACAAATTAGAGTAATGGCACGAATCCTCTGAGACGAAGTCGTCTGAGGATCGTAGAGGCCCCAGAGTGCACGTCTGAGCCGGTCGGTGTGGCCGAGCGGTTGTAGGCGCTTCACTCTGGAACCGCGTGACTGCTACAGTCGCAGGTTCGATCCTGCCTCGGGCATGGATGTGTGTGATGTCCTTAGGTTAGTTAGGTTTAAGTAGTTCTAAGTTCTAGGCGACTGGTGACCTCAGAAGTTAAGTCCCGTAGTGGTCAGAGCCATTTGAACCATTTTTGCACGCCGGAAGACGCGACGCCTGCGCAGACACGTCGCCACGGCGTGTGGACCGGCCACGGCGAATGTGACGGAGCGCGCGCCTGCCGGCCCCCGGCACGCGCCTTCGGCTTAAAGCCGCGCCGATTTCTCCGAGACGAGCGCCGAGCTGCCCCGAGCTGCAGCTGTGACGGCACGCGTCCGCAGTGAGTCAGCGCCGAGGAACGGGTTGCCTGCCGGAGTGGAACAGTTAGGCCGCGCAGAGCCGCTTTCCTGCCGGCCCGCAAAACACCCCGTGACGTCACACCTGCCGGCGCGCACACAGTCCGAGGTCGGCCGCAGGGAAGACGAGGACGCAGGAGCTACAGGCCGGAATGGACAATCTGTGGGCGCTCGATGGCAAACTCAGAAGCTGTCTGCAGTCACACGTACACGCGGCACGGAGCTGTGCGCCGCAAGCGGCCAAAATCTTTCAGATCACGGTGTGTAGCTTATAGACTTTCCCAGGACGATTAACGCTCACGTTGGCGAGGCCGAGGTAACTGTTACATCCAGCCAATAGGACGAAAGAGCCGTTTATAAAACCACAAGGTTTAGTTAAGGGAAAGCGGAACACTCAAAGAAAAATGCCGCCTTCACCTATGAATGGAAGTTATCTCGCGTTTACGCTGAAGGTGGAGTGTCCCCGCCAGACACCACACTTGCTAGGTGGTAGCCTTTAAATCGGCCGCGGTCCGCTAGTATAGGTCGGACCCGCGTGTCGCCACTATCAGTGATTGCAGACCGAGCGCCGCCACACGGCAGGTCTAGCCTAGAGAGACTCCCTAGCAATCGCCCCAGTTGTACAGCCGACTTTGCTAGCGATGGTTCACTGTCAACATACGCTCTCATTAGCCGAGACGACAGTTTAGCATAGCTACGTCATTTGCTACGACCTAGCAAGGCGCCATATTCTTAAAGAATGTATTCTGAACATATAATATTGTGAATCATGTACCGTCAAGAGCGACGTCGATCATTAATGGACTAAAGTTAAATATTAAACTAATAACGTCCGCTTTCTGAATTCTAATTCCTAGTCATGTTCCAGACCTCACGTCAGTATACTTCTTCCCTCCTCACGCCAGCCTGCGTGACCTGAAACGCGTGCATTTCGGCCTCCTCTAGTATCACGGTGTTGACACTCCTGCCAACACAACAGAAGGAGCGGTGTTAGTGGTTAAAATTCTTCCGGCTACTGTTGGTGAACCGTCATCATTAGATAGGTAGCAATTCAGACAAAGCAAGACAGGGAGACTGCTTATCAAATCATTTTGTTGTGCCGCATTGGTGACTTCCTGGTTGTTGTTTATATTCCTCAACCACCATAACTGCGTATTTACTTCCTTGATGGCGGGAAGCCACGAACCAGTCTTCTGTATTGAAGTTAGGTTCCATCTTGGAAATCTCAATCGCTTCTCGAATTTTCCTTCTATAAATGTTAGTTTCTTTGGTTAGCGCACGTAAATTGTTGAAATCGATATTGTGGTTGCTGTTCTCCTCATGTTCCGCAACAACAGATTTCATATGTCGTTTTGACAGCGTGTGGCGTTCGTACTGTCTAATATTGTATTTTACAGTTCTTCCCGTTTTACCTGTATGCACTCTGCCACATGTCACTTCAAAGACTCCCGCAGTGTGAAGATAACCAGGTGCATTTATTTTGCATCCTTCATTTTTTACTTACTGAAGAATGTGGTCTGTGTACCTTTTTGGGAGGAATGCTGCTGATATGGTCAGTAGCTCCAGAAACTAGCGGTAACATAATGGACTGAGAAGGCGGTTCCTTGTGCTGCTTGTTAGTGTAATTACACTACTGGCCATTAAAATTGCTACACCACGAGAAATTTAACCGACAGGAAGAAGACGCTGTGATATGCAAATGATTAACTTTTTAGAGCATTCACACGAGGTTGGCGCCGGTGGCGACACCTACAGCGTGCCCACACGAGGAAAGTTTCCAACCAATTTCTCATACACAAACAGCAGTTGACCAGCATTACCTGAGGAAACGTTGTTGTGATGCCTCGTGTAAGGAGGAGAAATGCGTACCATCACGTTTCCGAGTTTGATAAAGGTCGGATTGCAGCCTATCGCGATTGTGGTTTATCGTATCTTGACATTGCTGCTCGCGTTGGTCGAGATTCAATGACTGTTAGCAGAATATGGAATCGGTGGATTCAGGAGGGTAATATGGAACGCTGTGCTGGATCCCAACGGCCTCGTATCAGTACCAGTCGAGATGACAGGCATCTTATGGGCATGGCTGTAATGGATCGTGCAACCACGTCTCGATCCCTGAGTCAACAGATGGGGACGTTTGCAAGACAACAACCATCTGCACGAACAGTTCGACGACGTTTGCAGCAGCATGGACTATCAGCTCGGAGACCATGGCTGCGGTTACCCTTGACGCTGCGTCACTGTCAAGGAGCGCCTGCGATGGTGTACTCGACGACGAACCTGGGTGCACGAATGGCAAAACGTCATTTTTTCGGATGAATCTAGGTTCTTTTTAGAAGCATCATGATGGTCGGATCCGTGTTTGGCGACATCGCGGTGAATGCACATTGGAAGCGTGTATTCGTCATCGCCATACTGGTGTATCACCCGGTGTGATGGTTTGGGGTGCCATTGGCTACACGTCTCGGTCACCTCTTGTTCGCGTTGACTGCACTCTGAACGGTGGACGTTAGATTACAGATGTGTTATGACCCGTGGTTCTACCCTTCATTCGATCCCTGCGAAACCCTACGTTTCAGCAAGGTAATGGACGACCGCATGTTGCAGGTCCTGTACGGGCCTTTCTGGATACAGAAAATGTTCGACTGCTGCCTTGGCCAGCACATTCTCCAGATCTCTCACCAATTGGAAACGTCTGGTCAATGGTGGCCGAGCAACTGGCTCGTCACAATACGCCAGTCACTGCTCTTGACGGGTATCGTGCTGAAGCTGCACGGCCAGCTGTATCTGTAAACACCATCCAAGCTCTGTTTGACTCAATTCCCAAGCGTATCGAGGCCGTTATTAAGGCCAGAGGCGGTTGTTCTGGGTACTGATGTCTCAGGATCTATGCACCCAAATTGCGTGGAAATGTAATCACATGTCAGTTTTAGTATAATATATTTGTCCAATGAATACCCGTTTATCATCTGCATTTCTTCTTGGTGTAGCAACTTTAATGGCCAGTAATGTGTAAATCCGTTTTTATCGGCCGGAGACTTGAACCGCATTGCTCCGGTTAGGAATCCAATTGCAGTGAAAGTAATATTTTGATCGGTCGCCAGATGGTTTGTCGTGTGATCCTGAAGCAGTGTTAGTAGGCACGTTTCCTTAAGATCTGTCAGCGACGTCAGGGAGACGACGGAGTAACAACGTGGCGCACATGTGGCGGCCCAAAGGTTACGGTTCCGAGCTCAGGAACTGAGAGCGAGGCCGTCAGTTTCGGACTCGTCCGAAAAGACAAGGCGGAGACACTGTCAGAGTGAGGCTTTGCCCAAAGTAGACCTCACCGGAAATCTTAACAGAGAGAATGACTTCTGTCTTTCTCGCGGGATGAGCGTGTCTGCAGCACCAGCCGGGTTGACACCTAGGAAGGTGCCGGCGCAGCAGATAATCTGAAGCCGAGGGAAGGCCATAGCAATGGAGATACTATCGAAGAGAGTGCTGCCAAAGCAGATTTACTAAACACAGCCTTCCGAAACGCCTTCACAAAAGAAGACGAAGTAAATATTCCAGAACTCGAATCGAGAATAGCTGTCAAAATGAGTAACGTAAATATCCTCGGAGTAGTGAAGCAACTCAAATCACTTAATAAAATCAAGTCTTCTGGTCCAGACTGTATACCAATTAGGTTCCTTTCGGAGTATGCTGATGCATTAGCTCCATACTTAACAATCATATACAACCGTTCGCTGGATGAAATATCCGTACCCAAAGACTGGAAAGATGCGCAGCTCACACCAATATTCAAGAAAGGTAGTAGGAGTAATCCAGTAAATTACAGGCCCATATCGTTAACGTCTATATGCAGCACGACTTTACAACATATATTGTGTTCCAACATTATGAATTACCTCGAAGAAAACGGTCTATTGACACACAGTCAACATAGGTTTAGAAAACATCGCTCCTGTGAAACACAAGTAACTCTTTATTCACATGAACTGTTGAGTGCTATTGACAAGGGATTTCAGATCGATTCCGTATTTCTGGATTTCCGGAAGGCTTTTGACACTGTACCACGCAAGCGGCTCGTAGTGAAATTGCGTGCTTATGGAATATCGTCTCAGTTATGTGACTGGATTTGTGATTTCCTGTCAGAGAGGTCACAGTTCGTAGAAATTGATGGAAAGTCATCGAGTAAAACAGAAGTGATTTCTGGCTTTCCCCAAGGTAGTGTTATAGGTCCTTTGTTGTTCTTTACCTACATAAACGATTTGGGAGACAATCTGAGCAGCCGTCTTCGGTTGTTTGCAGATGACGCTGTCGTTTATCGACTAATAAAGTCATCAGAATACCAAAACAAACTGCAAAACGATTTAGAAAAGATATCTGAGTGGTGCGAAAAGTGACAGTTGACCCTGAATAACGAAGAGTGTGAGGTCATCCACATCAGTGCTAAAAGGAACTCGTTAAACTTCGGTTACACGATAAACCAGTCTAATCTAAAAGCCGTAAATTCAACTAAATACCTATGAATTGCAATTACGAATAACTTAAATTGGGAGGAACATGTAGAAAATGTTGTGGGTAAGGCTAACCAAAGACTGCGTTTTATTGGCAGGACATTTAGAAAATGTAACAGACCTACTAAGGAGCCTGCCTACACTACGCTTGTCCGTCCTCTTTTAGAATACTGCTGCGCGGTGTGGGATCCTTACCATATAGGACCGACAGAGTACATCGAAAAAGTTCAAAGAAAGGCAGCACGTTTTGTATTATCGCGAAATATGAGGGAGAGTGTCACAGAAATGATACAGGATTTGGGCTGGAAATCATTAAAAGAAAGGGGTTTTTCGTTGCGACGGAATCTCCTCGCGAAATTCCAATCACCAACTTTCTCCTCCGAATGTGAAAATATTTTGTTGACACCGACCTACATAGGAAGGAACGATCACCACGACAAAATAAGGGAAATCAGAGCTCTTACGGAAAGATATAGGTGGTCGTTCTTTCCGCGCGCTATACGAGATTGGAATAATAGAGAATTGTGAAGGTGGTTCGCTGAACCCTCTGGTAGGCAGTTAAATGTGAGTTGCAGAGTACCCACGTGGATGCAGACAGTATGGGAGGGGAGACGCGTGGCGCCGCCTCTGTTCCCTGCCGCCGGGCCCGCGCGCCGCTGCCGCAGCGGCAAAACACGTCGCGATGCTGACGAGCAGACCAGTTCTTAACGTCCCGCCCACAACGGTGTCACTAGAGACGAAGCACACGCGCGGACTGGGGAAGAACGCAGAAGGAAGTCGGTCGTGCCCTTTCAAAGGAGCCACCCCGGCATTTGCCCGAAGCGATCTAGGGAAATCACAGAAAACCTAAATCTCGATGACCGAACGGGAGTTTGAACCGTCGTCCTTCCGAATGCGACACTGTGGCATCTCTCTCGGTACATCGCACTGCTAGAATGGAGGTAAAACACTCCGAGCGTACCAGAAAGTAGAGCAATTCTTCCTGCCACGGTCGCCAGGTTTTTGTGCCTTTTTATAATTGCAGCCGGTGTGTTGAAGTGCATCAAGAGTATACGCACTTCTAAGCATTCATGGTGGTGTCTGATTGTTCTATATCGTGTCTCCCTACCATTTTCATGCAACGACGCTCTGAGCGTGTTTTTTTAGGGAATTGACTAATTTGAACCTGGGACCTGCTGCTGGTAAGGAGACGCCAAACCACACATGACATGTAGAATTCAGAAGAGTTCAGTGAGACTAGCGATGATATAACCAAATACTAAATGATCTCAGCGTCAGCTCCACTGCACTCCCTGTAAAACAATCTTAATACTAACTAAATTTAGTGGAAGGGGTTCAAGGCTTCCCTATTTTTAGTTAGCTGGTAAAATAACGTCGAAAAAGCAGTTATGTTTACCATTGGAAATTTTATTCTACTCAAAAAACATCGTTTATAAATTGCACTATTGATAAAAGGAAATGTTTTAATACAGGATGGTAAAAACCAACTGCGTTCAACAAAAATGTGAACGAATATTCCCTGAATGGGTTTCCAAGTTCTACAAACGATCGAAGGATGACCTATGCCATATCACATCTATAATCTAGGTTTAATTTAAGTTTCACAAAAGAGAAAACTACCAAAATGGTCTACAGTGACTCTCAATTATCTTTAATTACTTAACTAACTTGTCGTTAATTACAGTGACTGATCTGGCTTCTCAATAACTATAAAATAGAAAAATCATCGCGTTTCAGATTTTTACTTCAAGTGGCAAATGTGAACACCATTAGTTTTAATTAAAGATCGACACTAGTTCTACGCAAAAAGGGGGTGTAACAGATGAGACTTCTGCAGTTCTGAGTGAAGCCTTATGCGCTCAAAAATGCGGCATCGCGTGCGTTCATTACCTTGTCGGTGTTTAAGCAGCGTCAGGGCAGCGGCCGGGAGCACAGCTCCGCTCACCTCGCCATCTCGGAAGCAACTCTCCTGACTTCTCCTTACTACAATTTAACGAAGTTGGTTTAAAAAAAACTATCTGGCTGTATTTTCATCTGACCAATCAGGGTCTCAATGTTAACATTAAGCTCCGCCTACAAAGATTCTGTCTATCCAATGAGAAACGTTATACTTTTCGTGGTGGGGCAATGTTTTTAAAGTTTGCAACGTAACAGAGACGCTAAAAAGTCTCACGCTAAAACCTGCAGCTGGTGTGGTCCTTTTAGCGTTATTGTGAGATCTATACTGTTCTTCTGGAGGGCTCTATCTTTTAACATGGGCTGGGGGGTGGTCCTTGACGTACCTGAGACGCGAAAAAGTCTCACGCTAAAACGTGCGGGTGGTAGTCTTAGGGGAAGGCTGGCGACGTGGGTGTCCAGTCCGTCCCTTATCGTAGGGCCTTCTAGCGTAACACGGTTCTGCTCTCGGCTTCTGTCCTCGTTTCTCCCCTCGGAACTGCGTCGGTATCTCGATGGGAAGGTACGAAATGCATTTAGGTATTCTTATGTTAGTCTGTGGTATTCCATTTGCTCACTCATTACTCGTATTACTTTGGTTAATTTAATGTCACGATTTATTCGGAGCTATATGACATACTACTGGATTTGCTTATCATGTCAGGGTTTTCATGGAATGTGTTGGATTTGCCTGACACCTTACAACTTTTCACCGGGATTTCTGTGTTTGTAAATTCTTTGGCACACCCAGCGAAAAAATAGATTTTGTGTTGCCGCCCCCAACCACGCTGCTACACGTGAGGAGTCGATCCACGGTGACAACATTGATCTCCAACCCTGCAGCCGGCCGGAGTGGCCGTGCGATTCTAGGCGCGACAGTCTGGAGCCGAGCGACCGCTCCGGTCGCAGGTTCGAATCCTGCCTGTGCGTGGATGTGTGTGATGTCCTTGGGTTAGTTAGGTTTAATTAGTTCTAAGTTACAGGCGACTGATGACCTCAGAAGTTTAGTGGCATAGTGCTCAGAGCCATTTGAACCATTTTTCCAACCCTGCACGTGGGATCCAGCCATTGTCCTTTCATCTAGAGAAAATGGTTCAAATGGCTTTGAGCACTATGGGACTTAACATCTATGGTCATCAGTCCCCTAGAACTTAGGGCTACTTAAACCTAACTAACCTAAGGACATCACACAACACCCAGTCATCACGAGGCAGAGAAAATCCCTGACCCCGCCGGGAATCGAACCCGGGATCCCGGGCGTAGGAAGCGAGAACGCTACCGCACGACCACGAGCTGCGGACTTCCATCTAGAACATCTGAATTTCGATTAATGTGTGCAGTTACTCCTTCAGAGAAATCGTCGAGTTGCATTAATCTGGAGGACGCATTTCATTCGACTTCTTCAGGTAGCCGCATAGACAGAGTGAGTGGAAGTAGTCCGGATACCGAAAGGGTAGCTCTGATACGGTGCCTCTAACTCGCGCAGCGCGACGCGTCCCTCTGGCGGCGCCCAACGCCAGGGGCCTCGAACGTGTCAGTGGCCTGGGCCGCACAATTGCTGCCGACAGACAGCCAGTCATTTCTCACCGGTATGTCGGCCGCTTTCTTGCTCCCGCTCCTGGCTGTGCTGCGGTCAGACACCTCTCACCGGCCCACCTCGTAATAGCAGCCAGTGGCTTAGCGGTCAGTCCACCGTGTCCGGAGGACAGGGTAAGACGCCAGCGCCACCGTGTACGAGTAAGCACTTCGTTGGGTGGAATGAGATTTTCACTCTGCAGCGGAGTGTGTGCTGATATGAAACTTCCTGGCAGATTAAAACTGTGTGCCGATCCGAGACTCGAACTCGGGACCTTTGCCTTTCTTCTACATCTTCCTTGTGGACACTTCCCCTCCCAAGGTGACAACACCAGCGGCACTCACAAACACACCAAATCACTCGATCTTAATCCCATACAAAATGTCTGGGAGGATGAGACGTAGCAAAGAACTTCCCCACACTTTGGTAGCTGTCCAGCGTCTGATCATCAGGCAGGGACGCTTATGGAATATTCTTCCTCCATGAACTGGGGCCACCGCAAGACCAGAGTGTCGTAGAGTATTGGTGTAATGAGTCCTCGTGGTGAGTATTCTTTGGAGCAGCGAGTTTATTTAATAATGTGAAGATTCTATTCTTACCATCTGCTACGGAGATTTGGCCAACAACCTATCTCCACACCGACTAACGAGCGCTGTTGTACTTCAATTGAGTGAAGGCGGTCGGACTCTTCAGTTAGCTGTTTAATTCAGCGTTTCTTGTATTGTCGAATTATACCGTTCAACAATTTTGTGACGGCCACACAAACCTGTAATGAAGGCCGACGCTCCGTTTTCAATCTTCTCTATTTCACCCATTAATCCAACTTACCAAGGCCATCAGACAGAAAAACAGTGCCGAAGAACCGATCCAGAAAAGGGGTAGGTGGCTACCTCCTCTGTTAATTTTAACAACAACAACATCTACATGTACACTTTGCAAACCTGTGAAGAGCGTGGAAGAGGCAACTTCCCACTGCAGAACGTGTCACGGATTCTTCCTGCTCAATTCGCCTATGGAACACGGGAGAAATGATTAAAGACCTCTGCGGTCGGTGAAGCTAATCTAATCTTGTCTTCACGATGCCAATAGGGCGATACGTACTTCTGGTTCTCGTAACTTTGTATGTAGGCTTTCCCGGGGAATTGACGTGTAGCTACAACCGTCTGCCGCTTCAGGCTCTTAAACATTTTCGTAATACTCTCCCGCGTATCAAGCAAGTGTACGACCATTCGCGCTGTCTTCCTTTGCGTTGTTGTTGTTGTCATTGTTTTTGTAGTCTTCAGTCCAAAGACTGGCTTGATACAACTTTCCATGCTACTTTATCCTGTGCAAACCTCTTCATCTCCGAATAAATATTGCAACTTACTCTCTTTCCTTTCTTTGTATACTCCAGTATCCCATTTTACTCCCACTTGATACCCATCCCACACACATGAGCATTAGGAAGCATCGCAAGGGAGTTTTGTAAGGACTTTCCTTTGTAGACTGACTGCATTATCGCAGTCTCCTACTACTGAACCGAAGTCCGCCATCTCGTTTACCAAACGCACTCCACTCCGTTTCATTCGCTGATGGGTAGGTTAGGAGAAAGACTGTCGGTACTGTTTCGCATACGTACGATATTCCCTAATAATACCGCCATGGGCATTACTCTGCGTCTAATTTGGAGGAGGTAATTTTCTTCTTGGTTCGTGTTGGAACGTCTGTTTCCGTAATTTTGAGACTCAACTGTGCGCTGCGCAAAACGCCTTTCGTCGCACCATCTCTCACTGGGGTTTGTTGAGCAATACTGCGACTGTTTTGTGCCGACGAGACAAAACCGTGGTGAAGGTTGCAACTCCGCTTTGAATCTTCTTTACTTCTTTCGTCAATTGAAATTGACAAGGCTCTCATGTCGACAATGAATACTGAACAACTGACCCAAAAAAGATGGCGCTAGCATGAATTAACCTTCTTTACGATGCAGCGAGTACCAAAGACAAAACGCAGGGAGCGAAATGTTATGCTCCACTTGCACGCAAACCAGACTGCAGTTAAAACAGTCGAAGGATATGAAAGTGAAGCAGTAGTTGAGAAGGGAGCGAGATAGGGCTCTAGCATCTCTCCGACGTTATTCAATCTGCACATTGAGCAACAGTGAAGGGAAGCGAAGAGAAATTTAGAAACGGAACTAATTTCGGGTAGAAGATATAAAAACTTCACAGTCTGCCAGTAACATTGTACTTCCGTAAGGGGAATTCGAACAGCAGTTGAACGGAGTAGACAGTTCCTTGAAACGAGGTTATTAGATGCATATCAGCAAAAGTGGAATAAATGTAGTGGAATGCAGTCGAATTAAAACAGGTGATACTGATAGAAACGGGTTAGGAAATGAGGAATGTAGTAGATAAGTATTGCTGTTTGGGCAGCGAAATAACTGACGATGGCGAAAGTAGAGAGGACGTAATACGCGTACTGGCAATAGCATGACAATAGCATATGAGTTTAAGTGTTAGGACGTCCTTTCTGAAGATATTTGTCGGGAGTGTAGCCTTGCACGGAAGTGAAACGTGTACGTTAAACAGTTCAGACTAGATAAAACGGAAGCTATTGAAATGTCGTGCTACAGAGGAATGTTCGAAATTAGATGCGTAGATCGAATAACTAATGAGAAGCCACTGAATCGTACTGAGGGAGAATCATTTTATGTTAAAAACGACAAAAAGAACTGATCGGTTGATGGGGCACAGGACAGACTAGTCCGGAGCGTAGCGCCGAACCGATCTTCGCACTGAAGACGACGACAACACGATTTCACCGAAAAATTTCAGTCTCTCACCTGCCTTTCTCCAGGCTAGATTTATATGCTGATTCCAGACAAATAATACCACATAATTGACTACCGATTTCACTCTTTGGTCAAAGACAGTATAGTAAAATAATGTCCAGTCTTTCGAAACTTGGAAATTTGTGGTAAAATCTTCTGGGACCAAACTGCTGAGGTCATCGGTCCCTAAGCTTACGCACTATGTAATCTAACCTAAACTAACTTACGCAAAGGACAAAACACACACACACACACACACACACACACACACACGACGACTCGAACCTCCGACGGAGGCAGCCGCACGGCCCGTGACAAGACGCCGCAGATCGTGCGGCAATCCCGCGCGGCCAATCTCGGTGAATTTACAGTTCTACTCATCAGTCATGTAACACTTTTGCAAGATATAGAGCTCTGAAAACGAGTGAGATGTTTATGGTAGCTCCCTAAAGAGCTGACACACACACACAAACCCATGCCCGAGGGAGGACTCGAACTTCCGACTGGAGGAACCACGCGAACCGTGACAGGACGCTTAGACCACGCGGCTACCAGCGCAGCTGTCCACTCTTCATGTCTATTTATGCCGGTTGTATTTTACGTAAAGTGTCAGTTGCCAACATTTGGACCAAGCTCTAATAATGATTAGATCTTTGTGCAGCTGGTGACAGTTACCTATGTACATCTCGTGGTCGTGCGGTGGCCTTCTCGCTTCCCACGCCCGGGTTCCCGGGTTCGATTCCCGGCGGGGTCAGGGATTTTCTCTGCCTCGTGATGGCTGGGTGTTGTGTGATGTCCTTAGGTTAGTTAGGTTTAAGTAGTTCTAAGTTCTAGAGGACTGATGACCATAGATGTTAAGTCCCATAGTGCTCAGAGCCATTTTTGAACAGTTACCTAGCTGAAACAAACAATAGCCAAGCTGGCGATCTCTTTCAGAAATGCAATTCAGTTCTCCAAATTAAAAAAAAGAGAGAGAAAGAGAGAGTTTAAATAACGATGTGAATGGAAATGCATAAAGTTGTGAGTTGGCTCTCGATAAAATCCCAGATGTGTTCCTTAGAGGAGATATCCGTAAAACCTGACTATAGATCCTCAACTACAAATAGTCGTTCAGCTCTGCTAAGCAATGAATTGCGACATGACATTTTGGCATCGACGACATCAGCTCGAAAAAAATGCACTACCTGCTAAGAGACGTCACGAAGGGTTATAAACGGTTAAACAATAGGATTCTCTGGGCATTCTGTGGCAACAACCAGTCTCAGAGACGCGCAATTTACCGCCCCCTATAGCGACGGCATCTACACCCCGTAATACCAGAGCAGAGATGGCGTTCTGGTAGGAAATATCTTCTAGCTGGAGCATTGGCGTAGTATAAGAGAAACCGAGGGCCACCTCAAAAGTCGTTTAATTACCGGCCAGCAAACCCCGCTTCTTTAAAAGTCAAACTCACGTGTACAAAACGGCTCCAGACTTCTGATTACAGATGAGTAATTTGTTAGATATTCGACGTTGAGCATGGAAGAGAGAAAAAAGTTTAGAAAAATCTGAAACTATTTTTAGAGTATGTTCTATGTCGCTAAGTGCTCATAGTGTGGGTAATTCGCACTCGACTTTAGGCAAAAACTATGTTCTGATGGTTAAGCAGTCTGTCTCCAGAGCTGTGTGAGTCGCATAATTGTATAACTCTGCAGGTGCATTAAGCGGCGTGTGTGGCTACTGCGTGTGCACAGTGCGTTGCGCACAGCTCTAATAGTAAAGAAGTAATAGAGTGGAACGATATGGCTGAAGTTTTACTCAACAAATAGTGAGAATGTAGTAAGCGATATACTTTTTTCCTGTCATCATTTTGTGGAAGGTGCCAATGAGAAAAGATCTCAAAAATTTTTGTGTTATGAGTAATAAATCTGTTCGAAGTCAGTAAGTTCTCTCAATCTTAAATACTAGATGAATATAGTCTGCCTCAAGATATACACACAGTTTCGAACTGCACCTCTTGTCTTATTGAGTTAATCTTTTAATATATGCTTATACCTCTTAATAAGTAGATTACGAGAGAACTTTAAATTCTTAAATTCGGCCGATAAGCGTGCGAAAGATTCAAGATCAAATTTTTGTTGCGCTGGAAATCGTTAGATGCGCAAGCTTCTGGTGGAACAGAGAGCCACGAACCATGCAGCGGGATAGCCGTTTACACAATAATACAGACTCGTCGCCACAGAAACTGTAGCTGGCAACGTCGTTGGATCAACAGTATCTGTGGTAGGGTCGCCTCTCGACGAACTCCAACGACGCTCTGTAAAGACCGCGACCCGGAGTACCGAATTATAAACAGCTGTGTCACAGTTTCGTCATTATTCTTCTTTACACAACACGTAAGCTTCCATTCTTGAGTGAACCACAGATTTTCAAAGTACTGGCGTTTGGTGACGCGTCCAGCGTCCTTCGGCCACTTCCGGTAGCTACTAATGACTCCATCACGTCATCATCCAACGAAACTCGCAGTTTCGGTGAAATGGTCACCCAGTCGCTAGGCCGCTACAATCTGCCTTTGTCAGAGTTGCTCGTCTAAGGTGTTTCCTCTGTCCCCCCCCCAAAAAAAAATGAGTTAATTGATTAACTTACCCGTGTTGTTGGGAACCGTAGTGAACCATGTGTACCGTATCACATGCCATCCGCTCCGCATTTATTATTGCAGTAGAGGAGTTGCAGTGTTTTGATGGATTAGTGAATGTTAGTGAATGACGTTAGTACTCCTACGACAGCCTAAAAATTTATTTAAATTTGCACAAATCTGTTTATAGACAACAGGATATGGATCTGTTTTCTTCTGTCTTTGCTGAAATGGCGTATCGATCAGAATCCCTCCGACATATTTATAAGGGCGACAGCCTGAGACCCAGGATTATTCTTTCTCGTGCAGCATACGCTTTTACCAGCTCGTCGTTTAAGAGTCACCTGCTTGAGAAGGACGTACTGGTGATGGAGCAAAACGAACCGTAATTTGTTAGTATCCTGTACTGAACTCTTCGGTGCACTGTACTATACCACACTATAACTAAACCCCCGGCGAGTTAGATCATGAGAATGGTTGAATCGATAGTAATCAAATCATCTGATCGGTACTGAGCACCTACATCTACATCTACGTGATTACTCTGCTATTCATAATAAAGTGCTTGGCAGAGGGTTCAATGAACCACCTTCAAGCTTTCTCTCTACCGTTCCACTCTCGAACGGCGCGCGGCAAAAACGAGCACTTAAATTTTTCTGTGCGAGCCCTAATTTCTCCTATTTTATCGTGATGATCATTTCTCCTTATGTATCTGGGTTCCAGCACAATGTTTTCGCAATCAGAGGAGAAAATTGGTGAAAAACGCCTTTGTTTTAATGACAGCAACTACAATTCACGTATCATGTCTGTGGCACTGTCTCCCCTATTTCGTGATAATACGAAACGAAGTGCCCATCTTTGTACTTTTTCGATGTCATCCGTCAGTCCCATCTGATGTGGATCTCACACCGCACAACAATACTCCAGATTAGGGTTGACAAGCGTGGTGTAAGCAGTCTCTTTAGTGTTCTGCAATGAATCGCAATCTTTGGTTTGCTCTGCCTACAACATTATCTATCTGATCGTCCCAATTCAGAGTATTTGTAATTGTAATCCCTAATTATTTAGTTGAATTTACAGCCTTCAGATTTGTGTCACTTACCGCGTGATCGAAATTTAGCGAATTTTTTTAGTACTCATGTGAATAACTTCACGCTTTGGTCAATTGCCACTTTTCGCACCATACAGATATCTCAATCATTTTGCAATTCCTTCTGGTCATCTGATGACTTTACAAGACGGTAAATGACAGCATCATCTGCAAACAATCTAAGACGGCTACTGAGATTGTCTCCTATGTCGTTAATGTAGATCAGGGACGATAGAGGGCATACAACACTTCCTTGCAGAACGCCGGATATAATTACTGTTTTACTCGATGACTTTCAGTCTATTACTACGAACAGTGACCTTTCTGACAGGAAATCACGAATCCAGTTGCACAAGTGAGGCCACACTCCATAGGCAGGCAGTTGGATTAGAAGACGCTTGTGAGGAACGGTGTCGAAAGCCTTCTGGAAATCTAAAAATATGGAATCAATTTGACATCCCCTGTCGATAGCACACATTACTTCATGAGTATAAAGGGCTAGCTGTGTTTCGCAAGAACGATATTTTCTGAATCCGTGCTGACTACGTGTCAATAAATCGTTTTCCTCGAGGTACGTCATAATGTTGGAATACAGTATCGATGTTAGTGATATGGGCCTGTAATTCAACGGATTACTCCTACTTCCCTTTTTGGGTATTGGTGTGACTTGAGCAAGTTTCCAGTATTTAGGTACAGATCTTTCTGTGAGCGAGCTGTTGTATATAATTGCTAAATATGGAGCTATTGTATCCGCATACTCTGAGAGCAACCTGACTGGTATACATTATGGACCGGAAGCCTTGCTTTTATTAAGTGATATAAGCTGCTTTGCGACACCGAGCGTAACTATTTCTAGGTTTCTCATCTTGGCGGTTGTTCTTGATTGGAATTGAGGAATATTTACTTCGGCGCCTTTGGTAAAGGAGTTTCGGAAAATCGTGTTTAATAACTCTGCTTTAGTGGCACTGTCATCAGTGACTTCATCGTTGTTATCGCGCAGCGAAGGTATTGATTGCGTCTTGCCACTGGTGTGCTTTATATATGACCAGAATCTCTTTGAGTTTTCTGCCAGATTTCGAGACAGAATTTCGTTTTGGAAATTACTGAAAGTATGTCGCATTGGAGTACGCGCTATATTTAGAACTTCTGCAAAACTTTACCAGTCTTGGGGATTTTGCGTTCTTTTAAATTTGGCATGCTTTTTTCGCTGCTTCTGCAAACGCGATCTGACCCGTTTAGTGTACCATGGGGGGTCAGTACCATAAATTACTAATTTATGTGGTACATATCTCTCAGTTGCTGTCGATGCTACGTCTTTGAAATCATTCCACAACTTTTCTACACTTACATGATCAGATCTGAAAGAGTGCAGACTGTCTCTTAAAATGGTGTTAAGAGCATTTTTAACAGCTTTTTTTAAAAATAGATATACTATGCGTTTCTTTTTGATGGTTGTAGGAGTTACGGTATTCATCCTAGCAGCTACTGCCCTGTGGACGCTAATCCCTGTATTCGTCACGATACTCACTATTTGTCCAGGATTATTTGTTGCTAAGATGTCATGTACGCTTTCGCAACCATTTACGTTTCGAGTGGGTTCATGAAGTAATTGTTCAAAATAATTTTCTGCGAAGGCATTCAGTACAACAGTTTCGGATGACGTTTTATGCCTGCCGCCGGCTTCAAACGAATAATTTTTCCAGCATATCGAGGGTAGATTAAAGTCACCCTGACTATAATTTTATGAGTGAGGTACCTACATGAAATGAGACTCAAGTTTTCTTTGAACTGACAGCAACTGTACCTCCTGAAACGGGGGGGGGGGGGGGCGGGGGGGAGGGGGAGGGGGGTAGGTAAAATGACCCAATTAATAGTTTAGTCCGATTGTCAAGTATAACCTCTACCCATACTATTTCGCAAGAACTATGTACTTCAATTTCGCTACAAGGCAAACTACTTCCGACAGCAATAAATACTCTACTACCAACACTGTTAGATAGTTTGAAAAAAATTTTGCTGACCTTATTTCCGGCTTTAGCCAGCTTTCTGTACCAATAACTATTTGAGCTTCAGTGCTTTCTACTAGGGCTTGGAGCTCTGGTTGTTTCCGAACACAGCTACGACAATTTACAACTACAATACTAATCGTTTCTACAACTAACTTACTGTGTTTTGCCTGCCCACTTTCTGACTGACGCCCCTTCTGTAGTTGTCTGAGACCCTCTAACCTAAAAAAAACCGCCCAGTCCCTTCCACACAGCCCCCGCTACCCGTGTAGCCGCCTCCTGTGTGTTGTCGACTCCTGAGCTATTAAGCGGAACCCGGAAACCCACCACCCGATGGCGCAAGTCAAGGAATCTTCAGCCTACACCGTCACAGAACCGCCTGAGCCTCTGATTCACGCCCTCCTCTCGGCTCTGCACCAAAAGACCATAGTGGGGGTCTATCGACGATGCTGCAGATGGTGAGCTCCGCCTTAATCTCGCAATCAAGACTGTCAGTCTTTAGAATTTCCGCTAGCCGCCCAAAACCAGGGAGAATCTCCTGCAATGCAAAGCGACATACGTCATTGGTACCGAGCCACCACCTGCAGTTGGCGGCTACACCTTGTACTTTTCCTGGCATCCGGAAGCACCCTTTCCACATGGGGAATGACTCCCCCCCTCCCCCCCACCCCCAGGGTATGCAAACGGAGTGCACATTGGTTTCCTTCCCCTCCTTGGCAGCCATGTTCCTAAGGCGCCCGATTACGTGTCTAACGTTAGAGCTCCCAACTACCAGCAAACCCACCCTCTGTCAACGCCGAGACCTTGCGAGCCGAGAAGCTTCCTCTGGAACAGGGTGGACGACTGCGTCTGGCTCAGAGACATCGTCAGCCACAGATAACGCCCGAAACCTGTTCGTCAGACGAACAGGGGAGACCCTACAATCGGCCCTTCGGACAGTTTTGTTGCCTGCCAGGCTCTGGAATGATCTCCACTCGACCGCAGGTGAGGGGTGAACATCAGTGCTGGCAGTACCCGGGGCGGCCACAGCAGTGCACCGATCGGAGGACACGTGGGACGTGCCCGACGTCTCTCGGATCCCCGCGTCCGATCCCCCACAGTGGCGCCCTTGGCAGCAGCCTCAAGCTGTGTGACAGAAGCCAACGCAGCCTGGAGCTATGAACAAAGGGTCGCCAACTCATCTCACATCCTTACACAGCAACCAGAATTCCTATCCATTACTGCAGTCGCTCCCGTTTGAAGTTCGTAAAAACAGACAACAAACGACCGGTGTACTCGCCTTCTTAGCAGCAGGAACAGGAGTTGCACTGTCACTGACGCTCTGTCCGACACTGAGCTATATTAGCCGAAACAAAGAAACGCCTGACTTGTATGTTTCTTTTAGGACATTCCACTATCAATCATATCTCTTAATTCTGTAAACGGAGCATCTTAATTCTGTAGGACAATAGAAAAATGTATGAAACCCAAATAGGCGCGGAGGCGAAAGCAAAGGATGGGAGCAGACTAGTGGTCGGCCTCGGCGCGTGTACCCCGGGCGCTGGTTCCCGAGCCCAGCGCCGCCCCCCCCCCCCCCCCCCCCCCCCCCAGATGCGCCTCCTGGATGCGACTGACCGTATCCGGAACGGATCCGGCGGTCTCCGGTTACGGTAGACGGTGACGCGTCCGTCCCGCCGATCTCAATTGCCCGCTTAACACCGGCCCGCCGCGCTGCGACCCCTTCATTGTAGGAACATTGAAGAACACTTTGCTACCCGCACAGCTGTTGTTTGTCAGCCGTTCCCAAATGGGCCGCTGACGCTATGTACGCTGATATTACGTAAACGCCGAGGTCGGCCCAGAAATTCCTCATCACGGCACCGCGATGTGGAGGAAGAAGAAAACGATTTCCAGGGTGCGAGACAACGAGGTGTCCCAACAAAACAAAGTAGACGACTGACACTACATTTATCTGATGTCTTCGACACAACAGTCTTGCCATAAATTATGGCAATACTGATCGATGACAGGCTCTGTTTTAATAGCTTTAAAAATAGGTGACAGTAGCTCAACTACTATTTTAAATGCCTGTTTTAATTTAGACGCGTTTTCCCTGGTGTTTCGACTGATATTAGCCATTTCTTTTTTACAACGTGTAGTAGGACTCGGTTCAAAGAAATTATTCTCATCACGTTTTTCGTACCGCTCAAGGCGTCGGTTTGTTTCCAGTTACAAACAAAATTATTTATAAAAATGCAGTAAATGAAGCAGGCAAAAAGGAATACAAACGTCTCAAAAATGAAATCGACAGGAAGTGCAAAATGGCTAAACAGGGATGGTTAGAGAACAAATGTAACGATGTAGAGGCTTATCTCACTAGCGGTAAGATAGATACTGCTTATACGAAAATTAAATAGACCTTTGGAGAAAAGAGAACCACTTGCTTAAATCAGGAGCTCAGATGGAAACCCAGTTCTAAGCAAAGAAGGGAAAGCACGAAGGTGGAAGGAGTATATAAAGGGACTATACAAGGGCTATATACTTGAGGACAATATTATGGAAATGGAAGAGGATGTAGATGAAGATTAAATGGGAGATACGATACTGCGTGAGGAGTTTGACAGAGCACTGAAAGACCTAAGTCGAAACAAGGCCCCGGGAATGGACAACATTCCATTAGAACTACTGACAGCCTTGGAAGAGCCAGGCCTGACAAAACTCTACCATCTGGTGAGCAAAATGTATGAGACAGGCGAAATATCCTCAGACTTCAAGAAGAATATAATAATTCCAATCCCAAAGAAAGGCGGTGTTGACAAATGTGAAAATTACCGAGCTATCAGTTTAATAAGTCACGGCTGCAAAATACTAACGCGAATTTTTTACAGATGAATGGAAAAACTGGTAGAAGCCGACCTCGGGGAAGATCAGTTTGGATTCCGTAGAAATGTTGGGACACGTGAGGCAACACTGACTGTACGGCTTATCTTAGAACAAAGATTAAGGAAAGGCAAACCTACGCTTCTAGCATTTGTAGACTTAGAGAAAGCTTTTGACAATGTTGACTGGAATACTCTCTTTCAAATTCTGAAGGTGGCAGGGGTAAAATACAGGGAGCGAAAGGCTATTTAAAATTTGTACAGAAACCAGATGGCAATTATAAGAGTCGAGGGGCATGAAAGGGAAGCAGTGGTTGGGATGGGAGTGAGACAGTGTTGTAGCCTCTCCCCGATGTTATTCAATCTGTATATTGAGCAAGCAGTAAAGGAAACAAAAGGAAAATTGCGAGTAGGACTCAAAATCCATGGAGAAGAAATAAAAACTTTGACGTTCGCCGATGACATTGTAATTCTGTCGGAGACAGCAAAGGACTTGGAAGAGCAATTGAACGGAATGGAGAGTGTCTTGAAAGGAGGATATAAGATGAACATCAACAAAAGCAAAACGAGGATAATGGAATGTAGTAGAGTTAAATCGGGTGATGCTGAGGGAATTAGATTAGGAAATGAGACACTTAAAGTAGTAAAGGAGTTTTGCTATTTGGGGAGCAAAATAACTGATGATGGACGCAGTAGAGAGGATATAAAATGTAGACTGGCAATTGGAAGGAAAGCGTTTCTGAAGAAGAGAGATTTGTTAACATCGAGTATATATTTACGTTTCAGGAAGTCGTTTCTGAAAGTATTTGTGTGGAGTGTAGCCATGCATGGAAGTGAAACGTGGACGATTTTGTTTGTGACTGCAAACAAACCGACACTTTGCGTCGTATGAAAGGCGTGACGAGAATCATTTGTGTGGGCCGACTGCAACTACACGTTGCAGAAATGAAATTGCGAGTAATTGCTGAAACACCATGGAAAGTGGGCCTGACGACACGTAGGAGAAAATGGTTCAAATGGCTCTGAGCACTATAGGACTTAACATCTATGGTCATCAGTCCCCTAGAACTTAGAACTACTTAAACCTAACTAACCTAAGGACAACACACAACACCCAGCCATCACGAGGCAGAGAAAATCCCTGACCCCGCCGGGAATCGAACCCGGGAACCCGGGCATGGGAAGCGAGAACGCTACCGCACGACCACGGAATGCGGGCACGTAGGAGACATACCCGGTATGTGTGAAGGCGGCGGGCTGAAAATGGCAAACTGTCACATCCGGATATTAAAGTGTTCGCCACAGCGCTACACTCCTCTGCGCAGGAGGCGGGGGTACCGCCATCTAGATTCCGTATTCGAGGAAAGATTTCGCGACACGTTTCCGGTTGTCTGAGAGGAGGGCGTGTGGGTGCCTCAAATGCCAAGCGGCACGTGGGGCGATGCTGCAGCCGCAAGGTGGCCTGTGATCCCCCGACTGGCGTGCGAGTGTTGAACGGACGGCTTCAAAATGGTTCAAATGGCTCTAAGCACTATGGGACTTAACATCTGAGGTCATCAGTCCCCTAGAATTTAGAACTACTTAAACCTATCTAACCTAAGGACATCACACACAGTCATGCCCGAGGCAGGATTCAAACGTGCGACCGTAGCAGCAGCACGGTTCCGGCTGAAGCGCCTCGAACCGCTCGGCCACAGCGGCCTGCGGCCGGCTTCGAGGTGGCCGTATTGAGGCCCGTGCACAAACTCAACACTGCCACACGACTAGCGGCCAAAGAAACACACGCACCCTTCGCTCTGTCGTGCAGGGGCGTGCAGGCACGTCACGCATCTCGAGCTAGCAAACTACTAGGAAGACAGACGGGTGCGATGTGCACGGGCAGTGTGGCACACGTCTGGACCGAGCGAGGTGGCGCAGTCGTCAGCACTATAGACCCGCATTCGAGAGGACGACGACTGAAAGCCGATCCGACCATCGAGATTTTCTTTTCCTGTAATTCCCGTGAATCGCTATAGGCAAATGCGGGGACACTTCCTTTAAAAAGGGCACGCCCTATTTCCTTCCTCACCCTTAAACACTCAGTACCAGCTCGTGGTCCGTCTATTGGTTCGTTGGCTGATTTGCGGGAAGGGACCAAACAGCGAGGTAATCGGTCCGGTCGGATTAGGAAAGGATGGGGAAAGAAATTTGCAGTGTCCTTTCGAAGGACCCAACACGAAATTTGCCTGAAGTGATTTAGGGAAATCACGGAAAACCTAAATAAGGAAAACCCCGGACGCGGGTTTGAACGGTCGTCCTCCCGAATGGGAGTCCAGTGTCCTAACCAATGCACCACCTTGTACAGTGTGTCCTTCGGCAATCGGCCCCTCCCGCCGGAGGTTCGAGTCCTCCCTCGGGCATGGGTGTGTGTGCTGCCCTTAGTATAAGTTACACTACTGGCCATTAAGATTGCTACACCACGAAGATGACGTGCTACAGACGCGACATTTAACCGACAGGAAGAAGACGCTGTGGTATGCAAATGATTAGCTTTTCAGAGCATTCACACAAGGTTGGCGCCGGTGGCGACACCTGCAACGTGCTGACATGAGGAAACTTTCCAACCGATTTCTCATACACAAACAGTAGTTGACCGGCGTTGCCTGGTGAAACGTTGTTGCGACGCCTCGTGTAAGGAGATAAATGTGTACCATCGCGTTTCCGACTTTGATAAAGGTCGGAGTGTAGCCTATCGCGATTGCGGTTTATCGTATCGCGACATTGCTGCTCGCGTTGGTTGAGATCCAGTAACTGTTAGGAGAATATGGAATCGGTGGGTTCAGGAGGGCAATACGGAACGCCGTGCTGGATCCCAACGGCCTCGTATCACTAGCAGTCTAGATGATAGGCATCTTATCCGCATAGCTGTAACGGATCGCGCAGCCACGTCTCGATCCCTGAGTCAACAGATGGGGACGTTTGCAAGACAACAACCATCTGCACGAACAGTTCGACGACGTTTGCAGCAGCACGGACTATCAGCTCGGAGACGATGGCTGCGGTTACCTTTGACGCTGCATCACAGACAGGAGTGCCTTCGATGGTGTACTCAACGACGAATCTGGTTGCACGAATGGCAAAAAGTCATTTTTTCGGATGAATCCAGGTTCTGTTTAGAGCATCATGATGGTCGCATCCGTGTTTGGCGACATCGCGGTGAACGCACGTTGGAAGCGTGTGTTCGTCATCGCCATACCGGCGTATCACCCGGCGTGATGGTATGGGGTGCCATTGCTTACACGTCTCGGTCACCTCTTGTTCGCATTGACGTTACATTTCAGATGTGTTACGACCCGTGGCTCTATCCTTCATTCGATCCCTGTGAAACCCTACGTTTCAGCAGGATGATGCACGACCACATGTTGCAGGTCCTGTACAGGCTTTTCTGGATGCAGAAAATGTTCGACTGCTGCCCTGGCCAGCACATTCTCCAGATCTCTCACCAATTGGAAACGTCTGGTCAATGGTGGCCCAGCAACTGGCTCGTCACAACACACCAGTCACTACTCTTGATGAACTGTGGTATCGTGTTGAAGCTGCATGGGTAGCTGTACCTGTACACGCCATCCATGCTCTGTTTCACTAAATGCCCAGGCATATCACGGCCGTTATTACGACCAGAGGTGGTTGTTTTGGGTACTGATTTCTCAGGATCTACGCACCCAAATTGCGTGAAAATGTAATGACATGTTAGTTCTAGTTTAATACATTTGTCCAATCAATACCCATTTATCATCTGCGTTTCTTCTTGGCGTAGCAATTGTAATGGCCAGTTGTGTTGAAAGGTGTAAGTGTAGGGAGCGGTGAGCTCAGCAGTTTGGTACCTTAGGAACTCACGAACATTTGAACATTTTGCCTTCTGCAAAACTGTCGTCGCATCACCGCGACGTAAAACCCTAGCGTTCGTTCCTTGCGAAGCCTGCGGTGGGGCGACCGCTGCCGCGTCTACTCGTGTCGGAGCAGCAGCGAGTGCTGGGCGCTGCCAGCGCTGCGCCCAGCCGCCACAACCAGCGGGCACCAGAGACGCGGCCCGCTCCTGAGCACACAGCACCACGTCGGACGTGTCCGCGGGTGGCCGTTACGTGTCTGACGCGTTTAATTCGAAGTTCCCGTGGCGTAACCTCCGAGGATACGCCGCAAGACAGCGCGTCGCCTGTGCTGCCCTCGCTACACTCTGTGGCCATAGTATCGGACTGCTGCGCACCCTCCACCTGCACACGCCGACGCCGCTGCCGCAAGCGCCGTCTCCACCACCAGCTGCCCACACACCATCGCACTCCCTCCCCGCGGTTCTCGTCTCTTCAAATCCAGCAGCAAAACTTTTAGGTGTGTCAGGCTTCGCCTCGCACGGCTACGTCTGACCTGCACATCGAGTTCGTTTTCATTACGGCCATAGTTATGTCTTCCACTCTAGTCTGTCCCTACATCCATCTGTATCTTTTTCGGTTTCATATTTATATTAGATGTCGACAAATTCCTCTTCTTCAGAAATGTTGTTTATTGTTATTGCCGCGCTGGATTTTACACCGTATCTACTTTCGCCATCGTCAGTTATTTTGCTGCGAGACACTTTTAGTGTGTCGTTTCTTAATCTATTTCCCTGAACATCTCGTGATTTAATTCGACTACATTCCATTACCCTCGTTCTACTATTGTTGATGTTGACTACGAGCTGCGAGTATAAAATAAAGGGACCGATGCTGTCGCAGAGTAAGAACGCTTGCGCCAAAAATTTACGGTCAGTAGCTGTGAAGCCTTCTCAGTCCAATGCGGCATCTGTGGTGTCCGTAGAAAAATCAGTGTGGACTTGGCCGTCCTTTATGTAACGGCTGTTATTTTGTTTTGCCGTAAAAACGTGTAATAACAGCAAGGATCTGTCTTGAAGTTCAACATGAAACTGCAAAAAACTGCTGCTGAAACCTTTCTTTTAACGAAAGAAGTATGTGACGAAGATTGTCTATCTCGTATGTGATATTCGGAATGGTGCAAGCATTTCCAAGATGGCCGAGAAGACGTTGTAGATGACTCACGCCCGGGAAGACTATCAACATTAAAAGCAGATCAAAATATCGAAAAAGTAGGCAACCTGATTCCAACAGGCCGTCGGTCGAGTATTCGATCGATTGGTAAAACTGTAGGAATTGACAAAGAATGCGTAAGGCAAATTTTACACAATCAGTTTGACGTGAGAAAAGCGTGTGCGAAACTGGTGCCGAAAATTTTCACTATCTTACAAAACGAAGCTCGTGAAAATGGTTCTAGTGACACTTCGAATACTACTGAAGATGGAAAGGGTGATAACGAGTGAAAAAAATGTGTCGCTTATGATCCGGAAACTAATCGCCATGCCTGTATTGCAGAGCCGAATTTCACCACGAGCGAGAAGAGTTCGAATGAGCAAATCAAGATTCAAAGCGATGATGATTTTTTTCGATATTCATGGAACTGTGTAATTTCACTAGGTTCCTGAAGGACAGAATATTAATCAACACTACTATCTTGAGGTTCTCGTTCAACTGCATGAGAAAATAAGAAAAAAAGGACGCGAATTGTGGAAGAACAAGTCACGGATTCTGCATTAAGACACATCAGGTCATACCTCATTGTCTCCTAAGAGGTTTCGAGCAAAGTAGAGCATCGCAGCGTTAGACCACCCACCCACCTAGCCTAGCACCGTGACCTTTACCTATTCTCGGAGGTGAAATGTGCATTCAAAGGAACAAGATTTCAGTCCCTTCAAGCACTGAAAGAAAAAGCGGCATGCGTCAGAAAGGAGATGACAGACGGAGACCTCCAGTACTGTTCCCATCAAAGGAAAATTTGCACGCAGTGTTGTGGGGATATGGGATGTTAGTACTGTTTCGAGGGTGACACTAACTAAACATTTAGGTTTCTGAAATAAAATGTTTTACAACAGTAGTAGTGGTATTTTATAGTCGCACCTCAAATAAGACGCTAGGCATTCCGTTCAATTGCTCTTTCACGTGCGTTGCTGTTTCTGACGGAATTTCAGTGGAACTGGAAAATGTCAAAGTTTCCATTTCTTCTCCCTGAACTTCAATGCTTCTTTTTCCTGGAGTCATTCCACACCTACCGACACGTTAATCTGGATGTGACAGTGTTAGTGGTAGAGTAGGACAGGGTGCCCTCCCTGTCGTCATTCCTTAATTTTAACTGCCTTTCCAAATTTCTCCTCGGTTTCATTTACTGCTTGCTCAGTGTACAGATTGAATAATATCGGGGATAGGCTACAGCCCCGTCTTACTGGCTTCTCAACTCCTGCTTCCCTTTCATGTGTTGTTCGCCTGTTCTAACTGCGTTCTGGTTTCTGTAAAGTAATAAATGACTTTTTCCTTTCTGTATCTTTGGCATCTTCAGAATTTCCAAGAGTGTATTCTAGTCAACATTGTCAAAAGCTTTCTCTACATTTGCAAGTTCTCTAAAAGGTACGTCTGCCTTTCTTCAGTGTGTCTTGTTACAGAGGCTACAAAGTCGTAAAAGCAGAGGATTAAGAACAGTGTACGAGAACATCTACTGAGTATGTGCGTCGCATTTCAGTACACTTACGGACGACGTGCGGGCCTAATCCAACCGTGCTGTTGACGGCGGCCCGTCCATTTCGTGGGGACATCAAAGCGGAGCGAACTCCTCGGTGCTAATCGAGAGGACTGCTCTGTGTGCCGGCACCGCGTTTCAAGTCTGTCCCTTACGTACATGTGTCTTCGCCAACGACTGAAGGATTTGTCTAACGCCCGAAGACTGGAGAAGAGTGCATAAGCGCCCAGGTAGCAATGCACACCTAAGCACTGCTGTTGCTTGATTCGGGGAACAGGACCAAACAGCGAGGTCATCGGTCCCATCGGATTAGGGAAGGACGGGGAAGGAAGTCGACGGGCCCTTTCAAAGGAACCATCCCGGCATTTGCCTTGAGCGATTTAGGGAAATCACGGAAAACCTAAATCAGGAAGACCGGAAGTCGGTTTGAACCGTCGTTCTCCATAATAAGAGTGCAGTGTGCTAACCACTGCGCCACCTCGCTCGGTCTCTGAGCCATAGGTTGAGCAGGTTGGTTGTCCAGTCGTGGCTTGAGCCGGTATCGTGTACGTTCAAATGGCTCTGAGCACTATGGGACTTAACGTCTGAGGTCATCAGTCCCCTAGAACTTAGAACTACTTAAACCTAACTAACCTAAGGACATCACATACACCCATGCCCGAGGCACGATTCGAACCTGCGACCGTAGCGGTCGCGCGGTTCCAGACTGTAGCGCCTAGAACCGCTCGGCCACCGCGGCCGGCAATCGTGTACGTATCTTTGACGCCTCTTATTGCTATAGAGGGTAATTTGAGAGGTGAGCAGTTTCGTCTAGCCCACTTTTTAGCCCGGAGTCAGCATCTCGGGGATGGGCTCATCTTTCGAGACCAAAACGTACGACGAGCAACGCCACTCCCGTGCACATCGTAAACACGTTCTTCCGACAGAGTTTGTGTCACTTCTGCGGAGAGATACTTGTGCGGAGATGGAATGTCCCGACATTTCTACAGCGCCCGAGACACTTCGCGTAATTTTTTTGTCTCACATTTGTTGCCTTCGCCGACTGACAATCAAACCGTCACTTTCCAACCAACCTAGACAACGGGCGAAGTTAAAGATCTGTCTGTCATCGCAACCGCCTGCGAAAAGCCGCCTATCTACATCTACATTTATACTCCGCAAGTCGGCTAACGGTGCGTGGCGGAGGGCACTTTATGTGCCACTGTCATTACCTCCCTTTCCTGTTCCAGTCGCGTATGGCTCGCGGAAAGAACGACTGCCGGAAAGCCTCCGTGCGCGCTCGAACCTCTCTAATTTTACATTCGTGATATCGTCGGGAGGTATAAGTAGTAGTTGTTGTTGTTGTGGTCTTCAGTCCTGAGACTGGTTTGATGCAGCTCTCCATGCTACTCTATCGTGTGCAAGTTGCTTCATCTCCCAGTACCTACTGCAACCTACATCCTTCTGAATCTGCTTAGTGTATTCATCTCTTGGTTTCCCTCTACGATTTTTACCCTACATCCTTCTGAATCTGCTTAGTGTATTCATCTCTTGGTCTCCGTCTACGATTTTTACCCTCCACACTGCCCTCCAATATTAAATTGGTGATCCCTTGATGCCTCAGAACATGTCCTACCAACCGATCCCATCTTCTTGTCAAGTTGTGCCACAAACTTCTCTTCTGCCCAATCCTGTTCAATACTTCCTCATTGGTTATGTGATCTACCCATCTAATCTTCAGCATTCTTCTGTAGCACCACATTTCGAAAGCTTCTATTCTCTTCTTGTCCAAACTATTTATCGTCCATGTTTCACTTCCATACATGGCTACACTCCATACAAATACTTTCAGAAAAGACTTCCTGACATTTAAATCTATATTCGATGTTAAAAATTTATAGTATATAGTAGATTTATATATTTATATATTTATAAGTAGTGGGAAGCAATATATTCGATACCTCATCCAGAAACGCACACTCTCGAAACCTGGACAGCAAGCTACACCGCGATGCAGAGCGCCTCTCTTGCAGAGTCTGCCACTTGAGTTTGCTAAAATCTCCGTAACGCTATCACTCTTACCAAATTATCTTGCGACGAAACGCATCGCAATTCTTTGGATCTTCTCTATCTCCTTTGTCAACCCGACCTGGTACGGATCCCACACTGATGAACAATACTCAAGTGTAGGCCGTACGAGTGTTTTGTAACCCACCCCCTTTGTTGATGGACTACATCTTCTAAGGACTCTTCCAATGAGTCTTAACCTGGCACCGGCGTTACCAACACTTAATTTTATATGATCATTTCACTTCAAATAGTTGCGTTCGTATACTCCGACATATTTGACAGAAGTAACTGCTACCAGTGTTTTTTCCGCTGTCATATAATCTTACAATAAAGGATCCTTCTTTCTATGTATTCGCAATACGTTACATTTGTCTATGTTAAGGGTGAGTTGCCACTCCCTGCACCAAGTGCCTATCCGCTGCAGATCTTCCTGCATTTTGCTGCAATTTTCTAATGCAGCACCTTCTCTGTATACTACAGCATCATCGCGAAAAGCAGCATGGAACTTTCGACACTATATACTAGGTCATTTATACATACTGTGAAAAGCAATAGTCCCATAACACTCCCCTGCGGCGCGCCAGAGGTTACTTTAACGTGTGTAGACGTCTCTCCGTTGCGAACAACATGCTGGGTTCTGTTTGCTAAAAACTCTTCAAACCAGCCACACAGCTGGGCTGATATTCGGTAGGCTCTTACTTTATCAGGCGACAGTGCGGAACTGTTCGAACGCCTACCGGAAGTCAAGGAAAATGGCATCTACCTGGGAGCCTGTGTCTAATATTTTCTGGGTCTCATGAACAAATAAAGCGAATAGAGTCTCACACGATCGCTCTTTCCGGGATCCATGTTGATTCCTACAGAGTAGATTCTGAGTTTCCAGAAACGACATGATACGCGAGCAAAAAACATGGGAGTGGCCGTGCGGTTCTAGGCGCTACAGTCTGGAGCCGAGAGACCGGTACGGTCGCACGTTCGAATCCTGTCTCCGGCACGGATGTGTGTGATGTCCTTGGGTTAGTCAGGTTTAATTAGTTCTAAATTCTAGGCGACTGATGACCTCAGAAGTTAAGTCGCACAGTGCTCAGAGCCATTTGAACCGAAAAACATGTTCTAAAATTGTACAGCAGATCGACGTCAGAGGTGTGTGTGTCTCCCAGCAATAGCCCCGGGCTCCGCAGAAACGTCCGCCCGAAGGTCAGTGCCGAGGGGCGAGCTGGGGTATGTGCCGACGTGAATCGGACTGCGCTCGCTGCTCGCACTGCGCCGCAGACTGGATGTCGCCAGGACGGCCACCCTCGGGCAGTGGGAGGGGTTCGACCGGCACACAGCAATGGAACACAAGTGGTCCGTAGCGGCAGCGTCCACGGCGCCTGCCTTTTGCCGGCCGGGGCGGCGAGCGGGCGGGCCGTGGCCTTAATTGCACGCGGCTCGGCATCGGCAGGGCGGCAAAGTTTCGCAATGGCGCGCGGCCGGCGGATAATTGCCGCTAATGGTGGCGGCCGTGCTCGCCGGACACCTCGGCCGGCCATTAGCAGGCCCAGCGCGCGGCGGTAACAGGCGGCGCGCTGTGGGAAGCGGCGGCAAGTAGCCGCGTCCTGAAGGCGCCCGCTGCCCACGCCCGCGCCTGCGCCTGCCTGCGCCCGGCCGCTCCTCCACCCACCCTCTCCGGGCTCTCATCTGCCGCTTCCTGCCTGCGCCGGCGCCGGCGAGCCCGCAGGTCGTCATCAGGCGCCGCCTGTCCAGAGGGGCAGCAGGAAGCAGGCCGCGCGATGAGCGGTGTGCCGGACCTTCAGGGGCAGAGTTACGCCGACTGTAGACAAGTCGCACTCGACACCGCAGGAACTTACGCTACTGGCCATTAAAATTTCTAGACCAAGAACAAATGCAGATGATAAACGGGTATTCATTGGACAAATTTATTATACTAGAACTGACACGTGAATACACTTTCACCCAAATTGGGTACATAGATCCTGAGAAATCAGTACCAAGGACAACCACCTCTGGCCGTAATAACGGCCGTGATACGCCTGGGCATTGAGTCAAACAGAGATTGGATGTCGTGTACAGGTACAGCTGCCCATGCAGCATCAACACGATACCCGTCAAGAACAGTGACTGGCGTATTGTGACGAGCCAGTTGCTCGGCCACCATTGACCAGACGTTTTCAGTTCGTGAGAGATCTGGAGAATGTGCTGGCCAGGGCAGCAGTCGAACATTTTCTGTATCCAGAAAGGCCAGTACAGGACCTGCAACATGCGGTCGTGCATTATCCTGCTGAAATGTAGGGTTTCGCAGGGATCGAATGAAGGGTAGAGCCACGGGTCGTAACACATCTGAAATGTAACGTCCACTGTTCAGAGTGCCGTCAATGCTAACGAGAGGTGACCGAGACGTGTAACCGATAGCATCCCATAGCATCACGCCGGGTGATACGCTGGTATGGCAATGACGAATACACGCTTCCAATGTGCGTTCACCGCGATGTCGCCAAACACGGATGCGACCATCATGATGGTGTAAACAGAACCTGGATTCATTCAACAAACGAGTTTTGCCATTTGTGCACACAGGTTCGTCGTTGAGTACACCATCGCAGGAGCTCCTGCTTGTGATGCAGAGTCAAGTGTAACCGCAGCTGATAGGCCATGCTGCTGCAAACGTCGTCAAACTGTTCGTGCACATGTTTGCTGTCTTGCAAACGTCCCCATCTGATGACTCAGGGATCGAGATGTGGCTGCACGATCCGTTACAGCCATGAGGTTAAGATACCTCTCATCACGACTGCTTGTGATACGAGGCCGTTGGGATCCAACACGGCGTTCCGTATTACTTTCCAGAACCCACCGATTCCATATTCTGCTAACAGTCATTGGATCTCGACCAACGCGAGACGCAATGTCGCGATACGATAATGCGCAATCGCGATATGCTACAATCCGACCTTTATCAAAGTCGGAAACGTGACGGTACGCATTTCTCCTCCTTACACGAGGCATCACAACAACGTTTCAACAGGCAACGCCGGTCAACTGCCGTTTGTGTATGAGAAATCGGTTGGAAACTTTCCTCATGTCAGCACGTTGCAGGTATCGCCACCGCCGCCAACCTTGTGTGAATGCTCTGAAAAGCTAATCATTTGCATATCAGAACAACTTCTTCCTGTCGGTTAAATCTCGTGACTGTAGCACGTCATCCTCGTGGTGTAGCAAACTTAATAGCCAGTAGTGTAATTACGCGAGGTCCTCTTCAGACGGAACGCCATGGCATTCCTCCGACCGTTAGCTGAGTCGGCCAGTCAGTTAACAACCGATGTATTCACAGTTTAAAGAGGATCCTAAACCGAGGTGCGACTTAGCATTTCTCACACTATCGTATCATTGTCAGAGGCGAAACAAGCGATATGTGACAGGAAGAAACAAACTGTCACCTCGAACTTTCTCAGCTTGCCAATGGCTAGCTGTCCGGAAGGTACAGTTCTCTACAAAATATATTTCGATGGCGTATCTTGCCGTCGCCTCGAAGTGATAACAGCAGAGTAACCGTCTTGGCTAAATTTGGTCTCCCCACCGTCGCCCCTTCTTCCCAATACAGACACCGCCGTTTTGCCGGCCGCGGTGGTTTCGCGGTTCTAGGCGCGCAGTCCGGAACCGTGCGACTGCTACCGTCGCAGGTTCGAATCCTGCCTCGGGCATGGACGTGTGTGATGTCCTTAGGTTAGTAAGGTTTAAGTAGTTATAAATTCTAGGGGACTGATGACCATAGCTGTTAAGTCCCATAGTGCTGAGAGCCTTTTGAACCATTTTTGAACCGCCGTTTTGCAATTGTGTTCTAAGCGACGCTTTGGAGATGCGAGTGGCAGACGGCCCGGTCAGTTCTGTGGCTTCACCTTCAGTAAGAGGTGACGCCCAGCTGTCTGCCGTTTGACGTCACAACATCGACTTACAGCGACTTCCGCGCCGACGTGGGCTGCAGAAGCGGAGCGCTGAGGGACCGGAGTTGGCGGCCAGCATTCGGCTTCGGTTCCCCCCATACTTCACCCGACGCGGATTGCGGGCGGTTGGTGGGGGTTAGGGGTGGGTAGCGACGGTACTACAAAGGAGGCGCGATGTAGCGCAGACACTCATTCTACAGGTATCACCTGAAGAGGACGGCAAGACACGCCGTCGACAAATTGTATTTGGTAAACGACTCCTCCCGGCTGGACACCCGAGAACAATAAAAACAAAAGCTATAATTGCCCGTGGAGGACGTAATCAGCCACAGATACATTTACAAAACTATATGTTAATGCTAGCACTGGTTTCGGCCCGTCGTTCCCATGTCCAGATGGTTAAAGTTACTGAAACGTCCCCTAAGAAAAATTATACACGAATGTGCTTAAACTGACACACAATATTTTTTGCGCAACGCAATCTGACTTTCAAAAAATCCCTACAAAAGAATGGCCCTGACTAACATTAACCTATACGTTTCACATATCACGTACCTCACAAAAATCTTGGTTACTCGAACTACTGTAATACAGCGAGCGCCACTACTGACAGCTAAATAAAAGATTCAAACTACTGAAGGCACTAACTACTGATAGGCATAGTTAGCAAATGAAAGATTTTGATAGAGAAGAAACAATATATTTACCTTAATAGTCATAATATATATAGCAGTTCATGACATCCAGTCTTACAAATTTCAAAACTCCGCCATCTCTCTCCCCACGTCCACCACTGCTGGCGGCTCACCTCCAACTGCACAACGCTACGCGCTGTTAGCATCCAGCTGCCGCTGCCCAACACTACAATGGCAGACAACAATGCAAACCAGCCACAGACTGCACACAACACAGCCAGTGATTTTCTTACAGAGCGCTACGTGGCGGCGGCGTTACCAATAAAAAAACCTAAACAGCCTACTTACATTACTAACCACAGAAATGTATTCATCAACAGTAAACCGTCCGCTCCCCAACCGCGCAAGAATATTTGAATATTCAGCGCCATTAATATGTTGTGGAATAACGAAAACATGATAATGAGGGCTCATTTGATGAGGTACGAAGTGGGAGTCTTATAGACACTTACATACAGGGTGTCCCAGAACCAATGGTCAATATTCGGGGATATGGCAGGAACGAAGCAAAAAAGTCCAGTAAACATGGGCTCCAAAATGCACACTTGTTCATCTTCGCTACTGTGAAACACATCCCTCCTACTGATCAAGTGCTCATAGCTTTTAAGGTATGTATTTTAGGGCCCATGTTCACTAGACCTATTTTAATTTTTCCTTCGAATGATCGTTCCTGTCACATCCCTGAATACTGACCATTCCTGTTGGGAAACCCTTCATGTTCCAGTAGACAACGTTTCATCTTGCTGAGGTTCTTATACCTTCTCAGAACGATACACAAAACGCTTAACTGTAAACGCTAAACACACTCTCCAGTTGCAGCCTCACACATTTCGTTCCCATTCGACGTTTACTTTAAAATGCAAAGAACATCCACTAAGAAGAGATATCACTCCTTTCGCATTAAGCAGTGATCTCATCTACTTTACGTTAACCAAAATATGTATGTCTGCGAGGTGCAACGCTTTAATAGCAGAAAAGGCTTTCTCTATAAAAGTGAACTTATTATTTAAGAACTATATAACAAGTTCTTTCTAATAAGGTCTTTTTTCTCGGTAACTAACAGTGGAATTCTGACAAAACTTGATATAGCTATCAGATTGCATATTATAAATTATATATGAGACACAGACATGATGATAGCTCGAAACCAGTTACGAAATTTAAATTAAGCATTTCAAAAGTATTTGTGGTTGGCTGCGTTCTTTACGAGAAATCGTTATCAGGGGGCAGGACGTGAAACGGGCCGGCTTGGAACAGGAGAGCCACCACAAGACATTTTAATTTCCAGTGTCTATACTTTTACAAAAAATATAAAAAAAATCGTAAACCTTTTCCAGCATGACCGGCAAGGATTCCGGATTCACACTCACAGCTGATGAAGTTCTAAAACATAACAAAATAATTTTTTTACATGTGATATTTCATCAGTTTTTCACGTACTAATTGGCTGGCTTTGTTGTTATAGATACACTTTTCTTCATAAGTAAGAGAGATTCTTCGATGAATTTTGCACAGCATACAAACCATACTTGCAGGTGTATGAAACTCTAGAATTTTCCAACCCTATTAAAACCGTGGTAAAAACTGAGATAATTAACTATAAAAATTGAGTTTTTTTCTAAATATGAAGTTTAAAAGGTAACAGCTCATTCATTTTTTCATACATCAAATAAATTCTAGAGTTTGATGCACCTGTAAGTATGTTTGTATGCTGTGCAAAATTCATCAAAGAATCTCTCTTACTTATGAAGAAAAGTGTACCTATAACAACAAATCCAGGCAATAGTATATGAAAAATGATGAAATTTCACATGTAAAAAAAATATTTTGTTACGTTTTAGAACGCTCACTGCTATGAGTGTGAATTCTGAATCCTTCCTGGTCATGCTGACAATATTTTATGCATTTTTTTGTAAAAGTATAGACAGTGGAAATTAAAATGTCCTGTGACGCCTCTCCTGCTCCAAGTCGGCCCGTTTGACGTCCTACCCCCCTTAACGGCCGTGTAGTCCAGAACGATTCAGCAAGCATAAAATAACACCAAAAGCTGTGATACCTAAATTTGACTTTGTGGTGGACTGGCAGTTGACACACAACTTAAACAAATGTAGCCTATTGCGGACAAGTAGAAGAAGAGATCCATTACGATTGGTTATGCTTTTGGCAGCGACCCAAGGGACACAACAGCAACTGTAATGTGCGGCTTGGTATCTAGGAGTTGCCATCCGAAACGAACGAAGGCGGAGCGAGGACATGAAATCAGCTGCAGTAAGAGCAGACGGCAAATTGAGTCGAAGCGGGAGCGTTAAAAAAATGGTTCAAATGGCTCTGAGCAGTATGGGACTTAACAGCTATGGTCACCAGTCCCCTAGAACTTAGAACTATTTAAACCTAACGAACCTAAGGACATCACACAACACCCAGTCATCACGAGGAAGAGAAAATCCCTGACCCCGCCGGGAATCGAACCCGGGAACCCGGGCGCGGGAAGAGAGAACGCTACCGCGGTAGCGTTAGAGAGATGCCGACGGTGTCCAGTGGCAGAGGCTACAAGACACGTGTTGTGCATCACGCTGAGGTCTACTGTTGAAATTACGAAGCACGCGCCCAAAAAGGCTCGGGAAGTCAACTACTTCCTTCCACATATACCTCGTGATGTGAGACCACGCAAGGTTGTCGACGGAATGGTTAAGACTCTGGATTGTTTGTCGTGCTTTCAGTGGGATAGATCGCCTGAGGCTGATACTGGGCCGGTATCTTTGAATATGGCCTGCTCCTTCCGCATCCTTCTTCAGTCTAGGCTTACTCTGGGTTTTTAATGACCTCGGGGCGTTACACCTTCCTTCGCTCGTTCCTTCCGTAGCGAAATCGGAATGACGAGAAAATCAGAGTAATTCCATCTCATTCTGAAGCCTACCATTACTCGTTTATCCCGCCCAATATTCCGAACGCAAGAGGGAAGCGGGTCGGGGGATTCTCTGTGGTACCTCACGTCTACGTCTACATCTACGTGATTACTCTGTTATTCACAAAAAAGTGCCTGGCATAGGACTCAATGAACCACCCTCATGCTGTCTCTCTACCGTCCACTCTCGAACAGTATGCGGGAAAAACTAGCACTTACATTTTTCTGTGCGAGCCCTGATTTCTCTTAATTTATCGTGATGATCATTTCTCCCTATGTAGGTGGGTGCCAACAGAATGTTTTCACAATCGGAGGAGAAAATTGATGATTGAAATTTCATAAGAAGATCCCGTCGAAACGAAAACGCCTTTGTTTTAATGATTGCAACTCCAGTTCATGTATCATGTCTGTCACACTATCTCCCCTACTTCGCGGTAGTACGAAACGAGTTGCCCTTCTTTGTACTTTTTCGATGTCATCCGTCAGTCCCACCTGATGCGGATCCCACACTGCACAGCAGTACTCCAGAATAGGGCGGACAAGCGTGGTGTAAGCAGTCTCTTTGGTAGGCCTGTTGCGCCTTCTAAGTATTCTACCAATAAATCGCAGTCTATGGTTTGCTCTACCCACAATATTATCTACATGATCGTTCCAGTTTAGGTTATTTGGAATTGTAATCCCTAAGTATTTAGTTTAATTTAACAGCCCTCAGATTTGTGTGACTTATAGCGCAATCGAAATTTAGCTGATTTCCTTTAGTACTCATGTGAATAACTTCGCAGTTTTCTTTATTCAGGGTCAATTGCCACTTTTCGCACCATACAGATATCTTATCTAAATCATTTTGCAATTCGTTTTGATCATCTAATGACTTTGCAAGACGGTAAATGACAGCATCATCTGCAAACAATCTAAGACGGCTACTCAGATTGTCTCCTATGTCGTTAATATACGGTAGATCAGGAACAATAGAGGGCCTAGAACACTTCCTTGGAGAACGCCGGATATTACTTCTGTTTTACTCGATGATTTTCCGTCTATTACTAAGAACTGTGACCTTTCTGAGAGGAAATCACGGCCGGCCGAAGTGGCCGTGCAGTTCTAGGCGCTGCAGTCTGGAACCGAGCGACCGCTACGGTCGCAGGTTCGATTGCTGCCTCGGGCATGGATGTGTGTGATGTCCTTAGGTTAGTTAGGTTTAATTAGTTCTAAGTTCTAGGCGACTGATGACCTCAAAAGTTAAGTCGCATAGTGCTAAGAGCCAACCAGGAAATCACGAATCCAGTCGCACAACTGAGGCCATACTCCGTAGGCACGCAGTTTGATTAGAAGACGCTTGCGACGAACGGTGTCGAAAGCCTCCTGGAAATCTAAAAATATGGAATCAATTTGACATCCCCTGTCGATATCACTTATTACTTCATTAGTATAAAGAGCCAGTTGTGTTTCACAAGAACGACATTTTTCTGAATCCGTGCTGAGTATACGTCAATAAATCGTTTTCTTCGAGGTACTTCATAATGTTCGAATACAGGATATGTTCTAAAACCCTACTGGAAATCGATATTACTGATAAGGGGCCTGTAATTCAGTGGATTAGTCCTACTTTCCTTTTTGGGGATTGGTGGAACTTGAGCAATTTTCCAGTCTTTAGGTACGGATGTCTCTGTGAGCGAATGGCTGTATATACACTCCTGGAAATGGAAAAAAGAACACATTGACACCGGTGTGTCAGACCCACCATACTTGCTCCGGACACTGCAAGAGGGCTGTACAAGCAATGATCACACGCACGGCACAGCGGACACACCAGGAACCGCGGTGTTGGCCGTCGAATGGCGCTAGCTGCGCAGCATTTGTGCACCGCCGCCGTCAGTGTCAGCCAGTTTGCCGTGCCATACGGAGCTCCATCGCAGTCTTTAACACTGGTAGCATGCCGCGACAGCGTGGACGTGAACCGATGTGCAGTTGACGGACTTTGAGCGAGGGCGTATAGTGGGCATGCGGGAGGCCGGGTGGACGTACCGCCGAATTGCTCAACACGTGGGGCGTGAGGTCTCCACAGTACATCGATGTTGTCGCCAGTGGTCGGCGGAAGGTGCACGTGCCCTTCGACCTGGGACCGGACCGCAGCGACGCACTGATGCACGCCAAGACCGTAGGATCCTACGCAGTGCCGTAGGGGACTGCACCGCCACTTCCCAGCAAATTAGGGACACTGTTGCTCCTGGGGTATCGGCGAGGACCATTCGCAACCGTCTCCATGAAGCTGAGCTACGGTCCCGCACACCGTTAGGCCGTCTTCCGCTCACGCCCCAACATCGTGCAGCCCGCCTCCGGTGGTGTCGCGACAGGCGTGAATGGAGGGACGAATGGAGACGTGTCGTCTTCAGCGATGAGAGTCGCTTCTGCCTTGGTGCCAATGATGGTCGTATGCGTGTTTGGCACCGTGCAGGTGAGCGCCACAATCAGGACTGCATACGACCGAGGCTCACGGGGCCAACACCCGGCATCATGGTGTGGGGAGCGATCTCCTACACTGGCCGTACACCTCTGGTGATCGTCGAGGGGACACTGAATAGTGCACGGTACATCCAAACCGTCATCGAACCCATCGTTCTACCATTCCTAGACCGGCAAGGGTACTTGGTGTTCCAAGAGGACAATGCACGTCCGCATGTATCCCGTGCCACCCAACGTGCTCTAGAAGGTGTAAGTCAACTACCCTGGCCAGCAAGATCTCCGGATCTGTCCCCCATTGAGCATGTTTGGGACTGGATGAAGCGTCGTCTCACGCGGTCTGCACGTCCAGCACGAGCGCTGGTCCAACTGAGGCGCCAGGTGGAAATGGCATGGCAAGCCGTTCCACAGGACTACATCCAGCATCTCTACGATCGTCTCCATGGGAGAAAAGCAGCCTGCATTGCTGCGAAAGGTGGATATACACTGTATTAGTGCCGACATTGTGCATGCTCTGTTGCCTGTGTCTATGTGCCTGTGGTTCTGTCAGTGTGATCATGTGATGTATCTGACCCCAGGAATGTGTCAATAAAGTTTCCCCTTCCTGGGACAATGAATTCACGGTGTTCTTATTTCAATTTCCAGGAGTGTAATTGCTAAATATGGAGCTATTTTATCACCATACTCTGAGAGGAACCTGACTGGTATATAATCTGGACCGAAGGCCTTGCCTTTATTAAGTGATTTTAGCTGCTTTGTTACACCGAGGATATCTGCTTCTATGTTTCTCATCTTGCCAGTTGTTGTTGATTGGAATTCAGGAATATTTACTTCGTCTTCTTTGGTGAAGGAGTTTCGGAAAACCGTGTTCCTTTCTGCCACTAGCAATAAGTTGGATTGTAGAATATACAAGTTTTTTTTTTTTTTAAGGTGGGTTTGAATATTGCCGGAGACACTACTGCTCGAAAGTAGAAATAAAATTCTACGAACACATGCCTAAAAACAAGTACTTTCAGAGTTCGGCGTCAGTCACTACAGGAAGTACTCACTGTGGTTACCAGTCATTCTTGCACGACCATCAGGTGTCCTTCTAACAGAATCGCGAACTCGTGGGTGCACACACGGCTGCCCTCGGATTTGGTCACATGCGTGAACGCGCGTCATTGATACGTGTGCACGTTGTCGCTGGGTGCGGCGTACAGCAGGCCCTTAAATGTGCCCGCAGCCATAAATCTGAGGGGCCTGAGATCGGGTGAACGGGGAGGCAATGCTAATGGACGTGCTCGTCACCCGACGTTTGTATCACCTAACGTTGTGCGAGGCGTAGAGAACTGGGTGGTGCCACGTCGCGCATAAACCGCATTCGTTCTCTTTCTACGAGGGTAACGGTCGCCAATAGTGGAGGTAGTTTGTCGCACACGAGTTGCTGATAAACAGCTCCTGTTAATTCTCCCGGTACTGTGCATGTCCCTACGAGCCCGCCGCCCATAATTTCTGCCCACACACTGATACTAAAACGAGTCCATAATTGAGACCTTAACTTCTCCGGCGAATTGAATGTTCAAATAACTTACGGGTTTGCTGCCGGATGACGTCGTCGGCCACCGCCGATATTTCGACAGGAGCATAGCCTGCGATTCTCAAGGCACAAATGCAAGGAGGAAGCAATGTGCAAGGGAATTTAATACCTCGGTTCACAGAGGAGAATCAAGGAAGATACCACACACAGAACAAGTAACCGCAGAGAAGGCTTCTGTGCAACGGATGAGTGACGATACCAACGAACGGGCACCTAAGTCTACGGCCTTTCTGTCTTACGCAGGAAGCATTTCCAACAGGATTGGCCGTATATTGCGGAAATATGATGTGAAATGTGTTTTTCGACCACCTCCTAAGATTAAGGCCCTGTTGGCGTCCGTAAAAGATGATCTTGGTTTGCGTAAGGCTGGGGTCTATCGTATTACTTCCAGTTGTGGCATGTCATATATTGGTCAGACAATCAGGATTGTGGAAGACCGGTGTATTGAACATAAGCGTCACCAACGCTTACAACAGCAGAGCGAACCCGCTATTGCAGAACATTGCCTTGACACCGTCCATCCTATGGAATACAACACGGAGATTCTGGCTTGCACGTCCAGCTATTGGGATAGTGTTATTAAGGAAGCTGTTGAAATCAAAACTATCAAGCAACCTTATAAACAGAGATGGTGGATTTTGTTTAAATGCTGCTTGGAATCCGGCTCTGTCTCTCATCAAAAAACAGAGGGACAGAATTAGTGCTACCTCACCTATCGATTAATAGTCACTATCGATATTTCCGATGTTGGTTATCTTTGCTTGTGTGTTGACTCTGCGGGTACTTGTTCTGTGTGTGGTATCTTCCTTGTTTCTCCTCTGTGAACCGAGGTATTAAATTCCCTGCACATTGCTTCCTCCTTGCAGTTGTGCCTTGAGAATGGCAGGGTGTCCTTCTGTCGAAACATCGGCGGTCACCCGCCAACAAACCCGTAAGTTATTTGAGACCAAAATTGTTCGAAGGTCTGTATCTGCCCTCAGATGGCTACTGTGGTGGTTTATTATCCCACGGCCTGGAGAATAACGCCGTTGGCTGAAAAGCTGTAGAATACCGCGATTTCATTATTCCGCCAAGAGTAACAGCAATCCATTGCAGTATATGTGTGTTGCTCACAGTCCACGGAATCACTAATGTTGTTAAGATGCGGGTACAGCCTCAGAACGACGATGTAGGAGAAGGCGGTAAGTTCTGGTCTGACAACAGGACCACACTCTGAGGACTTCCAGCGAGGATAGCCGACACAACCGAGTACTCACCGCTCTCGGCACTACTGAAACGGCCCGTGCCTCGACGAGTACTTGTTTTCGAACGTATCGTCAAGTAAACTGAAAGTGTTACAGACCAACATTCACCAGATTTTTTGCAGGTATTCATCACGTAACGGGTAATAGCTGAAAATACACTCGTTTTCAGTTTGACAATCGCAGTTTTATTACTTAAAAATATCCACTTTCGCACGTTCACTATCTATCACTACAGGCTTCTTAATTCAATGAAATTTCTTTTAAGTTTTAATACAGAGCGGCAACATGCAAGTTCGACTTTAGTACATGACAATAAAATGTTGGTGTTTACGTAACACTGCTTACTCTGCAACTACGAAAATGATATGTGGTACAATGTTTGTATTGTAAATACATAGAAATTTCTGTAGTACTGTAACTACAGGATTAGAGCCCAGCTGGCCGGCTGTTGTGGCCGAGCAGTTCTAGGCGCTAAACAGTGCAGAATGTCACCAACTGGCACTGGCTTCACACTGTGCAAGTCTCTGTTCTCTGTCGTACGGTTTCAGCAGTAAACTCGTGTTCCGAACCGAGCTTCCAGTAATCCCTTCATCTGGAGGAATTGTTTTTTTCTGTACTAAAGAAAAGCGGGCTTAAGGTTGAAATTTGAATCAACAAGGGACACAGGCGTGGAAATACCGGAGTACCAGTTTGGCAGGACTCGGTCAAGGCGTCCACAGTACAACACTTTCCATTTCACTCGCTGTATGTTTATCGGATTTTTATTTCTCCTACCTCTGAGCGGCGCTGTCTCGTGAAACAATACGGCACACTTGTTTTCTTTATCAAACAAGGTGCAGATGTAGATGTGGGCGGGTGCCGGACGCACGCAGCCAGGCAGTCAGCTGGTCCGGAAGCGGGCCACAGCAGCGGTGGCGCCAGTCAGCGCAGCGCCGATTCCGGGAGAAATCGCGATCGCCAGCTGGAATGCTGCCTGGTCACGTGACCCCGCGCTGCTGCTGGGTGAAGGCCTACCAGCTACGGCCCACTGTGTGTGCGCACGTGTGTGTGTGTGTGTGTCAGAGCAGAGGCGTCGCGCGACCCTCAGTCACGTGACTTCCCGGCACACCAGCTGCGGGTCTCCGTGTCCTCTCCGAGATCACGAGCGATGCCGCTAAGGATGCAGAAAGAGCACTAAAATACTACAACAGTATAAAACATCGGAAGGCGCCCCAGCTTCACCGAGAGCCGAATGACAGAAATATGCAGTCCAGCACTCGCCTCTGCAACTACGTATTCAGTAGCCTACATCTCCATCCTCACAACCGACTTCTAATCAAGCTACGGGCCTATGGGGTATCGTCTCAGTTGTGCGACTGGATTCGTGATTTCCTGACAGGAAGGTCGCAGTTCGTAGTAATAGACGGCAAATCATCGAGTAAAACTGCAGTTATATCTGGTGTTCCCCAGGGAAGCGTCCTGGGACCTCTGCTGTTCCTGATCTATATAAATGACCTGGGTGACAATCTGAGCAGTTCTCTTATGTTGTTCTCAGATGCTGCTGTAATTTACGATCTAGTAAGGTCATCCGAAGTTCAGTAATAGTTGCAAAGCGATTTTAAAAAGATTGCTGTATGGTGTGACAGGTGGCAGTTGACGCTAAATAACGAAAATTGAGAGTTGATCCATATGAGTTCCAAAAGAAATTCGTTGGAATTCGATTACTCGATAAATAGTACAATTCTCAAGGCTGTCAATTCAACTAAGTACCTCGGTGTTAAAATTACGAACAACTTCAGTTGGAAGGACCACATAGATAATATTGTGGGGAAGGCGAGGCAAAGGTTGCCTTTCATTGGCAGGACACTTAGAAGATGCAACAAGTCCACTAAAGAGACAGCTTACACTACACTCGTTCGTCCTCTGTTAGAATATTGCTGCGCGGTGTGGGATCCTTACCAGGTGGGACTGACGGAGGACATCGAAAGGGTGCAAAAAAGGCAGCTCGTTTTGCATTATCACGTACTAGTGTGTGTGGCAGATATGATACGCGAGTTGGGATGGAAGTCATTAAAGCAAAGACGTTTTCCGTCGCGGCGAGATCTATTTACGAAATTTCAGTCACCAACTTTCTCTTCCGAATGCGAAAATATTTTGTTGAGCCCAACCTACATAGGTAGGAATGACCATCAAAATAAAATAAGAGAAATCAGAGCTCGAACAGAAAGGTTTAGATGTTCGTTTTTCCCGCGATCTGTTCGGGAGTGGAATGGTAGAGAGATAGTATGATTGTGGTTCGATGAACCCTCTGCCTAGCACTTAAATGTGAATTGCAGAGTAATCATGTAGATGTAGATGTAGTGGAGGGCATGAAAGAGAGGACTTCCCATTTTACAACAAACGACACTTAACAACTGATCGACAACACGTGTTGCTATCGACCTCGACCAATACGTGGATTAACCTTCGTTAGTATTTTTCTGATAATGTCTTTCACATTTCCGTCTGTTGTTAATATTTAACAACAAAATCTGCACCTATATTCGTATCATGGCAACCATTCTTAATTCCATGGCCGAGGTTACGTCGGACACTAACACATCCTACTGTTTCTTCCCGTTGCATTCACAGAACGAGCGCCGGAAGGCTGGATGCTTAAATTCCTTCGTGCGGGCTGTAATCAGTCTGATCTCCTTTTACAGTCCCTATGCAAGCTGTAGCATACTCTTAGATTACTAAATACTGATTATGCCCGCCCGGTTGGCCGTGCGGTCTAACGCACGGCTTTCCGGGCGGGAAGGAGCGCCTGGTCCCCGGCACGAATCCGCCCGGCGGATTTGTGTCGAGGTCCGGTGAACCGGCCAGTCTGTGGATGGTTTTTAGGCGGTTTTCCATCTACCTCGGCGAATGCGGGCTGGTTCCCCTTATTCCGCCTCAGCTACACTATGTCGGCGATTGCTGCGCAAACAAGTTCTTCACGTACGCGTACACCACCATTACTCTATCACGCAAACATAAGGGTTACACTCATCTGGTGTGAGACGTTCCCTGGGGAGGGTCCACTGGGAGCCGAACCGCACAATAACCCTGGGTTCGGTGAAGTGGACTGCGGTAGTCGTCGTGGGGTTGTGGACCACTGCGGCTGCGGCGAGGACGGAGCCTCTGTCGTTTCTAGGTCCCCGGTTAACATACAATACAATACATACAAAACTGATTATTGTAACCTTCCGTCAGAAGGTATTCGCAGAGTAGTGGATGCCTTTCTTCAGGCCTCTATCCATATTTAAGCTATTTCAGCATTTCATCGACGCTCTCGCGTGAGTCACACTGATCTCTAACTCCTACAGTAGCGTGTCCGCAGCTCGTGGTCGTGCGGTAGCGTTCCCGGGTTCGATTCCCGGCGGGGTCAGAGATTTTCTCTGCCTCGTGATGACTGCGTGTTGTGTGCTGTCCTTAGGTTAGTTAGGTTTAAGTAGTTCTAAGTTCTAGAGGACTGATGACCATAGATGTTAAGTCCCATAGTGCTCAGAGCCATTTGAACCATTTTGAACCTATAGTCGCACTACGCGGAACTACCCGTGTCATTAGCGGAGGCCACTAATGTTCGCTTGTGCGACAGCGCTGTATTGGGAGACTGAGAGATCGAATTCTAGTGGTGAAAGACTTTCGTCCCCAATGTCAGATAAGAAGGCGAACGCTTTCCGATCAGCAGCGACAATCTACGGAAGTGAGCACATACAGCGTCTAGAAACTTGCTAATAGATTCGACGATGATCATTACTGTATTCAGTATACGCTGTATTTTAAACTTGACGCTTGTGTCTGTGTGTTCTTACTTTCGGAACTGCCGAGGCCGTTGCTTGTAGTCCGATATCATATGACATGTTTTCGGTACCCATAGCTCTTGCCAATGTCCGGTAACGCCGAGGTTGCCCCGTCGCGGAGATAAAGTAAATTGTCGTTGATTAAGCAACAGCCGACATGGAGCCATGAGCTGTATTAAATATATTTTGTATCCGAGCTAAACATGTTTCACCTAAATATTTTAGGCACCGTCATTGGTCTATCAAGGCAGTGACTATAAGAATAATTATTTTCATGTTATAAACACTTTGTATGCTTAAATATGTAAATCAGCGATCCAAAATATTTAATGCAAGTAAATAATTATTATAAAAATAATTGTTTTTCTACAGCATTAAAAAAATTTTAAATAATTTGGTGGAATATTTTAGTTAGGAAACGAAACAAAATTCATTTGCACAAGACTAGCAATAGCTGCGATCATGAGAAAGAGCAATTCTTAAGTGATCATGGTAATTTCACGGTCACAGTTACTGAAGCAACACAACCAAAAGGGAACGACACTAATTAAAAGCTATGAATTTCGTTCTACAAACTACTCTAGTATTAGGAAGTCTTTCAAGGAAAACAGAAATGTTTCTTGCAGCGCAACTGATGTATTCAGATAGACATATTATATTAAACTGGAACTTGCCACCAAGAAAGCACCGAGAAATTAGTGGGATAACGTCAGTAAAACGTTTTATATGTTCATTTAATTTGCATTTAAAATATCATCGGATGCTAGTCTCTTGGGAACCTCCTGGAATCTTTGTTGGTATGCCATCACGATAGCAAACGTTACTAACGCAAGACGAAAGGAAAAGGAAACGCGTCAGCGTAACTGCAAGGTTAGCGAAGTCGCTCACACGGTATTCACGGAAAACCAGTAGGAGAATTCCTGGAAATTGACGGGAGAATTTTTTGTTTTGTAAGCGGTTGTCAGCGAAGACTAATCGAGCCAGACAACTAGTGCAAACTCCGCTTTTCGGCTGCTCTGCGTCATCGCGTGTCTGCAGGCATCCAACTTCGTCCAATTGTGACCAGTAAGAGTGAAGGGTGGCGGTCATCAGTTCTCGCCTGCCTCCCCATCTGCGCTACGCTGCGTGACGGCTTCGTAAAATAGCGATCGTAGGTTCGAGAATCACGTCCATTTACGTGTGTTGGTTTCAAATATGACGTCCCCTTGTACTTTTACTACAGTGATAAGATACAAGAGACTACATACATGAGTGATTTCTTAACTAATACGGAAGAGACTACAAAACAGCAATGGCGTGTTCCTCGACTTTCGACGGCATTCCGTATAGTTTGGGATTGTCATTTAGTGAATACAGTACGAGTCTACCGATTATCGGACCAGATCTGTGACTCCATTTAGGTCTTTCTAGGAGATATATATCTCTATAAATTGTTCTTGAAAGGGGGAAATCGATAGACGTAAAGGTAGTTACTAGAGTACCCAATAGCAGTGCTATACGGCCATTGATATTAACAAAATGCAGGGCGTTGGAGGTAAAGTGCAGATATTTCTAGTGATGTCTGAGAATGGTGTATTGAACGACATTACACCAGTATTTATTCCATGTATAGACTAATAATTGAGACTATTCCGAGTAGTACGATTTTAGTTTGGTTGGTACCCCTAAGGTGTGTGGCACAAGACACCAATTAAATTTTATTTATCCCTCAGCAGCAGGCCGACTATTGAAGTATCGATGCTCGCAGGCAAAGGATAAGCCTGTAGTGACATTCGTAGCCCACTTTGCGGTGCAGTTACTGCTGTGCGTAACCCGTCATGTAGTAAATTAAGTGATACATTATGTGATCAAAAGTATCCGGACACCTAGCTGAAAATGACTAACAAGTTCGTGGCGCCCTCCATCGGTAATGCTCGAATTCAGTTATGGTGTTGGCCCACCCTTAGCCTTGATGACAGCTTCCACTCTCGCAGGCACACATTCAATCAGGTGCTGGAAGGTTTCTTGGGGAATGGCAGCCCATTCTTCACGGAGTGTTGCACTGAGGAGAGGTATCGATGTCGGTCGGTGAGGCCTGGCACGAATTCAGTGTTCCAAAACACCCCATAGGTGCTCTATAAGATTCAGGACAGGACTCTGTGCAGGTCAGTCCATTAAAGGGATGTTATTGTCGTGTAACCACAGGCTGTGCATTATGAACAGGTGCTCGATCGTGTTGAAAGATGCAGTCGACATCCCCAAATTGCTCTTGAACAGTGGGAAACAAGAAGGTGCTCAAAATATCAGTGTAGGCCTGTGCTGTGATAGCGCCACGCAAAACAACAAGGGGTGCGAGCCCCCTCCACGAAAAACACGACCACACCATAACACCACCGTCTACGAATTTTACTATTGGCACTACACACGCTGGAAGATGACGTTCTCCGGGCATTCGCCATACTCAAACCCAGCCATCACATCGCCACATTGTGTACCGTGATTCGTCACTCCACACAACGTTTTCCACTGTTCAATCGTCCAATGTCTACGCTCCTCACACCAAGCGAGGCGTCGTTTGGAATTTACCGGCGTGATGTGTGGCTTATCAGCAGCCGCTCGACTATGAAATCCAAGTTTCCTCACCTCCCGCCTAACTGTCATAGTACCTGTGTGATGGTCTTGGTAGATGTCTGCCTATTGCACATTACGTCTCTCTTCAACTGTCGGCTGTCTCTGTCAATCAACAGACGAGGTGGCCTGTACGCTTTTGTGCTGTACGTGTCCCTTCAAGTTTCCACTTCACTGTCACATCAGAAACAGTGGATCTAGGGATGTTTAGGAGCATGGAAATCTTGCAAACAGACGTATGACACAAATGATACCCAATCACTTGACCTAATTCGAAGTCCGTGAGCTCCGCGGAGCGTCCCATTCTTCTTTTTCACTATGTCTAATGACTATTGAAGTGGAGTACCTGGCAGTAGGTGGCAGCACAATGCACCTAATATGAAAAACGTATATTTTTGGGGTTGTCTGGATACTTTTGATCACATAGTGTATGTAGTGAGTTATTGATATGATTTCAGAGTGCAGTAATGATAGTAAACTTCGACATAAAAGTGTTCTGGGTATAGTACCGGGTCATAATGTAAAAACTACTGCTGCTGGAGAAAAACCAGCGTTTCGGCCACGATTGCAGCGGACTTCTTCTGAGTCTGGGTCTGGGTCTGGGGCTTCTGGGTCTCAGATCCCGAAGAAGTACGCTGCAATCGTGGCCGAAACGCTGATTTTTCTCCAGCAGCAGTAGTTTTTACATTATGACGCGGTACTATGCCCAGAAAACTTTTATGTCGATTGACTCTGGCCGCGGAAGCCTACGCAATTATAGGTAGTAAACTTGTTTTAAAGGATCAAAAATGTAAAATTGTGCGCTTCACAAAACGAAAAAACGTAGTATCCTATCAGTATACGAGGGGGTACCCAAAAAAACGGAATTATTTTTCAAAAGCTATATATTTTTAAATTGTTTACAAAACAGCCTTATCCCCTTAAATAGACTCCATTACAACTAAATACATTCGTCCCACCGGCGCTTCCAGTGTCCGAAATATTTTTTGCACTCTTCTTTAGAAATGCCTGACAGCTCTTCCCTCGTTTTTTTCTTGACTTCTTCAGTGTTGTCAAATCGGTGTCCTTTCACGCTCCTTTTCATACGTGGAAATGAAAAGTCGCACGGAACCAGCTCAGGCGAGTAAGGTGCGTGGGGCAGCGGAAGCGTGCCAGTTTTAGCCAGAAATTGCCTAACAGAGATGGCTGTCTGTGCAGGTGCGTTGTCAGAGTGGAGGAGCCAGTCTCCTATATGCCACAAATTTGCTGAACCGAGCTCCAGGATAACGCACTAATCTCTGACAGTTGACCAATTGTCTGTCGAGGGCCTGTGAGCACAAGCTCTCGACTTTTTTCATTATTTTCGTCAATTCGGGCAGTTGGTGGACGTCGAGAGCGACATTTGACATCAGTCGACATGTCAGCATTTTTAAATCGCAAAAACTACTCGTAAACTTGAGTTTTTTCCATAGCGGTAAGCTGTTTTCAACATTAAAACAGTTTCAGCAGAAATTTTACAGAGTAGAAAACAAAATTTCACAGATACACGTTGTTCACTTAAACTTGCCATCATAAAAAATGAAACACGAACAAAAGAGCGTGAAACCTTGTTTGCAGGTACTCAGAGAGCTGGTTCAAATGGCTCTGAGCACTATGGGACTCAACTGTTGTGGTCATTAGTCCCCTAGAACTTAGAACTACTTAAACCTAACTAACCTAAGGACATCACACACATCCATGCCCGAGGCAGGATTCGAACCTGCGACGGTAGCAGTCGCACGGTTCCGGACTGCGCGCCTAGAACCGCGAGACCACTTCGGCCAGCACTCAGAGAGCGCGCAGGATAAGGTTACGATTGTGGATGGGGCCGTAAACAGTTACTGTGAGTTGCACTATAAAACACACGACTTTATTTTTCTAAGAACCACTTATTTACAAATTGCTTTAAAAAATCACAATTAGACAATACGCCTGAAGCCCTAGTTAAAGAAAACTTGTGATTCTTTCTGGACTGAAGGCCCAAAACCACACCAAAAACAAGAACGGTTGAAGGCCTGGTTTAGAAATCAACAGCAATTAAAAGTAGAAGGTTAATTTAAAAAAAAAACATGCAATTGAAAACAATTAGCGGCTGAAGGCCTACAGTACACGTCTGTAGGACAACTATAATTAAAACATTTTTTTCTAACCAAGAAATTTCTTTTTGAAACGACAACCGAAGAACCGAAAGCCTAAATAAAGAAATATTAACTTATTGCACGGCTGAAGACCACAAACAAATTGAAACAACGGCTGAAGGCCTGAACAACAAGTCAGACAAACAATTTAAAATAAACCAATTCCTTCTTATATAAAAAAAAATCCTTTAAAGAATACGCACGGCTGAAGGCCTTATTAAAAGGGGTTCACGTAAATCTTCAGCTGAAGGCCACACGTAACACATCGAACAACTAACGGCTTAGGGCCTGGATTACAAACAAGTTCAGACAGAACAATTTTAAGGATGAAATTCTTTTTTTTTAAATAAAATCAATCTTCAACATTTTAATTTAACACTGCTGAAGACCTTTATGTAAAATTTAAAAGGAACTGAATTAATACACGGACGAAGGCCTCGCACAATACTTCAAACTAAAATGAAAATCACAATCTAAAACAAACAGAACAAATGGTGCTCAGAAGTGTTCCAAGGGCCGGCCTGGGAAGGTAGCTCAAACGTAAGGTGAGGTGAGACAGGCAGCCAAGAGTTGAAGTTAAATAATCGGATGGCAACACAAACTAGGGACGGCCCCAGTAACGACCAACAATTTAACCAATTCCCTTCCGTCCGACCAATGACACAACCACGGAAAGTATCGGCCGAGGACGAGGATACGAACAGCACTACGTCTTCAGAAATTGGCCTCTAAAAAGAGCCATGGGAACAATAACCACTCTAAGCGAAACATAAACCCAACCACTTAAAAGCTGTCGAACTACACACCGTGCTGAACAGCATCAACACAACGAGGAAAGGCACACTGCCGGAAAATAATGCTATCTCCCAGGGGAGGTAACTGACGCGTTAATGGCCACAGGGCAGAAGATACTGCTCGTGCGATCACTGGCAAGTAACAGTCAATTTAATAATTAACCACAATACAGGAAGACGGCTGCAAGATTTCGCCGACTCCAACACACCATACGTCGCTGCTAGCCCGAATGGCCCAGGGAGCAACAACCTGAAAATAAACGAAGAGGTGTCACAATAGTTGAGGTTTCATAACAGGTTAACTGATCAATCAACTTGAGCGTCCAGGTTCGGTGGGCAACGAACTTGGTCGCTCTCGCAGCTAGCGCCTCACGATCCGACAGCGCGTGCACGCCGCCAGTGGTCCCGGCCAGGCCTTGCACCGCGGAGACTTCTTCGTTACCCCGAGCCAACCGACTGACTATGTTCGCAAACCCTCACCAAATCCAGTACGGCAACAGCATTAAAATAGCTGTTCATTCAAAACCACAAGATACACACGGATCCAGAAAAACAGTTCCACCAACAACTCACAATACTAAAGCCAGTCACTGTGAAACAACACGCACGAAATTACAGGTCGGCACAAACACAGAGAAGCCAGAAGCACGTCGCCCACTGAGGCGAACGACCGAACGACCAACCAACGGTCGTCCTGACTCAAGTCAGGCACGGGAAGGATCCCGTTATAAATCATCTACTGACAACTTATTGACATAAGGGCACCTCGACGGGCAGACACAAACACAACAGGTGAAAATTGCAGTACACGAATATCGCGGTCCATTCATCTAAAAGTCGCTGAAGCCGGCGTTCCTGGACGTGGTCGGGCACTCTCGCGACCACGTGCTTCCGTTGGACAGTGCATGTGTGTCGCCAGCGGTCGGGCGATTACTAGCTGTCTGGCCTTCACTGCCGCTCCGTCCCAACTCAACTCGCTCGACACACGACGACCCGGAAATACTAGAAGCCCCTCCAAAGATGGTACCACAGTACGCGCTGTCGATAAGCGCTGCTGCTGCCACTCACGGACAGACAAGGCGAGCAAACGTAGTGGCGCCAGTGAACACACTAAGAAAACGAGACGCCACTGTCTTCATTACAAGATGCCAAGCTATGAACGGCATCAACGCGAGCCGCACACGGCTCACAGTAACAGAAAAAAAAGAGAGAGAAAAAAAACACTGGAGATAAACAGAACAAACCGGTCGACAACACGGGCGGCACTGACCTGGCAATGAGTTGCGCTATACACGCCTAGCGGCATAAATACGTACTACACAAGCTCTACCCACGGTAGTGTTTTTTTTTTTTTTATACGGCCTCGTAATATCAATGAATCACACTTGGAACAAGTAAACTGATACAAATGCCTGGGTGTAAACTTTTTAGGTATATGAAATGGAATGATCACATAGGGCAGTCGTGAGTAAAGCAGGCAGCACACTTTAGTTTACTGGTAGAATGCTACGGAAATGTAATCACTTTATAAAGAATGTTACCCACGAGCTGCTCGTGCGAGTCATCCTAGAATGTTCCCAAGTGTGTGGAACCAGTAGCGTATAGATTAATGCGGGATACTTAACGTTTAGAGAGAAGGATAGCAGGAATGGTGACAAGTTTGTTTGACCCCAGGGACCGTGCCACAGAGACGCTGAAGAAACGGAACTAGCAGACGCTAGAAGATACGCGCAAACTATCCAGAGAAAGGCCACTGAAAAAGTTTCATGAACTGGCTTTAAGTGATGACTCTACGGATACGTGCACTACATTGTTACATCGCCAGACGCTGCCTAATGTTGAGGTAGAACGCAAGCACCTTGCCGGCCTTTCTGCAGTCGTCCAAGTCGGCTCTCTCTCCGTTCTGCGCTCTCCGCAGCTGGCAGCGGAGTAGCGCCTGCGTATGCATGCCGCCGGCCGCGCCGCGGTGTTGGGCAGGTTGCCTATCTGGCGCCGAACCGCCCCACACCGGTTAGCGAGAGCAGCGGCCACCCACCTACCCATACATACATACATACGGGAAAACGGCGAAAGTCGCGGCCCAGCTGATGCCAGCACCAGCGAGCAAAGGGCGGCCACACGGGAAGCGCCCGCCGCACCACGGCCTCTCCTCACCTTCCGTACGATTCTAGAGCGAGCCTAACTAAGAAACGTTGCTCCTATTACGGTCTCCGCGTTTTGGTAAGTGTCGTTGCTCCGCAACTGTATATCCTTCAATTTTATTGCCGCTCCAGTCGCTAATATGATCTTTACTTAAGACCACGACCCTTTTTCCGCCATTTTGAAGTGCATCTGAAGCGATTATTTTAAAAGCACGATATAAACGTTGCATAAATATTATACCTAACCGGACATGAAGCACAAAGTTTACACATGTAGAGTCACTTACGCAAAAAATATATGTATATCATATCGCACAGCGGTGAAGGACCGTCAAATGACTAAGAAAGGCTGCGTGGAATTAGCCGAGCGGTCTAAGGCGCTGCAGTCATGGACTGTGCGGTCCCGGCTGGTCCCGGCGGAGGTTCGAGTCCTCCCTCGGGCATGGGTGTGTGTGTGTGTTTGTCCTTAGGATAATTTAGATTAAGTAGTGTGTAAGCTTAGGGACTGATAACCTTAGCAGTTAAGTCCCATAAGATCTCACACCATTTTTTTTTACTAATAAAATAAGAGTTAGGGATATTCAAAAGTGACATTCCCACTGGTAGCGTAGGAAAATTGGGCTTGTCATGACTGTAAACACTGTACATTAAAATTATCGTAATGCTTTACCTTTAAAGGAAGTAATATATTGATATGTTAGAAAACTAACTGCCTGTTGGCTTCTGCCTCGCGTTCTTCGGCCGACGCTCATCTGATGATTTTTCTGACGTTTCGCCACCACGAGCGGATGGCATTGTCAAAGCTGCCGCAGACTGTATGTACCTGGGGCGCCAACGTCCGAGGGCTTCTCCTCGGTCATTTCCGATGTGGTTCTCCTCTTGCTACCTGCGACGGTCGTTCGCTGCAGCACAGCAAGCCAGGATCCTTTTACCTTGAGGTTCTCCTCTTTCTTCTTGAAGCTGTTCTCGTGTTTGTCCATTTCTACAGCTTCTCTGAACAAGCGGGTGTGATAGTTCTTCTCTACAGCCAGAACTTTCGTGTCGGCTAATTTTACCAGGTGCTCCGTTCACACAGCGACTGGTCTGCCGCAGCCGTTTTCTCCACCTGCCCCAACCTGCAATGTCGTTTATGTTGTGTAATCCTGGTGTTGATCGACCGCCCAGTCATTCCAACATAAACTTTTCCACTTGTGCATGGTATGCGGTATATTCCTGACATTGCAAGTCGGTCCCTTTTCTCCTTTGCCGATCTGAGACACTCTTTGATTTTCTTTGACGGTTCGTAAATAGTCTTTACGATGTGTTTGCGCAATATACGGCCGATTCTGTCCGTCCCTCTGCGAATGTATGACAGGAAGGCCGTGCCCGACATTTCTTTTTCTGATTTCTCACTTCGCCGAGTGTTTGGCTCTGTTATACTTCTTATATCACGTCTGGAGTACCCGTTGCTCCTAAGAACACTTTTCAAGTGTTGTATTTCGCGTCTGAGGCGTAGTGGCTCACGTATTAGTCTTGCCCGCGTCACGAGCAACTTAATCATGCCTCATTTCTGGTTCGTGTAGTGATATGATAGTTTGTGCAGGTATCGGTCCGTGTGTGTCAAAAATGGTTCAAATGGCCCTGAGCACTATGGGACTTAACACCTGAGGTCATCAGTCCCCTAGAACGTAGAACTACTTAAAGCTAACTAACCTAAGGACCTCACACACACCCATGCCCGAGGCAGGATTCGAACCTGTGACCGTAGCACCCGTGCGGTTCCGGACTGAAGTGTCTAGAGCCTCTCGGCCACCGCGGCTGGCCCGTGTGTGACGGTTTTCGATACACGTTGTGTCCCAGGTTTTCGCCATCGCTTGTGACCAGCTCATCTAGAAAAGGTACTTTGTTTGTCCTTCTCTACTTCCATAGTAAATTTTATGTTGGCATTGAGACTGTCAAGTGTCTTAGGAAGTCACCGAACTGTTCTTCATCATGGCTCCACACAACGAAGATATGATTGACGTATCTGTAGCACCCTTTAGGTTTAAAAGGTGCTAAGTGCAGTGCCTGTCCTTCGCAATGTTCCATGAAGAAGTTGGCCACCGCTGGACTAAGAGGACTACCCATGATGACGCCTTCCAGCTGTTCGTAGAAGTTGCCATTCCACGTGAAATAGCTCATGGTGAGACATTCATGAAAGAGCTTTCTGATGTATTGCGGGAAGATGGAAACGATGTGCTCCCGAGAGTCCCTGAGTGGCACTTTTGTAGACAAAGAAAGAACATCAAATCTGACCAGGATGTCGCTTGGCGCAAGTTTTAGTTTCTACAGTTTCACGATGAAATGTCCTGAGTCCTTAATGTATGTGTCAGTCTACCCCACCTGCGGCTGGAGCAGAGAGGCCAAGCGTTATGCCAGTTTATACGTCGGTGAGCCAGAGGCGCCAACAATCGGTCTTAGTGGAACGTTTTTCTTGTGGATCTTAGGTAACCCATACAGCCGAGATGGTAGGGCTTCTGTGTTGCACAGGTTCCTTTGTATGTCCGTCGGCAGAGAAGACGTCTTGATCAATCGATTCGTATTCCGTGTGATACGCTGCGTCGGATCTGCGCTTTGTTTTCGGTACGTCGTCGGTTCTAACAGGTCCCGGATGTTCTGCCCATAACCTTCGGTCTTCATTACGACGGTCGCATTCCCCTTATCGGCAGGCAGTACCAATATGCTCTTATCGGCGTTAAGGTTCTTAATGGCTTGTACCTCTACTTTCTTCAAGTTTTGCTCGGCGCAGCATCCTGGCTGTTTCAGTGTGTATTTCCTCTGCTCTTTCACAAGGAAGGGTTCGAATGGCCGTTCCGTATTAGCAATGATGTCCTCCATAGGCATAGTTCTCGGGATGATAGAGAAATTCCCTCCTTTTTGAAGGACCGACATTTCCTCTTCGTTCAGTTGTAGTTTAATGAGGTTGACCACTGTGCGTGACATGTCGGGAATCGCCTTGTCGCTCTGCTTCCGGCATCTTGCAAGCTTTTTCTTCTGCCGACCAGTGCAGCGCTCGAGTTCGTTCTGATGCTGCTGTGGACGATGCTGTCGATCTGGTCCCTGTCGTCTCGATGCATTCTGCTGCTCAGTTGACAGAAAATGTCCAAAAGTTCCTCATCCGTTCTTGCCAAGTCTCTCCGTGTTGTGTGAATTCGCTCACGAAGAAAAGCTCGTTCCATTCTGTCATAGATACGATGTGCTTGGGCGGTGCTGAATAGGCGCTTCCATTTCAAGAATTTCGGTGTAGCACCTTCATCCCGGCACCGCGACAGAAAGGCGAGAGAGGACATCAATCGCGCTTTCTAATTCCGTCGTCGGTCAAGGCGTCGGTACAATCTGCAAATCTCCTCCCCTTAGAGGTGTAATAGAAAATTGGTAAGGCTTTCGTGGCCACTTGTTGACAAACTGCCTATTGGCTTCTGTCTAAGGTTCATCGGCCAACAGGCAGTTTGTCAACAAGTGGCCAAGAAAGCCTTACCAATTTGTGATATGTTGGAACTTTCATTTTGCGTTCTTTACCAATGAGAAGTTAAAAGTAATCTTTTAGGTTTAATGAAATTCTAAAATAGTTGCAATAGAAATTGTGATCAGATTGAGCGTAAAGTTGCGCTCTCTGGCGTGAGCTTGTAGAAGATAGAACACGGGGAACTGTAGAGGGCGGCATTGTGCCTTGGACACAATGCGGACAGCTTGCAGCGACAACTTACTAACGTTAGATGAAATTATGAAGCTGCAGAGTAACTTTAAAGGAAGGTGTCAATAAACCAGCTACCAGTACACACCGTCCACTGCAGTTATGTTAAGATTTTATTTATCTAAAAATAATACCTTTAAATTTTCACTGGTAAAGCGTGCCATCAAATGGCTCGAACATGTCAAAACATAACTCCTTTCAACATATCAAAATGTACAGTTTTTCTTTATAATCATGACGTGCATATTTCTGCTACGATAACAATGAGCATTCTACTTTGAAATCTACCTATTTTTCCTTTCTAAACAATTTGACGTTGTTTCATACAACAACACAAGGTAAGAAATGTATATTCTCCTTACTTACAGTATATATTTGTGGACTTAGATTTTCGTGTCCTATTACGTAAAATATTTACATAACCACTACCTCTTGTACTTAAAACCACTATGACTCTCATTATTATTACTATTATCGTTCCTTTACGAAGAAACATGGTTCCTTGCACCGAAACAAGTGTTTGGTGGAAAATTATGAAATAATACGACGGGTGTAATTCAATAAGTTGTAGGAAAAAGAATTACATAAGCTACTGTCGCAGCACTGGCCGCTGACCGCCCCACATATGAGCTATCCTGACACCTATTTTGTGCTACGATTCACAGAGGTGATGATCTATATACCAGCCGCCATTTACATTTTGCGAGTTGCAGCAGATCTATTTAGCAGTGGATGTCAAATGGTTAACGACGATGACAGTAGGATCACATCATCCTACTGCGTACGACGGTGGAAACTGGCAGGAAAGCCCCGCTTTACGGTGTTTACTCACCGCCTTACAACTGAGTTTCAGCTCTTCTCAGATACTGCGATGAAATATTTCAACGCTATGACTAACGAGATTTATATTACCACACTCATCAGGGCTTTTGGAGTGCACTAAAAAATTCATACGTACTGTTGAAAAGAGTTAATCTGCATCTACATGACCACTCAGCAATTCACAATTAAGTGCCTGGTAGACGGTCCATCGAACCAACTTCAAACTATTTCTCTACCGTTCCACTCTCGAACAGCGCGCGGGAAACACGATCACTTAAATCTTTCAGTACGAGCTCTGATTTCTCTTATTATACTATACTGATCATTTCTCCGTATAGATGGGCGTCAACAAAATATTTCCGCATTCATAGGAGAAGTTTTGTGACTGAAATTTCGTCGAAAATTCTCGACGCACAGAGAAAAACCCTTTACTTTAAAATTGCTACCCGAACTTGCGTATCCGTAGCACTCTCTCCCCTATTTCGCGATAGTACACAACGAGCTGCCCTTCTTTGAACGTTTTCAATGTCCTGCTTCAGTCCGATGTGATGCGGAACCCACACCGCGCAGCAATACTCCGCAAGAGGGCGAACAAGCAAAGGGTAAGCAGTTTCTTTAGTAGACCTGTTGCATCTTCTAAGCGTTATGCCAATAAATCGCACTCTTTTGTTTGTCTTCCCCCCAACATTGTCTATGTTACAGTTCTACTATAATTTACTCGTAATTCTTATCCCAAAGTAGTTAGTTAAATTGACAAGAGTTCATATTTGCATGATTTATCGTGTAACTGAAAATTAGCGTATTTCTTTTAGTACTCATGTGGATGACCTCACACTTTTCATTATTTATTAGGATCATTTGCTACTTTTCGCGCCATACATATATCTTGTCAAAACAATTTTACAATTGGTTTTTATCACCTGATAGCTTTGCAAACCGATAAATGACAGAATCATCTGAAGACAATCTAACAGGACTCCTCAGATTGTTTCCTAAATAGTTTGTACAGACCAGGAACAACAGAAGGACTATAACACTTCCTTGGGGAGAGACAGATATTACCTCTGTTTTACTCGATGACTTTCGGTCAGTTATTACGAACTGTGACCTTTCTAACAGCTAAACACGATTACAATCACACAACTGAGACAATACTCCATAGACACACAATTTGATTGGAAACGGGTTCAAAAGGCTTGTGGAAATCTGAGAATACGGAATCAATTTGACATCTCTTGTCGATAGCACTCACTACTTCGTGTGAATAAAGAGCTAGTAGTGTTTCAGAAGAACGATATTTTCTGAATCCGTGTTGGCTGTTTCTCAATACTGCGGTTTCTTCGAGGTAATTCATGATGTTCGAACATACTATATGTACAAAAATCCTATTACAGATCGGCTTTAGGGATACGGAGTTTCGTTGTGGAAACCACTTAAAGCATGTCGCATTCAAGTCAGCACATAATTTCGAGCTTTAGCAAAACATCGTCAGTTTTGGAGATTCTGAGTTCTTTTAAATTTGGCTTGTTTTTTGCGTGGTTTCTGCTACAGTGTTCTGATCTGTTTTGTGTACTGTCGGGGATCAGTACCATCTCTTATTAAGTATTTGGTGTATATCATCGTTAGGATTGGTTGATATAAGAACTACGATTGAACGATGAAAGTAAAACTACATGCAGCTCTGCCTATTATCACGTCCTCGTTCCGACAATTTGAAAGATTCACGAAATAAACGGCTTGTTACGTCTTACGCCTTTATTTTGGTGTACAGTTACCAGGAAAAAATATTACGAGCGCACGCTTTATAGCGTTTCAGTCCAAATTTGGACCTCAGTACAGCAGTGATTCTGTGGAGCGCAGATTCGACTGATCCTTGGAAGGTTAGAAGAGGGACCAGATGTCTGTGCACAGCTCACGCCACTGCCGGAGCTACGTGGGCTTGGAGCAGGCGTCCCATAGCGTCCCAGATGTGTTCCACAGGGTGCAGACCACGCGAGTGTGATGACCAAGGAACAGACGCTCACTAAGAAGCTCCTCATCGAGCACGGCGTTGTCTGCAGTAATGTTTCCGTAGTACACATCCGTCAAGGAGCCTTCGATTACTGCCACGGCTGCCGCGGAACCTCATGTAAACGTAACATAATACTGCCCCCACCAGCTTGTTTCCGTGCTGCGTTGCACGTGCCCACCGCAACTGGAATTGTTAATGTTGTTGAAACATGTAGAGGTCCCGTCTTCAACAAAGTACGCCGAGCGGTGTGATGCGAACCACTTTGCCTGCGCCAGCACTGCACTCCGTCGTCAGGCCTGCCACAAGACAGCCGCCTGCCCCGCTTTACAGAGCGGGCGATACCTCGAACACGACGTCGTGTGCTGAGCCGTGGACGTCCGCCGCCTTGTCGCCTCCTCGTTATTTCATCGTCCCGAAATGCTCGTTCCCAGACGCGAGGTCATAACACTGCGTCCTTTGTCAGAGTTTCTCATTTCAGTAGTGGATTTCCGCGTTCGGGACCGCATCTTCGTTAGAATGATTCCCCCTTCGCCTCTGCTCTGCTTACACACTTTCCTCGCCGCGTTTCGCGGAGGGCAAGTTTTGGCTCTGTGTGTGTGTGTGTGTGTGTGTGTGTGTGTGTGTGTGTGTGTGTGTGTATCGGCGGAGGCCTATCGAGGACAAACGTGGTAAAAATTCACCGGCGTCAGTGTGTGATTGGATTGATTGATTGACTGATTTTAACAGGGGAGCTAAAACAGCTTATGTCTGACCCGCCACTGCCCGCGCCGAAACTAGGTTTATTGTGCGTGTAACGCTCCCTCTTTCTGTTTATTTAGGTTTGATTGTTTGATTGTTATTCTTTATTTCTATTATTCGGAATCTTTTTTTTTTAAATTGAGCCTGAAACTTACGTAATAAATACTTCGCGTGAAGTACGATTTGCAGCATAAACAAAAATTAATTTCGGAAATGTAATCCACTGAATATTAAAAGTAAAGCTTTTCAACAACGCGCGTGACTGACTAGATAAATTCAGAGGGTACGTACATTCGCGTGCGAGTGGTTGCGGTCTAATGAGAAATTTTCATTGTGTAATAATTTCGTCGTGACACACTCGGAGATTGCGAACGTACATTCAGAGTAGAGGCACGTACGTTCTATCATTCCCCGTGCCCTGGGTAAAAGAATGACAATTATTTAAATCTAAGAGTATTTCTTTTGCATCGGACTAGTATTTTTATAAGAAAAAGAAGATTGCAGGTTCTGACTGTCTCGGCAAAACGAATCGGAAGTAATTTTAGCGGCCACGAAAGGAAAGTAGAGAGCACAATCACGTACCTCTATTGTTGAGCAGCGCCGTTTTGAAGATCTTCGGTTCCATCTAAAACTCGCCTTCTCTGCTTAACATAAATACTCCATAGGCATGGGAATAAGGCTTGTTGTGCGATGAAAATAATATAAAACACATCTTGCGTCTTTTAACTCATTCATTTACCACACACACACACACACACACACACACACACACACACACACACACACACACACACTAGTAATTAGACAGTACGACATCCCACCAGCCCATCAGAACAAAAAGTAGTCGTTCATACAAGAAATAAAAAACGAAGGGCGAAATTGTTCCTATGTCTCTCAAAGATAAAAAGTTTATCAGATATTTCTCTGGTGTGTCACTGGCACAATTTTTCAGCACCTCTGCGATTAAATCACAATATTTTCAGTTCCTTTACATGCGGTATCGCTCCCTGTATATGTAGTAAAGCCAACCAGTGCCCTTAAATAGTGATAGGAGTCCCTCTACCAGTTTTTTGCTAAACACAATTTCTTCAGGTCTAGTTGTCCCGAAGATTCTGTATCTTTTGCTCTCCAATAAGATGCATTCAAAGATTATGTGCGATGCAGTTTCCTCACCCTCATCACAGATCCTACATTTAGGGTCCTCTTCCATTATACCCATTGTGTGTAGGTGTTTTTTGAAGTTCCCATGGCAGGTCATCAGTCCAGTCATGAGTTTGATCTCTTTCCTGTTCAATCCCAGGATTACAGAGCTTCTTTGAAAACATAGCTTGGGCATCATTGCCTTACCATATTTTTGTTTATGGACCTTGGTCCAATATCCTACGTGCTGTTTCCTAAGCCAGTTCCGTAGTTCTAATTTGATCATAGCCTTGGTGATTGTCAAGGCAGGTTCCGGTCCAATAAATGGAGTTGTTGCCCCCATCCTAGCCAATCTATCGGTTTGTTCACTGCCACAGATCCCTGAGTGGCCAGGGACCCACACTAGGTACACCCTATTGCTTCCCCCTAGCTCCAACAGGGCCCTGTGGTAATCTGCAACAACCCTGGATCTTGTTGCAGGAGCTGCCAATGATTTCAGGGCTGTCTGGCTGTCTGAATAGATGTGGATGCTACGGTCATTGTAGCACCTACTTATATTCTCCTCCATCCATGCCCTGTTTGCAGTAATTTCGGCTTGGAATACAGAGGCCAGTTTCCCTAGAGAGATGCTGCTCTCCAGTCTTGGCTGCCCCAACACCTTGATCTGTTTTTGACCCATCGGTGAACCAAACGATGTCCCCCGTACGGTGTCGAACTGTTTTCTCCCACTGCTCCCTACATGCAATTATTATGATGTAAGGGTTGTCGAAGCAATTGGGAGTTATTATATAGTCGGCGGGCATTTCCCCAGCCATACCTATATTTACCTCACTCACTATGTTAGTGTGTGATTCCGGATATCCGAATGAGACCCAGTTTTGGCCAGTTTTAAGTCTGTATGCCCCAGCTGCTGCCTCCATCTTAACCAAAAGGTGAAGTGGGGACATATCCAGCACGGCTTCCATTCCAGCGGTTGGTGAGCTGCTAATTCTGCCTGTTATGGCTAAGCAGGCCAATCTCTGCGCCTTACAAGGGAACCTCCACATCGCACCCCCCCTCAGACTTAGTTATAAGTTGGCACAGTGGATAGGCCTTGAAAAACTAAACACAGATCAATCGAGAAAACAGGAAGTAGTTATGTGGAACTATGAAAAAAGTAAGCAAAATATACAAGCTGAGTAGTGCATGCGCAAGATAGACAACATCGAGGATAGGGTGAGCTCAGGAGCGCCGTGGTCCTATGGTCAGCGTGAGCAGTTGCGGAACGAGAGGTCCTTGGTTCAAGCCTTCCTTCGAGTGGGAAGTTTAATTTTTTATTTTCAGACAATTATCAAAGTTCAGGCACTCACACATAATCAACTTAGCTCTCCAAAATTCCAGGACATGTTCAGATTTTCTTGGATACATGTAGGATTTGACGGTCTACACACGGAAAGATTTGAAAACATTAAAAACATATGTTTTGACAGAGCACAGGGAAAACTGTGCGACTGTGAAACTGTTGCATTCATTTGTTCCAGTTTATGTGACAAACTCTTACGTTTTCATCACTTTTTGGGGAGTGGTTATCACATCCACAAGAAAACCTAAACCGGGCAAAGTAGAAGAATCTTTTTACCCATTCGCCAAGTCTACAAGTTAGGTGGGACGACAACATATTCCCGTCATGTGACGCACATGCCGTCACCAGTGTCGTATAGAATATATCAGACGTGTTTTCCTGTGGAGGAATCGGTTGACCTATGACCTTGCGATCAAATGTTTTCGGTTCCCATTGGAGAGGCACGTCCTTTCGTCTACTAATCGCACGGTTTTGCGGTGCGGTCGCAAAACACAGACACTAAACTTATTATAGTGAACAGAGACGTCAATGAACGAGCGGGCATAACATAACTTTGCGAAAATAAAGAACGTAAACTTTTCACTCGAGGGAAGAATTGAACCAAGGACCTCTCGTTCCGCAGCTGCTCGCACTAACCACGGGACCACGGCGCTCCTGACCTCCCACTACCTTGATGTTGCCTATCTTGCGCATGGACTACTCAGTTTGTATATTTTGCTTATCTTTTTCATAGTTCCACACAACTTCTTCCTGTTTTCTCGGTTGATCTGTGTTCAGTTTTTCAAGGTCTATCCACTGTGCCAACTTATAACTAAATCTGAGGGGGGGGGGGGGGGTGCGATGGGGAGGTTTCCTTGTTAGCAAGCTCTTTAGCAGCAACCCGCTGTTCTACCTTCTTCCACCACACTACGGCCCCATAGGAAATCCTAGGTCTAACCACTGTGGTGTATATCGAGTGCATACCCCTGGGGCTTAGGCCCCAGTTTTTGCCACAAGCCCTCCTAGTACTCACTAAAGTGTTTTTTGCCTTGGAGTGCGACTGGAAGTGGTAATCTCACGTGCCGACGGACGCAACACCTTGAACTGTCTGCAGTGCTGTAGAGTGCAGCACCAGCTGACCGCCGTCCCGTCCCAGTGGCTCAGTTACCGGCAGCGCGGAGCTGCTTACTCATCCGCCGCGGGCTCTGAGGAGGTCAGCTCCTGGCGGCTTCCTCCCACAATTAGTGTGTCCGCGATGGGGGCCAAGAGAGAGCACAGCGCTCGCTAACCGACACGACCGGAACTGACGAACTGGCGAGGCAGGCACAGCGCACACCCTGAGGCCTCGAGGGCTGGTTGTGTCGATAGTGGAGGCAAGAGTGAGTGAGTGAGTGTGTGTGTGTGTGTGTGTGTGTGTGTATGCTCGCGCGCCGGCAGGGTTCAGGACTATAGAGGGAGACAGGGGCAGATCCAAACGGATGCAGTCTGCAGTAGTTAGGCGGGTATGAACAGCCTTGCGCAGTGCGATAAAATTCTGTTCAAATGCTCAAATGCGTGTGAAATATTATGGGACTTGACTGCTAAGGTCATCAGTCTCTAAGCTTACACACTACTTAACCTAAATTATCCTAAGGACTCGAACCTCCGCCGGGACCAGCCGCACAGTCCATGACTGCAGCGCCCTAGACCGCTCGGCTAATCTCTCGCGGCTAAAAATCTGTTGGACGCGCCTTCGTATTCTTGAGTCCGAGATCGATTGCGACCTCTCAGTCCACTCCAAATCGATTGCTTCAGGCGGAAACTGCTTTTAAATTCTGCGTAACAAAAGCTAGTTCTGATGTAACACAACACACTCTTTCTGCCACGACATGAAACTGCTCGAAATGATCCGCCCCTTTCCGTATTACTTCATCGGCTCGGCTACGTCTTCGCATTTGGTTTCTCTTTTACAAATTATCCCCAGCTTTGCTGGAAGTCAGAACCTCATGTTACTGAGAGTGAGGCTGTGGGTTTTTCGGGCGACGGCTGCCACCAACCAGTCCTGCAAACCCCGGAATGAGATACTGCTCATCTCAATTTAGAAACTCCTTTCGAAGTAACTGACGCATTTCAGTCGTATCATGAGGTGAACATACGTCGCTTATCATAACTGTCTTTACTCCAGACAACGTTTTAATTAATATTAATCAGTTAAAACACAGATAACTTCAGTAATCCTGTGACAACACAGAATACGATCAAAGTTTCTTTGTCCTCTGATAATACAGAATTGTTTAATGTAGTTCACAACAACATTATGCTTCAGTTTCACTTGTCATTTTTCTAGTAATTCTTGCGTTTTTAAGGGTTTTAGCCCTCCAATCAGCATATCAGCTCGGTTAAATAGGCATGTTACAAACACGATTTCCGTGAAATCAGGACAGGCAGTTTGTGACGCACTCCCAGTCTCATTTGAATGCACTGTACGTTCTATATACTTGGCCATCAGTATAGCTTAAAATTAAGGGAAGCTTACATTCATTCAGAAGAGAAGACGCTTGTATAACGCCTTGAAAATAACGTCACAAGCCACTAGACTACAAGCACGAGTCTCAGCTGAACGTGCACAGGTCGGCAATAGCTTGGTGACGCGATGCCGGCAGCCGCACTGGCAAGTACACATGACACCGTCCCAGCAGACTGCAAGGACAGCATCGTGAAGTCAGGACAACGCACGAGCACTCACCGCCTTGGAGGCATAGCTCTCCCGCTTGGACTCCATCGAACAACAGGGGCCCCTGTGTCCCTGTCATGCAACAGCAGCAGCAGGCACGTACACGAGTGCGCGTATCTCCAAGACGTTGGACCAGCGTCAAACCACTTATCCGACTGAAGACCACAATAACAGACAGGCACTGCGTCTGAAGTTTCTTTCATTGGCGCTCGGGAAACCAGCTGCTCATTACAGTGCGTGAATAATAATGCGTTCCCAAAACATATGTGCCAGAATGAGATTGTGAGCACTTCTCCTGGAGAATATGACTTCTTAGCATTCCTGTCATATTTGCCCCAGTCCCTACATCCAGTATTGTAAAATATTTTTGGCGCCATAAGCAGATGAGGCGGCGTAGCTGAGTCTTCGAGAACTGTTGTTAGACCAAACACGTCGCCCCTACACACGAAAGCAATAGAATTAGAGATGCGTGTAAGTGCAACGTAGTGTGAAACTATAACTTGGATCAGAATAGCTGCCACAGCTTTGTTCACCGTTTCCACACCAGTCTCGTACGTCAGGCGCCGGTTTGTACAGTCAGATGGAGAAGACGCTTGCGGACGGTACCATGTAACAAGCGTGCTTCATTTTCGCTGCCTGCATTGTTTTTGTTTTACGCGGAGGAATAACATAAAGTAGTTGCGAAAATGCGCAACCTGCTAAGCAAACCCAGAGATGCTACCGTGTAACACCGCAGCTAGCCTCCAGGATGGCCTCAGTTCGACGAAGAAGAGTGTCCACTACCCTCTTCACGTAGCTATGCCATATCCAGCTAAAGCCAATTGTTTCTTACAGCCACCAAATTGCAGGGATGCACTCTCGCAGATATTTACTGTGGGATAAGGATTAGGTGATTTAGCCGGTGAGTCTAGATGCAGTCCTTCCCTGTGAGCACGGCTGTTCTCATCCTGTCGACAGCGTACTCATCATGAATATTCACAAGAAAGGGCAACGTTCGATAACAGAGAGAGTTGGAATAAACATCTTGGCTCATGTTCGCGGTAACCTGAATGAGTAGACTCCAGTCATGGTACGAAAAACATTACCCAAAACGTCAGTGCACCACCTCCAGGCTCAACTAAACCCTCCATGCACTGCGGGTGAAAGGACGCACTGGCACTTCTGAGCATTCGACTTCCGCATTATTTGAGAGAAGGCAAAATATCGTCTCCTGAAACCAGACCTCGCGTCTCCAGCCACCTACACTACTGGCCATTAAAATTGCTACACAAAGAAGAAATGCAGACGATAAACGGGTATTCATTGGACAAATATATTATATTAGAACTGATGTGATTACATTTTCAAGCAATTTGGGTGCAAAGATCCTGAGAAATCAGTACCCAGAACAACCACCTCTGGCCGTAATAACGGCCTTGATACGCCTGAGCATTGAGTCAGACAGAGCTTGGATGGCGTGTACAGGTACAGCTGCCCATGCAGCTTCAACACGATACCACAGTTCATCAAGAGTAGTGACTGGCGTATTGTGACGAACCGGTTGCGCAGTCACCATTCAGCAAACGTTTTCAATTGGTGAGAGATCTGGAGAACGCGCTGGCCAGGGCAGCAGTCGAACATTTTCTGTATGCAGAAAGACCCGGACAGGACCTGCAACATGCGATTGTGCATTATCCTGCTGAAATGTAGGGTGTCGCAGGGATCGAATTAAGGGTAGAGCCACGGGTCGTGACACATCTGTCCACTGTTCAAAGTGCCGTCCGTACGAACAAGAGATGACCGAGACGTGTAACCAATGGCAGCCCAAACCATCACACCGGGTGATAGCTAGTAGGGCGATGACGAATACACGCTTCCAATGTGCGTTCACCGCGATGTCGCCAAACACGGATGCGACCATCATGATGCTGTGAGCAGAACCTGGATTCATCCGAAAAAATGACGTTTTGCCATTCGTGCACCCAGGTTCGTCGTCGAGTACACCATCACAGGCGCTCCTGTCTGTGATGCAGCGTCAAGGGTAACCGCAGCCATGGTCTCCGAGCTGATAGTCCATGCTGCTGAAAACGTCGTCGAACTGTTCGTGCAGATGGTTGTTGTCTTGCAAACGTCCCCATCTATTGACTCAGGGATCGAGACATGGCTGAACGATCCGTTACAGCCATGCGCATAAGATGCTTGTCAACTCGACTGCTAGTGGTACGAGGCCGTTGGGATCCAGCACGGTGTTCCGTATTACCCTCCTGAACCCACCGATTCCGTATTCTGCTAACAGTCATTGGATCTCGACCAACGTGAGCAGCAGTGTCGCGATACGATAAATCGCAATCGCGATATGCTACAATCCGACCTTTATCAAAGTCGGAAACGTGATGGTACGCATTTTTCTAGACAGTGCACGATGATACGCCAACAAACCGGGCAGCTTCGTCCGCAGTGTTGCCATGGGCGCGTCTAAACACGATAGTTGCCTTCTGTCCCGTGTCCACCGATCTCGCTGCTCTGATTCGATACAGCCGACTGGCACGAGCACTGCGTTTGTCTGCTATTCTGGAGAGGTGGGTCACGTGACCGCCTGGGGCAGTTCTACACCGTCTACAGCGGTCCAGAGCGGTCAGTGGGCCCTCTTTCAAAGGGTGACTAACATCTTGTTCTTTTAGGTTACACGTTATCTGTCATCGGCGTACACCAACGTCTAGCGAGACCCAACGATCTGGACGCGGTCAGCTGCGCTGATATCGCTCGTTTCGTCGGCGCTTCGTTCGACGGTTTATGCAAACCCTGACGGCAGCCCAGTCAAGTGACAGCCCAAGCTACTTTATTTGCATTTGCTACAGGGGCGTTATTTCTTCGACACAGCAATTCCATTGCTCGTAGTCGTACTTGACAAGTTGTGCATTCAAAAGAGTGCTTTCGAAGTGAAGAGACTTCTGGTACTGATGAAAATTGTCTTGGTGTGCTCTACTCTACATTTTATATCTTCCTTACTTCTGCCACACTGTGTAATCTTGCTTCCTAAACAGAAGAATTCTTTCGCTTCTTTTACTCTTCGTTGTATACTCAGCGGAAACTTGTCTTCGTTCCACCAACATTTGATAGCTGTGGACCTAGCTATTTTCCTTGTTGGCACTGTTCACAACTTTCGTTGTAATATTTTCAGCAGCTGATGTCGTCACACTTTGTAGACTATTATGGAAAATCGTCAGCTGTTATTGATAATTTGTTAGCGCTGCCAGTTAAAAACGATGTTGACACATTGAATCTTGCGAACAACGTTTAAATGTTATGTATTGAGTTCTTATGCCTAGTTCGTGTTTTTGATGATATGTAGAGTGGGATGGAACCTCATATATGTATCTGCACAGATACTGTAACTGAAACATTTTTGGTGCCTGAAGCTTTGTACCAACCGAAACTGCCGGCAATAATAAAGGTTTCCACAGCAGCTGGCGGTGTACCATTTCGACAAAGTTTCCATTGCAGTTTTAGTTGTTATTAAACTGTACTCTGTTGTAAACACGCCTCCCAGTAGGTAATACCACGTGATCTGGCTGCCACCTCGCTAGTGGCCGCCACGAAATTCCCAAAGCAGAAAAAAAAACAGTAGGATAAGAGTCGTGGAGGCGATAAGTCGACATAAAGGGGCTGTAATTTTTTTTTCGCTTTCGTCATGACCGCCGGTTCCCCAAGCTGAGGACTGTGGAAAGCCCCGTGGCCGGTTCTCCGGAAGGACAAGTCAGCGCCTTTCATACATTGGCTGTTATTCGCGAGCTGTTAGAAACCCAAAAGTCATCATTGCATAATGAAGAGGCCTGAGAGTCTTGCGTCACTTTGACGCAGTTGCTGCTACTGTACGATTCGCAAATATTGACCTCTGCTTATTTTTGAGAATTGGCGGCTTCCCCATAGAACTCCATCTGTGTACAGAGTCGCTAGTTGCAAAATTTAATTTCTGCGGTAGCAGAACTGCTCGTATAGGAGGCGTTGCACGGCCTCATACACAAACTTCGAGGAAGCGCAGCTCACACACAGAGGACATCTTTTGTTAAGGAACATATTATCCTCTCTGCACTCCCCGGTTTCTGAGGCGTGGATGTGAGTCGTCCGGCAGGCAGACAGATGTGCTGCATTGATCAACACAGTGGAAAAGGTCCGGGATTCCGATCCGCCGTGCAACCACACAGTTTTATGGTTTTCCCTAAACTGTTTGAGCAAATGCCTGGGTTGCTGGTTTAAAAAGGCCGCGGGCGATTTCTGTTCCCCAGTCGAGGCTTGTGCTCCGTCTCTAATGAGCGTTTAATCCTTCCTGCCTTCCTTACCTCGTGACTTGTGGAGGAGAGTACTCCTGGTGACATTATATCTGTATCATTTGCCTCCTTCATACGCTAATGGTGCGTGGGAGAAGCGACTTTTGGTAAGACTTTGTACGGGCCTTCTCCAGTTTTTGTCGTGGCAACCATTTCGTGGGATGTTGCAACGAACACTCTCTGGATTCTGATAGTTTCTCCGTGACATAACGCTTCTAATACAGCGTCTATATTTTTTTTATTTTTCCAGCCACACATTTCTCGGTGATGTTCAGCATCACCAGTGGATCCCATATGTTTTTTTCTGTCTAAGAAACGCTACGTGCGAATACAAATAACTTTGAAATTTTCCTCATTATTCCAAAACGTTTTAACAAAAATATGCAGGGTGAACCTTAACTCCAACGACAAACTCTCTAAACAAGGGCTCTAAATTCCTTACGTTGGGAACTATGAGCCCTTGTTCAGTAGAAAAGATGTGTCTACACAGTGAAGACGAGCAAGTGCTCATAGCTCTTGAAGCACGCACTTAGTAGTCCATGTCCGCTGGTCATTTTTTTTTCTTGTTTTCATCCATATTACCACCTCTGAAAGTTTGTCGGTGAATTTCTGTCTCACCTTGCATATCTCAACAGCTCACGCTGTTTTCCATGTCGCTGTCTGTCAGCTCCGATTACAGCTTATATTTCAGTATAGTTTGTCGTCTGCAAGTAATGAGATTTCTCTTAAGTACTTAGCTATACACGGAAAGAAAACACTTTTACATTAATGTAGTTCGCTTTACTTCTAATATTTATTTGATAATTTATGCTGCCAGCACTGCTATATTAAGTATGTTTATCGTTTGTTTACTGGAATTTTAAAATTGTTTTCGAAAAATGTGTGTATTCGTTGGTTACTAGGCCCTGTTACTCATGACGGCTTTTGCACGGGTGAAAAACGAATAACTTACGCTCTGTTCTGGGCGGAAACTTTTCAAAACATATTTGTTGTTGAAGCAAACACGGACACAAAAAGCGTGTTTTCACCGCCAGATAAAAAGCTTTTATATTTCGACGTATATCAAATTTCAAGTCTTTCAGTTAATTTTAGTAAAATGATGTAACACAAAAGTGTCTCAAAAATGACGAGCTGCGTTTAATACAGACCACTTTTGAGCTGCTTGCGTGACGACCAGCCCACGTGGATGAGTTTGCGAACTAACCGTCTGCAAGAAACCTTTCAGCCAGGCAAAAAGCCGCTCATTGCGATCACGGGCTGAGCTGCCAGCGACGAACACAGCGCGTTCCGAGAGTCCACAGGTAGGACCGGCAAACCACAGGACACTGAGTGTGGCAATACTCAAGGAGAAAGGGCCTCGAACTGGCCAAACATAGGGCTATAATACAGAGATGCTGAATGAGACACTTTTGACAGTCAAGAGAGAAAAATGTGTGAATCCCTTAATGACTACCATCGCATAATATTGTCAAATAGTACTTCACAAAACCCAAAGAAATTCAGATCATATGTAAAGGCTGTTAAAGGCCCCAAAGTTAATCTCGTGACACTCATGGACGAAACTGGAACTGAAGTAGAGAGAAGCAAAGCAAAAGTAGAAATGCTTAACTCTGCTTTTCAAACGTTCCCTTACAAATAAAAACTCAGGACTATTGTCCCAACTTAGTTCCCGTGCCACTGAAAAGACAAGTGAAATAGATATTGGCGTTTTGGAACAACTGAAATCGTTAAAATTGAACGAAGCTCCAGGCCCCGATGGAATCCCTATCAAATAATGGCCATTATCAGTACCTCACTTAGCACTGACCAGAGCACTTTAATTACTCACGTCTGCAGACTATGCTATGGCGGGCGCGCACTTCCATTTTGTATCGTCTACGTTGTGGTGTTGCCAAAGTTATGGGAATTTTGTTTTTTTAAATCAGGTGCATTATTCATGCACTTTTCTAATTTTCGGACAAGTGCTTTTCTAATTTTCCCTGAACTGCTGCGTCTTGGTATAAAAACTTCATCTCGAAACATTTTACGTATTTAGTGTTACTGTCACTGCAAATAATTAAACAGGGTCCACCTTCTTGCAAGAACACAACTTTTATTTTTCAGTATTCCCCAAAAACGTTTCAGCATAGTTGTGGCATCTTCAGAAGGATTTTTTCTTTTATTGTTTCTGGAATACATACACACAAATATTATGTAGTTTAGTAATATGTTGACATTAGATTTTGTTGTTGTTTGGATTCCGTATGTACTTCACATTTTTTAAATTAGCTGACCTGTGACTTCTAACATAAATCGGCTAGAGTCTATGGTAATACAAAATATCTGCAACATAGGGGTGTTAGGGCACCGTCTCCTGATATCCTTTAAACTACATATACCGGTAACACAGTTGTATATAACCCTTTTCTTTTGACGCCTATCACTGCTGCAGTTTACTTGCACTGAGCTGCGCCTGGTTTCTACTTGCTTACAAAACGGTAAGAAAGCAATTTTCTTTTTCTGCTCGCCATCGGTGGTCTTGTGAGTCTTGCAAGAAATCATTTACATTGATGGACGTTATAGCCGTTGTTCCTGAAGACTTGTGTACGTGGCTCAGGTCGTGGGGCAGGTTATCAGCGTTTGATATCATTCATGCACGATGCACCAACGTTTGTAAAACAGTGCGCTTCTGTGCCGGATGGTGATGGCTGATAGCGTGCAAGTACAGGCTCTGAGGCTCTGAGCACTATGAGACTTAACATCTGAGGTCATCAGTCCCCTAGAACTGGGAACTACTTAAACCTAACCAACCTAAGGACAGCACACACATCCATGCCGGAGGCAGGATTCGAGCCTGCGACCGTAGCGGTCGCGCGGTTCCGGACTGAAGTGCCTAGAACCGCTCGGCCACACTGGCCGGCTGCAAGTACAGATCGGTCAGGGTGGGTTTTCTATAGTCGCTGCGGCCAAGAGACTCATTTCGTTTGCGACGGACGAGAACGACGACGAAGGGCAATGGATTGTCTTTTTCTACCTCCACGGTAAACTGGATGATACTGTTAATGCCGTTGACGTCTTCCAAGAACTCAAGTTTCTCAGGTCTGGGGCCAAATGACGAACGTGTCTTTCGGGTGTTTAGGCAAATCTCCATCACTGAAAACATACTATACCAGCAGTTAATTACTGCACAGATAGAGATTACAGGATTCACTGACAGACACGCACACGACATCCCTTCCTTATGAGGAGCGTCAAGCCACAAAGGTAAAATAAGAACGAATTTGTCAAATCAAGAAGAACTGTAGGCCGTGTATGACAGGATAAACGCTTAGAAAGAGAGAGAGAGAGAGAGAGAGAGAGAGAGACTGTTATCATCATTAAAATCGTAGTCATCTTAAAACTGGGAGTCATGGCAAAGGCAAATGTGTGTGTGTGTGTGTGTGTGTGTGTGTGTGTGTGTGTGTGTGTGTGTGTGTGTGTGCGCGCGCGCGCATGAGGAGGCGGGTGGGACGGAGACTCTACAACGAAAGTAACCCACAACCATATCTTTGCGTCCTTAGTCGACTTAAAGTGTCAGTCAATATTCATGCCTAAAATGCTTGTCTTTGTCACACAGTGTGTGGAAGTATCACCAACATTATTATTTCACACAATTCTTTTCTGAAGTGAACAGGTTCTAGTCAATCTCGCCAATATGCACCAGCCCGAGGCAGCAGAGTTCCGGGGCTACACTGCATGAGTTCTCTGCACTTTACACTCAGGTGCTTGGCAGACGGTGTAGAAAACAACTTTCATATTATCTTTCGACCGTTCCACCCTCGAAAAGCACTTGGGAAATACGATCATTTCTTCTAGTGTAGGTCACAGGGAGAAAGTTAGCGACTGAAATTTCGTGAAAAGATCTCACTAAATCAGAAAACGCGACAGAGATTTAGGAACCAGGTCTTAAATTGTAAGACATTTCCAGGGGCAGATGTTGACTCTGACCACAATTTATTGGTTGTGACCTGTAGATTAAAACTGAAGAAACTACAAAAAGGTGCTAATTTAAGGAGATGGGACCTGGATAAACTGACTAAACCAGTGGTTGTAGAGAGTTTCAGAGAGAGCATAAGGGAACAATTGACAGGAATGGGGGAAAGAAATGCAGGAGAAGAAGAATGGGTAGCTTTGAGGGATGAAGTAGTGAAGGCAGCATACGATAAAGTAGGTAAAAAGAGGAGGGCTAATAGAAATCTTTGGGTAACAGAAGAAATATTGAATTTAATTGATGAAATGAGAAAATATAAAAATGCAGTAAATGAAGCAGGCAAAAAGGAATACAAACGTCTCAAAAATGAGATCAACAGTAAGTGAAAAATGGCTAAGCAGGGATGGCTAGAGGACAAATGTAAGGATGTAGAGGCTTATCTCACAAGGGGTAAAATAGATACTGCTTACAGGAAAATTAAAGAGACCTTTGGAGGGAAGAGAACCACTTGTATGTATATCAAGAGCTCAGATGGAAACCCAGTTCTAAGCAAAGAAGGGAAGGCAGAAAGGTGGAAGGAGTATATAGAGGGTCTATACAAGGGCGATGTACTTGACGACAATATTATGGAAATGGAAGAGGATGTAGATGAAGACGAAATGGGAGATAAGATACTGCGTGAAGAGTTTGACAGAGCACTGAAAGATCTGAGTCGAAACAAAGCCCCGGGAGTAGACAACATTCCTTTAGAATTACTGACAGCCTTGGGAGAGCCAGTCATGACAAAACTCTACCATCTGGTGAGCAAGATGTATGAAACAGGCGAAATACCCTCAGACTTCAAGAAGAATATAATAATTCCAATCCCAAAGAAAGCAGGTGTTGACAGATGTGAAAATTACCGAACTATCAGTTTAATAAGCCACAGCTGCAAAATACTAACACGAATTCTTTACAGACGAATGGTAAAACTGATAGAAGCGGACCTCGGGGAAGATAAGTTTGGCTTCCGTAGAAATGTTGGAACACGTGAGGCAATACTAACCTTACGACTTATCTTAGAAGAAAGATTAAGAAAAGGCAAACCTATGTTTCTAGCATTTGTAGACTTAGAGAAAGCTTTTGACAATGTTGATTGGAATACCCTCTTTCAAATTCTGAAGGTGGCAGGGGTAAAATACAGGGAGCTAAAGGCTATTTACAATTTGTACAGAAACCAGATGGCAGTAATAAGAGTCGAGGGACATGAAAGGGAAGCAGTGGTGGGGAAGGGAGTGAGACAGGGTCGTAGCCTCCCCCCGATGTTATTCAATCTGTATATTGAGCAAGCAGTTGAGGAAACAAAAGAAAAATTTGGAGTAGGTATTAAAATTCATGGATAAAAAATAAAAACTTTGAGGTTCGCCGATGACATTGTAATTGTGCCAGAGACAGCAAAGGACTTGGAAGAGCAGTTGAACGGAATGGACAGTGTCTTGAAAGGAGGATATAAGATGAACATCAACAAAAGAAAAACGAGGATAATGGAATGTAGTCGAATTAAGTTGGGTGATGCTGAGGGAATTAGATTAGGAAATGAGACACTTAAAGTAGCAAAGGAGTTTTGCTATTTGGGGAGTAAATTAACTGATGATGGTCGAAGTAGAGAGGATATAAAATGTAGACTGGCAATGGCAAGGAAAGCGTTTCTGAAGAAGAGAAATTTTTTAACATCGAGTATAGATTTAAGTGTCAGGAAGTCGTTTCTGAAAGTATTTGTATAGAGTGTAGCCATGTAGGGAAGTGAAACATGGACGATAAATAGTTTGGACAAGAAGAGAATAGAAGCTTTCGAAATGTGGTGCTACAGAAGAATGCTTAAGATTAGATGGGTAGATCACATACCTAATGAAGAGGTATTGAATAGAATTGGGGAGAAGAGGAGTTTGTAGCACAACTTGACCAGAAGAAGGGACCGGTTGGTAGGACATGTTCTGAGGCATCAAGGGATCATAAATTTAGCATTGGAGGGCAGCGTGGAGGGTAAAAATCGTAGAGGGAGACCAAGAGATGAATACACTAAGCAGATTCAGAAAGATGTAGGTTGTAGTAAGTACTGGGAGATGAAGAAGCTTGCACAGGATAGAGTAGCATGGAAAGCTGCATCAAACCAGTCTCAGGACTGAAGACCACAACAACAACATCTTCCCTATTTCACGATAATCAAAATGGGATTTAGTTTTTTTTATAATTTTTGCTATATCCTACGTCAATCCATCTGTTACGTTCCCACAATGCGCAGCAGTACTCCAGAACAGAACGGACAAGCGTAGTGTAGGCAGTATCTTCAGTACATCTTCTAAGATGTCTGCCAATTAAACGCAGTCTTTGGCTCACCTTCCGCTCAGTATTTTGTGTGTAATAGTTTGAATTTAAGTTGTTCGTAATTATAATTCCTAGGCTTACAATTCAATCTACAACCACTAAATTCTTGCGAATTATAGTGTAGCCGAGATTTAAGGGATGTTTTTCTTTGTTCTCATGGGAAGGACCTCACACTTTTTATTATTAAGGGTCCGTTTCCACTTTTCACACCACTGAGATGTCTTGTTTACATCACTTTGCAAGTGGTTTTGATCATCTGATTACCTTGCTAGTCGAAACGGCAGTATGATGTGCAATGTAAGGGGTCTCCTCAAATTGTCCCTTAAATCGTTTGTACAGAGTGTACCAGGAGGAATTGCCAGAGTCAGGGATATGAGAGGAACGACAAATTCAAAGCAAAAAAGTCTAGTAAACATGGGGTCTAAAATGCATATCTTAAGAGCTACAATCACTTGTGCGGTAGAAATGATGTGTTTCCCAGTGGACGACTGCTGATAGAATCTTGAGGTGTGTACTTTAGAGTCCATATTTACTAGACTTTTTTTTCTTGTTTTGATCCATACCACAACCTTTAAAAAATGGAAATCAAAGAGCTTTCAAAGGAAGAGATTCGTTTCACAGTATCGAAGATGAAGATGCGCTCGCAGCTTTTAATGTGTGCACATTGGAGCCCGCATTTACCAGAGTTTTTGCTTCACATGGTCCTCCCTGTCGTATTGCTGAGTACTGACCATTACTCTCGGCACACCTTGTATTTGTGTATCAGGAGGAGCAGAAGGCCTATAACGCTTCCTTGCGGAACCCTGGATATCATTTGGGTTTCACCAGACTACTTCCCGTGCTGTGACCCTTCTGACAGGATGTATCGAATCTAGTCGCACAAGTAAATCGATACTCTGGGCACACAATTTGCTTAGAACCTCTTTTTGAGAAACTGCGTCAAAAGCGTTGTGGACATCGAGGAATACAGAATAAGTTTGACATCCCCAGTCGATAGCACTCGCTACATCACGTGAATACAGAGCCAGTTGCGTTTCACACGAACTGTATTTTCTGAAACCACGTTTGTTAACGTGTCACTAGACGGTATTCTTCGAAGTAATTCATAGTGATGGGATAAGTATATGTCCCAAACCCCTGCTACAAAGCCATGTTAGTGACACGGGCCTGACCTGTTTGTTGTCTTCTTTTCTGTTGCAGGCTGAAAGGGAGCGCGCCGAGCACTGACCGCCAGCCCGGCCTAGAATGGTAGAGACTGACCCGCCAAAGGACCACTCCAGTAAGTACAGAGGCAGGCAGGCAGCGCGCGCAGCCAAAGGACAAGAGAGCACGGTGCATCATCAAGGGACTTACTGCACTCGCAGCAGTCACAGTACCCAGTTAGTTACGACGTTTGGAGACGACACCAACATCCAAAGTTGTATCGATACTAGCAGAACAAACGTATCGATAACAAAGACAGTTTTGCCAGGTGGCGATTGTTTCTTTTTTAGGCTTTTCCTTACGCAAAAACATTTATTTATAATACTCCGCAAAATATAGCAATAATGCCATGTTTATATAAACCAGGTTGATTGAAAAGTCAAATTAAAATGAGTAACGATGGATAAATATTCCTATCACACACTAAATACATTCCTGGAAATGGAAAAAAGAACACATTGACACCGGTGTGTCAGACCCACCATACTTGCTCCGGACACTGCGAGAGGGCTGTACAAGCAATGATCACACGCACGGCACAGCGGACACACCAGGAACCGCGGTGTTGGCCGTCGAATGGCGCTAGCTGCGCAGCATTTGTGCACCGCCGCCGTCAGTGTCAGCCAGTTTGCCGTGGCATACGGAGCTCCATCGCAGTCTTTAACACTGGTAGCATGCCGCGACAGCGTCGACGTGAACCGTATGTGCAGTTGACGGACTTTGAGCGAGGGCGTATAGTGGGCATGCGGGAGGCCGGGTGGACGTACCGCCGAATTGCTCAACACGTGGGGCGTGAGGTCTCCACAGTACATCGATGTTGTCGCCAGTGGTCGGCGGAAGGTGCACGTGCCCGTCGCCCTGGGACCGGACCGCAGCGACGCACGGATGCACGCCAAGACCGTAGGATCCTACTCAGTGCCGTAGGGGACCGCACCGCCACTTCCCAGCAAATTAGGGACACTGTAGCTCCTGGGGTATCGGCGAGGACCATTCGCAACCGTCTCCATGAAGCTGGGCTACGGTCCCGCACACCGTTAGGCCGTCTTCCGCTCACGTCCCAACATCGTGCAGCCCGCCTCCAGTGGTGTCGCGACAGGCGTGAATGGAGGGACGAATGGAGACGTGTCGTCTTCAGCGATGAGAGTCGCTTCTGCCTTGGTGCCAATGATGGTCGTATGCGTGTTTGGCGCCGTGCAGGTGAGCGCCACAATCAGGACTGCATACGACCGAGGCTCACAGGGCCAACACCCGGCATCATGGTGTGGGGAGCGATCTCCTACACTGGCCGTACACCTCTGGTGATCGTCGAGGGGACACTGAATAGTGCACGGTACATCCAAACCGTCATCGAACCCATCGTTCTACCATTCCTAGACCGGCAAGGGAACTTGCTGTTCCAACAGGACAATGGACGTCCGCATGTATCCCATGCCACCCAACGTGCTCTAGAAGGTGTAAGTCAACTACCCTGGCCAGCAAGATCTACGGATCTGTCCCCCACTGAGCATGTTTGGGACTGGATGAAGAGTCGTCTCACGCGGTCAGCACGTCCAGCACGAACGCAGGTCCAACTGAGGCGCCAGGTGGAAATGGCATGGCAAGCCGTTCCACAGGACTACATCCAGCATCTCCACAATCGTCTCCATGGGAGAATAGCAGCCTGCATTGCTGCGAAAGGTGGATATACACTGTACTAGTGCCGACATTGTGCATGCTCTGTTGCCTGTGTCTATGTGCCTGTGGTTCTGTCAGTGTGATCATGTGATGTATCTGACCCCAGGAATGTGTCAATAAAGTTTCCCCTTCCTGGGACAATGAATTCACGGTGTTCTTATTTCAATTTCCAGGAGTGCACATATAAACGTTATGCTAGTCATCCCTGCCATTATTGCAATGCATCACTACATGATTTTTCTTAAAGGGACATTGTACGTGAAATTCGTTGAAATTTGACGTTTTCTGTTTTCTACTCTATAATGTACTTTGGACTTTCCTGAACATTTTGGTGTATAATACCGGGTGATCAAAAAGTCAGTATAAATTTGAAAACTGAATGAATGACGGAATAATGTAGATAGAGAGGTACAAATTGACACACATGCTAGGAATGACATGAGGTTTTATTAGAACCAAAAAAATACAAAAGTTCAAAAAATGTCCGACAGATGGCGCTTAATCTGATCAGAATAGCAATAATTAGCAAAACAAAGTAAGACAAAGCAAAGATGATGTTCTTTGCAGGAAATGCTCAATATGTTCACCATCATTCCTCAACAATAGCTTTAGTCGAGGAATAATGTTGTGAACAGCACTGTAAAGCATGTCCGGAGTTACGGTGAGGCATTGGCGTCGGATGTTGTCTTTCAGCATCCCTAGAGATGTCGGTGGATCACGATATACTTGCGACTTCAGGTAACCCCAAAGCCAATAATCGCACGTACTGAGGTCTGGGGACCTGGGAGGCCAAGCATGACGAAAGTGCGGCTGAGCACACGATCATCACCAAACGACGTGCCCAAGAGATCTTTCACGCGTCTAGCAATACTTTTTTTTGTTCTAATAAAACTCCATGTCATTCGAAGCATGTAAAACCGCATGTTATTCCAAGCATGTGTGACAATTTTTACCTCTCTATCTACATTATTCCGTGGTTTATTAAGTTTTCAAATTTATGCTGACTTTTTGATCACCCAGTACGTAAAATCAGACAATTGTGAAACCTTCAAATAATATTTTGAATGTTGACATGTGACTGTCAAATTTCGCGGCTACGCATATACTGCCACAATTGAGCAGTCGTATCTTGGAAACTACACAGTCTAGAAGGTTATGAATTGCTTTATTTTGTGTCTACTGCTACGTCTCAGAAGTTGGCATTACGAATAAACAAATCAGTCCTTTGTTTCTGTTACTAGTTTTCGTTGAAAGTAGTGTCATTATAAGCTAATATCTATTGCTTTTTTATACGTAACTAAAATGACTAAGCGCAAAAGTAACTTCAAGAAACGCAAATCTGCGGGTAACAGATATGTGAGACCTGCATTTTCTTCTGAAATACTTGAAAACACCTAAGCTAGCAGTGAAGGAAACCACGAAAATGTTCATGAAGTGACCACGCCTCCTAGTGCATGGAAAAGGAAAGTAACTAGAGAAACAGGTGACAGTTGTAAAAGTAATGATGTTATAGACAACGTCATTCTTGATCTGCAAATACTTGCACAATTTCTTTCTGAAACTGTCTCTTGCTGTCTTTATGGTGGTGAAATTAAACTTTATGAGGGTATTGGAGCTGTAATAGGTTTTGTGTCTAAATTAATCATCAAATGTCAGAAGTGCAAAAACGAAAAAGCAATTCATTCTTCATCAAAGTGTTCAGGTAATGAATTGTATGAAAGTAATGTGAGGCTGTTCTATGGCTTTAGATGCATTGGTAAAGGTGCAAGGACTGGTAATGTTCTCTGCACTGTGTTGAATTTGCCAAAAACCACCTTCTGGGCATACGAAATATGTAACAGCAATTGGGGACTCTGTAAATACTGTGGCTGAAGGTTCAATGGTTGCTGCTACATCAGAAGCTGTTGAACAAAATGAAGGTGACACAGGCATCAGCATTTCTGTGGATGGATTCTGATAAAAGCGTGCGTTTAGTTCCAAAAATGGTTCTACATCTGCAATAAGTACTGACACTGGAAAAATTTTGGATTTTGAAGTTCCTATACAAAAAGTTGAGCGTGTAGGGCGTGTGAGGAAAACGATGGGAACACCTCTGTGTAACCTAAAAACCAAGCTGGGTAACACAAAACTGTCTGATGGAAAGACAATAAAATGTGCTGGAAGACTAATGGATAAAGTAATTGATGAATTACGGAAATATTATGGGAACGCCATTAGAGATAACTGAGACAATGGAAAGCAGCTGTGAGGAGCACTTTCTTTCATCGAATATCAAATGATGAAAAGCCATGTCATGCTTTGTGTCCACCTCCACCAAACACTTGGTGTAAACATAGGCAAGCTGAATTTTCTGGAAACATTTTTGGAAACTTGTGGTAAGGTCTCATGGGACCAAACCGATGAGGTCATCAGTCCATAAGTTTACACACTATTTTATCTAACTTAAACTAACTTACGCTAAGGATAACATACACACCCATACCTGAGGAAGGACTCGAACCTCCGACGGGGGGAGCCGCACGGACCGTGACAAGATGCCTCAGACCGTGCGGCGAATTTTCTGTCACCCTGCATGAATTTACACATAAACATTTAAACATTCTCTTCCATTGGTAGTAATGGAGGCAATCAAATCTATTTACAGAGATTTGGCAAATCCTGAGCTACTAAAGAAGTGTTTACATGGGAAGACCCAGAATGTCAAAGAGTCCTTCAATAATGTTATGTGGAGATGTGTGCTTAAAAATGCATTTGTTGGCCTCATGACTCTAAAGTTAGCGGTGTCTGATTAATGCTGTAATAACATTTAATGGTGGGAACTGTGAAAGACTTAAGATTCTGGAGAAACTAGGGTAAGATTTGGACAGAACACAGCTAATGGACTGTGGGAACTGGATGAGCTTCTTTTACGTGAATCAGAGTTGACTGCTCAGCAAATGACAAAAGAAGCAAGAAAGAAATGGAGGAGGGGGCAAGCACTGGGCTGATGTGACACTGAAGAAGACACAGACTATGGGTCAGGGCAATTCCAGTGCATAAAAGACGCAGAAATGTAAGTCTGTATAAGAATTTTCATTAAAAAAGTTTTAAACCTCAGTATCTCTGAACTACACTTTTTGCAATAAATGTCCTGTTTTCTAAAAAAAGTATTAATGGTGGAGACATGAAATTTTCACAGCATGCCAAGTGTGAGGTTCAACACATATTGAACTAGAACAATTAAAATATCCTGAGTTGTTTTACTTTTGTGTTCATTTATTTACAAAATTCCGTCAGAAAATGAAGTGTGAAAAAAAGATAACATGCCCTACAATACAATTTTAGTAATAATTCTAGTTCAGTACATTCAATAATTATGGAAAAATGTTAAGTTGGTGTCTTAAAAAGTTTCCAAGATAATGGGTCACAAAATTCGATAATTTAACATTGGCTGCATAGGACATACATTGTCCCCTTAACACAAAGATATTCATTCCGAATAAACTTTTTTTAAGATAAAAATACTCATTTTCAATACAAGACATAACATGGGAATTATGCAATGTTTGCATGAACCATCTCGATTCAAAAAATGGCTCTGAACACTATGGGGCTTAACTGCTCAGGTCATCAGTCCCCTAGAATTTAGAACTACTTAAACCTAACTAACCTACGGGCGTCACACACATCCATGCCCGGTTCCATGCGCGGTTCCGGACTGAGCGCCTAGAACCGCTCGGACACCACGGCAGGCGAACCATCTCGATTACGAAATAAATATATGAACCAGTTTTTCAAGGTACTTACTTAAAATTACCGGTGTATGTTGCTGAAATCAGACATAGACTTGCATTACTGCACTTCTATTTCTTACATGCACTGTACTAGTAGTACGAGGTTAACTTTTCCCATCATTATTGCGAAAGGCGAGAATGGAAACCACTTTCGGGCCAGTTCTTAGCCAGAAGCGAGACGTTCTATTTCAAAGGGTAAAATAGTACCTGGCGAGTAACATGCAAGGGTTCCGGTTTTTCTGGCTGAGAAAATACGCGAGGACACGCACGGATTACAAATTATACAGCATTCTTCTTCAAGCGCGTGCAAATGCCGACAGAGTTGATCCGTCTGTAGGAAAACTTATGGGACTGAGGAGTGTGAATTTGTAAGATACTCACGAGATTTAGCACCCCCCCCCCCCCCCCCCCCTGAATACCACGTGTCCACACGTGTGCGGCTGGCAAGGCTTTCGAATCCGGTGAGCAGGTAATTTTAGCCGTAGTTGTTTCTGCAGCCCTTCCAGAATGGAACTTCATGAGCGTGATAAAGTCACTGGGGAAAAAGAGGGTGAAATGCATTGACGTAAGAGGAAATTCTGTCAACGAATAAATGCGAAGGTTCTTTTTATTATTATTTTTACATAAGATGGGGAACGCGCGTGCCGGCGCTACAGTCTGGAACCGCGCGACCGCTATGACCGCAGGTTCGAATCCTGCCTCGGGCATGGATGTGTGTGATGTCCTTAGGTTAGTTTGCTGATGTTCAAAAAAATGTTCAAATGTGTGTGAAATCTTATGGGATTTAACTGCTAAGGTCATCAGTCCATAAGCTTACACACTACTTAACCTAAATTATCCTAAGGACCAACACACACACCCATGCCCGAGGGAGGACTCGAACCTCCGCCGGGACCAGCCACACAGTCCATGACTGCAGCGCCTGAGACCGCTCGGCTAATCCCACGCGGCTCTTTTGCTGATGACGCCGTGAGTTGGGAACTCGTGCTCGCAGCTCGAAAAAAAAAGTTCAAATGCTGTGACGGTGTCAGTCCGAACTCCATATTGACCCTTCAAAGCGACACCTATTTCTGCACGGTGAATCATTCGCCACAGGCCTTTTCTGTTGAAGTCTGCAATCTGGTTGTTCGGGGAATGTCTCACCTTCATTCTGGAAATGCCGGCCACGCAATAATTTCTGCATCTGAGGAACGAAGGAGAACTCACTGGCCACCATGTAACGAGCATTCGATAGGACAAAGAAGCTGCACGTGTGATAGCGACCACTGCAGTGTGAGCTGTCGGGAGACGACCAAGCCTCTTTGGAGAGCTTCCAGCGACACCTCGCCTTGACAGCCTCCCATTACACTGTCAGGAAATTTCGGGAGTGTGCGCCTGTGACGCTTGGTCCCTCGAGAATATAGTGCATCGGCACAACACTGCGACAACCCCAGAAAGCACCCAGCATCACCTCGTTGACGATGACTGGGCCTTCGACTTCTTCAGCTGTGGTGAGTCTACAAGTTCCCACTTCTCGCTTTTCTCCTTTGTCTATAGGTAACAGCGTAGGTCCCAGCACTCATCCGTGGTGATTAGGCGGCTAGATAGGTCATCCGGATTGGTCTATCACAGCTCCAACATTTCCTCTCGTCCCTCGATTCGGCGGGATTTTTCAATGGCAACGGACTTTCTTGGAACCTAACGACCTTTGTCTTGTCCGAAATGTTGCCTAAGATGTGGAAAACCGCTCCAAGTCTTATTTACAGTTCTTGTACTGTCATTCCGATAGTTTCGACCTCTAGCCCCCCCCCCCCCTTTTCTCTTGCTGTTCTCGCCCTGCCACTTGGTTACTCGTCATTCAGACTCGTGTGACCGCAAAGGGCAGCGCCTGCTCCACCTGCCCGCTGTGCTACAGGATGATGCACTGTTGCCCTACACTTCCACCAACTCATCATCGATTGTTTCATCGTTGTTCCCCTACAAATGAAACTAACGAATTACCACACGGGACTACACTTTATCAGTGGACTGTGCTACCTTGTTTGGGCTTCCGTAACGGCGTGAGACAGTACCGTGACACGGGGATTTCAGTGTGTACCACAACTGCAGACACGTACCTACAAACAGACAAAATATCAATCGAGTAACTTTCTAGGTGATAAGAAAAACTTTGAGTGCCCCTCGTATACGCACCAGCAAAGCTGATGCAATGAGATCATATTCATTTAAATTTTTTTGTATAGCGTAAACTGAAAGACTATTGACACAAATTACGAAGTACAGCTCCACACGTTAACCAAGGTTCGCGCTGACTACAAACGAGGCGCCACCAGCCAGCTTCTGTCACTTCACCTGCTCCCAGCATTCCCCACGACAAGTACCAAGTTACTGCGCGTATTCTGGGTGGCCCATTGATCGTGACCGGGCCACATATCTCTCGAAATAAGCGTCAAACGAAAAAACTAAAAAGAACGAAACTTGTCTAGCCTGAAGGGGCAAACCAGATGGCGCTATGGTTGGCCCGATAGATGGCGCTGTTATAGGTCAAAACTAGGAACCCCCATTTTTTATTACATATTCGTGTAGTGCATAAAGAAATATGAATGTTTTAGTTGGATCACTTTTTTCAATTTGTGATAGATGGCGCTGTAATAGCCACAGACATATGGCTCCCAATTTTAGACGAACAGTTGGTAACAGATAGGTTTTCTAAATTAAAAAATATAGAACGTAGGTACGTTTGAACATTTTATTTCGGTTGTTCCAATGTGATACATGTACCTTTGTGAACTTATCATTTCTGAGAACGCATGCTGTTACAGCGTGATACTAATGCGATAAATGCTTAAAATGATGTCCGTCAACCTCAATGCATTTGGCAATACGTGTAACGACATTCCTCTCAACAGCGAGTAGTTCGCCTTCAGTAATGTTCGCACATGCATTGACAATGCGCTGATGTATGTTTTCAGGCTTTGTCGGTCGATCACGAAAGCAAATATCCTTCAACTTTCCCCACAGAAAGAAATCCGGGGACGTCAGATCCGGTGAACGTGCGGGCCATGGTACGGTGCTTCCACGACCAATCCACCAGTCATGAAATATGCTATTCAATACCGCTTCAACCGCACACGAGCTATGTGCCGGACATCCATCATGTTGGAACTACATCGCCATTCTGTCTTGCAGTGAAACATCTTGTAGTAACATCGGTAGAACATTACGTAGGAAATCAACATACATTGCACCATTTAGATTGCCATCGATAAAATGGGGGCCAATTATCCTTCCTCCCATAATGCTGCACCATAAATTAACCCGCCAACGTCGCTGATGTTCCACTTGTCACAGCCATCATGGATTTTCCGTTGCCCAATAGTGCATATTATGCCGGTTTACGTTATCGCTGTTGCTGAATGACACTTCGTCGCCAAACAGAACGCGTGCAAAAAATCTGTCATCGTCCCGTAATTTCTCTTGTGCCCAGTAGCAGAACTGTACACGACGTTCCAAGTCGTCGCTGTGCAATTCCTGGTGTATAGAAATATGGTACGGGTGCAATCGATATTGATGCAGCATTCTCAACACCGACGTTTTTGAGATTCCCGATTCTCGCGCAATTTGTCTGCTACTGATGTGCACATTAGCAGCGATAGCAGCTAAAACACCTACTTGGGCATCATCATTTGTTGCAGGTCGTGGTTGACGTTTCGCATGTGGCTGAACACTTCCTGTTCCCTTAAATAACATAACTATCCGGCGAACGGTCCGGACACTTGGATGATGTCGTCCAGGATACCGAGCAGCATACATAGCACACGCCCGTTGGGCATTTTGACCACAATAGCCTTACATCAACACGATATCGACCTTTTCCGCAATTGGTAAATGGTCCATTTTAAAACTGGTAATGTATCACGAAGCAAATACCGTCCGCACTGGCAGAATGTTACGTGATACCACGTACTTACACGTTTGTGACTATTACAGCGCCATCTATGACAAAGCAAAAAAGTGGTCCAACTAAAACATTCATATTTCTTTACGTACTACACGAATATGTAATAAAAAATGGGGATTCCTATGTAAAAAAAAAAACGCAGTTGATATCCATTTGACCTATAGCAGCGCCATCAAGCGGGCCAACCGTAGCACCTCTGCTGTATATTCGTGTCCCTACGTCGCTGCAGGCAACTGCCGCGATGGTTCCCTTGAAAGGGCACGGCAGATTTCCTTCCTCGCCAAAACCTATTCCGAGCTTGTGCTCCGTCTGTAATGACCACGCCGTCGTCGGAAGTTTAAACTCGAACATAACCTTCCTTCCTTTCCTACTGTACAGCTACTCACCGTAACTGGTTCTGATTTGGACCATTCATCCTCATATGGCTGTAACAGGCGCTCTAAGTGGAGCTTCTTTCTGTAGTCTTTTGTAGTGTAATGCTCTTGGGTGAACTAGTGTTTGCTGGCCGGGGTGGCCGGGATGGCCGAGCGGTTCTAGGCTCTACAGTCTGGAACCGCGCGGTCGCAGGTTCGAATCCTGCCTCGGACATGGATGTGTGTGCTGTCCTTAGGTTAGTTAGGTGTAAGTAGTTCTGAGTTCTATGGGACTGATGACCTCAGAAGTTAAGTCCCATAGTGCTCAGAGTCATTTGAACTAGTGTTTTTGTGTTTTAAATTGAAAAAGTGGTTGTTAATTTTCCGATATAGCTCTTGTAGTTGTGCTGCTGGCACGTTTTCACGGCACGTCTGTTTTTGGCACGATACTGCGACTACAGTTTGATAATGGAACTTCTCTGAGTCAGTTTGCTGTTCTCCATCCCCCAAACCGGGAAGCCTCACGCTGTGATTTGAGAAAAAGTCATGACGACTATCTGGACGGACTCGTTCGAAACCTTGCACTGAACACCACTGACCGTCTTTGAAGAAAAAAAAGAAAAGAAACGCTACCTCGACATACACTTGATGGAACTACAGGAAACAGTCTGTCTTGGCATGGTTATTGCGCAACTGTTTTCCAGCCTTAAACTTACTTTCTGACAACCTTCCTCAGAGCGATGAATGAAGTGGCAGTGACGGCCATATTACCACCAAGATAGTTTCTGACTACAAGCACCTTTTTGCAATTTGCTAGAAGGCAGAAACACCCTCATGGAAAGTGATCTGGGGAATGTTTTGAGGATTTTAAGGAAAAAAAAAGCATTCGTAACCTAATTTGAAGGTATTAACCACTAACTGACCATTTTTGGTAAGTACGCAGTTGGGAGCAACAGTCTCGTTTCTCTTCTTCCGAGACAGTATGATCTGTAAGCAGGGGACTTGCATAGCTGATGACATAAATGTGAGCAGAAAAGTTAAATATTTGACTTTACAGAAAGTTGGTGACAGCCATAGCTTCCGCTTAGTGCAATTAATAGCAGCTCACCTTAAATGTGGATAAACTTGTCGTACGTAAATCATGTGCCAGACTCCGGTTCATTGGTAGGGTACTGGGAAAATGCAACAAGTCTAGGAGATCACTTAGAGAACACTAGTGAGATCCGACCCATAATATTGCTCACGTGTGTGGAACTCACACCAAATGCGACTAACAGGTGATATTGAACGTCTATAAAGGAGAGCAGCACGAATGGTCACAGATTTGTGTGACCCAGGAAGAGAGCTGCTGAGACGCCTGGACTGTGAAACACTCGGAGACAGATGCCAACTGCCCGCGGGTAGCTGGGGTGGTGTGTAGGGCACTGAGGGGTTTTTTTGGTTAGAGGGTCTCGGGGAAGTGCAGGAAAGCTCTTCAGCTTCAAATGGTGCAGGGCGAATACAGGCAGAGCATAGACATAGCAACAGCCTGTACTGTACTTGTAAGAGGGTGAATCAAATTAAAACCTTAAATTTGTAATAACAAATCGAAATTTCGCGCTGTTACCCTGTAAGTTGGTAAGCGTGTTACAAACAGCGTGCAGAATGGCCTGTAGATGGCAGCATAGTGCGGATGCACACATACCGTCGCAGATCAGTATAAAGATGGCCGCCCCACTTGTGACTTGCACCAGGAAAGAACAGCGTTCTGTTATTCGGTTTTTGCGTAGTGAAGGTGTGAACCCTATTGAAATTTTCGACGAATGAAAGTTCAATACAGTGATGCATGTTTGTCACAGCAGAAAGTCTACGAATGGAGTAGGAAGTTCGCAAATGGTGTGTCTTCAGTGGAAGATGCTCCTCGTCCAGATGAGGCACAACAAGTCGTGACTCCACAGAACATTGCAGCAGTTGGAGCCATAGTGAAGGACAACCACTGAGTGGCACTGAATGACATTGCAGCAAGTTTACAGATTAGTCATGGGTCAGCACACAACATTGTGCATGATGTGCTCCAGTTTCACAAAGTATCTGCAAGATGGGTGTTGTGAAGAACTTCTTCAGCGCTTTGAACGAGAAGGTGATGGCTTCCTTGCAAGAATCATTACTGGGGACAAAACCTGGGTTCACTTCCACCAACCGGAAACGAAGAGAGCGAGCAAGAAATGGCACCATTCCTCATCACCAAAACCAAAGTAGTTGCGAACAGAACCATCAGCAGGGAAGGCTATGCTGACTCTCTTTTGGGACGAAAAAGGCGACATTTTAGAGCATTACATGCCTAGAGGGACCACTGTCACCAGTGAATCATACACAGATCTCCTAAAACATCATCTGCGGCCTGCAGTCAAATCAAAGCGACGTGGATTGCTGTCAGCAGGTGTCCTTTTGCAACATGACAATGCAAGGCACCACACTGCCCGTACAACAGTTGCAACAATCACACACCTGCATTATGAGTGTCTTCCTCATCCACCATACTCACCAGACCTTGCCCCAAATGATTTCCATATGTTTGGACCACTCAAAGACGCAATGGGAGGAAAGAAGTTCCGTTCTGATTAAGAGGTACGCCACACGGTGCACGAGTGGTTGAGCAGACTACCAAAATAATTTTTTTCTAAAGGAATTTGTGCTCTTTGTAAGCGCTGGGGACTTGCATTGAGCGTGGGGGAGAATATGATGAAAAGTGATACAGCTTTCTACTACTTCTGCACAATAAATAATATTTTAAAAAATATTTAAGGTTTTCATTTGACTCACCCTCGTACATTGTCGCAGCAGAGTAGGGAAAGAACCAGAGCTCCAAGCGCTAATAGAAAACACCGAAACTCAAATCGTTATAGGTACTGAAAACTGGCAAAAGCCGGAGATAAGGTCCACCAAAGTTTTTACATCGGACCGAACGGTTCAGGAATGATAGATTGAATACAGTTGGTAGTAACGTCTTTGTTGCTGTTATCAGTAGTTTATCTTGTAGCGAAATTGAAGTAGACAATTCCTGTGAATTAGTAAGCATAGAAGCTATACTTGACAACCGGAATGAATTAATAATTGGTTCATTTTATCGACTCAGATGATCCAGCTACTGAACAATTCAAAGAAAGAGTGTCATTTGAACTAGGTAACCTACTCATACAATTATTATTGGTTGTGACTTCAATGTACCCTCTACACATCAGAGAAAATACGTGTCCAAAGCCTATGCTAGGCATAAAATATCCGAAATCATACTAATTGCTTTCTTATACAATTAATTCGAACAACTAGTTCAGGAGTTGACCGGTAGTGCATTTTGTTGTGACAGCATACTTGACCCCTTAGCAAATAAACAATCCCTAGTAAAATCACGACTGATGCAGGGATTACTGACCACAAGGACGTCGTGGCGAGACTGACCACCGCAACAGTCAAATCCGCCAGAAATAAACGCATGATAGATCTGTTTAAAAAAGCAGATAAAAATTGGCTAGATGCCATTTTAAGAGACAGTTTCCATTATTTAAGCGTAGATCAGATGTGGCTTAGATAATGTTGACGAACTCTGAGAGATTTACACCAAATAAATTACTAAGAGATGGAATTCACCCTGCGTGCCACACGAAGTATGTCAGAACACTATTGCAGGAGCAGCGTAAAAAGCATGCCAAATTTAAAAGAACGCTAAGTCTACAAGACTGACGATGTGATGTTTTTAATAGCTTGCACAACAAAACTGTCTCGAAATCTGGCACAAAATCCAGAGACGTTCTGCTCGTATGAAAAGCGAACGAGCAGCAACACACTATTAATGCGTTCACTGTGTGATACCGAATGTTAACGATAACAAGGCCGCTAAAGCGGCGTTACTAAAGACGTTTTTCTGAAATTATTTCAACAAAGAAGACGAAGTAAATGTTCCAGAATTCGAATCAAGAGCAGCTGTCAACAGAGTAGCTTAGAAGTAGATATCCTTGGTGTAGCGAAGCAGTTTAAATCTCTTAACAAACGGCAAATCTTCGGAACCAGATTGTGTAGCAACGAGGTTCCGTTCAGAGTGTGCTGATAGGATAGCTCAATAGTTTGCAGTCGTATACAACCGCTAGCTTGACGACAGATCCGTACCCGAAGACTGAGAAGTTGCACAGGTCACACCAATACACAAGCCGGCCTTTGTGGCCGTGCGGTTCAAGGCGCTTCGGTCTGGAACTACGTGGCCGCTACGGTCGCAGGTTCGAATCCTGCCTCGGGCATGGATGTGTGTGATGTCCTTAGGTTAGTTAGGTTTAAGTAATTCTACGTTCTAGGGGACTGATGACCACAGATGTTAAGTCCCATAGTGCTCAGAGCCATTTGAACCAATACACAAGAAAGTAAACGAAGTAATTCGCTGAATTACAGCCCCATTTGACTGACGACGATTTGCAGTAGAGTTATTTGGAACGTGTACTTTGTTCGAAGATAATGATTTACCTTAAAGAAAAGATCTACTGATATACAGTCAGCACAGAATCGGAAAATATTGTTCTTATGAAACACACTTAAATTTTTATTCACGTAAAGTAATGAATGCTAGTGACAGAGGATCTCATTGATTCCACATTTTCAGATTTCCTGAAGGCTTTTGATACCGTACCTCACAAGTGGCTTGTAATCAAATTGTGTGCTTACGGAGTATTGTCTCAGATGTGGTAATTGATTCGTGATTTCCTGCCAGAGAGGTCACAGTTCGTAGTAATTGACGTAAAGCCATCGAGTAAAACAGAAGTGATATCTGGCATTCCCCAAGGAAGTGTCATAGGCTTTCTGCTGTTCCTTATCTACGTAAACGATATAGGAGACAATCCAAGCAGTCTTCCTATATTGCTTGCAGATGATGCTGTCGTTTATCACATAGCGGAGTCATAATGAAGACGAGGATGTAAATAAACAGTGGATCACTGTGAGGAATAATATCAAAGAGGCAGCGAAGGTCACAATAGGTACAATTAAGAAGAACAGGAGGAAACCGTGGTTTGATGAGCAATGCAAGAAATTGGTAGAGGAAACGAGAAAAGCGCGGTTAGATTGGGATAGAATGAGAGACAGAAAACGAGAGGAGTTCTTGAACTTGAGAAGGGAAGTTGGTCATAGGCTACTGGCAAAGAAGAGGGATTATTTGAACAATCAAATTACAAAAATGGAAACAGTAAAACAAAAAACATTAGGGAACTTTACCTAGACATAAATGGGTATAGGAAGGGCTCCAAGGCTAGGACAAATGCACTTCAAGGGGATGCTGGGGAAATACTGACAGACCTCAGTGCTATATTAAGTAAATGGAGGGCGTATTTTGAGCATCTATTAAATGTACACCAGGAAGCAGGAAATGAGCAGGCGTATGAAATACATACAGCAGAACTCCAGATACCTGAGCCAACGTTAAAGGAAGTAAGAGATGCAATAAACAAATTGAAAAACCATAAAGCACCAGGATCAGATTGCATAACTGCAGAACTAGTTAAAAATGGGGGACAGATATTGGTGGAAGTAGTTCACAAAGTGATAACTAAAGTATGGAACTCAGAGATGATACCTGAAGAGTGGCAGGAGTCGATTCTGATCCCAATTCTTAAGAAAGGTGACATAATGGGTTAATTACAGAGGGATATCACTATGACCAGTATGTTCCAAAATTTTCTCGAATATTGTACTAAGCAGGCTTACACCATATGCAGATGAAATTGTGGGGGATTACCAAGCCGGCTTTCGGAGGAACAAATCAACTATAGACCAAATATTCACCCTGCGTTAAATTTTGGAAAAGAAATGGGAATACAATAAACCAGTTCATAATCTTTTAATAGATTTTACAAAAGCATATGATTCAGTATTGCAGTCAAAATTGTACAGAATTATTTTGGAACTTGGAATACCAAAGAAGTATGTTAGACTTATAGAAGCGAGTTTGAAAAACACAAAAGGTAGAGTACGAGTGGGGAAATTGGAATCAGAAGAATTTGTAATAAAGAACGGACTTAAGCAGGGAGATGCTCTGTCTCCGCTACTTTTTAATTTAGTCCTAGAATATATTATACGAATGGCAGCAGATAATTCAGAGGGTGTGGAGGTAAATGGAAATATTAAGATATTAGGGTATGCAGATGATCTAAACATCATTAGCGATAGGAAAGAATCTGTAACTGCAAATGCGAATGCGTTAATCAAGACTAGTGAAAATGTAGGTCTAAGGATAAGTGAAGACAAAACTAAATACCTGGTTACTACTAGAATGCCAACAGCAGTAGATCAGGAAATGTTAAGAGTTGGAGACATGCAGTTTGAAAAAGTGAACACATTTAAGTATCTAGGCGTGGACATCACTTCGAGAAATGAGATTGAATCCGAACTGAAGAAGAGATTATGGGCGGAACATGCGTGCTACTTCTCACTGAATAGATTACTTTCATCACGGATATTGTCTAGGAATTTAAAGATTAGAATATACAAAACTATTATTCTACCAGTTATGCTGTATGGGTGTGAGACTTGGTGTCTCACTGTGCAAAACGAAAAGCCGTTTCGAGTATCTGAAAACAAAATTTTGAGGAAAATTTTCGGAGCAAAAAGGGATGAATTAGCTGAGAGTGGCGAAAACTGCATAACGAAGAGGTTCACGAACTCTGTTCAACCTCTGACATAATCAATATTATTAAATCACGTAGGCTGCGATGGGCGGGTCACATAGCTCGAATGGATGAAGGCAGGTCAGCGTGCAAATTACTGGTAGGGCACCTAGAGGGAAAACGTCCTGTGGGGAGACCGAGGCGTCGATGGGAGGACAATGTGAAGGCTGATTTGAGGAGCCTAGGTATTGAAGGTGAATGGAAGGAAATAGCCCAAGACAGAGACAGATGGCGAAAATACGTTGCTGCGGTAATGGATTCTCGAGTCCGGTATGACCAGTGAGTAAGTAAGTAAGTATAATCAAAACCACTTGCAAACCGATTTAAGCGAGATATCTTTACGATGCGAAAAGTGGCAGTTCGTCCCAGACAAGGACGAGTGTGTGGTCATCCACGTGAGTACTAAAAGAAATCCTTTAGATTTCGGATACGCGACAAATCACACAAATCTAAAGGTCCTCATCTCCACTAGATACCTAAGAATTACAATTACGAACAACTTAAATTGGAACTATCAATAGACAATGTTGTGGGAAAGGCGAACCAAAGAGTGTTTTTATTGGCAGAACACTTAGAGTATACAATGGGTCTACTAAAGGGACTGCAGCTCCTCTTGAATTATCGCGAAACAGCGAAGAGAGAATCACAGATATGATACGCGAGTTGGGGTGGCTGGGGAAAACCATGACGTCATCCGGGGGTGAGAATAATTAATTGATCAGTTAATTAGTTTGATAACAATTTTACATCAAAATTGCGCCAGAAATGGCTCTGCCTTCCTAACTCACCACAAACCACGTATAAGCGCCAGGCAATTACGACGTGATTCCGGTATGTCCGTAAATAATGTTGTAACAATATTTCATCCTCATAAGTACCATATATACCACTTGTCACTGCATCAAAAACTTCATGGCGCCAACTTCCATAACCGGGTAGTGTTTTGTGAATGGACACATCAACAAATGCGCCGGCCGGGGTGGCCGAGCGGTTCTAGGCGCTACATTCTGGAACCGCGCGACTGCTGCGGTCACAGGTTCGAATCCTGACTGGGGCATGGATGTGTGTGATGTCCTTAGGTTAGTTAGGTTTAAGTAGTTCTATGCTCTAGGGGCTGATGACCTCAGACGTTAAGTCCCATAGTGCTCAGAGCCATTTGAACCTACAACAAATACTGGACTCGCATTCGGGAGGACGACGCTTCAATCCCGCGTCCAGCCATCCTGATTTAGGTTTTCTGTGATTTCCCTAAATCGCTCCAGGCAAATGCCAGGATGGTTCCTTTCAAAGGGCACGGCCGACTTTCTTCACCATCCTTAGCTAATCCGATGAGACCGATGACCTCACTGTCTGGTCTCCTTCCCCAAAACAACCCAACCCTTCAACAAATGTAAACTACCCTCACGTTCTTTGCCGAAGTACTATTTTCCAATGAGTCTACGTTCACAAACCATGGTAGCGTTAACTTGCATAACATTCATTAGTGGAATGTAGACAATACCCATACCCACTGGTTAGGGCAAGGTAACTATCAACGTCCTTGGTCGATTAACGTATGGTGTGACATCAAGGGAAACAAGTTCATTGGTCTGCATTTTATTGACGGCACATTGAGTGGATGCAAATATCGAGTGTTTTTAGGACAGGAACTACCAGTATTACTGGAGGATGTTCCCCTGGACGTTCGACAAGATATATGGTTTCAGCATGATGGTTGTCCAGCGCAATATGCAACCGAAACACGGGAGGTATTAGACCGTGTTTACACTAGTCAGTGCATTGGCAGAAGTGGCCCGCTAGGTCGCCGGATTTCTGTCTGTGGGGATATTTAAAAGATAAGGTGTACAACTGCCAACAGGCCGTGAAGACATGGCGATTGCATCAGAAACGGCTGTGCTGCCTTCCCACACATACTCTTCTGTCCTGTGCACGGTCATTTCAAAACAGGACCATTAAGTTTATTGAAATTAGTAGTGCTACATTTGAACACTTACTCTAATTAGAAAAGCAGAGTAGCGTTAACCACCACCACGGTGTTGCACCGAGTAGTCCCCAGCTCAATATCTCGGAGGAATACAACATTGCGAATGGGGTTTTCAATTAGAAGTTATGAAATACTGGCCTGTCATACCCTCGCAGCATGAAGGTGGGATCCCATGTGCCATTGGATACTCCAGGGCCATTGAGCAAGCAGCATTTCGTAAAATACGTTCCCATTGATGATTTCAATGTTGAACACCATACCCACGTACGGGTGGAGTGGTGGGTAGAGTGTGGTATAGTTGAATATCCCCCTCTGAGACAAACAAATTGGAATTATAACTTTTCTGTTCTGATGTGCAGTTTTCTAGTCTTCAGTTAAAATGAACACTCTTGGTGCCAATATATACAAACATACACCAAATGCTATATAAACCAATGGGTATGAATTGTTCAGCATAAGACATTTTGAAGAGGGTTAGTGTGTCGACCCTTTCAGTCTTTTAAAATATATTCAGTTTTCTTGCAATGTAGGAACAGAAACAGAAGACTTAACAAAAATCTCGGACCATTCTAAATACATTGGAGTTCTTCCCCAATTTTAATGTTTCTGCATTTCAGCGCCATCTGTCAGTGGTTTAAAAAATGTTTCAGATGAAACTTGATAACTTTTTTACAGAGAATCCAAACCTGCAATAAAAAATGAGGGTTTCCATTTCAGATTTAAAAGTTGCCCCCCCATCCCAACCAAGGGGGCGGGGGCTGGAGGTCATGTATCATTTGATGTCCCTCTTTGAGCTTATAAAATTGTCTTACCCACTATTTTTACCCGATGTATTGTTTTTGAGATAATCTGATCCGAAACTTCAGATGGACCGCCCTGTGTATATTTCAGCTGTCTTACCTAAGACTATAGATTTAAGTGTCAGGAAGTCATTTCTGAAAGTATTTGTATGGAGTGTAGCCATGTATGGAAGTGAAACATGGATGATAAATAGTTTGGACAAGAAGAGAATAGAAGCTTTCGAAATGTGGTGCTACAGAAGAATGCTGAAGATTAGTTGGGTGGATCACATAACTAATGAGGAAGTATTGAATAGGATTGGGGAGAAGAGAAGTTTGTGGCACAACTTGACCAGAAGAAGGGATCGATTGGTAGGACATGTTCTGAGGCATCAAGGGATCACCAATTTAGCATTGGAGGTCAGCGTGGAGGGTAAAAATCGCAGAGGGAGACCAAGAGATTAATACACTAAGCAGATTCAGAAGGATGTAAGTTGCAGTAGGTCCTGGGAGATGAAGAAGCTTGCACAGGATAGAGTAGCATGGAGAGCTGCATCAAACCAGTCTCAGGACTGAAGACCACAACAACATACCTATGACTGAGCCTTTGTGATTATTCCAGGTACTTATATGGTATGACTAATTCCAACTATGAGCCACCAATATTTTTATGAAAATAAAAGATTGCTATTCACCATATAGAGGATACAGTGAGTAGCAGACAGGCACAATGAAAAATACTGCTACACATTTAATTGTTTGGCCAGAATGCCTTCTTCTGAGTAGAAAACACACACACACACACACACACACACACACACACACACACACAGAATGGAATATTATCAGAGAAGGGCAGCAGAAAAAGAAATAGTTACAAAATGCAGCAATAGATGGTGCTGTAAGCTTCGTAATTTAATAGTGGTCGACTACAAATGACAAATGGATCATACAACAATGCCTAAGGTGTACGTTTGACATTAAACAAACTGTACTACTCATTGTGCATGTGTGTACAGGTGTGATGTTGTCAGTTAGGTTAGCCCATCCACCACGGCAAGGTCATATAACATCGAATGGGAAAAATCAGTTTTTAACTGTCCTGAGGCCATAAACAGCATGAATCAAAATAAAATAAGATTATTAATTTCTGTGTGACTGGCGCAAAACATGTTCAATATGCCATCCACCATTTTCTGCAACAAATTTAAATCAAGGAACAACATGTTTCACTACTGATTGAAGTGTTTCTGGGGTCACATTCACAATGTGTTGCACACTGGGTGTCTCCAATCCAGCTAAGTTTGCAGTTGGAATACTGAACACACCATCTTTCAGATAGCCCTACAGCCAGAAGTCACATGGATTAAGATCAGGTGATCTGGATACCAGGCTGTAGGGAAATGGCAGCTGACAATTCTAGCATTTCCGAAATGGCACTTCAGCAGCTGCATAACTGGATTTGCAATGTGCAGAGGCATGCCATCTTGAACAAAAGTGATCACAGCCACACTGTTGGAGAGCTGGAATGTTGTGGTTGTGCAAAAGTCACTGATAGCACTTACCAGTGATGATAGAGGTAACAAAACCGGAAGCATCTGTCTCTTCAAAAAAAATATGGCCCTATGATAAATGATGCCATCCACACCACACAGTGACCTTTCCAGGGTGAAATGGTACTGGTTGATTTGCATGTGGAATTTCCATTGCCCATATTTGACATATCCTGCCAGATAGAAGTGGACTTTGTCTGTCCACAAAATCTTCCACAGCCAATCATTATGCACTTCCATGCAGACAAGAAATTCTAAAGGAAAGGTCTATCTTGCTGACAGGGCAACAGGAAGCAACTTGTGCACATGAGTAATTTTGAATGGGTAGCAAAGAAGGATGTTTCATAGGATTTTACACATCGTGCTCATGGGTATGTCCAATGTTTGGGCAATTCTCTGTACACTACACATTTGCACACCACCACTCATCTCCTCCTGCATTGCTGTGGCCACTGCATCCACTGATGTTGAATCAGTTCATTTCCTCCCTCTACTAGCTTGCACACTGAAAGAACCCATCTTTTCAAATTTCCGAATCATATTCTCCAGACCCACAGCAGTCATCGCGCCAACACCTTTCTTCAAACCATTAAGTATCTGGAACTTCTGCAGAGCAATGTGTGCATTGTAATCATTGTTGTAATACATCTTTACAAGCAGAGCATGATTCTGCATTGAGACAGTCATGGCAAACGTCGCAGACACGAAAAGAGGAAAAGCCATGTACCCAATGTGTGCATACCTACTTCAGTGGGCCGTACACATGACAAGTGTTTTCGTTTATGTATTCTGACATAACAGCGTTATCTATTGATCAATTTTCACACTAGTTTTTTCTTCTGCCATAGGTTGCCCTCCTTCTCTGATTATATTCTGTTGCAATTTAACATCATTCTGACCCGTAGTGTTATTTCTATAGAGTTTTGAAAGTTTAACTTTAATTCTGTGTGTGTGTGTGTGTGTGTGTGTGTGTGTGTGTGTGTGTGTGTGTGTGTGTTTTCCACTTCAGAAGAAGGCATTTCGGCCAAACAATTAAATGTATAGCAGTCTTTTCATTGTGCCTGTCTGCTACTCACTGTATCCTCTATATGGTGAATAGCAATCTACCATTTTCATAAAATCAGGCTCAAAAATGCTAAAAATAGTATCCGTGACTAAAATATTAGTGACTCATAGTTGGAATCAGTCTTCTCATGCAAATACCTGGAATAATCACAAAGTCTCAGTAAGGCAGCTGACAGACTTCAGTTTTCTGGCAGAGTACTGAAGAAATGTAATTTACAAATGAAACTGCTTCCAAAATACTCACTAGATCCATCTTAGGATGTTACTTGTGTATATGGGAGCTGTACCAAATATACTAATGGAATATTTAACATAAACAGAGAAGAGCAGCATGTGTGGTCACAAATTTGTTTAAAACCCTAAATAGTCTGACACCTGAGAATTGAAACCATCTGTATCATAAAAGCTTACACACACAGTTCAATGAACTAGTATTAAGTGAGGAATCAAGGAGTGCACCACAATCCACTGCATATTGCACCTGTAGTGACCACAGAAACATGATTAGACTAATAACAGCTTGTACAGAGGAAGCTAAGCTGCAAGTCCTAATACACAATAAAATCTCAAGTACATTCTCTTTTACATTTCATAGTGGTCTGCAGGGTTTATAGGGTGAATCGCCTAAAACTTGTAATGCAAATATTGCAGAAATGGAAAGTGGTATTGATGTGTGGTTTTCACAGAATGGATTGGTAGCCAGGGGCTTGTATTGTTAGCCAATAAACAGGAAAGTGTATTTTTGTGCAAACATATACTTTTTTAAATGAAACACTGACTATTGACTTTAACAGACTAAAAATAAGGTAAATTGGAATGTCAGTGGTATTTGTTGCAGGATTGTAGTGTGAGTTGGTTACAAGATATCGTATTTTGATAAAATCCCATACCGATACTTGTTCGTGCCATTCAAACTGCATAATTGCAAAGTACGATGTTGATATGTTTGCTTACAGTGTGCTTGTATGTTCCTTGAGTGCACTGAAACACGCTGTGACATTCCAAGCAGTAGGTCATGAGTGGACTATGGGATTTACCAATGCAGAAAAAGCTGACATGCTCACTGTGTATGGAGAATGTAGGAAGAATGCAGTTCATTCTTGTACAGTGTATAAGGTGACATATCTCAGTTGAAGTCAACAATCTCGGAAGCTATTTATCAATTTCTTCAACTGATTATGTGAAAGTGATAGTGTAACACCTAGACAACATAACAGAAGGAAACAAGTGATGACAGAAGAAGGGGAAATCAGTGCTCTTGCTGCTGTTGCAGTATATCCACACTTAAGCTCTTGCACAATGAAGGTAGTGAAGTTAGTCAGGCAAGTGTCCTACATGTTCTCCATCGACATAACTTCTGATGATGGGCATTAAGACAGGATACTCCAGATGTATCTTGTTTAGAGATGAAGCCACATTTACCAATAATGACTAGGTAAACTGCCAAAACATGTACTACTGGTCTGTTGACAATAGTGATTGGCTTTGCCCTAGGGAATGTCAGCATCCATGGAGTGTAAACATGTGGAGTGGGATTGTGACCCAACAGCTCATAGGTGCACGTTTCTGAGACAGAACTCTGAAAGTGCAAAAGTATTCAGCCTCCTAACAGACCATCTTCCACAGCTGCTATAAGATGCTCCTCTGCAGACTAGGAGGAACCTATGGTACCAACATGATGGCTGCTCAGCCCATAGTGCACAAAGTACTACAGCATCTCTTCATGCATTGTTTCCATGTCATTGGATTGGATGCGGAGGCCACATACCTTGTCCGGCTTGTTCCCCAGATCTGTCTACCAGGGCATACTAATTATATCTGATGGTATATAATGACATATTACTGCAGCTTGATGTACATCTCTGTTGAAATGCTAGCGTGATGCAGCAGTTGTTTCATACCAGACTGGAAGTGTGAATTGCCACTGCCAATGGTCATTTTAAACACAGCCTGTGATAATCAGTTGTCCAGTTACTGGTGAGAATCCACATAACCAGTATACGCACTTTTGTTGTTCTTTAGTGTGTGCTACCACTGGTATTGTGCAAGTTTCAGTGTGGGAACTTTTCAAAATATGATATCTCTTAAATGGCTTGGTCTAGAATCTTGCAACAAACACCACTGTCATTCTAATTTGAACTACTTTTAATTTGTTAATGTCAATAGGCATTGTTACATTTAAAAATGTGTGTGTGTTTTTTTAAAAAAATATGCTTTCTAAGTATGATTATGATCTGTTTATTGGTTACAGTACAAACTCCTGATCAACAATACATTTTTTGAAAACCACCCATCAAAAACACTTTTCATTTCTGCAATATTTGCAGTGCAAGTTTTAGGTGCTCCCCTGTATATGTAGATATAGAACACAAGTCTCTTGCTAACACTACTCACCTGTGATGACGCAAGTCATTTGTAATCATTTCTCTTGAGAAATTGTTTGGTATGTGGAAAAACAGCAAGGGATACTCTCCTAAACAGTTACAGTTCAATGATCCTCTGCCAAACTCTGCTCCAAAAACTAGCACAAGTAATGGTATGGTAATTACAGTTTCCCATTTTCACCACCCTTCAGTCATTTAATGAAATGCCACTGCATCTTTTGCTTCTGATTATTGCTAGAACATATCATTGTTGATGGATTTTGAATTGGTCTTACCTTGTCTCTCCAAATGTCTATTTTAATTTACTGTTTGTGACCTTTTAATAGCCACTCACTTTCCTCCTGGAACTTAATTTTAATCAGTGGCATTATTTTTTCAGATGATGTGAAGGACGATCGTGCAAACGGCTGCTCAAAAGATATTGAACTTGGAGGTAAGTAAAGAAAAATAGAACCATTCAAAGTGTATGTAAAAGTTTGTTACTTGGGAGAGTACAGTTGGACTGATGAGAGTTCAAGATTATATTGACTTGATTCATTGATCAGAAAAATAAATTGGAAACACAACCAGTAGTTAAGTGTATAACTGGTTGGGAGGATTAACGACTGCTACAGGGTGGTGGGAGCCATCTTCATATTTGTCAGGATGGGCTTGCCCTCACCTGGGCCATCTTGGGTTCTTTTTGATAGCTTTGGAGACAGGAGGGACACTGTGGGAAACTGCGAACAAACAATCAGTGCACATAAGCAGTTTGTCATTAAATAATTAAACTCGGAAAGTCATTCGAGTGCGCCTCCATCTCTGGCACAGTTTAGTTCATTGCAGTGGGCGAGTGGTCAGCAGCATTAGACACAACTGGGAGATGAGCTGCCTACACAAAACTCAGCAGTGGTGTCCAGGGCAATGGACAGCAGCTGTGCTGGAGGTGTGGGGCAGCCAATGCCCTCTTCTCCCTTGTTGTGGTGGCACCCAGTGTCTGACTCTGGACTAAAGGCTGGAGAACAGCAGCGGGGTGCCGGCAGACTTTGGCAGCAGATATGGTGGCAAATGGCCCTGTAGAGCCAGTGGCAGAGTGGCAGCTGCCATTGGTCTGGACAGTCAGGCGGATATCCTCAGATTGTGGCCAAGCGACGGCCGTGGTGGTAGGGACACAGTTATGGCACAAACTCTGAAGTTGTGTCAGTAGATCTCGTAGTGATAATGACACATGGCAGGTGCTGTGCATGACCCTACAGTGCCATTGTGACCTACTTGGCAGGGCCATGGTTTAAATGCAGCTGCTCAGTGCTTACTTCATGGAAGGGACTGCATTTCTGTGTCACCATTGAAACGTCTTGAATGGGGTCAGTGAGCGATGTCCGTCTATTGGCATGTGTCAGTGTCAAACAGTCAAACAGTAGGCTACAACCCTGTCTCACTCCCTTCTCAATCACTGCTTCCCTTTCATGCCCCTCAACTCTTATAACTGCCATCTGGTTTCTAGAGGCAAGATGGTTATGAGAATTCAACTCATTTCTTAATTGTATTACAGGGGTAAAACTCCACACTGTGGTAGGAAAAGGTACACAGTTTTCAAGAGCAATAGGTTGGCTGGAAATTATAATACCAATTTAGGGCACAAAGCAATGCTATACATACTCCACTATGATAATAAAGCAAATGGCATTAGAGGATCTCAGTCTGTGACACAACAAAATGTTATACAACACTTCAACACTGCTTTGCTACTGAAATATTTAACTTTATTCTTTTTTACAAATTGTCTTTTAACTTCCTTGTTATGTACTAATAAACCTCCGACTCTTTAAAGAATCAAACTCTCATGTAAGAAAACAGCTGCAAACGTATCATTACTTTAAGAACGCATTATAAAATATTTGATTTTATAGATCTTAAGTGAGAAAAATTTAGAAAATGTATGAAAATATATTTAAAGATTGTTGGAAGTTACTAAATACTTTCATTACCAAACACTGGATGAGTATAGCCAGGGTGATTTGCATCCCATTCTAATCAAAAGCTAGTTACTCAGTTATCTCAATGTTTCTAATGTCATATCTCTTAAGGTATATATCGTATGAGAATATAATTTTGCAGATAAATTCAGCGGTATATTTGGATAGTGTCTGCAAATTGTGTTGCAAAGAGAGATCATAGTAAAGAAGTAATAAATTAAAACAGCATGCCTAATGCACTAGTTTTATTGCATGAAAAGCAAAAATGTAGTAAAGAATGCATTTTCTTGGGCTTTCGTCAGTTTGTATGGGGTGTCAGTGAGAAACAGTTTCATAAGGGTTTGAAATTATGTGTAAAGTTTGTTGCAAGTCAACAAGTGCTTTCATTCTAAAATAGTAGATGAATGTTCTCTGGGTGTTTGCATGCATCCATTTACTCTGCATCAAGACATATGCCACAGTTTCTAACTGTAATACTTGCTCTTACTGCATTAAATATTTAAGATAAGTTTATGCCTTTTCATGATTAGATAATGACAGCATTTTAATTTTTTTAAATTTGCTCAACATTCTGTGATATATTGAAAATCAAGTTTTTGTTGCCCCTGAAAGCTGTTAGATAATCAAAGAAATTCATTATAAACAAAATATTATCTGAAACTATTAAAACAAGTTCTGTAACGTCTATACAGTAAACACACTGGCAACATCAGGGGCTTTATATTATGTCGAAAAGTTTGTGTTGTAAAAGAAATGCCTTTGGAGTGTGAACAATCTCTGACAGTGAGCAGAAATGGTTCATAAGGAGTGAGAAAGGCCCCAAGTGTTCACGGCTCTGGTCCAGTGATACTTGTGCAGCAATTTCTTGTGGCTGCAAGAGCACTGAAAGTCCCAAGCTGAGTAGTACAGTACATAGGTTACTTACAATGATGCTTCAAGGGGAATATGGGAGAGAATTGTCTGGCCACAGCAAGTATAAGGGATATTTGCATCTGGAGGTGAGATACCATACCTGTAATCATTTCCATCAAGCTACTACTTTGCACCTACAGCATCTAAAAATATAAGATTTTAGGCTTATAGCTTTGTAAAAGGCATACTGATGTTTTGCGTGATTTGGACAATGTGACCTATGTGTGAATTTTAATAGTAATTTCATAGGCATCATTATACCTAGATAGTATTACTTGGAACAAAATACATATTCAATCATCCTATATTCTGAGTGTCACAGTATGAATGAAAAATTTTACTGGCCTAAAGAACAAACTCTGTGCCAGAAAGCAGAAGTAGCTGAGTGGTCACCATGTCTAATTCTCATGTGAAGGACCTGGGTTCAGTTCTTGGTACTGCCTGGGATTTTTCCTTGATGGATGTACTGCAATGGGATGCACTCAGCCTCGCGGAAACAAAGTGGGGAGCTACTTGCATGAATATCATTGGGGCTACAAGGTCTGGAAAGTCAATAATGGGCAGGAAAACAGTGTGCTAACCGAATCACCCTGCCATATTGCATTTGCATGATACCATATGGTACAGGGTCACACATCTGTCAGTTGACATTGTATAGTCTTCAGGTCCTGAGTTTAGTCTGTTAGAAGATTCATATCATTGCTAGTTAAATAATTTTTCAGCTAAAACAATAACACTAACATTTCAAATTAACATTTAAAAGACTGTTGAAATCTTTGAATCTGGACTATCACTGTAAATTTTACTTCTTACTTATATATATGAACTAACTTTACCTGTTTCTGGTAACCTTATGTACCAATGTCTTGGTGATAGTATTCCAGCTCTGTCATGGTATTTTACTGTTGCTTTGAAATCATTAACATTTATATATCTGTGTGAATGGTGTCTGCTCTTATGGACATGTCTGAAAATACACACACCACAAATTATATAGTGTGCGTTTGTTGGTCAGAGGAATGAACATGTAAGACAAGAGCTACCAAAATGTATAATTACAAATTAATTAAACAACTGATGCAGAAAGAGGAATGAAGGGAGACCACATAGAAGATGAACTGAAATGTTTGGCCTTAAAAAGGCTGCTGCCTAATCCCATGAAGTGAATGAGAAGAAGAAGAAGGAGAAGGAGGAGGAGGAGGAGGAGGAGGAGGAGGAGGAGGAGGAGGAGGAGGAGGAGGAATACATAACTAAAGATCTTGGCGAAGTTATTTCGTACACAACACAATTTCATTGGGGTAGTCCTACTGTAGGTGGTACCCATTCATCTTCCAATGACCAGGATAACCAGCTTGTCCACCAAGTAATGGGGAACCTACAATTTAACATGGAATCTAAACATATAAACTACCTTTTTATATAAAGTGTTTTGATGTAAGTTGACACTGAGTGCAGTGTTGAATGGTTACCTCTGGTTTCTCCCTCCAAATTCAGATAGTGTGAGAGTTATTTTCTTGGTGATTTTGTTGTAGGCCATTAGGTCACAGTCTAAGGATTGTTTCTGTGCCTAATGTTTGGTATACTAGGAAGGAAGAAAGAAAGATTGTTTTCAACATCCCTTTGAAAGATGAGCAAGATGGCGGCAGGTACAGGTGCACCCAACTTTAATGCTCAAATGAATTATAGTAATGCAGTAAAAAAAGAAGCGTGTGTAAAGAATAACAGTGAATTCTCGAAATTCAGTGAATGCATTTCAAGTTTACATTTTGTTATTGATGGTCTAAGAAGAGAAAACCACTGCCTGAAGCTCGAAAATGTACAACTAAGAACGAAGGTAAATGTGCTTTTACTCCAACATGATAAAATGGATAAATCGACAGAATGGAGGGAAGTCAACAACAAAGGCAGATCACCGGGTGCTAATACTTCACAAACAGTAAGTGACACAAACTTGGTGGACGTAAATAAATTTGCTCCTAGTAACAGTGTATCAGTGACTGGCACAGAATCAAAACTAAAATTGTGTGTTAAAGTCCCTAAAAGTGGAAGTTATCACAAGGAAGTTTCATTTGATAAGCCAAAGCCTATATCTTCACCAAATGAACGTACAAGTTCTGACAACTACAAACTGTCTGCTCCAAATAAATCTATCAAATGTGTACACATTTTTGCAAACAGTCATGGTAGAGGCTTAGCAGATATCGTAAAAAGCAATCTTAGCAATGCTGAAGTGTGTGGAATAGTGAAGCCTGGTGCAAAAATTGAGGAAGTATTATCGGTTTGCGATCCTGAGAACGTTAAAAACGACTATGTGATAATAATCGGTGGTGCAAACAATGTAGCCTGTAATGAAGGCCACAATGTGATACAAACGCTGGAAAAGAATTTCTCAGCGTTAAATCGCTCCAAGTTATTTGTTGTAAACATCCCAAAAAGACATGACTTGAAACCACATGTGTCAATGAAGCTATGTCGCAAACAAACTATAAATTGACAAAGACTTGCAATAGATTTAATAACAGTTGTGTTGTAGATGTAAGCAGTTTTAGAAGAGAGTTGTTTACAAAACATGGTGTGCACCTAAACCTGGCAGGAAAGGGAACATTAGGTATTCTCCTAAAAGCAGCAATGACAGAACAACTCAACTCTACAAGATGCACTTCATATAAACAAACTACAGTAGACAAATGGTTTTCAAAAAAACGGGACAAGAGTGCATTCGTGAACTCGACAGTTAAGAATAATATTTAAGCAAAACCCTGTAACAGCCTCTGTAACGGATCAACTTGCAATCTTCCACCAAAATATTAGAAGCCTGTTTAATAAGCTAAACGAACTCTCAGTCAATGTGCAAGACCATCACGCCTCCTCAGGGATGGAAAGGCTGGTAATACCTGACTACAACGTGACGTCTTCATCCTGCAGAAACCAAAGAAAAGGTGGTGGTGTTGCAATTTTTGTTAAGAACAGTATCAATTGCAAAGAAATGTATGTTCAAAATTTTTGTTTAGAGCAACATTTTGAATCACGTGCCATCGAAATTTATGTAAGTAATTCCACCCTATTAATTGTGGCAATTTATAGAGCACCTTCAGGAAATCTTGACCTCTTTTGAAGCAGCTTGATTTGCTTTTACTGCACTTATTCAACTATAAAAGAGATGTTGCACTACTTGGAGATTTCAACATCAACTTTCTTACACATAGTAGTGGGAAGACAGACCTAGAAAATCTGATGTACACCTACAACCTTCTGCCAGTGGTCAATTTTCCCACCACAGTAACTTCATACTCAAGCAGTCTAATTGACAACATTTTTGTAGACCAAGAGAAATTAGGCAGTATCAGCATTAGTAAAATAATAAATAATCTTTCTGACCATGATGGTCAAAGACTTACCATCAAAAATATAAATGTTTGTCAGAATAAAACTGAGCCAACGTGGAAGGTATTCAGGTCCATAAATGAACTGACAATCAAAACATTCAAACCATGCCTTCATAATGTAAACTGGAGTTACATATATTCCGAAACAGATGTAAATCCCAAGTATAACCTGTTTAGTAAAGAAATTGCATCAATATTTGAAACCTCCTTCCCAAAAAAAAGCTTATAGAAATGTACCAAAAGAAAAAACAAAAAACTGTGGATAACAAATGGGATTAGGACATCTTGCAAGCAAAAAAGAATTTTGTACATAACAGCAAAAGAATCAGGAAACTCCAGTCAAATAAATCATTATAAAAAGTATTGTAAAACTTTGAGTAAGGTAATCAAACTTTCAAAAAGCATATATTTTAGATCCAAAATCAACCAATCCAGTAATAAAATTAAAGCAACCTGGGACATAATAAGGAGCGAGACTGGTACGAACAGTGCCAATAAACCAGTAGACATTGTACTAAACATTGATGACAATACTGTAAGCAACCAAGAGACTATTGCGAATGCATTCAATGACTACTTCATAAGTGCTACTGAAGCATAGTTTTCCCATTCCTGTGAGCGAGATAAGGACATCCCCCATAACCAGATATGAGATTAAAAAAAACATTTCCTCATTAAAATGCAAGGGATCATCTGGTGCAGATAATATCTCCAGTAAACTGCTAAAAACCTGCTCTGACCAATTAAGCAAAGTATTAGCCCATATATTTAATGCCTCTATGTACCAGGGTGTTTTCCCATAGGGCATGAAACTTGCTATAGTGAAGGCTCTCCACAAAAAGGGAGACACAATGCAAGTCTCAAACTATTGTCCAATCTCCCTCCTGTCCACTTTCGCTAAAGTCCTTGAGAAACTACTGCACTCCATAATTGTAATGCACCTAGAAAACTTTGGCATCATAAGTGATAGACAGTTCAATGTCCACAACTGAGGCCATATTTCTTTCACAAATGATATACTAGAATCCCTAAATACTAAAACGAAGGCAGTTGGAATATTTTGTGATTTGTCCAAAGCCTTCAGCTGTGTGGACCACAAAATACTCCTCAACAAAGCACGCCACTATGGGATCACTGGGGCACCGGGAAGCTGTCTAAAATCCTACCTCCAAAACAGGAAGCAGAAGGTAATTCTCAATAAAGAGGGAGAGGTAGTAGAGTCAGACTGGAGCACTGTACTCCATGGAGAACCCCAGGGATCCGTCCTTGGTTCGTTGCTGTTTCTGATATACGTAAATGACCTACCTTTTTCATGCAATACATGCAAGTTCACCATGTTTGCTGTCGACACCAGCATTTTGTTTAGTAACAAACAGCTCACTGATATAGAGGTTGATGCCAACAAATTACTTACAGTACTATTAACCTGGTTCCAAGTGAACTCGCTCACAGTAAACCTGAGCAAAACAAATTATATCCATTTCAGCCTTGACCACAAACTCCCCCAGGAGATTACTGTTTTAAATAACAATAATCAGATAGAAAGGGTACACTGCACCAAATTCTTAGGCCTCCACACAGACAGTAGGCTCAACTGGGACCACCATGTCCCCGAGACTGTAAAAAGGCTGTCCTCAGCAATTTTTGCCATTAGGACACTTTCACAATTTGGAGGCATAAATGTCACGAAGTCCACATAATTTGCATACTTCCACTCCATTATGTGTTATGGCATCATCTTCTGGGGCAATTCACCCTCATCTAAAAAAATCTTCCTCATGCAGAAAAAGTAGTCGGTATAATGTGCAGAGTACTCACGAGAACCTCCTGCCGTACGCTCTTTAAAAAACTTGGAATACTTTCCACAACCTGCCAGTATATTTTTTCCCTAATGAGTTTCTTGGTTGACAATCCTGCCCACTACGAAACCAATGAAAGCTTCCATTATCACAATACAAGAAAGAAGGCTGACCTCCACTTTGAACTAAAAAGTTTAACTCGGGTACATAAAGGAATGCATTACTCCAGTGCCAAAATATTTAACTTATTACCGAGCTATATAAAAAAGTCTACGTAGTAACAGTGCATCATTCAAAAACAATCTAAAGGCATATTTAATCGAGAAAACATTTTACTCACTAGATGAATACTTCAACAGAGAAAAATAGTCTTTGTATGTATTTATATTTACTGCTGTTTGTTTACGTTATTCTTGTTCCCATTTGTAACCACATACTTACTGTGACAAATAGGCTTTTGCAATGTGATAAACTTTGCATAATGTATTATTCCTATGACTTTATTTTAGTTCATTATTATTTTTGCAAGTCTTATGTAATTTATGTCTAGTTCTGCTCTTGTAAACTAATTGATACCATGGTCTGTGAACATGTATTACTTGAGTTGTTCTACATCCTAGCATCATATGCATAACAGGATCTATGAAATTTGTAGATAAACAAATAAAATAAAAATAGTCCAAAACTGACCAATGTTGTGGTGGTGGTGGTTGATGCCACAGTCATCATGGTAGTAGTAAGGGGTAGCAGTGGTATCAAAGTTATATTTTTTTGGGCATAAAAATGGACAAAACATAGTTCCACATATTAACTTTGACATCTAGAAGAACAGAAATTATAGAAATTAATATCTTATTGTTTCACAGGCCTGGGAACTAAGGCTGACCAAGAAAAGACAAAGAGCAGCACAGAGAAGGCAGACTTTGAGACAGCAATAGAACTAACAGGTGAGATTATTCTCGATAACTTGATGCTTAATATTCACTATAAATGTTAGATATATTTGTCTACTGCAATGTAACTTTGTTGCTTCACTATGTTTCTTCACAGTATTGCAGTTTTAATATGTTAAAAATTTATGAACTCCCATTGTAGTTCCAATTAGTTGTCTAATCCACAGATTCCATTGTACACCATAAATCATTATTGTGGTGCAGCATGGGAAAAAAACCTGAGCCTCTGTACTTTTGCTGTTTATTTCATATCCTGTTTTCATTTCCCCATATTGCATTGTTCTATATAATTACGCAGTAGTTCCACATAAACTGTTCATTTCTTTCTCATTTGGTGTATCATATTCAGTTTACAAACACTTGTGCCTTTTGCAATTCTGAGTGTTGTCCAGTACAACCTCCAGTATCTGCTTAAAGACTCTTCCCAGAACCTCTCCCCTGAATCCATTTTCCTCTTCATCCCTCTGATACCCCAGCCATCCCCAATTCTACATGCTTCCCAAAATTCACAAATGTAACAATCCTGGATATCCCATTATAGCTGGTTATTGTGCCACCACTGAAGGGATTTTGGCTCTCAATGACCAACACCTCCAACCAATTACACATAATCTAGTCTCCCATGTCAAAGATACCAACCAATTTTTCCAACAACTCTCCACCATCCCCACCCATTTACCACATGATTTCCTACTATCACTGTTGGTACCGCTTCCTTATACACCGACATCCCTCATGCCCATGGTCTTGCTGCAATTGAACACCCTTTGCACTCCAAACCCATTACCTCATTCCTCATACACCTAAACTAAGTTTATCCCAACACATAACTGCTTCTCCTTTGAAATGGAGGTGTACAAACAAATCTGTGGCAGGGACACGGACACCCTCATGGCACCCTCCTATGCCAATTTGTTTATGGGCCACATAGAGGGAATCTTCTTATCCTCCCAAAGCCTCAAATCCTGGTCTCATTCAGATTCATTGATAATATGTTTATGGTTTGGACTCTAGACCAAGACACCCTCTGTCTTCATTCCTTCACAACCTAACATCTTTTCTCCCATCCACTTCACCAGGTTCTCCACCGAGGCCTTCATAGAGAGACACTATCCCCCAGACCTAATCTGCTGACAGATTTCTCGTGCTACTTCCTCTCACATCCCCAATCCTCCCACCACATCCAAGAGCCAACTACAAAGGAGTTCCCCATTCGTCACCTACTACCATCCCAGACTGGAACAACTGAATCACATCCTTTGTCAGGGTTTTGGTTACCTTTCATCATGCTCTGAAATGAGCGACATTCTTCCCACACTTCATAAAGAGGTGTTCTATTGTCCCCCCACCCTTTCCAACCTCCATAACATCCTAATCCCTCCCTGTGACCTCCCAATCCCAGCCCCTTCGCACAGGGGTCATATCCCTGTGGAAGACACATGTAAAAGACCTGCACTCAAAACTGTTTGCTCCTTTTCAAATTACTGTATATTAGATGGCTTCTGCCAGAACTTTATTTCTACACTTCCATTTGGGATTAAACCATTTCTGATTTGTTCCATGGTCCAAAATCTTGGTCCTATCATTTTTTATCCAGTTGTCAAGTCGTCTCTTTTCCTGGTTTTGGTTTGCATTTCATTGTAGCGTTGAATGGCAACTCCCTTAAAATGTAGATAAATGTGAGCTAATGCACAAACAAAGAGAAACAACCTGATAGTATGTTATTACAAGAAAAGCTGTTACCCCTAATGGCTTTTCAATTTGATTGTCTGTGTGTACCCACAGTATTATCATGTTCCGAAAATCAAGAACAATAATACCCCTGCCATGAAACAAGGTCACCACAAATTTCTAAGATGATCAGTAGCTTTTATTTGACCTTCAAGAAGAGCTGTGACGTTACTTTATGTAGTTATACTTTATTACCCAATGTTAAAGATATGACCATGTTTCATACTGCGTAATCAGTTGAGAAAAAATATGCAGCTGTTGTTTTGAAATGCTTTGAACAGACCTGCTTGACCTGAAATCTAAGCTTCCAACCACTTTCTGTATGGCATTGCACCACATTTTGGTTCTGCTGCTGCATCACATTTTGTTACATGTTTAGTATCTGACAGTAATTCAAATTCACCATAAATAACAAGTCAGGGATACTCGGACTTCATACTCTGGCTACAGCTTGCTCACCAAGGGGCACCACCACAGCCATAAGCATATTGTGGAGATGTCTGATGATGTGAGACTGTCAGTCAGTCTCTCAATAGTCACAGAAGCCCTCAGTAAGTGCCACTGACCAGTAGAATTATTTGATAAACTGTGTGACTACGGGCATTGTCATGATGAAGGATATGTGGAGTTTTCAGTTAAACCAAACAATGGAAAATCCAGCATGGAAAATGACAATATTATGAAAAGGGTAGACTACTACTCACCATATAGCAGAAATATTGAGTCACAGATAGGCACAACAGAACGATTATCAACCATGTAAGCCTTCGGCCAAAAAGACCTTCATTGGAATTAGACAACATATACGCACACACGCACACAAACGCAACTCACACACACAGCCACAGTCTCTGACTGCCAAGCCAGACTGGGAGCAGTAACACATGATGGGAGAAGCAATCGGGATGACAGGGATAAGGAGGAGGGGGGGGAGGGGGGGGTGGGGGGTAGGAGAGGGGGATGGTAAAGTGCTGCTTGTGGAAGCCTACAGTAAAACGTAACCAGGTCCAGGAGCCCAGCTCCAATGTCAAATCTAACATAACTTCTCATACCAACTCCATTCACCAAATGTAACATAGCAATCCCATCAATTCAAGTTTAATATACTACAGCTGATCATACCATGTTTTACATTTTTGGAGGCGATAACTTTGCTGCAGAAAGTCTTGGGTCATTACCAGACATACACCAATTAATATGATGACAACACTTGTTTTATTTGCACACATTTATACAACAGCTGACAGTCCCAACTTCACAGGCACCAAAACACACCAGATAGTACTCCAACTGCACACACCAAGGCTTTGGACAAGGTGTATTTATACATATTTTAACAATTATGTTCATTGACATTATTATGTTATTTCATGTTGATGTTACAATTGCAATAAGTTAATCCAGCAAAAACTTACATTACAGAGTTTTAGTAGAAATTAAAACAAGTGCAGTGATAATGGATATTTCTGAAATTAATGATCTTTTGCAAGTGCAATTCTGAAATATACATACAGTTAACAATTAAGTTCTTATTATTCATTCCAGAACATTCTTTAACATATTTACATAATTTAATTAGTTATGTGATTTTATGAAACAATTTTGAGCCGGTAATATTTCTACAACATCAAAATTACAATTCAAATGTGCAAAATGACTTTTTACGACATTTGAAGGCTAAAATGCGGAATAATTATGTGCCGGATGTAGACTGGGAGACTCAAACGTTTATAACGGGTGGCAGGGGCAAAGAATCCAGTGAAATTTTTTTAAGTGCATTATCTGAAAACTACCTTGTGCAGTTAAACAGAGAATCAACTCGTGGCAAAAACATATTACACCTTGTGGTGACAAACAGACCTGAACTATTTGAACCAGTTAACGCAGAACAGGGAGTCAGCTATCATAAAGTGGTTACTGCATCGATGATTTCAGCCGTAAATAGAAATATTAAAAAAGGTAGGAAGATTTTTTTCTGTTCAGCAAAAGTGACATAAAGCAGATTTCAGAGTACTTGATGGCTCAACACAAAAGTTTTGTCTCAAGTACAGATAGTGTTGAGGATCGGTGGACAAAGTTCAAAACCATCGTACAATATGCATTAGATGAATATGTGCCAAGCAAGATTGTAAGAGATGGAAAAGAGCCACCATAGTACAGCAACCGAGTTAGGAAACTGCTGCGGGAGCAAAGGGAACTTCACAGCAAACATAAACATAGCTAAAGCATTGAAGATAAACAAAAATTACGCGAAGCAAAATGTAGTGTGAGGAGGGCTATGGTAGAGGCATTCAATTAATTTGAAAGTAAACTTCTATGTACTGACTTGGCAGAAAATCCTAAGAAATTTTGGTCTTGTGTCAAAGCGGTAGGTGGATCAAAACAAAATGTCCAGACACTCTGTGACCAAAATGGTACTGAAATGGAGGATGACAAACTAAAGGAAAAAATACTAAATGTCTTTTTCCAAAGCTGTTTCACACAGGAAGACTGCCCTGTAGTTCCTTCTCTAGACTGTCGCACAAATGACAAAATGGAAGATATCGAAATAGATGACAGAGGGATAGAAAAACAATTAAAATCATTCAAAAAAGGAAAGGCCGCTGGACCTGATGGGATACCAGTTCGATTTTACACAGAGTATGCGAAGGAAATTGCCTCCCTTCTTGCAGCGGTGAACCGTTGGTCTCTAGAACAGCGTAGCATTCCAAAGGATTGGAAAAGGGCACAGGTCATCCCCGGTTTCAAGAAGGGGCATTGAACAGATGTGACCTATATCTCTAACATTGATCAGTTGTAGAATTTTGGAACACATATTATGTTCGAGTATAATGACTTTTCTGGAGACTAGAAATCTACTCTGTTGGAATCAACATGGGTTTCAAAAAAGACAATCGTGTGAAACCCAGCTCATGTTATTCATCCACGAGACTCAAGAGGGCCATAGGCATGGGTTCCCAGGTAGATGCCGTGTTTCTTGACTTCTGCAAGGCGTTCAATACAGTTCCTCACAGTCGTTTAAGGAGAAAATTAAGAGCATATAGACTATCAGACCAATTGTGTGATTGGATTGAAGAGTTCCTGGATAACCGAACACAGCATGTCATTCTCAATGGAGAGAAGTTTTCTGAAGAAAGAGCAATTTCAGGTGTGCCGCAGGGGAGTGTCATAGGACCGTTGCTATTCACAATATACATAAATGACCTGGTGGATGACATCGGAAGTTCACTGAGGCTTTTTGCAGATGATGCTGTGGTGTATCGAGAGGTTGCAACAATGGAAAATTGTACTGAAATGCAGGAGGATCTGCAATGAATTGACACATGGTGCAGGGAATGGCAAATGAATCTCAATGTAGACAAGTGTAATGTGCTGCGAATACATAGAAAGAAAGATCCCTTACCATTTAGCTACAATATAGCAGGTCAGCAACTAGAAGCAGCTAATTCTATTAATTATCTAGAAGTAGGCATTAGGAGTGATTTAAAATGGAGTGATCATATAAAGCTGGTTGTCAGTAAAGCAGATGCCAGACTGAGATTCATTGGAAGAATCCTAAGGAAATGCAGTCCAAAACCAAGGAAGTAGGTTACAGTACACTTTTTCGCCCAGTGCATGAATATTGCTCCCCATTGTGGGATCCGCACCAGATGGAAGAGATGGAGAAGATCCAACTGAGAGCAGCGCACTTCGTTACAGGATCATTTAGTCATTGCGAAAGTGTTACAGATATGATAGATAAACTCCAGTGGAAGACTCTACAGGAGAGACGCTCAGTAGCTCAGTATGGGCTTTTGTTGAAGTTTCGAGAAGATACCTTCACCGAGGAGTCAAGCAGTATATTTCTCCCTCCTATGTATATCTCACAAAGAGACCATGAGGATAAAATCTGGGAGATTAGAGCCCACACAGAGGTATACTGACACTCTTTCTTTCCACAAACAATACGAGACTGGAACAGAAGGAAGAACCGATAGAGATACTCAAAGCACCTTCTGCCACACACCGTCAGGTGGCTTGCGGAGTATGTATGTAGATGTAGATGTAGATGTACATCTCAAAATCTTTAAATTGTGTTACGAAAAGTAAATGAATTGTTCTTCTAACATAATTTATGATACAAATTGTCTTTCCGAATCAGGTTATGTCTCCATTTTAAATGAATATTTTCTAGTTTTCGTAATATGTGGATATTGCACTAAATTTCTCAATAGAGTGTTCCAGAAACATTAATTATGGGTTTAATTACAGATTTTAACTGGTGATTTCCATAAGAATATATTGTCCTGACTTGCAAAGATAAATAAATGTTAAACTTTTCCAAAATTAATGGTTTACATAGTTAATTTGCATTATGATGAATAGTGAATTTTACTAATTGAGTTATAATTAAAAACATGAATGAAGAAGGTTACTAACATTTATAACTATTAACAGTGATACCAGAACTTGTTCTTTCTCTTCAAAACATCCCGAAATTCATATCAAAGTGTTAATGACTTATCCAAACTATACATTACTTTACTTGATTAAGAACATACATTAATTGGTCTGTGATACAGTTTAACATTTTCGTTACAACTATTTCACACCGTTTTACTAAGTGATCTTATTCACTAAGTGTCCTTATACACTGCTCACATCTCTTTTAGCATGTATCGCATACTACGAAACCTACTGTATTGGGTACTCCACATGACCCAATATAGCCTGTTTTGTTACACAACTCCCCCCTCCATCATCACTGCCATGTGAAATGTGGAAGGAATGATATCCCTACTTTACACACACACACACATATATATGATGATGGCGTCCTCTTGGGTAAAATATTCCGGAGGTAAAATAGTCCCCCATTCGGATCTCCGGGCGGGGACTACTCAAGAGGATGTTGTTATCAGGAGAAAGAAAACTGGCATTCTACGGATCGGAGCGTGGAATGTCAGATCCCTTAATCGGGCAGGTAGGTTAGAAAATTTAAAAAGGGAAATGGATAGGTTAAAGTTAGATATAGTGGGAATTAGTGAAGTAAGGTGGCAGGAGGAACAAGACTTTTGGTCAAGTGACTACAGGGTTATAAACACAAAATTAAATAGGGGTAATGCAGGAGTAGGTTTAATAATGAATAGGAAAATAGGAATGCAGGTAAGCTACTACAAACAGCATAGTGAACGCATTATTGTGGCCAAGATAGATACGAAGCATACACCTACTACAGTAGTACAAGTTTATATGCCAACTAGCTCTGCAGATGATGAAGAAATTGAAGAAATGTATGATCAAATAAAAGAAATTATTCAGATAGTGAAGGGTGATGAAAATTTATTAGTCATGGGTGACTGGAATTTGGTAGTAGGAAAAGGGAGAGAAGGAAACGTAGTAGGTGAATATGGACTGGGACAAAGAAATGAAAGAGGAAGCCGTCTGGTAGAATTTTGCACAGAGCACAACTTAATCATAGGTAACACTTGGTTCAAGAATCATAAAAGAAGGCTGTATACATGGAAGAACCCTGGAGATACTAAAAGGTATCAGATAGATTATATAATGGTAAGACAGAGATTTAGGAACCAGGTTTTAAATTGTAAGGCATTTCCAGGGGCAGATGTGGACTCTGACCACAATCTATTGGTTATGACCTGTAGATTAAAACTAAAAAAACTGCAAAAAGGTGGGAATTTAAGGAGATGGGACCTGGATAAACTAAAAGAACCAGAGGTTGTACAGAGTTTCAGGGAGAGCATAAGAGAGCAATTGACAGGAATGGGGGAAAGAAATACGGTAGAAGAAGAATGGGTAGCTTTGAGGGATGAAGTAGTGAAGACAGCAGAGGATCAAATAGGTAAAAAGATGAAGGCTAGTAGAAATCCTTGGGTAACAGAAGAAATATTGAATTTAATTGATGAAAGGAGAAAATATAAAAATGCAGTAAATGAAGCAGGCAAAAAGGAATACAAACGTCTCAAAAATGTGATCAACAGGAACTGCAAAATGGCTAAGCAGGGATGGCTAGAGGACAAATGTAAGGGTGTAGAGGCTTATCTCACTAGGGGTAAGATAGATACTGAATACAGGAAAATTAAAGAGACCTTTGGAGATAAGAGAACCACTTGTATGAATATCAAGAGCTCAGATGGAAACCCAGTTCTAAGCAAAGGAGGGAAAGCAGAAAGGTGGAAGGAGTATATAGAGGGTCTATACAAGGGTAATGTACTTGAGGACAATATTATGGAAATGGAAGAGGATGGTGATGAAGATGAAATGGGAGATACGATACTGCATGAAGAGTTTGACAGAGCACTGAAAGACCTGAGTCGAAACAAGGCCCCCAGAGTAGACAACATTCCATTAGAACTACTGACGGCCTTAGGAGAGCCAGTCCTGACAAAACTCTACCATCTGGTGAGCAAGATGTAAGAGACAGGCGAAATACCCTCAGACTTCAAGAAGAATATAATAATTCCAATCCCAAAGAAAGCAGGTGTTGACAGATGTGAAAATTACCGAACTATCAGTTTAATAAGTCACAGCTGCAAAATACTAACGCGAATTCTTTACGGACGAATGGAAAAACTAGTAGAAGCCGACATCGGGGAAGATCAGTTTGGATTTCGTAGGAATATTGGAACACGTGAGGCAATACTGACCCTACGACTTATCTTAGAAGCTAGATTAAGGAAAGGCAAACCTACGTTTCTAGCATTTGTAGACTTAGAGAAAGCTTTTGACAATGTTGACTGGAATACTCTCCTTCAAATTCTGAAGGTGGCAGGGGTAAAATACAGGGAGCTAAAGGCTATTTACAATTTGTACAGAAACCAGATGGCAGTTATAAGAGTCGAGGGTCATGAAAGGGAAGCAGTGGTTGGGAAGGGAGTGAGACAGGGTTGCAGTCTCTACCCGATGTCATTCAATCTGTATATTGACCAAGCAGTGAAGGACACAAAAGAAAAGTTCGGAGTAGGTATTAAAATCCATGGAGAAGAAATAAAAATGTTGAGGTTCGCCGATGACATCGTAATTCTGTCAGAGAAAGCAAAGGACTTGGAAAAGCAGTTGAACGGAATGGATAGTGTCTTGAAAGGAGGATATAAGATGAATATCAACAAAAGCAAAACGAGGATAATGGAATGTAGTCGAATTAGGTCGGGTGATGCTGAGGGAATTAGGTTAGGAAATGAGACAATTAAAGTAGTAAAGGAGTTTTGCTATTTGGGGAGCAAAATAACTGATGATGGTCAAAGTAGAGAGGATATAAAATGTAGACTGGCAATGGCAAGGAAAGCGTTTCTGAAGAAGAGAAATTTGTTAACATCGAGTATAGATTTAAGTGTCAGGAAGTCATTTCTGAAAGTATTTGTATGGAGTGTAGCCATGTGTGGAAGTGAAACGTTTACGATAAATAGTTTGGACAAGAAGAGAATAGAAGCTTTCGAAATGTGGTGCTACAGAAGAATGCTGAAGATTAGATGGGTAGATCACATAACTAATGAGGAAGTATTGAATAGGATTGGAGAGAAGAGAAGTTTGTGGCACAACTTGACCACAAGAAGGGATCTGTTGGTAGGACATGTTCTGAGGCATGAAGGGATCACCAATTTAGTATTAGAGGGCAGCGTGGAGGGTAAAAATCATAGAGGGAGACCAAGAGATCAATACGCTAAGCAGATTCAGAAGGATGTAGGTTGCAGTAGGTACTGGGAGATGAAGAAGCTTGCACAAGATAGAGTAGCATGGAGAGCTGCATCAAACCAGTCTCAGGACTGAAGACCACAACAACAACATATGTGTGTGTGTGCCTGTGTGTGTGTGTGTGTGTGTGTGTGTGTTAAAAACAAAGATTCCAAGACTTACCAAGCAGGAAAGTGCCGGTAGACAGACACAATAAAATAACACACAAACACACACACAAAATTTCCAGCTTTCGCAACCAACGGTTGCTTCTTCAGGAAAGTGGGAAGGAGAGGGAAAGACGAAAGGATGTGGGTTTTAAGGGAGAGGATAAGGAGTCATTCTAATCCCGGGAGTGGAAAGACTTACCGTAGGGGGAAAAAAGGACAGGTGTACACTCGCACACACACACAAATCCATCTGCACATACAAAGACACAAGCAGACATTTGTAAAGGCAAAGAGTTCGGGCAGAGATGTCAGTCGAGGCGGAAGTAAAGAGGCAAAGAAGTTGTTGAAAGACAGGTGAGGTATGAGCGGCAGCAACTTGAAATTAGCGGAGGTTGAGGCCTGACGGATATCGAGAAGAGAGGATATACTGACCTGCCTACACTGTGACGCATTCTATGTGGGAATGACCAGCAACAAACTGTCCATTCACATGAATGGACACAGGCAGGCAGTGTTTGTTGGTAATGAGGATCACCCTGTGGCTAAACATGCCTTGGTGCATGGCCAGCACATCTTGGCACAATGTTACACCGTCCGAGTTATCTGGACACTTCCCACTAACACCAACCTGTGAGAACTCCGGAGATGGGAACTTGCCCTTCAGTATATCCTTAAAACCCACATCCTTTCATCTTTCCCTCTCCTTCCCACTTTCCTGAAGAAGCAACCGTTGGTTACAAAAGCTGGAAATTTTGTGTGTGTGTTTGTGTGTTATTTTATTGTGTCTGTCTACCGGCACTTTCACGCTTGGTAAGTCTTGGAATCTTTGTTTTTAACACACACACACACACACACACATATGTTGTTGTTGTGGTCTTGAGTCTTGAGACTGGTTTGATGCAGCTCTCCATGCTACTCTATCTTGTGCAAGCTTCTTCATCTCCCAGTACCTACTGCAACCTACATCCTTCTGAATCTGCTTAGCGTATTGATGTCTTGGTCTCCCTCTACGATTTTTACCCTCCACGCTGCCCTCTAACACTAAATTTGTGATCCCTTGATGCCTCAGAACATGTCCTACCAACCAATCCCTTCTTCTGGTCAAGTTGTGCCACAAACACACACAAAATTTCGAGCTTTTGCAACCGGCGGCTGCTTCGTCAGAAAAGAGACATTGTGTCTGTGTATGTATGGATGGATATGTGTGTGTGTGTGTGTGTGTGTGTGTGTGTGTGTGTGTGTGTGTGTGTGTGTTATTTTATTGTGCCTGTCTACCGGCGCTTTCCCGCTTGGTAAGTCTTGGAATCTTTGTTTTTAATATATTTTTCCCATGTGCAAGTTTCTTTCTATATATATAGGGAAACATTCCACGTGGGAAAAATATATCTAAAAACAAAGATAATATGACTTACCAAACAAAAGTGCTGGCAAGTCTATAGACACACAAACACAAACATACACACAAAATTCAAGCTTTCACAACCAACGGTTGCTTCTTCAGGAAAGGGGGAAGGAGAGGGAAAGACGAAAGGATGTGGATTTTAAGGGAGAGGGTAAGGAGTCATTACAATCCCAGGAGCAGAAAGACTTACCTTAGGGGGAAAAAAGGATGGGTATAAACTCGCACACACACACACACACACACACACACACACACACACACACACACACACACACACAAATAGCCATCCACACATATACAGACACAAGCAGACATATTTAAAGGCAAAGAGTTTGGGCAGAGATGTCAGTCGAGGCAGAAGTGCAGAGGCAAAGATGTTGTTGAATGACAGGTGAGGTATGAGTGGCGGCAACTTGAAATTAGTGGAGATTGAGGCCTGGTGGATAACGGGAAGAGAGGATATATTGAACTGCAAGTTCCCATTTCCGGAGTTCGGATACGTTGGTGTTAGTGGGAAGTATCCAGATAAACTGGACGGTGTAATACTGTGCCAAGATGTGCTGGCTGTGCACCAAGGCATGTTTAGCCACAGGGTGATACTCATTACCAGCCAACGCTGTCTGTCTGTGTCCATTCATGCAAATGGACAGTTTGTTGCTGGTCATTCCCACATAGAAAGCGTCACAGTGTAGGCAGGTCAGTTGGGAAACCACGTGGGTGCTTTCACACATTGCTCTGCCTTTGATCGTGTACACCTTCTGGGTTACAGGACTGGAGTAGGTGTTGGTGGGAGGGTTCATGGGACAGGTTTTACACTGGGGGTGGTTACAAGGGTAGGAGCCAGAGGGTAGGGAAGGTGGTTTTGGGATTTCATAGGGATGAACCAAGAGGTTATGAAAGTTAGGTGGATGGCAGAAAGACACTTTTGGTGGAGTGGTGAGGATTTCATGAAGGATGGATCTCATTTCGGGGCAGGATTTGAGGAAGTTGTATCCCTGCTGGAGAGCCACATTCAGAGTCTGATCCAGTCCCGGGAAGTATCATGTCACAAGTGGGGCACTTCCGGGGTTCTTCTGTGAGAGGTTCTGGGTTTGAGGGGATGAGGAAGTGGCTCTGGTAATTTGCTTCCGTACCAGGTCGGGAGGGTAGTTGACATGCCAAAGCTGTTTTCAGATTGTTGGTGTAATGGTTCAGGGATTCAGGACTGGAACAGATTCGTTTGCCATGAAGGCCTAGGTTGTAGGGAAGGGACCGTTTGATATGGAATGGGTGGCAGCTGTCATAATGGAGGTACGGTTGCTTGTTGGTGGGTTTGATGTGAACGGAAATAGAAAGAAACTTCCACATGGGAAAAATACATTAAAAACAAAGATTCCAAGACTTACCAGGCGGGAAAGTGCCGGTAGACAGACACAATAAAATAACACACAAACACACACACAAAATTTCCAGCTTTCGTAACCAACAGTTGCTTCTTCAGGAAAGAGGGAAGGAGAGGGAAAGACGAAATGATGTGGGTTTTAAGGGAGAGGGTAAGGAGTCATTCCAATCCCGGAAGTGGAAAGACTTACCGTAGGGGGAAAAAAAGGACAGGTGTACACTCGCACACACACACATATCCATCCACACATACACAGACACAAGCACACATTTGTAAAGGCAAAGAGTTCAGGCAGAGATGTCAGTCGAGGCGGAAGTACAGAGGCAAAGATGTGGTTGAAAGACAGGTGAGGTAGGAGCGGCAGCAACTTGAAATTAGCGGAGGTGGAGGCCTGGCGGATAACGAGAAGAGAGGATATACTGAAGGGCAAGTTCCCATCTCCGGAGTTCTCACAGGTTGGTGTTAGTGAGAAGTATCCAGATAACCCAGATGGTGTAACATTGTGCCAAGATGTGCTGGCCATGCACCAAGGCATGTTTAGCCACACGGTGATCCTCATTACCAACAAACACTGCCTTCCTGTGTCCATTCATGTGAATGGACAGTTTGTTGCTGGTCATTCCCACATAGAAAGCGTCACAGTGTAGGCAGGTCAGTTGGTAAATCACGTGGGTGCTTTCACAGGAAATTCCGTAGTAGTTCTTCACTGTGAGTCCAGTTCATGAAGATGTCATCAATAAATCTGTACCAAACTGTGGGTTGCCAGGCCTGGGTAACCAAGATGGCTTCCTCTAAGTGACCCATAAATGGATTGGCATACGAGGGGGCCATCCTGGTACCCATGGCTCTTCCCTTTAGTTGTCGGTATGTCTGCCCTTCGAAAGTGAAGAAGTTGTGAGTCAGGATGAAGCTGGCTAAGGTAATGAGGAAAGAGGTTTTAGGTATGGTGGCAGGTGATCAGCGTGAACGGAAGTGCTCCATTGCAGCGAGGCCCTGGATGTGCGGAATATTTGTGTATAAGGAAGTGGCATCAATGGTTACAAGGATGGTTTCCGGGGGTAACAGATTGGGTAAGGATTCCAGGCGTTCAAGAAAGTGGTTGGTGTCTCTGATGAAGGATGGGAGACTGCATGTAATGGGTTGAAGGTGTTGATCTACATAGGCAGAGATACATTCTGTGGGGCTAGTTGTTTGAAATTTCATTAGTTAAATATGTTTCAAAATCTCCAATTTTGTCCTCAACAGTAAAGTACTAAGTTCTTTATGACTTGACTCAAAATTAATTTACCACTTTTTGAAAGTTTGCGTAGTTTTTGTTATCTGCTACAAATTTGCATCAATTTTTGATTTTAAATCACTCACAGCCCTTGAAATCAAACTGTCAATCTGTTGGCTCAAATTTCGACTTACAGCTTGTAGTTTTGCCTGAGAACTGTCAGTTTGTTGGCTCAAATTTCAACTTAATTCTGCCTGAATACTTTCGATTCTTGAATTTCTTTCTGACTGAGAATATTCAATTCTTGAATTTATTTCTATCTGAGGGTTGTCAGTTTTTGATTTTAAGTCTGAAAACCTCTTTTCTAATGCTGTCAACATTCTTACACTGTCAGAAACACTTTCCCTAATATCTGATCATATTTACTGATAAACCACTGTCATTGACACCAGATTCTGAATCATTCTCCATAATAAAGTAGAAATTTTAGAATTTAAGTACAAAGGGCGTTCAAAAATTTTTGCACAGTCATCATTAATTTTTTTTTATTTTTTGCAGGAGGAGAATGAATTTTTCTGTAAACATACTTCGAACATTTATCTGTACATTGAGCCTGCTCAGTGTAGCCTCCATCAGTTGTGACACATCTGGCCCAACATTCTTTCCACGATGTGAATGCACTTTGGTGAAATTCTGGGGACTGACTTTTACACCATTGCTTGACACAGGAAATGAGGTCTTTCTCATTATCAAATGTTTTACTGCGCAAGTGGGCCTTCAGATGATCAAAGAGGTAAAAATCATACGGAGCCAAGTCCGGAGTGTAGGGAGAATGAGGTAGAATTTTCCAACCCATTTTCCTGATTTTCTCCTTCGTCATAAGGGCTTATGGGGTTTGGCATTGTCATCGTGTAGTCTGATGAGCTGACCGTGTATGGGGTTTGACATTGCCATGGTGAAGTCTGAAGAGCTGTCCCTGAAGTTGTGGTCTGTGGGTCTTGATAGCACATTGCACCTTGTCCAATGACAAACAGTAATGGTCCCAGTTAATTGTGGAGCCAGATTCTGAAAAGTTAATGAAAAGCCTTCACCGATCATTGTTGCAACCTGACATCAACTTCATAGTCCATTATGGCTCACCTGTAAATAAAAGAAAATACATTTATATACCAACTTATAGCTAAATGTCCCAAGTATGTTCACAAAAAATTATTTCATTCTCCTCCTTCAAAAAATAAAAAAATATAGATGACTGTGCAATACTTTTTGAATGCCCTTTGTATTTATCTCTGTGTCAGTCGTCGGTCGTTGGTGTCCATGTTTTTGAAATTCCTTCAGTTCCAGAATGTTTCATTAGGTAGTTTCACTCTTCTTGTGCTCCTAAAGTAAATGTATTTTCTTCTGAAAAATACACTGGTATGTCATAAATCCTCTGATCCTCCACTATTTAAAATGTAACCAGGTCCAGAAGCCCAGTTCCAACATCAAATCTATCGTGACTTCTCATACCAACTCTATTCACCAAATCTAATTTAGCAGTCCCATCAATTCAGGTTTAAGATAGTACAGCTGATCGTACCATGTTTTACATTTTGGAGGTGATAACTTTGCTGCAGAAAGTCTTGGGTTTCTACCAGACTTACACAAATTAATCTGTTGACAAGACTTGTTCGAAAGGCGTAAGATATACAAAAGAGATACTTTTTTTTTTTTACTTATCTTGATTTTCTCTTCTTGTTGTTGTTTTTGGCTCCAAGTCTTGTTGTGTCTAGGGATACATTCTTGAGACTGTAATTTTTATAACATTGCATGTTCTTGTTGAACTGAATAACTGAAGATGATTTGCTTGCTGCTATGAATATATTTTTATTTTATCCCATTCTTCCAAATCACACTGACTTTACAGTTTTCACTTCCATCACACCACAAATTACATTGTTGTTGAGGAACTTAGAAAAATGTCTACTTCCATCAGAGGCATGCTCACCACCACCTACTTTCTGTAGCACTAACTACATTGCAAGAGAGTTAACAAAGCAAAATAGTTTACAAACTTTCTTGAAAATTGAAGAATCTTTGCTAAAATCATCACTATTTTGTAAATAAAACCATAAATAAATTTAATGACTCACATTAGATTGTACAATTACTAATATGAATTTTAAGTATACCACAAATTTCATAATTTCAAATATTTTTAAAAGAAGAGTAATTTTAACTGTACATTCAGAGCACTAACAAATTAATTTCTTTTTATACATTTTAGCCCAAAACATAACACATCGTACACAAAACCATATGAATTTCATTCAGTTAGACAGCTGAATAATGTTCACCTATACAATAATTGAGAGTATACAAGGTATTAGCTATTTCTATAAAAAAGTTAATGTTAGAGGAGGGTGACCCATTATAAACCACAGTCCATCCCATAAATACTGATCTGGACCTAATAACCCTACCTGCTGACAAAGGCTCCACCACTGTCTTTTGAACCACAAGGATTGTCTCTCTACCTACCACCACCACCACCAATACCACCACCTACTCCTGTCCAGTCTTAAGCATCTCCTATCCCCCCAGTCATCTGATCTACAAGCTAAGCTGCAACAAGTGTCCTGCATTATACTTGGGCATGATAGCCAACAAGCTGCCTGTCCTCATGAATGGCCACTAACAAACTATTCCAAGAAGCAGGAGGACCATCCAGATGCTGAAGACACTGCCTAACACACTGTTCTTCATTTTAACAACTGCTTCACAATCTGTGCCATCTGAACTGCAGTATATCCTACGTTCACATAACCATCCTGGCCTCAACCTTCATTAGTCATTGTCCTTCACCAACCTGTCCCAATCTCTGTTCCCACTCCAGTACAACACAGCTCTCTATCCCTCCAATGCACTCACAGTCATCTTACTTCTCTCCTTTCCTGATGCCCCCACCCCACCCCTCTCCTGCCAAACTGCATGTAGCTGTGTGTGTGTGTGTGTGTGTGTGTGTGTGTGTGTGTGTGTGTGTGTGTGTAAGTACAATCTAGCTTCTGCGCCATTTCAGTACAGTAATGTGTTCATTGTAAATACCTATTGCAGTAGTTGTATTACACAATTATTACCTTATAAATAAATAAAAAACTTTTTTATTTTATATTCAGTGCATTAGTATTTGTAAAATGACTCTTTCATATAGGGTTCATTAAAAAATGATGATCATTCCACTTGGAACCTGTGGAATGGTACATTAACTTATTTGTTTTAGTTGTAAATATTTGTCATGTATTGTTGTTTTTCTGACATGTTCTACATCCTGGAGGACCTCCTTTATGGATCAATTGGAATGAAAGTAAATCTAATCTAATCTAATCTAAAAAAAAGTCATGTAACAATTCTTTCAGTCATGTTGCATACAGCATTGATGTTTCATGGATCAGCTTATTTGGTCATCCTTCTTGAAATTCACCGCTGGCAGTAAACACGACAAAAATTTGTAAACCAATTGTAGTTTCTGAAAGTGATTGATTATTGAAAGTTGAGTGAAGTGGTGTGAGCAATTATTTTGAGTTAGGCCTTTACAATATTTGTAAAAAAGCATCCTAAAAAAAAACTTCATGTGAATTGCCTCAGGTTTTTTTCTTCCCACAGCATTGCTCATCTAAACTCCTGCTATAAACAAACAAGTTACCCAGTTTCTGCACTGCCATTGCTTTAACAATAATAAATGACAGGTTTTAAAACAATATCAGTGTCATATCTCAATAGTGCCATATACTTGTCATATGAAAAGTTAAAAGGCAACCTTCTCAAGTGGACAAGACTCTCAGGTTTCCATCTTTTTACCTTAAGGAGAAACAATATAATATTGTGATAACATATTGTAATATTATCTGTTCACACCATGAGAAAATAGTATAAGTAGCAGTTTAGTTTGACAAAATAAAATCCAAATTTGGTCCTGCTTTTGCCTCATTGTGATATCTCTGTGGTGACACATCATTATTTTGTGTCATTTCAGCTGCTCTAAATTCAGTGAACACTGCTGAAGTAATACCTGTCTGGAAGAAATACAAACATGCCTCTGATCTCTAACTGGAGAGATACACTGATATATTAACTTTGCATGACATAATAAGTTTTTCTTGTGTAGGAAAAGATTATTGTCAGATGTGTTCATCTTCAGGTTACGGAAAGTTCCACTACCTCCTCCTGACAGTTTGCGGATTTGTGAGCACTAGTGAGGAAATGGATGTTATCTCCATGTCTTTCATTCTCCCATCGGCACAATGTGATCTCAATCTCAACACACAGACTAAAGGATGGCTCAACAGCATAATATTCATAGGTAAGTGAGAAAGCTTTCCTTGTGTTAAATTATTGTTTTCTCAATTATAAATGTAATGATTCTTTTAAAAAACTCAATATTGAATTGATATTTGTTGTATTATTTATGATACAATTGTACTTTTATTGAGTTTCAATATAACTATTATTGACTTTCATTGAGGTTTAATAGAAATTAGAGTGAAAACATTTTGTGGTAGAACACTAGAAATGTGACATAAACATTTCCTACAGACATTTGTAAATAATCTGTATGAGCATTGATTTCTCTCCACCAAATCTGTTTACAAGTAGATACAATTTAAATATTCATTTTACTTGTTAATGCACATGTAATATTTATGAACTGGTAACTTCTGTCTTGAAATTTTGATGCATGATGTTTGTTCATTGTAAGTGATTCAATGTGGAGACTTATTTGTTGTCTTTGTTCAAACACAGGTTTTTCTGCTTGGATGCTTCTCTTTACTCCTCCCATGCTTGATTTAAGCTCATCCTAAAGCTTAGTTTCCCTGCAAGTGTGCCATTTCAGATGCATGGTTTAGTTTCCTTTCCTATTTGCCATGACTACACAGTTTCTAGACAAATGGCCCTGAGCACCATGGGACTTACCATCTGAGGTCATCAGTACCTGTTTCTAGACATTGGTACTGTTTTGTGGTATTGTTGTTATACCCATCACCTCATTAACTACATCCGTTTGGGTTCATTCCTTCATTATTTGAACTATGTCTATAAGCATCATTTACTCTCTTGTCCACCTTTCCTCACAATAAAAAAATTGCTTTCAATCCCTAACACTCCAAATTTTCTATGTTTTATTGTTTTGTCGGCACTGCCGCAAATTGTTCTACCTCTGCTTTTGCTAAGTACATCTGTTCTTCTGCCTCATATTGCATCATAACTAAGAAAAAAAGCCGCAGAGCCCATCAACCTTTCAACAGGTCTAATATACTCCTCTATTCTTTTTTTGTTTTGTGGCAGTTTTTCATGTAAACATTCTGTTTTACATATTCTGTTCATTAGCTACCCCTGCCATTACCCTTTCTGCTTCCTTTCCCATTATCAAGTGATTTATTCCTGAAAGCTTTGCTTCAAATCCCACTGAACTCTCCTTTCTTCTGATGACAGCTTTTTATAAAGTACTCTCATCTTTTTGCTTACAAGTACAACTTAATGTCAGTAGCAAGAGATGATCATGCTAAGAGCTGAGAGAAGAGTCCTTAGTTACATTTTTCGTTAGTGTGAATTAAGGAAATCAAACAGGACTGATAAATCTCTCCAACTAAGCATTCACACAGTACTGTTGTCGGTACTTGTAAGGTAAAACTCTTGATGAATGACTTTATGGTGAACAAATATGGATTGGCTGAGCACAAAACAGCACTGCAGACAGCCTAGTACAGTTTCCTACCCTCTCTACTAAATTTTTACTGTGGTTCATACAATGACTGACCAGTAAATGATGCTATTGACAATAGGCCTCTGCTGGCACATGATTATCACTGAAGCTGGTTGTGATGATACCAGATTTGCAGAATTAGAAATATTCAAGTCTGGGTTGAGGCTGTTATGAGTATAGCCCTGCTGTGATTTAGCAATCTTCACTTGTTTCACGAAACTCTTTGTGCCGTGGCAGGTGAGAGTACTCTGAGAAGAGTTGTCTGAGTCCCTACTGCCATCTGCAGTCAGTGTTCCTGCCCAGGTGAAAGAGTGTTGGGAGCAGTGGACTGAGGGACCTCAGGTAATGCTTTCAGACTGTATGGCATACCTGGCTACTTCTATGTCAGCACTTCAGTACATACCATTTGGCTAAAGAGATAATAATGTGGGCCAAAAAATACCCAATTGCTTCGGTTACCTTTTATGTGCTGAAGGTTATGATTCTTTGATAGGTTCTGCAGTTGCAAGAAGAGTTCAGTAACATCAAAGGAGAAGAGCAAGTAGGAAACTCAGGTGCAGAGTTTATTGTAAACAATAAAATTAAATACTCATTTTAAGAATAAGCTAAAGATATCCCGTTGAAATCATTCAAGTCTAGAAAACAACAGGCTTACATTCTGACAAGACTGGAGAAGAACTCGACAATGAGTTGTGAAATCTGTGAAGTTGCAGCAAATACCACTACAAGATAATAATAGGGAATTTTAATGCAAAACTAGGATAAAAACTAAAGAATGATTCTTGCTCACATTGACTGTTGATAATAACCCTTCTCCTTGTCAATAATGGATTGTTTCATCACTAGCATTATTTAATAATCAGTTGGGTGAATTTTGTTGAGTACAGTGAATTGAGCTGCCACTATTAGTTCATTACATTCTTTGTCAAAAAATTTACATTCTTTGGCACGAACACATGATGGGATATTGTACTGTGCTGACACTGAAGGCACACACGAGCCCACTTGTAACTGTAGAATATGTGTGGCAGAAAAGGCAAGACCTTCCACTTGAATCTCCCTATAAAGCTTCACATCTGATCCAGGAACATCAACAAGCTGTAACTGAAGAGTGGACAATGCATCATTCAATAGTTTGTGGAGTTTGCGATCAGATACTTGTGCCTCTGCAAACAGGACAAAATCAATAACATTTGTTACAGTGTTAACTTGTAACAGTCAGTAAACAACTAAATTTTTAATACCTGAAATGTGGTGAATGTCTGTGCTGAAATGGATAATGATTTCCAGATGGTGAACCCATGTTCTTGTTCTACTCTCTGGCTTCCAGCTATGGTTGAAAGTATTTGATTGGTTTGTAGATAATAAGGAGCTCATGATCATAAGTGCTCCATTTCTGTTGCAAAGGGGAGAGCTTGTGTTGGATGTAGCAAAAGTATACAAAATGAATTTCTGTCTGGTCTTTAGATGAATAATGTAAAGGTTCTGAGATACCGTCCAGCAATAATGTGTGCCTGCATCTGACTGCTACTGGTGTTTGGGCTGTACAACGTAAAGTTTACTTGCATGTCTGATCTTCAAACTCTCATCCCCAGCATTGCTGGAGTTGTGATGAGACAACAGCTCACGTATTTGTTTAGCCCGAGTGTCAGCATTGTCTGACAGGCAATAATAATTTGCATGCATTGCTGCCAGTGATGAAGAACTATTGTACCACACTGCTAGTGCATTGATTGATGGCGGTAATATTGTGTCTTGAATCCTGTCAGCCAGATCTGCAACAGCATATAATGGCATTTACATCTGACGTGCTCATATAGCTTTAACCTGATCCAGAAGATGATTACTCTGAAGCATACATATCAAGGTATCGGGTACAGTTTACATATCGACTTTCACTTGTAGATGTCTCAGGTATTATGACAGCTTCTTGTTTCTGATGGCATCCTGTGTTAGGACTTCAGTCACATGCCCTTCTTGTTATATGGACACTAGGCAGATCAATTCTGTCTTGAGTTTCTCATAAGAATCTTGTGCAGGAGGTGTTGTAATATATCTTTGACTTAAGCTGTGTGATGGTGGTCCAGCCGACTGACCACTAGAGCAAATGTGGTGAATCGGTAGTTATTCCCACTTAGTGGAAACTTGCATCTACCTCAGCAAACTAGAGTGCTGGATTGTGAATCCAGAATGGTGGCATTAACATGGCGAGTTGCAACACTGATGGACCTTCTGTGCTCACTGAGTCATGCATTTTCACAGCTTGAAAAAAATTCTTTGGTTACTCTAAAGAGTTTGCTGCTCCTTCTGGCCTTTCTAAGCTGATCACATAGGGGTCACCATTGTCAGCACATCTAAGGTGATAACCATCTGAACAAGCTGTGTTTGCTTGTTCGAGCAAATAAGACAAAATAGCACAAGAAATATACACAATCATGTAACATTTGTTAATGAATATAGAATGCAGAAGAAGATATTCTGTAAGACCTTGTGGTTAGTTAAACACTAGGATAGTGCTATCAAATCTACTCTGTTCACGAGAATGCTCTCACACTGTCACTTTAATGGAACGTCACAAAGAAAGAAAAGAGAAAAATCAACCTACGATGCCAAACAAAAGTGCTTGTGGTAACTGGTGCATGAATTCTTTGATCGCTTTGAAATGTGAACACAGTATCCAATGATCTTGACTGTTGCAAGACTACTACATCGCAGAAAACTTTCTTCTCTGTCTCCATTTACTAAATGGCTGAATTATTTTGTGTCCTTGCCAGTTTTGATTTTTAGCAAGTCACTATTATTGTTCCTCTAGCTGCTCATCATTTTCATCATTCCTTTGTTTATTCTGTAGCTCTACAGTCCCCCCCCCCCCCCCCCCCCCTGTGCTTTAACCAGTAATTTAACTGAGAACACTTCTTTTGGAAAACCTAAGTTGATAATTTTTTACACCAAATCTAATACCTGTAGCTCCTACACCTCCCATTTTTGTTATTAATTCTGAATGCATCTCAACAACTTAATGGAAGCCTGTAGTTCCACTTCTCTTCTACTGAACTAAGCTAAAAATTTAGACTATTTGTCAGTGTTAGAAATAATTTCCAGTTCATCTCATTTTGTCCTTTATTTTTAGTAATGTGCATCACTCTGTACTTTCTTCCCTCATTATGTTGAACTTTGTGCTACTGTTCTTGACTTGTATATTATGTTATGATTGTATGTTTGCATCTGAGTGTGCTTTGCACTCCAAAAATCAGTTTATAAATCTTGACTCAGAACCACAGGACCATGATCTGTTCTGTGCCACTGTTAGATTTCTTGTAACGTGCTTCTTTTTTTCCTCCTCTTTTAAATTTTAGCCACTCATTCATCACTACCAGATTGTGAATCAAATTTGTATTTTCATCTGAATACACTTTGAAATCCAGTATTAGGTTTCTTATGTCTCATCTGACCCGATTTAAACACAATAGATATCTTTCCATATGTCCCATTGTTTCCATAGATACATTCCTCTCTAGTGATTCTGGAAGACAGTATTTGCTTCAATTGGTTGTAACCTATTGCAGAACTCTCTGGTTTTCAGTTAGCATCCCAATCTGCCAATACTATCTGAGTTTCACTCATTTTCACATATTTATCAGTCCAACATTGTCCTGATATTCTCACAGTTTTATCATCAGGATTTTATTGGTTACCCAAGCCTGCCAACCCAAAGTTTGGTACAGATTTATTGATGACATCTTCATGATCTGGACTCACAGTGAAGAACAACTCCAGAATTTCCTCTCCAACCTCAACTCCTTTGGTTCCATCAGATTCACCTGGTCCTACTCCAAATCCCATGCCACTTTCCTAGATGTTGACCTCCATCTGTCCAATGGCCAGCTGCACACATCCGTCCACATCAAACCCACCAACAAGCAACAGTACCTCCATTATGACAGCTGCCACCCATTCCATATCAAACGGTCCCTTCCCTACAGCCTAGGCCTTCGTGGCAAACGAATCTGCTCCAGTCCTGAATCCCTCGACCATTACACCAACAACCTGAAAACAGCTTTCGCATCCCGCAACTACCCTCCCAACCTGGTACAGAAGCAGATAACCAGAGCCACTTCCTCATCCCCTCAAACCCAGAACCTCTCACAGAAGAACCCCAAAAGTGCCCCACTTGTAACAGAATACTTCCCGGGACTGGATCAGACTCTGAATGTGGCTCTCCAGCAGGGATACGACTTCCTAAAATCCTGCCCCGAAATGAGATCCATCCTTCATGAAATCCTCCCCACTCCACCAAGAGTGTCTTTCCGCCGTCCACCTAACCTTCGTAACCTCTTGGTTCATCCCTATGAAATCCCCAAACCACCTCCCCTACCCTCTGGCTCCTACCCTTGCAACCGCCCCCTGTGTAAAACCTGTCCTATGCACCCTCCCACCACCACCTACTCCAGTCCTGTAACCCGGAAGGTGTACACAATCAAAGGGAGAGCCACATGTGAAAGCACCCACGTGATTTACCAACTGACCTGCCTGCACTGTGATGCTTTCTATGTGGGAATGACCAGCAACAAACTGTCCATTCGCATGAATGGACACAGGCAGACAGTGTTTGTTGGTAATGAGGATCACCCTGTGGCTAAACATGCCTTGATGCACGGCCAGCACATCTTGGCACAGTGTTACACCGTCCGAGTTATCTGGATACTTCCCACCAACACCAACCTATCTGAACTCCGGAGATGGGAACTCGCCCTTCAGTATATCCTCTCTTCTCGATATCCGCCAGGCCTCAACCTCCGCTAATTTCAAGTTGCCGCCGCTCATACCTCACCTGTCTTTCAACAACTTCTTTGCCTCTGTACTTCCACCTCGACTGACATCTCTGCCCTTAACTCTTTGCCTTTAAATATGTCTGCTTGTGTCTGTGTATGTGCGGATGGATATGTGTGTGTGTGTGCGAGTGTACACCTGTCCTTTTTTTCCCCTAAGGGAAGTCTTTCCGCTCCCGGGATTGGAATGACTCCTTACCCTCTCCCTTAAAACCCACACCCTTTCATTTTTCCTTCTCCTTCCTTCCTTCCTGACGAAGCAACTGCCAGTTGCGAAAGCTCGAATTCTGTGTGTGTGTTTGTGTGTTTTGTTCATGTGCCTGTCTGCCGGCGCTTTCCCGCTTGGTAAGTCTTGGAATCTTTGTTTTTAATATATTTTTCCCATGTGGAAGTTTCTTTCTGTTTTTTATATATATATATATATATATATATATATATATATATATATATATATATATATATATATATATATATATATATACCAAGCGGGAAAGCGCCGGCAGACAGGCACAATGAACAAAACACACAAACACACACACAGAATTACTAGCTTTCGCAACCGATGGTTGCTTCTTCAGGAAGGAGAGGGAAAGACGAAAGGAAGTGGGTTTTAAGGGAGAGGGTAAGGAGTCAAGGAGTCATTCCAATCCCGGGAGCGGAAAAACTTCCCTTAGGGGGAAAAAAGGACAGGTGTACACTTGCGCACACACACACACACACACACACACACACACACACACACACACACACACACACACACACACACACACATCCATCCGCACATACACAGGCGCAAGCAGACATATTTAAAGGCAAAGAGTAAGGGCAGAGATGTCAGTCGAGGCGGAAGTACAGAGGCAAAGAGGTTGTTGAAAGACCGGTGTGGTATGAGCGGCAGCAACTTGAAATTAGCAGAGGTTGAGGCCTGGCGGATATCGAGAAGAGAGGATATACTGAAGGGCGAGTTCCCATCTCCGGAGTTCGGATAGGTTGGTGTTGGTGGGAAGTATCCAGATAACTCGGACGGTGTAACACTGTGCCCAGATGTGCTGGCCGTGCACCAAGGCATGTTTAGCCACAGGGTGATAATCATTACCAGCCAACGCTGTCTGTCTGTGTCCATTCATGCGAATGGACAGTTTGTTGCTGGTCATTCCCACATAGAAAGCGTCACAGTGCAGGCAGGTCAGTTGGTAAATCACGTGGGTGCTTTCACACATGGCTCTCCCTTTGATCGTGTACACCATCCAGGTTACAGGACTGGAGTAGGTGGTGGTGGGAGGGTGCATAGGACAGGTTTTACACCGGGAGCGGTTGCGAATTTCCCCACCCTTTAACGTGATCTGGAGACAACATAACTACCCAACCTTTGCACCCATTGTTGTTCACCAACCTAAGTTTTGCACATGATCAACATAGCTCATCTCAAACCAACACTTTTTCGACTTTTTTCACACCTTTATCTCTCCCTATATAAATCTCTATTTATTTTCACTTTAACCTATTACCCTTTCCACCTACTAATACCATGTCAACCTCACAACATCCCTACAACGACCCCATTAAATTTTATTTACATTCCCTCCGCAAACATGCCTTCACCCTAGCCAGATTACGCTCCCATATTTTATTTACTCAGGCTTGTCTGACATTTGGCATTACTCCCAAAGGCCTCACACTTAAAGTTCCCATCTCTGGCTGCAATCCTTCTTTCCATCAGTCCTTATACCAGTTCCAAACAGCACAATCCATAGCCCTCACCCGCCTAATCCTTCACCTATACATCGACTTGGCCAATGAACACACCCGTCAACTCCTATCCCAAATCAAAGTCCTCAATCTTTCCTCTCCCACATCCACACCGGCTGTACATAGCATCCTCCTACAGGCCAACCGCAAATTAGAACAACATGCCACCCTCCACCTCAAAAAACTATCCAATCTCCTGGTTTCCCACCTCCGGAAAGGCAACTCACTCACCCTCCACAACCTTTCCAACAAACCTCAACCTCCTCTCATTGCACACAGACCCAGTCTCTCCCATCTACTCAATCTCCCACTTCCCTCCTCTCATTGCACACAGACCCAGTCTCTCCCATCTACTCAATCTCCCACTTCCAGCTCCACTCCCCCCAACACCTCAAAATTCTAGTCAACACAATCTGGAACCACAACACCCCAATTCAGTAGTTAACCTTTCCTCCAAACCCCTCTCCCAATCCGAAACCTCTGTCCTATCCAAAGGCCTCACCTTCAGCCCCACTCCCAGGTTCAACCAAACTGCCCTTGTCAAAGATTTACTGTCCTACACTCGTAGTCTCTGCTGGAAATATCACTTTGCCACGAAGAAAAACAATCCTGATCCCACTCCTAATGATCCAACTCCCCAAGACACTATCCAAATTGAACCCTGCCTGCAACAGTTCCGTCCTCCATCACAGCGGGACCCATCTCCTCTTCCTCAAAATCACCCTCTCCAAACCTTCCAGGAATTTCTCACTTCCAGCCTTGCCTCTCAATCATTCTTGAAAAACCTTAATCCTACTCCCAACATCACCACAGCCAAAGCCCAGGCTATCCGTGATCTGAAAGCTGACCGATCCATCATCATTCTTCCGGCTGACAAGGGTTCCACGACCGTGGTACTTGATCGTCGGGAGTATGTGGCTGAGGGACTGCGTCAGCTTTCAGACAACTCTACATACAAAGTTTGCCAAGGTAATCCCATTCCTGATGTCCAGGCGGAGCTTCAAGGAATCCTCAGAACCTTAGGCCCCCTACAAAACCTTTCACCTGACTCCATCAAACTCCTCACCCCACCGACACCTCGCGCTCCTACCTTCTACCTACTTCCTAAAATTCACAAACCCAAACATCCTGGCCGTCCCATTGTAGCTGGTTACCAAGTCCCCACAGAACGTATCTCTGCCTACGTAGATCAACACCTTCAACCCATTACATGCAGTCTCCCATCCTTCATCAAAGACACCAACCACTTTCTCGAACGCCTGGAATCCGTACCCAGTCTGTTACCCCCAGAAACCATCCTTGTAACCATTGATGCCACTTCCCTATACACGAATATCCCGCATATCCAGGGCCTCGCTGCAATGGAGCACTTCCTTTCACGCCGATCACCTGCCATCCTACCTAAAACCTCTTTCCTCGTCACCTTAACCAGCTTCATCCTGACCCACAACTTCTTCACTTTTGAAGGCCAGACATACCAACAATTAAAGGGAACAGCCATGGGTACCAGGATGGCCCCCTCGTATGCCAACCTATTTATGGGTCGCTTAGAGGAAGCCTTCTTGGTTACCCAAGCCTGCCAACCCAAAGTTTGGTACAGATTTATTGATGACATCTTCATGATCTGGACTCACAGTGAAGAACAACTCCAGAATTTCCTCTCCAACCTCAACTCCTTTGGTTCCATCAGATTCACCTGGTCCTACTCCAAATCCCATGCCACTTTCCTAGACGTTGACCTCCATCTGTCCAATGGCCAGCTGCACACATCCGTCCACATCAAACCCACCAACAAGCAACAGTACCTCCATTATGACAGCTGCCACCCATTCCATATCAAACGGTCCCTTCCCTACAGCCTAGGCCTTTGTGGCAAACGAATCTGCTCCAGTCCTGAATCCCTCGACCATTACACCAACAACCTGAAAACAGCTTTCGCATCCCGCAACTACCCTCCCAACCTGGTACAGAAGCAGATAACCAGAGCCACTTCCTCATCCCCTCAAACCCAGAACCTCTCACAGAAGAACCACAAAAGTGCCCCACTTGTGACAGAATACTTCCCGGGACTGGATCAGACCTTGAATGTGGCTCTCCAGCAGGGATATGACTTCCTAAAATCCTGCCCCGAAATGAGATCCATCCTTCATGAAATCCTCCCCACTCCACCAAGAGTGTCTTTCCGCCGTCCACCTAACCTTCGTAACCTCTTGGTTCATCCCTATGAAATCCCCAAACCACCTTCCCTACCCTCTGGCTCCTACCCTTGCAACAGCCCCCGGTGTAAAACCTGTCCTATGCACCCTCCCACCACCACCTACTCCAGTCCTGTAACCCGGAAGGTGTACACGATCAAAGGGAGAGCCACATGTGAAAGCACCCACGTGATTTACCAACTGACCTGCCTGCACTGTGACGCTTTCTATGTGGGAATGACCAGCAACAAACTGTCCATTCGCATCAATGGACACAGGCAGACAGTGTTTGTTGGTAATGAGGATCACCCTGTGGCTAAACATGCCTTGATGCACGGCCAGCACATCTTGGCACAGTGTTACACCGTCCGAGTTATCTGGATACTTCCCACCAACACCAACCTATCCGAACTCCGGAGATGGGAACTCGCCCTTCAGTATATCCTCTCTTCTCGATATCCGCCAGGCCTCAACCTCCGCTAATTTCAAGTTGCCGCCGCTCATACCTCACCTGTCTTTCAACAACTTCTTTGCCTCTGTACTTCCACCTCGACTGACATCTCTGCCCTTACTCTTTGCCTTTAAATATGTCTGCTTGTGTCTGTGTATGTGGGGATGGATATGTGTATGTGTGTGTGTGTGTGTGTGTGCGCGAGTGTACACCTGTCCTTTTTTTCCCCTAAGGGAAGTCTTTCCGCTCCCGGGATTGGAATGACTCCTTACCCTCTCCCTTAAAACCCACATCCTTTCGTCTTTCCCCTCCTTCCTGAAGAAGAAACCATCGGTTGTGAAAGCTAGTAATCCTGTGTGTGTGTTTGTGTGTTTTGTTCATGTGCCTGTCTGCCGGCGCTTTCCCGCTTGGTAAGTCTTGGAATCTTTGTTGCATATTGTCTTCACTCACAATGAAACAAATACCCATTCTAAACCTTAAGATATGGCAGTCTTTTTTTGTTTATTCTCTGTTATACCTATTATAGATACTCCAGTTTCTACCAACTGTGAGTAGACATAACGTTTTGGTCTTACATATCATTTTTCCACCGTAAACATTTTGAATTTTAATTTGTTTACTAGACATATTACAGTAGGAGTTACAGACAGTGCTAACTTAACAATGTCCTTAACATTAAAACAATAAAATGTCTTGAGTTTTGTTGTAGTTTTTTCAGTACTGTTTTGTGCTTAATACATGTAAAAAATATCACTTCAGATGAAATTTGACACTTCACAATTCACGAAAAGGTAGCTGTTGCAGACTTCATACTCACTTGTTTTTTAGGTATGATGGCTGGTGCTTATGTATGGGGATCAGCAGCTGACTCGCTGGGAAGGAAAAAAGTTCTCATTGTCATATCTGTGATGAATGCACTGTGTATAGTTGCATCAAGCTTCTGCCAAGACTATATATTTTTCATGCTGTTCCGGTTTCTCAATGGTGCTGCGTATGTATTAACATATTACACTTTGTTATAAATTACTTACAAATTTGCTATACTTAAAAAAATGCCCTAAATCAAAATTTCAGTACCTTTGTATGCTTATTGCCATTTGTTGTATCAGTATATATTATTTCTGGTCAAATTACCATTAAGCACATCATTTGCAACATTAATCTCTTTTTGATTCTGATCGACACCAAAAGTAATCACAAGAAGTTGTTGCAAATGTCTTGTTTACCTAGACACCAAGTCATGATGGAAGGTTCCTTGAGAGTAAAATGCTATGAATTGTCCAGTCCAAAGGAGAGCAGTTATTGCTGTCTGTTGTTAGTCAATACAGTAAACCCAAAAGATGATTAAATCCAACTGACTGCCAGCAGTTGGTGGAGGTAGATGTGCAGAATGCTTCCCAACTTGACCACCTTCCAGTGTGACAATCACTATAACTAGAGTTGTTCAGGAAGAATGAATATCTCTCATTAGCTACATTCTTATTGCAATGGTTCAACACTTTTTTTTTTTTTTTGCTGTAAACACACACAGGTATACCCCTCTTATTTGATAGAATGTTCTTTTAAGCTAAATAGCATTGTAGCTCATGCAACTAATAAAGACGGATAAATAAACAGTTAAAAAGAACATCAACTACTGTAGACATTTCTTATTTGGCAATGTTGTTAATTCAAGAAATCATTTAATACACTTATAAGACAATAGAGATGACTTGTTGAGTTGCAGATATGTACAATGAAAAGACAAACACATTACACCTTTCAGCTAAAGCCTTCTTCAGCAAAAGAAAACATACACACATTCACACAAGTGTGCACACCTCAGAGACGCATGACTGCTATCACCAGCATTTCTGAACAGACGGAGCTGCCAGTAGTAGCAGTTCTGTGTGCATGACGTGTGCCTGCTTGTATGAATGTTGTGTGTGTGTGTGTGTGTGTATTTCTTTGCTGAAGAATGCGCTTTAGCTAAAGCTATAATGTGTAACAGCCCTTTTATGATGCTTGTTTGCAACTCAATGTGTCATCTTTACAATGAGTAGCAATCTATCATTTCCCTAACATTGTTGCTATTCCAGCCTGGAGTTTCCATTGTTTGAAATAACTCAGATTTACTCCATAAAGCCACATCCACACTAAAGTTTGGAAAATAATTTCCAGCAGTGTTTGCAACCATGTTTCTAGCAAATACTCTGTGATCAATGTTTGCAACACATTTGAAGCACAGAAACAGTTATGCATGGCAGTATTGGTACAGACCGCACATCGCCACTGCGTGGCACTAGTATTTTTCTGCCACCACTGTAGAGGGCAGCAATAAACAGAATCCATCAAGTGATTTTTGAAGCAGAAATACAGTGCCTTCAGTGAGAGTGAAACTGGCAGCAGCAATTAAAAGTACAGGTTCTTCTGTTATTCACAACAAGTAACATTGAAGATATAGCAGCAGTGGTGTTTGATGATGGTGTGTACTGTAGTTGACAGCACTGAATCAAATACTTGCTACAGTTACATTACATTACAGTTATATTCAGTTACTATTATCTTTACACAAACCTTCAGTCTTCTAACCAGTGCTCCACAGACTTCAAATACTATCTGAGATTTGCCTTGCTTTGAAGTGTGAAACAAATATGCTATGCTCTTAAATGAATCACCAGTTGCTGAAGAACAATGAGTGCAAAAATCTGTGATTTACTGGAATTACTTTCCTGTCTTTCTTTGCAACAAATGGTAGTACCATATTTACCAGAATTTCAAAGTCAGAGGATGGCATCGTAGTGAAGTTACAGAATTTTGTGCCATATTTTGTATTCAGCTCTTGTAATGGGTTAAGGTTGCCACTTCTTTTACTGTATGTTTTAGTCCACCACAGATGACTATGCCTTTCTCTGCATTTGCACAAATTTTTTAACAATAACTGTGCAGTATCACATGTCAGTATGGTTTCCTTGTGGCTATAAATAGTGTAGCAAACAGTGGTACCACACCATGAGAAAAAAAGATGAAGGCAATGTGAACATGACTCAAGAAATGTTAACTGCCGGTGTGAACAGAATCCTTAACAAGAAATTATGTTGCAAACATGTTGTGAAATAGGGCAGGAAACATGCGTGCAACAAAAACATGTTTCCAGTGGCACTGTGTAGTCAGCTTAATGGCCTCAGTGATTAATAACAAGAGTGAATTTAGGATACTGTAAAATTCAGAGCTGCAGTAATAGAAGTGAACATAATTTCAGGTAGACTATGCATCCCCATCTGGGGCTCAGAATGGAGTTCTTTACTCTGGAAAAAAGTCTATAACAGACTGCCAGTAGACATCAAGCAGGAAACTGAAAACCCCCATGCTCCAGTATTCAAAAACAAAGCCACACCTTCTATGATTTATTTGGATATTTGGGCTCAGGGATGTAAATTCTGTGCACAGTAATGTTGACATGGAACAGATCTTGATTTGCCAGTATGTATACAGCTCATTATATCTGTGTGAAGTTACAAAAATTCCTTATTTGAAAAGATTCAGGAGAACCATAGTTTGTTCTATTTGCTTTCATAAATGTTATGCAGATGTTTCTCCACTAGCAGGGTGGTTCCCTTTATTTTTATTAATAGCATATGCTGTTGTTCATGTTTCCGTGTGTCATCTGCAGTACAGATGATTTTTCAGCGGAATTGGTCATGGCAGTTTTTATGATTTCCACATTGTGAAGACTGGTCTGTTAGTGTATGGAGAGCAGGAAGAATCATTGCTTAAATACCTCTGTAATTGGTCTAATTTTGTGTCGGGAGTCTCTACAGGAGTATTACATAGGGGGCTGTAGAATATTTGTAGATCACTCACTTACAAATGGTTTTTGAAACTTTGTAAGGTGGCTTTCACAGACTAGCTGAGAAGGTCTGCCAGTTTTGGTTGCTCTCTCTCTCTCTCTCTCTCTCTCTCTCTCTCTCTCTCTCTCACACACACACACACACACACACACACATACACACACACACTCTCTCTCTCTCATCCTGGGTTCTGATTGATGGGCCCTTTCCTTTCAAACTTTCAATCTATTCCTCTCTCCTTCCTGATGAAAGAATTATTAGTTTCTGAAAGCTAGGGTTGCTTGTATACTTTTACATATTTATTTCAGCAGTGTCAACATTTTGCCCCCTGGATTTAAAGTACTGGCCAGAAAGTCTGTCTCATAATTTTAGAACAGAATATTATTATTAGCCTATCAGTATTTTTCATACAATTGGCTTCATCAAAGTTTACAGAGGGTTTTACTTTCAGTACGATATTCAAATAGTTACAGAAAGGGGAGAAAAGGAACTAAAGACCTTTTCGTCAGCATTATGGAAAACAATGTTTTATACAGTAATTAAATACACACATAAGAAAAGAATCACAGTAAATAACTAACTTATATAATATCAAAATATTTTCTTCATAACTTAGGTAAAACATATATTTTGATGATTAGTTTCTAAGAATTCTTCAGTTGTATAGAATTCGTTGTTTTTTAGCCAGGTTTGCAATGTATTCTTATATTTATTTAGCGGTACTGTACGAGCTGAGCATGGTAACTTATTGAAAAATTTTATACTTAAGTACTTATAGTTATTATGGACTACAGCAAGTCTTGTGGAAGGCAAGTCCAGCAGGTGACTGTTTCTTGTACTGTGTGCATGCACATCACACCTCATGTTCAATTTTTTCAGATTTTCTCTGGCATATATTAGACAGTTATATATGTACATGCTTGGCACTGTCATTGCGCCAAGAGATTTAAAATAATTTCTGCAGGATTCTCTAGTTGCTAACCCCTCCATGCACCTGATTGCTTTCTTCTGCCATCTGAAAATACATTCAGCCCCTGGGGAGTTACCCCAAAGCAATATTCCATATTGCAGTTGGGAATGAAAAAAAGCATAGTACGAGTGGAGTAGCAATTGCTTGCTCACACTGTTTCTTAATTTATACACTAAGAAAAGTACTCATGCTAGTTTACTACATAGATAATTGGTGTGTCCTTCCCATGAGAGCTTTTGGTCTATGATTATCCTAAGTAATTTCACTGTTTTGTTTTTATTTTTAGTTACTTTGAGATTAAATATTATTTCTTCTTTTTTTTTTAATTTATCCACAGCTGGTTAGCCTGGCACCAGTAATTAGCCATTTGCATCATTTCTCTATTTTTGTCCAGTACACTCTTCAAAGTTTCCAGCATTTCCATGACACTCTCCTGTGGGTCAAACAAACCTGTGCCCATTCATGCTGCTCTCTTTGTATGCATTCAATGTCCCAATGTAGTCCTGTTTGGTATGGATCCCAGACACTTGAGCAGTGTTCTAAGATTGGCGACATGGTATTTTGTAGAATGATTGAATTTTCACAGTGTCCTATCAGTAAACCAAAGTCATCCACCTACTTTGTCTATGAGTGAGCATATATGATCATTCCATCTCATGTCCCCACAAATTGTTACACCTGGGTGTTTTTATGAGTTATCTGATTCCAATTGTTACTCGTTAATATTGTAGTTGTAGGGTACTATGATTTTCAGTTTTGTGAAGTGCACAATTTTCCATTTCTGAATGTTGAAAACCAAATTGCCAATCTTTGAACACTTTAAAATCTTATCAAGATCGGATTGAATATTTGTGTATCCTTCTCAGATATTACTTCATTTTAGAAAACTGTATGATCTACAATTGATGTGAGGCACTATTAATATTCGCTGTCAGGTCATAAATATACAGTATGGTCAGTAAGGGTCCCTACACTCAAATCCCTAAGCCATGCCTGATGTTACTTTTATATCTGTCAATGACCCTGCATCCAAGAATGACCCTCCCTACCAAGAATTCCTCAATCCAGTCACACATTTTGTTTGATACTCCAAATGATTGTACTTTGGTTAGTAAGTATTGGTGTGATATGAGTCAAATGCTTTTAGAAATTCAAAAATATTGCATCTACCTGACTGCCTTGACCCACGGTTTTCAGGATGTCATTGCAAGGAAACCATGAGTTGGGTTTCTCATGAACATTGTGTTCAGATCCTTGCTGGTTGTCACAAAAGAGACCATTTTATTTAAAATACCTCATTAATTTTGAGCTCAGAATTGTTCTAATCTTCAACAAATGAGTGGCACTTACATTGGGCAATGCGGTAGTAGATCACTCTTAATACCTTCTTGTAGAAAGGTGTGATTTGTGCTTTCTTTCAACCACAGGGTACAGTTTTCTTTTTGAGGGATCTGTAGTATATTGTTGTTGAAAGAGAGGCTAACTCAGCTCTAAATTCTATATTGATTCTGACAGGGATTCCATCAGGCTCTGGAACCTTACCACTTTTAGTGATTTAGTTGTTTGTAAATGCCATTGTAACTAACATCTCTATCATTTATCTTTGCAATGGTACAAGAATTGAACTGATCAAGTAATCCTGGTTTTTCCTTTGTAAAGGAACATTTGATTGCAAAGTTCAGCATTTCTCCTTTTGGTTTTCTATCTCAGTTTCAGTACTTGTATCATCCATGAGTGTCTGGATACCATCTTTGGTGCTGCTGACAGCCTTCACATATGAACATACTTTATTTAGATAATTTAGAAATCAAAGAAACCACTTACCAAATATCCAAAATGTTGAGTCATCAACAGGCACACCAAAGATTGCACACGTGCTTGCGCACGCCCACACACACACACACACACACACACACACACACACACACACACACACACCTCTTTGACCCTACATTGTGCCAGCTGCACACACTTTTTGTGGAATATATCATCATATCCACCACATACAGAGGTGCAATTATCCCAGTCAACTGCTGGACAATCAAAGTCTGTTCAAATGATGCTATTATGATTGGGGAACATACACACTAGCAAGCTAAGGTTTTCTTCAAGATTTTCAATTACATCAGGAGGTCAGTCTGGTAGTCAGTACAAGGAAATACCCTCAATACTGAGTCTTGCCCAGACAGTCTGGTATCTCTTGTCTACTGCAATGAATACAACTCCATTTCTGACTAACCTGACCTATCTTTTAAGTGTACAAGTAGATTAACCCCAAAAGTCTCACTGCTATCAGTTTAGGGTTTTAGCCAGTTTTCTGTGACCAGTATTATATGTGGTCCATTGCTTTTTAGGAGTGTTTCAATCTCTGGGGCTTTGCTGTGAATGTTGGAGTACTTTATCACTAGGATTTTAATAGCGTTCATCTCTCTCTCTCTCTCTGTGTGTGTGTGTGTGTGTGTGTGTGTGTGTGTGTGTGTGTGTGTGTGTGTGTGTGTTTGTCTGGGAGGGGGGGGGGGGAGGGGGGGAGTGATCTTACACTAATTACTTCAGCTTCTTCTAAAGCTATCATTTTATATAACCATCAGTGACATGTGCTATAGACCATAGTAAGCTGTTTCCTTGTTATCTCATCATTTTTATGTGATCTGTTTTCTTGCAGACTGGGCGGAAGTGGACCTGTCATTTGGTCTTACTTTGCAGAATTTCAGCCCAAGGCTAAAAGAGGTTCTATGCTTAGCTTCATGGCAGCTTTCTGGACATTGGGAAACTTGTTTGTTGCATGTGAGTATAAAAATGTTGTTGTTTGTGGACACCATATAATTCTAAACATATCTTTATATTTGAATATAACCCTTCTGAAAATTTTCTCCAATAGGAAGTTAGTATCAGAAACATATTCTGTGTGTTACATTTGAAAGGAGTGAGGCACCAACACACATAGCATATCCTGAAATATTTGTTCATCATTTCATAACATGACAGAAAAATTTTACTGGATCTGACCGAAACTGCAAAGCCTACAAATATACAGTGTTAAAAACCTTAAGAAGAGCATCCTTCTGTAGTTATGAGACATGTTCAGAAAGTAAGTGTACTGTGACTGTGACAGGCTTTGGTTTTTTTATTTTCTGAGGGTTGGCAGTACTGACTAGAGCAAGTGGTGGTGGTGGTTGTTGGGATGTTTAAGGGGGACTAAACAGCTAAGGTCATCAGTCCCCCATAGAGCAAGTATTGCAGGAACACGGTAGTATGTAAACTCACATTGTAGTCTCCAGTTTTGTGAAAAAAGTCAGTAACAAATCCTGCCAAGTGCAAGCCATGTACTGTAATCTGCTTCCTACACTTGAAAGGCATAACACCTAAAGAAATTTCTTCGTGCGTCAAATCAGTTTACAGCAATTGTGTTATGAATAGAAGGAGTGTTGTTTAAGTGGTGTAGAGAGTTTAGTGGAGGCAGAACAAAAGTTCACAATGAACGGAGGATTGGAAGACCTTCATTTTGACTGAAGAATTGGTGCAAAAAATCGAGGAAATTGTTCATGAAGACCACTAGTTGAAAGTGGATGAAATTTCTGCAATAGTTCTATGACTCTCCAGAATTCTCTTATGTGAGACACTCACAAAAACACCAAAATACTGGAAACTATGCAAAAGATAGGTCCCAAAACAGTTGACAGAGCAGCTAAAGAAAAATCAGCTCAGTAGCACTTGCAAGTTTCATGAATGACTTGAATTGGAAAGTGAGGATTTTATGAGTTCTGCTGTGACTTAAGATGGAATGCCTGAGACTCAATGGCATCACACCAATTCCCTGTCTGACAAAAAATACAAAACTACAATTTCAGAAAAAAATCATGGGCTGATTTTTATGGGACCAAGAAGGCATAATTTTGGTTAGATTTCTGCCTCAGGGGAAGACCATCAATGCACAACAGTATTTTGAGGCCCAAAAAATCTCAAAGGAGCATTCAAAATAAAAAGAGATCAATTCTGACTAGAGGAGTGCGCTTATTACATGACAACACCCGTTCTCACATTGCCTTAGCCAACAATATGCTCTTGGATTCATTGGGTTGACTCCTTCAGATTATCATCTTTTCAGCTCCCCAAAGGCACGCATGAGTGGAATTAAATTTTTAACCAACAAGCAGGTACAGAAAGAGGTTCTGACTTGGAGGAGGGAGCTGGCAAGAGAGCTCTTTGAGGGTATAAGGAAGCTTATGCCACTGCTCACCACATGCGTTGAATGGGATGGCAATTCTGTGGAAAAACAGTCAACAAGTTTATCAATAATATCCTGTAATTTTTTCAATACACTTTTTCTAAGAAAATACAAAAATGTAGCACACTTACTTTCTGAACATACCTTGTAGATAGCATTATGGTTTGGTGCAAGCCCACAGTTGCAGTAGGTGTTATACATCAACGGTTTTAATCAACTTGCAGATCTCAGAAAGTTGACAGACGATGTAAGAGACATTGTGGAAGGACTCTGCTAACAAAGATCAGTCACTGAAAGTGGGCAGGGCTGGCATCGGTCTTGATTGGGACAGGGCTTAGGACGTAGGCAACAATTGGGTCAGGGTTGTTGCTGATAGATACGACTAACATTCGCTCTTTATGGTCATCCTGGTATTACCATCAGCCACATCTTCACAGTGCTGTACAGAAAGCTAATATGGGACCTGAAAGTGTGTTGACTGCTAAGGTTTGCCTTTTTAATGGTGTCAGTACAGAGTATCCAAAGACTGGGAAATAGTACTATGATAAACTTATAAGTGATAGTGAAGTGGGTAGATCTGGACTCTCCCTCAACCCACTTACAGAGATAATGTGTAAGAGAGCAAGATTTTTTTAGGATGAAGTCAGTTAAGAGACATCACTGCTTGAGGAAGATTGTCTTACTGGTAGAAATTAATTCAGTAAATAGGAAATGCAAATCATAAGGCTTGCTGAGTTTGTTTTATCAAAATATGAATGGAATTATAGATGAGCTAGATGAATAGTTGGTAGATCTTGACATAATTTGTGTCTTAGAACATTATTTATATTGAGAAGGAATATTATATCTTTCTTGAAGGACAGTAACAGGTGAAAACATGTAACTATTTTGTATTGGTTGTGAATAAATAGTTGCCACTATTTAATTTCCAACCCTCATTTATGGTGTCCTTCAGAAGTGTTGACATGCCAGAACATTACACAGAACAACAATATGGACTTTCCATTATGCAGAACGTATATTCTGAGGCTGTGCAAGAGTATGTGAATAATCAAGGGAAATTCTTTTAACTGTAATCCTTTCTGGATGGGGTATATGAATTATCAAGGGAAATGCTTTTAACTGTAATCCTTTCTGGATATTGTAGTTCAAAATTGTCTCCTGGCTTGACACTACTTTATGCATAGGCCTTTATAAAGACATCATGTTAATTTTGAGTCAGAATTTCCCTATTACCTTTTTTTTAATTCTCTGAGAGAAAGAGTCTTACTGGATCACACAGTAAGTAAAATTACTGGTGGCCTCTCAGATCATGATACAGAGATATTAACATCAAAAGAATCAAGACAGAGTCATATGCCAGTGTAGAAATAAAAGATTTAGATATGTGGATCCACTTTCAATGCAGTCATTTAAAGCCAGTCTGAAAGCCCACACTTGTAAAGAAGTCTACAATACACACTACTTGAAAAAATCTCTAAAGTGTTGTGCTACTTGGATTCTTTTTTATTAAATGTACTTGCATAACTTAAGAACATGTGTATTTTAAATCTACAGTGCATGAATGCAAGAATATATATATATTAAAAACAAAGATTCCAAGACTTACCAAGCGGGAAAGCGCCGGCAGACAGGTACATGAACAAAACACACAAACACACACACAGAATTACGAGCTTTCGCAACTGGCAGTTGCTTCGTCAGGAAAGAGGGAAGGAGAGGGAAAAATGAAAGGATGTGGGTTTTAAGGGAGAGGGTAAGGAGTCATTCCAATCCCGGGAGCGGAAAGACTTCCCTTAGGGGAAAAAAAGGACAGGTGTACACTCGCACACACACACACATATCCATCCGCACATATATATATATATATATATAAATAAAACAGAAAGAAACTTCCACATGGGAAAAATATATTAAAAACAAAGATTCCAAGACTTACCAAGCGGGAAAGCGCCGGCAGACAGGCACATGAACAAAACACACAAACACACACACAGAATTACGAGCTTTCGCAACTGGCAGTTGCTTCGTCAGGAACCGCGCACACACACGCACACGCACACACACACATATCCATCCGCATATCCATGGATATGTGTGTGTGTGTGTGTGTGCGAGTGTACACCTGTCCTTTTTTTCCCCTAAGGGAAGTCTTTCCGCTCCCGGGATTGGAATGACTCCTTACCCTCTCCCTTAAAACCCACATCCTTTCATCTTTCCCTCTCCTTCCCTCTTTCCTGACGAAGCAACTGCCAGTTGCGAAAGCTCGTAATTCTGTGTGTGTGTTTGTGTGTTTTGTTCATGTGCCTGTCTGCCGGCGCTTTCCCGCTTGGTAAGTCTTGGAATCTTTGTTTTTAATATATATATATATATATATATATATATATATATATATATATATATATATATATATATATATATATATATAAAACAGAAAGAAACTTATATATATTAAGCTCAAACCTGTTTTGTCACATGCTGGAGGCAAATAACTAAATGCATAAAACAGTGGTAACTCCAGGTAGGAATATCAGCAATATTAGGATAGATTGCTACTCACCATAAAGATGACCCATTGCACCATAAAGATGACCCATTGGGTCACACATTATGGGTTTCAGCCAAAGCCTTCTTCAGCAAAGAAAACACATGCTCATTCATGCAAGCAAGTACACCTCATGCACATGTGACCTCTACCACCAGCAGCCCTTTGCTGAAGAAGGCTTTTGCCAAAAACTAGTAACGTGTAACATTATTTTTGTTTTGCTTGTCTGCAATTCAATGGGTCATCTTTATGGTGAGTAGCAATCTCTTTTCCTGACAGAGTATTAATGAATGAGTAAATATATTAAATTACAGCAAACAAAACTAGAAGACAAACAAGTAATCATTCTAGATAATTAATAGCATTAGAATAACAACTACTGGCAAATGATAACTGGATTGTAACACAAAGCATAGTACCAGCCAAGTTACAGAATTTCACTACAGGCAAGACTGCAAAGTAGTGAAGAATTAACAGACAAATCTAGTGCATTGCATCAAATGAATAGGAAGCTTGCAGAATAAAATTAAAACTAAAGAGTTAGTCCTGAAAGAAGTATCGGGACAGAAGGTGGGTACTCAATGTATTGGGTAATTTCTGTTAGTGATCTGCTGTAGTTATTCAAAAGATTTAATAACTACTTCCTGTCAATAGCTGGCAAGTTAAACTGAAATATCATTGGTACTAGAAGTATGCAGAACTTTAAAAGCTGCTGTTAAGAGACAGCTATATCACATGCAGCTACAACAAATGAATAAGGAGCAAGATTATTCAAGCAATTAAATATCTTAAGACAAAAAAGTGAATATGTTTATTATGTTGTTGATGTAATTTCTATTGAGTTGTAGTATTTATCAGCAATATGTAAGAAGTGTAACCAACTTCCAATGTTATGAACAACTCCTTATTTTCGTTACAGGTCTCGCCTGGCTCATTATACCATCCGGAATAGGTTATTACTCAACCTCATTTACATACAACTCATGGCGCATCTTTCTCCTCATGTGTGCACTACCAAGTTTCATTGTTGCTGTATTGCTTGTCTTTCTGCCAGAGAGCCCCAAGTTTCTCATAATGAGAGGCAAGAAAGATAAAGCACTCAACATTTTCCAGCGCATCTACCAAATCAACACAGGGAAACCAGCTGATACTTACCAGGTGGGAATTTGTTTTCCTTTTTTTCTTCTTTTTTTTAAGGCCAAAATTGTCAATGTCAAAGATTTTTCAGCAGCACAGCTTGTGTTACTCTTTGATTATGGTATTGCATTGTGTAGAATTGTACCCATGCACAAAAATAACCCACCTTTGAAACAATATACCAATACAACTGGGGGCTGGGCCAATTCACACATAGGTTGCACTTATATTAAATATTTATTTTCCAAGAACATCACAGTACCTTAAATTGTATGTTTCACACTAATAGTGTATAAAGAATTCTTTACTAAAGCCAAACTTATTTTGGATTCAATATCCTTAAAAACACTACAGCTTGGCCAACTGACACCTATTATCATTTTCAACCTTTTAAGAAAAATTCAAGCAATTTTATTAAAAGGGAGAATTACTAAGATTCCAAAATATTTTAAAACAAGGACAGATCTTAACATGCCTCTGCAGTTCAAATTTTAGGTCAAAATTAATCGATTTGAACAGATTCACAGCATTTCTCATAACATAGCTCTACTTAGTCCATCGCTTAACAAGACAAGACAGATTAAAGTTAGATGGAATATTATAATTCACTGCTGCTGAACACAATGTTTGCCACATTTCTTAAACCACTGCTATAATTCGTACTGTCCACTCCTGTAACCTCCCACATAGAACTTGTCAAAGCGGCAAACAGCTTTGAGCCCCACCATCCATTGGCATCAATTAGTGGCTTCCAAAACAGCTGTCTCTCCTACATAAGCTCTCCCCTGTGTGCCACTGCTAAACCCCACTCAAGTCAGTGCTCCTAGCCTGTGATCACAGCACCAAAATACAGACCCAGCATACTGACCATTCCTGTAGTAGGTGCATGGTATGGACTTCCTACAGACAGTTGGCCAAGTACCAGACTCAGAATGCATAAAAATGTATTTGCAGTTGCAAATATGGAAAACCATTAGCTGTGTAATGGAATGACAACACTGAAAATGTGTACGGACTGGGACTCGAACCCAGATTTCCCACTTGTCACAAGCAGTCGTCTTACCATTAGGTTGTCCAAGTATGACTCATGGCCAGACCACAACTTCCATATGTTATCAACCATGTGTCTACAACTTTCACTCTTACATTCATTAAGTATAATCCCGTATAAGAAAGACATTTTAATTGAAAGTCACTTGCATGGTGACGGTAGTTAAATTTGATATTCCAGTGCCTGCTTGCATGTCCGAAGCAACATTGCTGTGTACTTATGAACAACACAGGCACAGCTATGTTGTAGATTCAAAATATATGAGAACTGACACAAAAGTAAGAATTTGTATAGTAAGCTGAATCCATGGGTGATACAAGGATAGATTAATTTTTTACAAATAGTAACAGTCAATAAATTAGTGCCTAAATAACTGAAATTGGTGAAGTTACTATAGAAGGTATCTCACTGAATATTGAATTCAATAAACTGGATAGAAAAGTGCCCTTTAACTTCTATATATAATAATTATTGCTCTCTTAAACACAACTAGGTGAAATTAATCAGGATAAAATATAATTATTAGTATAAGATTATTGATCACTACTTGCCAAATAGTTGAAGTGTTGAATAGCAGATGGTCATATCAAGAGGAAAGATTACTGCCTAAACCTTTGAACAACTCTGTCTTTGTACTAAAGCTCTGCCAGTAATTGTTTTACTCCATGCCTGTGTACTGTGTAACACACATCTTATGGACAGTGATCCATCCTCCTATATTTACAGGACCAGGACAGTAGTAGTCCACAGCAGCAGCATAGTGACTTAACATAAGAAAGGGAATAAAGAAAAGTGACACTGCTGATAGGGTTAATACAGACCCGCTACAGAAATTCCCCGTCTTCTCACTTCTCAGCTTCCTTCTTGTGCACAAAAATTACATTTTTCGGTTTTTGTGACATCATACCAGCTTTTGTTTTTCTCTATTTGTCCCATATATCACACTGTATCTTCTTGCCTCCCTGCCCCCCCCCCTTTTCTTCACACACACACACACACACACACACACACACACACACACACACACACACACATACACATTCTAACTTTTACAAAGCTCTCTCTCTCTCTCTCTCTCTCTCTCTCTCTCTCTCTCTCTCTCTCTCTAGGCATATAACAGTGTTTTAGATTATAAATTATTATATGAATGCTTTTACAGGTTAAGGAACTAATTGTTGACCTTCCCAAATACGATCCAGAGAAGAGAAAGGAGAAAAAACTACTGGCATGTTGGAAAGTTAGAGAGATGCTTAGTGATATCATGAGCAACAGCAAACATTTGTTCATGCCACCTATATTAAAATTTACTCTCATTTCAATAACAATAAACTTCACATTCCATATAGGGTGAGTAAGATATGCTAAAAACTATTACTTACATACATTTATAGTACTAAGTACATACAGATACATAGTAATTCACTAATAGTTGTACAAAATAAATATCATAAAGTGAAAGCACAGTAGGACTGACATTCAGATATTAACTTCAAGTTCCAGGTCTTGTTAATTTTGATGAATCGGAGAAGTTCAATTTTAACTTTAATTATTGGTGTGGGCTACTATAAAATTGAAAGTCAAACACCTAGAGGTTCATCTGCATCCTGAAAAACAGAGATCATCATTGGTGGTTGTTAGAAATGCTACACAGGAGACAGGAATTGGGAAAATGAAAAAGGAATATGCAGAAAGTAACAATATTATGAAAATTAAAGTTGCTGCTCACCATATAGCGGAGATGCTGAGTCACAGATAGGCACAACAAAAAGACTGTCACAAAAAGGCCCATAAGGCCGTCGTCAAAAATAGTTCATGGACACACACACACACACACACACACACACACACACACACACACACACACACACACACACACACAGCTGCAGTCTCAGGCAACTGTAGCCACACTGCGAGCAGCAGCACCAATGCATGATGGGAGTGGCAACTGGGTGAGGTTTGCTGCTGGGGAGCGTGCAGGGACAAAGTGGAGAGGGTAGGGCAGCTAGGTGCAGCGGGGAGGTTAAGCAGAAGGTAGGGGAGAGGTGTGGACAGGGGGCACAGAAAAGGAAAGAAGTAAAAAGACTGGGTGTGATAGTGGAGTGAGGGCAGTGTAGTGCTGGAATGGAAACAGGAGGCTGGATGGGTGAGGACAATGACTAATGAAGATTGAGGCCAGGAGAGTTATGAGAATGCAGGATATATTGCAGGGACTGCACCTAGCGGTCAACCCCCTCCACCTTTTCCCTGCCCTCTCCCCAGCAGCACTGTATTGTTCACCATCCCTACCCTACTATCCCTTCCCCTCCCTGCCCCAGCCTCCTCCTTACTCCCTCCCAGTCGGGACTCCCATCATGCACTGGTGCTGCTGCACACAGTGTGGCTACAGTTGCCTGAGATGGCAGTCATGTGTGTGTGAGTTGCGTTTGCCTGAGAGAGTGGAGTGAGTGTGTGTGTGTGTGTGTGTGTGTGTGTGTGTGTGTGTGTGTGTGTGTGTGTGTGTGTGACCTATTTTTGATGAAGAGCTTTATTTGTGACAGTCTTTTTGTTGTCCCTATGTGTGAATCAGCATCTCCGCTATATGGTGATAGCAACTTAACTTTTCATAATATTGTTACATTTCATCCTGGATTTTCCATTGTTTGAATATGCAGAAAGAAAATTCTTGGTTGTTTTGATATAAAATGTGTAAGTGATGTACAAGACATGGAATACACTGAAAAGACACCCACAAGATCACTGAAAGAAGAAGAGGAAGACAAATTAGCAGTCTTAATAAGTAAGACTGCACTTGCAGCATGACAGCTAGTTCTGCCTGAGAAATTGTTAATTTGTAAGGAGTACATCTGAAATGTCAGATTTCAGTATTTGTTTGTAACCACTGTATTGGAAGGTGATAAATATACATTCCTGCCAATGCTGTGTCAGCATATTGCACAGTATGAGCATAATTACAATATGTTAACTTTCTTTTTACATGATTATATTTGTCACAGAGTTATCGAGCATTGGATTACAATGTATAGCTGACACTTCACAATGCTTGAATGAAGCACTTTCTCATCACCTGCATGTGGTGATCTTAACCATTGGTGAAATTTCCTAGAAGGCCACTAGTTATGACAAACTGTAGAACAGTCAGGTGACAAGCAACAAGCTTAGGTAACTGCATGATCTATTAAGTGAAAAATGGTGAAAGTAAGCAATCTGAGAGGGGGAGAGGGGGGGGGGACACTGAATCCAAATGCAAAAATAAGTATTTCTCTTGTTGTGTGGGTCTCTGTTGCTCTCAATCCCAAGGCTTACTGATGTTATATTCAATATATCTGTAATTATGTCATCAGTGCTGCGAATTTCAGTCTTGAGGAGCAGTAGCAAGGATTTAGTGTCTTATATTCTGACAAAGCTTGGTAACCTTTTTTTTCCAGTCAGCAATTGCCAAAGGGAAAAACATCACGAACTGAAAAACACCAAGTATCAGATTAAGGATTGAAAAAGGATGCTTAAAACTGCATTCACTAATGTGTGCTTACTATGCATATTTTATTGTGCATCTGAAATATGGCCTCACATTCTGGAGAAATTCCCCAGCAACTTCACAAGACATTTAAAATTCAAAAGAGAGCCAGTAGATTTATTACATGGAGCAGAGGTAGACAGTCATGTAAACCCTAGTTTGAAACATTGAAATGCAACAATTGCCATTCATGTATTTTTTTAAATGTAATTGACCATGATTGTAGTAACATGAGAGTGATGGTGCTAGTAAGAGAAAAACTTTGATGTACACAATTGCAATACAAAATGAAAATAAACAGACATGTAGTACAAGTTTGTGTCTGAAAAGTGCATGCTGTAAAGGAATTAAACTGTGCAGCAAGTTGCCAGATGATATAAAATATATGTTAAATATAAATACATTTGTAACATCTAAAGGAACTTTATGTACATATAGGCTTACTTACAAGCATGTTTTTTTTTTAAACAAGTACTAGGTTTACATAATGTTCTGTATCATCCAGTATATCATGCTGAATATGGTCAAATAAGCCACATTCATTTCTCAATGTCACCTAAGCACTTGCCTGAGTTCATTAAAGAGGTAATTTGGCAGGAAAGTGCTGGCAGAATGTAAATATTTTAGGAATAAATGAAACCACTTACCGAGAAGCAGAAGCATTGACTTATTGCCAGCCACACACAACAAAGAAAGAAAACTTGCATGTTTTTGAAAGGGGGGATGGAATTTGTGTGTGTGCGTGCGTGTGGGCCTGTCAACAACTCAATGATTCTGCTTTTCAGTAGGTGGCCTCCTTCATTCCTAAAGCATTCAACAAGGTAATTTGTTCCCTAAAGACATATTATGAGTTGCACCACTAAGAATCTTGGCAAAGAAAGAGAAAATTACACAACTATTTCGTTTATTATAATTTGGTTTTGTACATTATTTTATTAAAGACATAATTTTCTCTCTACATAATCCAATACAAAGTAAAACTCGGAAAAAAAAATTATATATGTAGCTCTAATTTGTTCTGAGCTTTTCAATTGGGACGCAATGATGAAAACAGTAAATATGAGAGAGGCCAGTAGTTAGATGCTATTCTTATTTTTGTAGATTCATATCACCAGTCCATGTTTTCATTAATAAGAGTATTTAAAATATATCTGATGGCAAAGTAGCTATTATCCTTCCCTCATCTTCATTCTGTCTTCCCTCAAAAGGTTAATCTGTAAGGTTTTGTACTGTACTCTCATTGGCCTTGTTGTCTACAAATGCATAAGACATTGGACAAGTCAGTTTAATATACATAAAAATGAAAGTGAATACTATGTATACTTATTTAAAATTACAGTAATACATTTAAACATTGGTCAACTGAGTAAAAGCAATGATGCTGTAAACAAACATTGAAGATGTTCCACAGGCTTTGGCCTCAGTATTTGCTTTTATGTTTTTCACAAAGTTTGTTATAAAGTTTAATTTCCATATGGAAACTATGATTTTGGAGCAGGAATGTGTTAGTTTCAGTCCTAAGTATGCAAGTGTGGTACAGTGGTCATGGACATCACAGGTTTTTTTTTCCACTGGTGGGTTACATAAGTGCTTTCAGTGATGTTTTAAAGCAGGCCAAGACTTCGCAAGTTGCCCAGTGTTTATATTTCCTTATTTTATATTTTAAGACAACAAACTGACTTTAAAAGTTTTCAGCTCTATGATGTTTAAGTTAGCTATAAATTTTCAGCTGTATCTCCTGGCTCTTGAAGTCATCAGCATGGTTTGATAATGACATTGTGTAGCACATTGATTGCTATAAGGTTCGTCACTTGTAACATTCTTTGTTTAGTGTGGTACTATGTACAAATATGACACAATACCAGGAAATTTTATAGCTGCTCCTTACCAAAGTCCAGGAAGTAAGGAGTCACATGAGTTGTTTACATTTTTCATTTACTGATCAGTATTAAAATTTTCTGGAGAGAGAAGTTGAATTTGAAAACAGAACATGGTAAAGAGTGTTATCTATTTTTAAATCACTTCAGTTCTGCAATTATCATAAAATTTCTACAAATATTACTGGGGGAGTGTTTGTGTGGTGTGTCACTGGATCACTGCTGGACATACAAACATATTGCTTTCTATTATGTAGGTACTATGGTCTCATGATGTGGTTTCCTGAACTCTTCAACCGCTTTGATGAATATGGGCGCATGCATCCTGGACAGTCAGCATCTGTGTGTGAAGTGACGGATTTTGTAGTGAAGTATGGTTCACATTCAGATGAGAATGTATGCAGTGATAAAATTGAGAGCCAAGTCTTCATGGAATCATTGATCACAGTTGCTTCTGCCATACCCAGTAATATCATCGCTGTTCTTGGCATGGATCATTTGGGCCGTAAATTCTTCCTAGGTAATATATATATTTTACAACATAAGGAATTTGATATTTGCTGTGCACAGTTGATTAACATATCATGTAACACCATAACTCCAGTCACAGCTTTTGTTAATGGTGATTATGACATTTTTAAATAACTAAATCCATACAAATATGGTATGGAAAGTTCTCCCACCAACATAAATCGCGCATAAGGACCATGAAGATAAGATATGAGAAATTAGTTCTCATACAGAGGTGTACAGACAGTCATTTTTCCCTCACTCTATTTTCTAGTGGAACAGGAGTGGGAAATAACAAGTAGTGGTACAGGGTACCCTTTGCCACGCACCTTAAGGTGGCTTGTGGAGTATCTATGTAGATGTAGATGTAAATGTAGATAGATGAAGAAACCCTATAAACCCCATGAGCTTTTGTTTTATAATTTTTACAATTGTATTAACTTCAGTGAAGGATGTTCATGCTACTTCTAGTTCCTTAAGATTTTGTGGAATTACATTTTTAATATATTATCTTGCTTCTTCAACTGAACCATTTAATCCTGTATTTGCTGTTACATTTACAAAGTGATTTTGAAAAGTACTTACAGCTTATGAATTATCAATTAAACATTGGCATTTAGTTTAATTGTTATGGAATCCTGTTCTCTGAATGGCTCCCCTGTCTTCCATTGTCAATGTCCCATATCTTATTATCTGCATTATTTATTTCTGTCAGGACATGCATACTTTTTGACAATTTAATGACTTGCCTTAGAGTACTACAGCATTTTTTATAGTATGTGAGTAATGTTGGATCTTGACTTACCCTGGCCATTACATAAATTTCCCTCTTCCTCTTACATTAGATTTTAATTCCCTTATGTATCCACAACTTACCTTTATTTATTACTTTTAAGGATCTTCAGGATAATTTTTTAGGAAAGCAACTTTCAAATATTGACACATCTATACTATGGAATAAATTGAATTTGAAGGGTTTGCTGTTAGTGATTCTTCTGAATGAATTGTGCCACAAGCGGTGTAAATTTACTTGGTGTCCTTGTCGAGAGGCTGCATTCTTAGCTCTTAAACAGGCAGTACAGTCTGCACCAGTGTTAGATGTACTGGATTTTAATGAAAAAATTATTTTACAAACTGACGCCTCAGGGCAAGGACTTGGATGGGTTCTGTTACAAGAAAAAGAAGGGGAGCGGAGGGCTGTTACTTATGCTTCAAGGAAGTTAAATGAATTGGGGAAGAAGTACTCCATATATGAGCTAGACACTGTCACTGTTTTGTTTGAGATGGGGAAATTTAACTACTACCTGGAGCACCAGAAATTTATGCTGGAAACAGACAAGAAAGTCCTGAGATGGGTACTCAATAGACCCCATAAGACAGAACGAATTGTGAGGTGGACTTAACAAGATTCTCAGACTTTGATTTGAGATCTGCAATGTCAAGGGCTCTCACAACATATTGGCCAATAATTTAAGTTGCATGCAAGAGGAACAGACAGGTCAAATTGGTTCCACCCTGACTCAGATTCCTTGTCTGTTCAGAGATATTAGAGAATTTCAAGATCAGAATGAACATTTGAGAGTCACCAAGCGGAGGATTGAGGGTGCTGAGTATGCCAATCCTTATTCAGGTGCTGTGTTGTTGCAAGGCATGTGGCTCGGACAACTGAAGGTTGTAGTACCTGAGGACCTGATCCCACTGCACTGTCATTAAAGTATTTCCATTAATCCCAAGATCCCAAGTGTGAGGGGGGGGGGGGGGGGGGGGGTTAGGAGGTACACAAAACATGGTGGGAAAAGATGAGGAACTTTTCTTGTGGCCAAAAATGGCTGCAGAGATTAACAACAGGGTAGCCAACTGTCTGGATGTGCTCTGAGTAAACTTGCTCAGATATCAGGGTCAGGTACTTGACATCAAAACCCAATGGTAAGGCATTTCATTGCATGTGTACTGATTTCGTCAGTCCCCTCCCAAGATATAGGGATAGGAACAAGTATATTTTGGTTTGTATTGATGCCTGTACCAAATTTGTATGGTTGCTACCTATCAGAGGGGCGACCACCCGAGGGTTATATATATATATAGAGGTGGAGCCCCTCCACGTCCACACCGGCATGATGGCCAACACAAAAGGTCTACTGCCATCTCTGCATAAGGGTTAGTATTCACTAAAGTGAGGTATTGCAGGATGTGGGTACTGTGATGTTTGCATACATCTGGTTAAGATTAACCATTAATACGTGCTCATCTGGAGATAGATTGGTCGAAATCTGACGAAGGGTAGCGGTTTTAGGGCAGAGGAAAAAAAGTGCCAAGGCAAGGGCCAAGGGAAAAAAACCTGTGTGATAGTTAGGTCGGGTGGTAAGAGCAGTAGCGGTTGTCTTGCTGCCTGCGATAGGTTGTGCAAGGATAGACTTTGTTAGTAGCGGGTATCATGCTTGTCGATATCTTGGTGTTGTGCATTGTGCTGCTCGGCGGCTGGCGCTGGGTGCTGGTACAGAGTCCTCGTTCAGCGTCAGCAACCTGCAACAGTTAGGTTTGTTATCAATCTTGTGTCCGATAGGTCATATACCGGAAGCACAGTGTGAGGGAATGTTGGCAGCTTGTTTCTGCGCCTGTGGGCGAGCTCGTCAGTTCCGTGCTGTGGCCTGTTGGTCGGCTCTAGTAGCAGCTGGTAGTTGCTGATATGCAGGGGCTTACCAACGTTTGTCACTGTTTGCATATGTTAGTTTACCATAGGTGGCTATGCCCTAGCTAGCAGTGTCTTTGGCCACTTGTGTTTCCACCTGTGGTTGTGATCGTAGTTTCCCAGAGTGAGGATGAAAGGATTGTTCGAGTGTCTCGAGTTCCTGTATAGTCGTGTGGTGTGTTTTTTGAATACTTCCTTGAGGGTATCAAGGTGGTATTCATGGTGAAGATCCATGGTGCATGTGTAGCGTGGAGCATTTCTAATGATTCGTTTCACCTTGTTCTGTATGATCTGCAGGCGACGCAGTCGTGTAGGAGCTGCATATCCCCAGACGGGAGATGCGTACGTCGTCAGAGGTCTAATCAGTGTCATGTATATGGACCTCGACACCCTCCTATTCAGTGTTTTTTCCCTGTTGAGCATTGGGTAGAGCTGTCTGAGCCTCGCGTGTGCTCGGTTGGCAACGTATTCAATATGGTCCCCACATGTAAGTTTCCGGTCCAGCCAGACACCAAGGTACCTGACTTTCGACCACCCGAGTGGTCACCCAGAATTTAAGTAGGAATTTTGGGACCTTCATATTGCTGAAATCCATTGTTACTATTCAAATCCCTCTTGTGCTGAGCACCCTAATTGCAATCTCAGACATGCCTTGATTGCCTACCATCATGAGTATTAAAGTAATTGGTACAGTTCCCTACTCTGTTTGACCATGGCATTTAATACCATGTGTCATGAGGCTCATGGATCAACACAACCCTACTTTTTTCTGGGGTATCAGGTTGCAACTCCACTGTGCAACTATTGGGTAATGAAGATCTATTGCCTGAAGGGAAGAACCCCGACAGGTTGCTGCGCAGTGGAGGCACACAGGAAGGAAGCTGTGTGTCACAATCAGCAGTGCCAGCCAAATTCTTATTGAGTAGGTGATGATGCCTGCATTAAGAATTTCTAGGGGTTCAGTAGAGGAACAGAAGGAATCTCTAAAAACCTGTTGCCCAGTATAGAGGACCATTGTGTATCAGATTATTTCTTACCCTGGTAATGCTGCTGTTAGGAGATCAGCACTCTGGGCTGGAGGTTACAGTCCACCTCACTCAGATCAAACCAGGTGCTAAGAATTAATGAAGGGAGTTTTTGGCCCCATCTGAGATTTGGGGGCAGGTGGAGGGGAGTATGTGCTGTGTTGGTAGTGGTGCCACCTATTTTCTATCTTTCTCCTTCTCCAAGGACGGAGTTCATAGTCTGTGCCATCCAGTGGCACAATGAGGTTGTGTGGCACTAGTGCATGCTAGAGGGTGCAGTGGCAGGTGGAGCATGAAGGGACATCCAGGACAGAGGCAGACAGCTATGAAGTGACTGAAAACTTGGACAGACTGTGGATTGTGTGATCTGTGTGTATTGCTGGTCTCTGGAGTTACATGCCCGAGCTGTCTGTCAGTCCTGGTGGTTTGGCAGAACAGTTCTGTGATCCACATGTGACGATTGTAGTGGGAGGCATGGATTACTCATGGCTGAATTGATAATGTTTATCTGGTGGGGCACTGTGTTGCCTTTCAGACTTATGAGTGATGCATGCATGTCATAGTGTAAAAGTAAGACATGTTAGAAGTTGTGTAACTTCCATGACATAAAACTGGTGTGGACATGTTGTGATAGTAAGAGGAACTTGGCCTCTTTTCACCATGCAGAGAACAAAGGAAGATATATTTTGTCTTTTAAACTATAGGACACTGTTTTAGTGTGTGGTTATTCTACAAAGCCTAATTCATGAAGTACTCAAGGTTACGAAGTATTTGACAGAATCATTTTAACGCACCCATGTTATTTGCCTGTCATGGATTCTTGAAGGTGGTGATATTCAAAGTGTAGGCCATAATGTACAATTATTTGGCTAAAACAAATACTAACAAAGAGATAGAGGGGCTGTCCAGTACTTACCTCAGCTCAGTACAGCCGATAGATACACAAAACAGAACAGAAAATTTACATTCCTAGCTTTCAGATCTTTGTTCCTTCATCAGGAAGGAGGGAGGGGGAAAAGGGAAGAAGGTAAAGTGGATTCAGTTACTCACAACCCAAGTTATGAAGCAACAGGGAAAGGTAAACAGGGAGGGTAGTAAGGGTGGGGGGGGGGGGGGGCAAGGGAGAGAGGGAAGGGTAGCTGAAAGGGAGAGAAGTAAAAAGACTGTTAGTGCATTGGTGAAATAGAGGGCTTTGAAGTGCTGGAATGGAAACAGGGAAGGAGCTAGATGGGTGGGACAATGACCAATGATTAACAAAAGTTGAGGCCAGGAGGGTTACGAGAATGTATAATATGTTGCAGAAAGAGTTCCCACCTGCACAGTTCAGAGAAGCTGGTGTTGGTGGGAGGGATCCAGATGGCACAGGCTGTGAAGCAGTCACTGAAATGAAGAATGTTGTGTTAGGTAGCATGCTCAGAAATGGGGTGGTCCGCTATTTCTTGGCCACAGTTTGTCAGTGGCCATTCAAGCAGACAGACAGCTTTTTAGTTGTCATGCCCAGATAGAATGCAGCACAGTGGTTGCAGCTTAGATTGTAGATCATATGACTGGTTTCATAGGTAGCCCTGCCTCTTATGGGATACATAGTGGAGTGGTTGGTGGATGTCATCAAATCAAACACTTTTTAGCCATCTAATTTCCAAACTGTTATTTTATTTGGCTACCAGTTTCAGCAATTTACCACACCATCTTCAGGCCCCCTGACCAAGGTGCAGGAAGATTCCAACCTGCATTCCAGTCAAAATAGGGGGCAGCATTCAAATACTGCTATTTGTAGATTTATGCTTGATACACTGATCACTTCATCCACCATCTGCCCAGGTTGGAATCTTCCTACACATTGGTCAATGGGCCTGAAGATGGCATAGTAAATCACTGAAACTGGTAGCCAAATAAAATAAAAGTTTGGAAATTAGACAGCTGAAAATGTTTGATTTGACATCCTGTACTGAACAGTCAAGTCCCACAACCATCTCTGAAAATATGGATGTACAGGGAGTAGGCGATGGTGAGAGATCTTGCATCTATCTCAATTACAGTGATATGAGCCATGAGGCAAGGGATTGGGAACAGGGGTTGGGTAGAGATGGGCAAGGATCTTGTTTGGTTTCAGTGGATGGCAGAATACCACTGTGGGAGTGGAGGGAAGAAGTTCATAGGACATCCCTCATTTCAGGGCACGATGAGAGGCAGTAAAATCTGGACAGAGAATGTGGTCCAGTTGCTCCAGTCTTGGGTGGTACTGAATCACAAGGGGAATGCTCTTCTGTGTCCAGTCAGTGGGACTTTGTGACATGAGGAGTAACTGGAAAGATAAGGCATGGGGGATCTGTTTTTGTATAAGGTTATGAGGGTAACTACACTCTGTGAAGGTCTCAGTGAGAGGCTTGTATTTCGAGAGGGACCACTTGTCACTACTTGTACAACTTCCACAGGTGCCTAGGCTGTCTGGAAGGGACTTCTTGATATGGGAAGGGTGGCAACTGTCAAGGTGGAGGTATTCCTGGTGGTTAGTAGGGTTGATATGGACAGTGGTAGTGATATAGCCATCTTTGAGTTGGAGGTCAACATCGAGAAAAGTGGCTTGTTTGGTTGAGTAGGACCAGGTGAAACAAATGGGGGAGGAAGTGTTGCAGTTCTGGAGGAATGTGGATAGGGTGTCCACGCCCCTGATCCAGATCATGAAGATTTCATCAATAAATCTATTAAAAACAAAGATTCCAAAACTTACCAAGTGGGAAAGCGCCAGTAGACAGGCACAATGAAGAAAACACACAAACACACACAGAATTACTAGCTTTCGCAACCGATGGTTGCTTCTTCAGGAAAGAGGGAAGGAGAGGGAAAGACGAAAGGATGTGGGTTTTAAGGGAGAGGGTAAGGAGTCACTCCAATCCCGGGAGCGGAAAGACTTCCCTTAGGGGGAAAAAAGGGCAGGTGTACACTCGCACACACACACATATCCATCCGCACATACACAGACACAAGCAGACATGTCTCCCAGGATTAGAATGACTCCTTACCCTCTCCCTTAAAACCCACATCCTTTCGTCTTTCCCTCTCCTTCCCTCTTTCCTGAAGAAGCAACCATCGGTTGCGAAAGCTAGTAATTCTGTGTGTGTGTTTGTGTGTTTTGTTCATTGTGCCTGTCTGCCGGCGCTTTCCCGCTTGGTAAGTTTTGGAATCTTTGTTTTTAATATATTTTTCCCATGTGGAAATTTCTTTCTATTTTATTTACATCATCAATAAATAGATGAGGTGTTTGGGATTTTTGGTGTTTAGGAAGGATTCCTCTAGATGGCCCATGAATAGGTTGACATAGGATGGTGCCATGCGAGTGTCCATAGTGTACTCTGGATTCGTTTGTACCATCCAGTTATCTTTCCCATCATGTGCAGCTGCTTGCAGTGTGTCCTCAGCAGCCAGAGACTGCAGATTCACTGTGGAGGGTACAGACAGACTGTTGTCTGGAATGCTTTTGAACAGTTTCTGAAAATTGGCTCGAGCACCCAGCTCAGCAGCCTACAGGCCAGACATTATCGACAATGTCAGTACAGACACAAGGCTTAGCGATCGTGAGTTGCATTTGCATGAGTGTGTGTGTGAATATGTTCTATCTCCGACAAAGGCCTTGTTGGCCAAAAGCTCACATTTTCTGACAGTTCTTTTGTTGTGTCTATCTGAAACTCAAAATCTCCAGTATATGATAAGTAGCAGCTATCCTTTTCATAATACTGCTACATTCCATCCTGGATTTTCCATTGTTGAACAACTATAAATTTAGTATAGATTACATTTAGTTTGAAAGTACATGCTTTTCCAGTGTAACTATGTTCTTTTTATATTACAAAAGAAAGCCATCAGATGCATTAGCAAGCTTACACAATGGTATTCTTCCATAAGTTAGTGAAAAGAGTTCAGAAGACTAATGATACCATATTACATAATTCAGATAATTGTTTTATTTATATAGAGTAACATTTATGTTGTAATTATACACAGTCATTAAATGGAGACTCTCATGAATACAACACATACGTGCAAAATAACTGTTTGGGAACTGTAAATGCAGGGTTCTTATTTTAAAATAGATTCCCAGCCACCGTTAAGAGTATAAAAGGTTGACAATTTTCTAAAGTAAGTAAAAATGCTATCTGATCTGTGGACACTGATACAGGGTGATGAAATAGTTGTAAAGCAAATTTGTAGACAAAACACAAATTTAAAATATGGTTAGTGGGCTGGGGGAGGATAATCATTCTTAGTTGTTTCTGCTCTGATGAGAGACATGGACAATGTGAGTTGTTATGTGAGAAGAACAAATCTACTGAAGTTCACACATAATTCTGCCAGTCACTGAATTACTTAAGAAAGGAGGAAGGGTATTATTCTAATGTAACTAATCAATATGTAAATAAAATAGAAAGAAACTTCCACATGGGAAAAATATATTAAAAACAAAGATTCCAAGACTTACCAAGCGGGAAAGCGACGGTAGACAGGCACAATAAAATAACACACAAACACACACACAACATTACAAGCTTTCGCAACCGGCGGTTGCTTCGTCAGTAAAGAGGGAAGGAGAAGGAAAGATGAAGGGATGTTGGTTTTAAGGGAGAGGGTAAGGAGCCATTCCAATCCCGGGAGCGGAAAGACTTACCTTAGGGGGAAAAAACGATAGGTATATACTCGCGCGCGCACACACACACACACACACACTATATATATATATATAAAGATTCCAAGACTTACCAAGCGGGAAAGCGCCGGCAGACAGGCACATGAACAAAACACACAAACACACACACAGAATTGCTAGTTTTCGCAACCGATGGTTGCTTCTTCAGGAAAGAGGGAAGGAGATGTACACTCGCACACACACACACACATATCCATCCGCACATACACAGACACAAGCAGACATATTTAAAGGCAAAGAGTAAGGGCAGAAATGTCAGTCGAGGCGGAAGTACAGAGGCAAAGAAGTTGTTGAAAGACAGGTGAGGTATGAGCGGCAGCAACTTGAAATTAGCGGAGGTTGAGGCCTGGCGGATATCGAGAAGAGAGGATATACTGAAGGGCGAGTTCCCATCTCTGGAGTTCAGATAGGTTGGTGTTGGTGGGAAGTATCCAGATAACTTGGACGGTGTAACACTGTGCCAAGATGTGCTGGCCGTGCATCAAGGCATGTTTAGCCACAGGGTGATCCTCATTACCAACAAACACTGTCTGCCTGTGTCCATTCATGCGAATGGACAGTTTGTTGCTGGTCATTCCCACATAGAAAGCGTCACAGTGTAGGCAGGTCAGTTGGTAAATCACGTGGGTGCTTTCACACGTGGCTCTCCCTTTGATCGTGTACACCTTCCGGGTTACAGGACTGGAGTAGGTGGTGGTGGGACTTCCTAAAATCCTGCCCCGAAATGAGATCAATCCTTCATGAAATCCTCCCCACTCCACCAAGAGTGTCTTTCCGCCGTCCACCTAACCTTCGTAACCTCTTGGTTCATCCCTATGAAATCCCCAAACCACCTTCCCTACCCTCTGGCTCCTACCCTTGCAACCGCCCCCGGCGTAAAACCTGTCCTATGCACCCTCCCACCACCACCTACTCCAGTCCTGTAACCCGGAAGGTGTACATGATCAAAGGGAGAGCCACGTGTGAAAGCACCCACGTGATTTACCAACTAACCTGCCTACACTGTGACGCTTTCTATGTGGGAATGACCAGCAACAAACTGTCCATTCGCATGAATGGACACAGGCAGACAGTGTTTGTTGGTAATGAGGATCACCCTGTGGCTAAACATACCTTGATGCACGGCCAGCACATCTTGGCACAGTGTTACACCGTCCGAGTTATCTGGATACTTCCCACCAACACCAACCTATCTGAACTCCGGAGATGGGAACTCGCCCTTCAGTATATCCTCTCTTCTCGATATCCGCCAGGCCTCAACCTCCGCTAATTTCAAGTTGCCGCCGCTCATACCTCACCTGTCTTTCAACAACTTCTTTGCCTCTGTACTTCCGCCTCGACTGACATCTCTGCCCTTACTCTTTGCCTTTAAATATGTCTGCTTGTGTCTGTGTATGTGCGGATGGATATGTGTGTTTCTGAAAATTGAATCAAAATCACTACATTAGTTCCTAAGATTAGCCTTCAGTTACAGACAGAAAAATGTAGCAAGGTACTTTAATTTATAATATGTATAGCATGCACTTTAACTGATGCCTACTTGCCAGTCAATGAGGATAATTGTAAAAAACATGAAGACGATAATGAAGCTTGGGAAATGTCAGAAAGCATCATCTCAAAAATTCCCTCAAACTGTGTTAACATTTTAATGGGTGATTTTAGTGCTCAATTAGGTAAAGAGAAAGAACTAAGAAAACGGTGGGTGGATTTCCAGTGCATAAACGAACAAACCAAAATGGCAAAAGACTTGTTGAAATGTGCAAACATTTTAGCCTTAACAGTATATCAACACATTTTAAAAAGAACCCATCTAAACAAACAACCTTGGCCTGCACCCAGTACATTTATTGGGGAATTTCAACTCAATCATGTAGCAATTTCATACCCTAGCTACAAAGAAATTACAAATACCCAACAGGGAAAGGAGCTAACATTGATTCTGACCAGTATTTAACATCCATAAAACTTCAATCGCAAAAACTCTTGAAAACAAAAAAAATGTTATCTCAAGATTTGACACTACTAAAATAACCCCAACTCTAACAAGCAAACTTGATGAAAAAACAACCCAACAATTGGCAAAGCCTAAAAGTAAAGTTCATCAAAACAGCACGAAATTTAGTTCCACTTCAAAAGAGACAAAACTACCCTTTGTGGAATGGGGATTGTGAAACAGCATTTAAATCTGGGCATGAGGCTTTCAAAATTTGTAATAGTAACAAAACTGAAAATACGTACAACACATTTCTAACTGTAAGAAAAGAAACATCTAAATTAAACTGTCTGACTAACAGAAACTACAGAAATGCCCAGCTTTTAGAAATCGAAAGAGACTTCCAAAAGAACAGTACAAGAAACTTTTATAAAACATTGAAAACAAAACTTACCAGTTAGCAACAAAGTCTGTGCTTCAAAAATGAAAATGGTACTTTGGCTCTTAACAACCAGGAAAATTGTAAGGTACTTGTTAATTATTTTGAAAAAACTATTAAACTATCCAGAAACAATGAATAAATTCCAACCACAGTAAACTAATAACACCAACCCTAACTTTAAAGAACCTGATGAAATCGAAATAAGCAAACAAATTAAGAGACTTAAAAACAATAAAGCATCCAGAGAAGACTGTATAATTGCAGAACTACTATAATCAGCTGGCCTGAAGACTATAAAAGAGATCACTCAACTAATTGGACATATCTGGCAAATTGAGAAAATACCTGAGGATTGGAAAACTGTTCTAATTCATCGATTGCATAAAAAAGGAGATAGAACTGATGTCAATAATTACCCAGTAATCTCTCTTCTTCCTGTCACATATAACATTCTCTAGCAGTGTTTAGTTGATCGAACCCAAGAACAGTTATTACAACTTAAAATTGGTGAATATCAAGCAGGCTTTAGACCAACAGATCCCGTCCAGAACAAATTTTGATTTAAAGCTAATCTTTAGGCACCAAAGATTTCTAGTAACAATATTTTATGTACATTTGTGAATTCTAAAAAGGCCTATGACTCAGTTGATTGTGAATCTCTTTTCCAAATTTTAAAAGAACAATGGCCAGATAATAGAAATCGAACACTGATTGAGGAAACATTAACTGACACTAGCTCTGAACCATTTATTATAAAGATGGTATTAGACAGGGAGATGGACTCTCCCCACTACTGTTTAACTGTGTTTTGAAAATGTAATTACAGAATGGTGAGAGCAACAGTTGAGTCAAAATATAGACCAGTCAATCAAGTTAGGCAGAAGTAATATTGGAGTAGATCTGGCAATTTTAACTAAGGGTATGACCACAACACAGAAACAAATTTAAATTCTTAAAGATGTTGTGGAAAAGGTAGGACTAGAAATATTCGAAAAAATGGAATATGTGACGTGCGACAAACAAGCACAAAAAAAAAAAGTTTTTGAACATGACACATGGAAAAATAAAAAAGGTTTCTTAATATAAATACTTGGGGGAAGTCATACAAGAAATTTGTGTAGAAAAAGCTGCAAATGAAGTTCACTATCAAAACATGGCAACTGGATTCAGATTAACACACAATATTCATAACAAAAAATCACTTTCTAAATTGAGTAAACATAGGCACTACAGCACTGTAATCAAACCTGAATGTCTTTATGGAGCAGATACTTTAATTTTAAATAAAAGAGGAATATTGAAGAAATTCGAAAGAAAGATCGATTATTGAGAATGTATTAGGCCCCAGAATTACTATGGAGAAACTTATAAGCTGAGAAGTAATAAGGAAATAGAAGAATACACAGACATACATGGTGACACGAGAAAACAAAGACTTAAATTTATTGGGCACATTAAAATAATGGCACCCATTAGGTTGACAAAACAAATAGTAGAATTCTACAAATACAGAAGTAAGTCCAAAATTTATCCAATTAAACGGATCCTTGCGATTAAGGAGAGTCTTAAAGTAGCTAGTATAACTCAAGCAGACATTGCAGATAAAAAAAAAAAAAAAACATTCAGATAAAAGATATTGATTGGAAAGTTGGTCAGAGGGAAATTAGAAAAGGGACTGGAACAGTGTGGCCTGATGAATGAAAGAGACTTCATTCTGAAAGGATTAAACAAATTTGGAAAGAAAGGAAGGCCAGCCATCAAAAGTGAGATTGATTGATTGTAACTCAAGTGGTTCTATTGGGCCTGTAAATGATTAATAATAATAATAAGTGTAGATTACGCATTTTCTATACCAAGTATCATTACCGACAGTGATCTTAAAATAAATACATGTGCATATTAATTCACATATCTATCTACTGTGTGTACTGAATTTAGATGTAATATACAGACTGTAAGATGTCACACTAATAATTTTGATGCATGTGGGAATAACAACATACCTAAAAGTAAGATCATTGTATGTGTAGAGTGTTTAAAATTTTGTAAAATAACAGCTTCTTGTACCTAGTAAGTATTTGTAAATAATAACAGGAGTTTAAAACAGAAAATTGGCTATTTTGATATAAGTAACAGCTCTTTTATATCATTTCACATCGTGATAGCTAAGAATCATCTTTATGTTACAGTCTTCAGTACATTCACATCAGGCTTATGTGCAGTTGGAATGTACTTTGTATACAATTCCAAGCAAAACTTAGCGGTGTCTGCTGTGTTTAGTGGTGTTATAAGCTGTGGAAATGCAGCCCTTGACTGTCTCATCACAGAAATTTTTCCGACACACCTCAGGTAACCGACATTTTAGTGTATATGACAATGTTTCCATTTATGAATTATTCTCATAATAATGGCAGATACTCTTGCATAGTTACAATAATTTATTTGTGTGTTCTTGGGGTTTCATGATTTTACCAAGTTACTTACTCATTCTGAAAAATAGTAAAGACTGCTTGAATGTTTTAAAGTCGGCTGACCATAAAAGCTGAATACTAAAATATAACCTTTTTTTATGCTTGTAACGTGTGATTACAAGTGCATGGACAATGTCAACAGTGTACAATTACAGCATTAGTTATGCTCAAATAAAAGTTTTTATAGTATTGTAGAATAATTTAATTCATAGAACTGTAATTCACTCCATGGTGCAACAACGGTTTCTGTGCACAATTTAGTTTTACATTTGTTGCTGGGACAGGACTGTGATATTACAAATAGATTGGCATAGATAAAGATAGCTTTCTTCAATTAAAAATAAAACTCTGGTGGCATCAGCTGTTGGTATGCAAACAAGGAATAAATTGCACAAAGAGTGACTCTAGAGATCAGTGCTGCACATAAGCAAAATGTGGGCGATTGGAAATCTTGAGAGGCAAAAATTGAGTGCCTTTGAGATAGGGCAATGTTAAAAAGGAAATGAAAAGATAAAGAAAGAAATGTAGAAGTACTAAAAAGAGAAGATGGGAAAGAAGTCTATGGAAGACCCTTATGAGAAGTTTGGGACAGCTGCTGTGTCATCTAAGAACACATAGTTAACTTGGTTCTAGAAGGAGTAGTAGGGGGAAAAATAGCAGAACTAGACCAAGACTAGAACATGCTCAACACTAGCAGATATTGGGTGTTGCAGTTATGTAGGAAGTGCAAAGTTTAGTGCAAGATAGGAAAGGATATAGAATGAGATGTAATTGGCCAAGAAGTGGAGAAAGTGGGAAAGGGGGAAGGGAGGGGGTTGGTAGCTGCAGCCTTGTTGAAGGAGGGACTTCCCTGTGATACACCTAAAGAGAGATGAGGAAACAACAGAGACCCCAATTTTTAAAAAAAAAAAAAAAAAAAACAGGTAGGTGGGATTTCGCATTCCTCAAGCTAAATGTGTGTCCAGTTTTTTAATCATTGTGTCCTCCCACTTGGCAAAATATTAATATAAAACATTAAAACTGGGAGTCAAGCAGGAGAGCAAGGAGAGAGAATGAACTGAATGCTTCAATCATCACATAACAGCTACCTGTGACGGGAGAGTGGGTGCAGAAATCTGTGTGTAGCAGCCTTTCAGTCGAATATTTAAGATCCCTGTATTATTTACAGGTACAACAGGATTCATAACAGGCAAACACTAATCTTACTTCTGTCTTTAAATTAGCAAGAAGTATGGAACATCTGTATTGTGTATTTTGAGCTCATACTAATCATACTAAATGAAAATGTTACCGACTTGTGGAAAAACTTTAGTCAACTTTTTGAAATGTCAGTCAGTCTTCTTAGTGCACAAATAGCACCCATCTTTTAATAATTTAAACTTACATTGTCACAGATATTCTATGTCCTCTTCATAAACTTTCGAGGGCAGGATTTTGAAAACTGAAAGCAATTCAGAATTTCTCTTTCTGTCTTAACATTAACCTGTGCATTTTAGCGAACATGTTTTCATGAAAATAAACAGCTTATCTTTCTTGGGTATTTAATATACTGTTATGCTTTACATTTCATATGCGTGTAAGAAGTACAAATTACAATTTGTACTCAATATTTCCTGACATATTATCATTGTTTCAGAGCCACAGGTGTTGCTGTATCTATGGTGGCAGCTAGGTTAGGTGGAATAATAGGAAACATTGTAATTGCACAGCTGCTGGACCTGTACTGTCCGGCACCAACCTTCATTGTTGCATGCCTTCTAATCGGTAAGTTTTAAAAAAAGCTAAAAATTAGCCACATACAAGTAAGCTTTAATAAATAAGCTAATAATAACAACACTAATAATAGTAATAATTTCACTTGGTACTTAAGGGTTTAATCAAAGAAAACATCACTTGGGCTAAACACTTGAAATACTTAGATGAAATTAACACTGGCAGTGACAGAGAGAGACCAATAAAATCCATGCATAAAAAACTGTGTAAAGCTTACACAGTTGTGTGGAACATCTACAATAAGTAGTATTTTTTTCACAAAAGCCAAGCTTCTCTACTATCAGATAGTCATTATCTTAGAAGCACACTATGCATTAGAGAAATCATCATCAACTATTAATGCCCATACCACTGACAGAGTAGAGTGACTTATATTGAGTAAAATGTTTTGACCTAAAATGGCAACTGGTTGCACAAATACCCAGAAGAACTGTATTCCCTAATGGGATGATTTAGTTACATTGCACACGCAATATGTCCGAATATTTATCAACATATAACATGAATACATGACATTGAAAATAAGATCTGAAAAACCAAAGCATGATCACTAACAATCACCCAAAAGAATCTCACAAACGTTGCTACTGATCAACTGGCAACTACATGGACTACAGTATAGACAGAGCTGCCTCTGTGAGTTCATGTCTGTGAATGTGGCCAAAAAGAGTTTTGAAACTCAAAAATACATGGACATAAAAAGAATAACAGACCCATAATGACAGAATGAAGAATTTTTGGAAAGAAGAAGAACAAACTAACTATTTTTTCTATGTGCTTTTCAAAAGGACAAGCAAAAAACATTAGCTTAAAGCAACATTCTAAAAAGCAAACTAGTTAGAGACATTCATATTGAAAGATGCTATGAAACTGTATTTTCTGTTTATTTCTCAAGGGTATGTTACCTTTTTTAAGCTGAATGTTATCTTGTTAATTTTTATTTGTTATGGTTTGTTGCTTCACCCACTGGCCCACATTTTGGAATGTATAACATGTGTGTTTCAGGAGGGGGGCTCCTGTGTCTACTTCTGCCAAACACAACAAGGGAACCTTTATCTTGACACTTGCCTGCGATGACAGAGCTTATCAACTACTGTGTGCATTTGCACAAACTTGCCATAAAACTGAGAGACCAATTTCAGCATTATTTGACTTGGATACGGCATTGCTTCTTTTACACCTTGAAGCATGCAGCCATTGTTATAGTTCTCTCTACTTAACCACTCATGCAGAGTTGACTGTTGGTAATGAAACTGTAAATACCAGATATTTCTCAAACAAATGTAAAATATGTAGATTTTAGATGTAATTTGTTATGTTAAAGGAAAAAATATGTGGCTTGGTTTAGCTTTAACATTATACATTTATTTGCCAAAAGATGGCAATTTTTGATTGACCAGGATTAAAGGATGAAAATTCAAAACACTGTTACAATAAAAAATAAAAAACACACACACACACACACTTCTTTCTGTTTACAATGCCTGTAAATTTATATCAGTCAGTCAGAAATAAGGTTCTGTGTCCAGTAGACAATAAGCATTAGATAATAAAAACAGAAATTCCAAATGCTCAGGGAAACAATAAATTTCTCTCTTATGACATTTTAACCAAACAGGAGGATACTACATTAGAATATTGAACACAAAAACAAATCATTATTGCTACTTTCTGTACACACTATGATTGTGGATTGTCTGTACAAAGACTTCTGTAGAATAAGTAGGAATAAATATTATTTATGATGACAAGTGCAAAATGTAAAATCATGCTGCTCTACAGTGTTGTTTGTAAATGTTTCACTGCACAGCTACAGTATTTCTTCCAGAACATTTTGCAATTCTGTTTCCCCTGTTAATAATTTCACAATATTAGACTATAAAATTTATAGAAAATATACCAAAATTGTTAAGTTTGTAAGTGAAAAGAAGTAACTATTTGTTATGCTGCTGTGTAAAATGTATATATTTATTGTTCAAAAGAAGTGCTGTAAATAAGTATATTACTTCCCAAAAGGTGCTTAGTCAACTGTGATAAGATAAATCTCCAACTTTTTGTATCTTTCTGTTGTATCATTTGTTTTCCAAGAGTATAATCTAGATTTTTGTTTGAATCAATGTCATGAATCAGATAGATATCCAGTTTTATCTATTTGAATACTTTGACTAATCAGTCCTGTTTTTAAGACTGTGCAAATTACTACATATTATCATTCAATGGCAGCTTTTTAATTTGAACACTGGTCTGTTAAAAAAAGAAATATTGCTAACAAAGTTCAACTCAATCATAAACTAGTCATTTTACATTAAGTAACTAATATCTATGGAGTGCATGTGTTATGAATTTCTGTGAATCATGTTTCCTGAAATAGTGTTATAAAAAGACTATGCACATTTTGAGTATTGTATATAGCTTGTAAACTGAATGTAGTAATATAAGAAAATGACTTGCAGTAACCACAATAGTCAATCAAATACAAAACAATAAAAGTTCAATTATAATACTATTTGATGAAATATATATATTTTTTTCTCAAAAGTTACTCATTCATGATCCTATCATGCACAATGTATGGTCAGTATCATACTCAACAACTTTTTTGGTAATTTTTTTTTTCATACACACCCAGCTTCACAGCTGGGATTGCTTATGCACCCTGGGGTATCTGGTTCCAGTCCTGATGACAGAAGAAATTTTCATCGCTAGTATTTTGTCGGCGAGGAGAAATGGTGGTGACCAGTTCTTCATTGCCAGACTTTGCGCTCGTGTCCTGGTTTAATTTTGCAGTACAAGCCTCTCAATAGTGTCTCATAAAGTCAGAGCATATGACACAGCTGATGGTGATTTGCCGATTGTATGTGGATTTTAAATCCTGACGGCCCCCTCAGTGCAGAACGATAGGTGTGCTAGCTCTGGGTTTCACCTTGTCCCTTCCATTCATCCACAACACTGCTTTACACTCATAGCACAAGATTACACGGTCAAAGCACTCATCTCTGTTGTCCACACAACACAGGTACACAATTTATACTTTATGACATACCAGAGGAAGGCAACAGCGAGCCACCTCCCCTAAGAATTTGCCTTGTGTGGCAATGCAGGATTCCCACATCTGCCCCAATGCTCATTTCCTGAGTATGGGACTAATTTAGATAGTGTCCATACATATTCATCATTACTGGCACTTCACTTTTTTACACCTCAAGAACTTACATAAAAAGAGGCATACTTATCAACAGTTTCTATTCATCATTGCACAAGGGCAAATATTTTCCCATGGTAAACATCAGTGTCTTGGCTATTGGTTCACAGAATTTAGAATAGCATTTACTTCTTCAAAGCAAGATTTGTTTTGTCATCCAAACAGATGGCAGTTTGATAGCTCGAGCTCTTTACTCTAATTTTTCCTGATTAGTGATACTCAGTGCCACTTCCACTGCACAGTAGTCAGTTGACACTGCTGATTAGTAATACAAATCATAACAGTCAATCCCATCAGACAATGAAGACAAGTAGAAAAACAACCACAAAATCATGCCCTCATTGCATCAGCACATGCATTCGCAGTCACATGTATAACAAGAAATTGCGTAATTAATCAGTATGTAGTGAGTCACAATAATATTCGTATTAAACAAATGAAGAGCCAACTTAAGAAACAAGAAAAAGCTTCATTTGAGTGCCAAATTGTTTGCAGTTCCTTTACAATACCTGATGGTATTTTTGTTCTGTTGTAACTAAAGGAAATGCATGTTTTTTGTTTTTGTTTGTTCACCAGAAACATTTTGCTTAATTGAGGTAAAGTATCAGCAGCAGTGTGTAATTAAATATATTTACAATTTGATTTGTTTTTAAGATCAAAAATCAATGTGTTAACAATATGTTGCTTTTTACTTATGGTGATTTCCACTTGGCTTTTCTCTCGCATCAGGAAATGCCATCTGCTAGCACATCTTTTGTGTTTTTCTTCACTAGACGCTGATACTTGTTGTCTATTTTTAGCTTCTCTGGAGAACTATGCATTTCTTATGAAAATGTGGGCTGTGTAAAACATAATAAATGCACAGTTCTGCAGAGGAACCAAAAAGTAGACAACAAGTATCAGTGTCTAATGAAGAAGAACACCAAAGATGTCCTGATGTAGGAGAGAAACTAAGTGGGAATCACCATAACTAAAAAACAATATATTTTTCATGAACTGGTTTTTGATCTTGGAAACATATCAAATTGTAAGTATCTTTAATTACAGATCACTGATGATGCTTTACCTCAATAAAGCAAAATGCATCTAGAGAAAAAAATACACATTTTCTCATAGTTGCAACAACAGAACAAAAATACTCTCTGGAATAGGAGAAGGTGCCTCTGAAGAATACAGCTATTTTAGTTGTTGAAAGGAAGTTAATTTTGTTTCCAAACTGCCAGTTACAAAAATAAATAAATAAAATGGAATGGCTTACTACATGTTACAGACAGGGATGGATACGAAACAGGTACCTTCTTTTGCGGACTGTAAGGCACACTATTTTCTTCAAAAAAAATTGCCTCCAAAATTCAGGTGCATCTTCTACTCAAATTAATATAAAAATGTCCAGTTTTTTATTTCATATTCCCACCAGTCTTAAAAATGGCCAAGTATTCAATGCTGCAGAAAACCAATCACTATCTGGCAACACTGGATTCAAGTGGCCACAACAGTGCACCGATTTGACTAACATCAGTTGTGGGGATTCACACACTTGCTAACACTACCTCCCTCCCACCCTGCCACAACAAACCCAGAACACTGTCTAGCCTATGATGCATCATTGCAGTCAATGGTGCCTTTTGTAATCCTTGCTACTATGTCTTTCTTCCACCTCCTGTCTCATGAGAAAAAATGCTGAAAATTAGGATCCAAAAGTAGGTTACTGAAGTTGGAAGAAGGGTTAAGCAAAACCCAAATGAGTATCAGAAGCACAGCAAAAAATGAAGACTAAGTGGAACTAAACTCAAGGCAACTGCTTTACTACAGAGAAAGACAACATGGAGAAAATGAAGATATAAGTTTTACTGTAACAAGGAAATTTAAAACAACACTACAGATATTAAAAGAACTCTAGACGTAATAGCAAAACATTTTTTGTTGATGTGTTCCTCAGGTATTAAGAAATTGTAGAAATGGTGTTATGTATCACCTACATATTGTGAATTGGGTGTTATTCATCTCATGACATACATTTGCAATCCATTTAGTTTGCTTACAGGAGACATGTCAAAAATTTATAATACAGTTACAATGATTTCATATTAATAAATAATAACACTATAAGAATATTTCCTGGAATATGTAACACATTGTATCCATCTCAAATTTCCAAGTTGTCCTGCATGAATTCATCCACTGAATAATAACACTTCAGTGTCAGTACCTCATATAAATTTCTTTTCAGTGAACCTAAATTTATTTGCATCAACTTTTCCCTCTTAATTCTTTGTAAATTTTCATTCCTATGTATTGAGGTCTCTGGACATACAGTCTGAGACAGTGGGTGGGGAGCATAAAATTATCTTTGTTTCTAGTATCGTGTGAATGGACAAAATGGTTTCCCTCAAATAATTCATGTCTAGTGTACAAAAATATAATAATCTCATATATAAGTAAGAATGGCAGAGTTAATATTTTAAGTTTTCTAAATAATGATGGACATGGTTCACTGTGAATTGCAGTGCACATATTTCAAATGATTTTTTTCTCTATTTTTAGTATCCGCACTACGTTTATAGAGTTACCCCAAAAATCAATACCATACCTAATAATAGATTTGAAGTAGCTTGTATGTGCTACTTTTTGTGTGTCCATGTCAGTTGCAGTTGATACTATTTGCACTGCAAATGCAAAGCTGCTCAGTTTGTTTGCTAGGTGTTCAATGTGTGCCTGCCAGCTCACATTTTTATCTACATTTAAACCTAAAAATTTGACTGAGTCACCTTCTTCTGTGTCTTGGTTGTTGTGTACAATCTTAATCTGCTCGCATTTTGACTGTCTGGTTTTGAACTGCATCATGCGAGTCTTAAATATGTTTACATTCAACCCATTTATCTGAAACCAAGTTTCTAAAGTACTGAGGGTTCTGATCACGGATTTGGGAATTTTCCACAACCCTAATCTTCAAACAAGACAGAAGTATCATCTGCAAACATAACTGATGGGGAGATGTTTTTTAATGGTAAGTCATTGACATAGAAGAGAATAGGACTGGGCCTAATATGGAGCCTTGTGGAACACCCTGAGAGATCTTTTTCCAGTCAGAAAAGTATATGCGCCATTTGAAGAAATGCTAACTCTTTGCTTTCTTTTGGGTAAGAAGGATTTAAGCCATTGTAGCACACTGCTGCTAATGCCATATTTTTCAAGTTTGTAAACAAGCAGTGCATGGTTTACAGAATCAAATGCCTTTATGAGGTCGCAGAAAATTCCTACCACCTATTTCTCTTGTCTAATGTTGTACTTATTTTCTCAATGAAGCTATTTACTGCATCTATGGTGTTTTTCCCCTGCTGAAAACCAAATTGATTGTTTAGAATAACAGAATATTTTGCAATGAAGTTTGGAATTCATGCAACAGCAAGTTTTTCAGATATTTTAGATAGGACTGGGAGAATCAAGATAGGATGATAATTTCCCATGATCTTTCTTGATCGCTTCGTGAAGAGTGGTATGACTCCAGCATATTTCAGTACCTCTGGGAAACAGCCCTCTTCAGAACATAGATTTATTATTTGAGCTAGTTGGTTTGCAATTCTATTGTGTACCACTTTAATAACTTTGATGCGTATTCCATCCCAACCTGCAGATTTTTTGTTTCTTAATGTTAGAATAGCATTTTCTACATCCTTCACAGAAACTTTTAAGAATTTTGTAAAGTTTTCACTTAGGCCAAAGGGATTTACATTGTTGTGATAATCTATTACATCTGCATCAAACTTTGCTATATATATAAAGAATTCATTAAAATACTCTGGTATTTGAGTTGGACTTAATAATAGTATTTCCTTCAATGTCAATTTTTGAAATTTCTTGGTTACAGGATTTAACACTTAACTCAGATTTAATGACTGACCACACAACCTTTGTTTTATTTTTATGCTTTAAAATTAGCCTGTTATTTGCCAGAAGTTTTGCTGCCCTGACAACTTTTGAATATGGGTTTAAAGAGTCTAACATATTTAATGAAATCAATGTCTTCATTATATTTTAGTTCTCTGTGTAGTTGCCTTTTGCTTACACCGGAAATTTTTATTCCACGGGTAATCCACTAATTTATTTGTTATTTTAATGCTGCAGAATCTAGGTGGAAATGTTTCATTCAAGACACCAAGATTTAGGAATTTCTCAAAATTTTCATCACATTTGTTACAATGATCAAAAGGCCATGTTTTCTCTTTTAACTTCTCACTAAATGTTAGCAAGCTTTTCTTCCGAAGGGTCCTGCTCATATGGGTTCTCATAAGTAAAATGTCCCTGCCTGTCTGTGGCAGCTCAATGGACAACACACAATGATCTGAAATACTTAGATCTAGACAAAATTTATACACATCTTCATGTGCATGATTAGTTAGAACATTGTCAATAAACATTGCTGATTGCTCATTGTCTCTGGTAGATTCAAAGACATTCAATTTGAAACCATATTTCTTTACTAAGTCAATGAATCTTGAAGTGTAGCTACTATCTCATGTGATATCAATATTGAAATCAGCAGTTATTACAATTTTTTCTGTTTTTCTCTACAAAGGTCTTCTAACACAATTTGAAGCTTAGATAAGAATAGTTCTGTTGTTGATGTCCCTGTAATTCTGTATATTGAGATTATTATAACATTTGCTAGTGAGTCTACTATTTCTACACAACAGCTCTCAAACACACATTCTCCATTTAAATAATTAAAACAGTTTCTGGTGTCATCATTTATATCACTATGTAGAGGTATATATGAGCCTCCACATGACTTATTTCTTCTGCAAGAGCTACTTGCTAATCTGAAGTTCCCTATTTTGTTTAGAATTTTAATCGTGTCATTAGTAAACCAGTGCTCATTTAAACAAACAATGGTAATATTTGCACATTCTGACAGAATGATTTCCAATTCATCTATTTTGGAGCTTTTATTGTTTGAAGCATCAGTGTTTAAACCATTCCAGTGGATAACATATCTTCTTTGACTATTAGTTATTGTCCTTAGCACATTTCTTGCCAGATAGTGATTTTGTTTTGTCTTTTTTAATGCTACACAAGTTTCTTTACCCCCATCACTACTTATCAGTTTCCCTTATTTTTTACGGCCTGGTAAAGTATCTGTGAACATCTTACTGAATATTTTTGAGCCCAACCTATTCAGATGTAGACCATCTTTGCCAAGATACTTTGCACTTAGAAATTTGTTGGGCTCAATGAAACCAACTCCTAATATATTGCACTGTTCTTTCATATTGCCATTTATTCTCTGCACATAGCTGTCACTCACCAATCTCCTGTACACAATGCCACCTATTATTCTCTGAAAGAGTCTTCTTGCCATTTGGATGAGGTTCCTTGTGTGGTTTACAATTTCTTCCTCTCTATTGTTTAGGGGCAAATTTGTTCCCACATGGATAAAAACACCTTTTGGATTTCTGTTATGCTTATCTGCTGCATTCTCTCTTGAGTTTAAGATGTTGTTTAGGCGTGTATGCAGTTGATTCGTCCTGATTGACTTGTACAATCAACAATCACATTTTAAAAATAAACAAGAGACAGTCCTTGGAAAACATCCAAGTCTATGCAGCAACAAGCTCACATTCTGTTGAACAAGTAGAAGACCCCTACAAATGGTTACAGAAATACAAATGGCAGCACATCCTACAAGATGATGATAATGGAGGGTTTTAATGCAAAAATAGTACAAAAATTAAAGAACAGTTTTTCAGTTAGATGCTTTGGATATGTATACATCTACACCCATACAAGAGTGATATACAGGGGTCATACTATATTCCTAGAGTCATCACTTAATGCTAGTTCTTGAACTGTATAAGCAAGTTTCCCTGGATACTTTGAGTCTCTCTTCAAGCGTCAGCCAATTCAGTTCTTTCAGCATCTCTGCAACACTCTCCCAGGGGTCAAACAAACCACTGTCTTTCTTTGTATAGGGTCAATATTTGTTGTTATTTCTATTTGGTCATGTCCCATAAGCTTGAGCAATGTTGTAGGATGGATCACAGAAGTGATTTGTAAGCAATTTCCTTTGCTGATTGACTGCATTTCCCCAGTATTTTACTAATAAATTGAGCAGTGCCACCTGCTTTACCTATGACCGAGCCTCCAGTCCCCAGCGAGTGAGACAGAAACTGAAACTGAGGTTAGCAAAGCAAAAGCTGAAATGCTTAACTCTGTTTTCAAATGTTCCTTTACAAAGGAAAACCCAGGAGAATTGTCCCAATGTAATCTGCGTACCACTGAAAAGACAAATGAAATAAGTATTAGCGTCAGTAGTGTTAAGAAACAGTTGAAATCATTAAAATTGAACAAAGCTCCAGGCCCCGTTGGAATCCCTGTCATATTCTATATTGAATTTTCAGCTTAGTTACTGAGGTATCCCCTCTTCTCACTATAATTCATCATAAATCTCTTGAACAAAAAACCTTGCCCAGTTCTTGGAAAAAGGCACAGGTACACCTGTCTACAAGAAGGTAGTAGAAGTGATCCACAAAACTGCCATCCAAAATCCTTGACATTGGTTTTTTGTGGAATCTTAGAACATATTCTGAGCACAAATCTAATGAGGTATCGTGAACAGAATGTCCTGCTCAATGCCAACCAGCATGATTTTCAAAAACATTAATCATGTGAAACCCAACATGCACTTTTCTCACATGACATACTGAAAACTTTGGATCAAAGTAATCAGATAGATGCAGTGCTTCTTGATTTCCAAAAAGCATTTAACTCAGTATGCACCTACACATATTGTCAAAAGTGCCATCATAGGAGGTATAATAAAGTTCTATATGAAAGAAGCTGCATGAATATTCAGTCAGATCTTTTTAAGATTTCAGTGTGGTTCATAGATTGACAATTTGCCTTAAATGTTCATAAATGTAATATTTTGCATTTCACAAGACAAAAAAACATAGTATCCTATGACTATAATATCAGAGAGGCATTGTCAGAATCAGCCAACTTACCTGGGTGTAATACTTTGCAGGGATATGAAGTGCAATGATCTCATAGACTAAGTCATGGGTAAACCAGGTGGTAGACTTCAGTTTATTGGTAGAATACACAGGAAGTGCAAACAGTCTACAAAGAGATTGCTTACAAATTGCTCATGCAACTGGTTTTGGAATATTGCTCAAGTGTGTAGGATTAACAGGGGGTATTGAACGTATACAGAGAAGAGCACCGTGAAGGGTCACAGGTTTGTTTAATTCATGGGAGAGTGTCACAGAGATACTGGAGGAGGAGGACTGGAAGACTATTGTAAGACAAACTTACACCATCCTGAGGAAGTCTATTAACAAAGTTTCAAGAACTGGCTTTAAATAATTACTCTAGGGATATACAACAACCCCTTATGTATCACTCACATAGGGATCGTGAGGATAAGATTAGAGTAAATACCGCATGCACAGAGACATTCAAACAATCATTCTTTCTACACTCCATACATGACTGGGACAGGAAGAAACTCCAATAACTGGTACATAGGGGCATACACTCTTCCATGCACCTCATGGTGGATTGCAGATTATAGATGTAGATGTAATCATTCCATTCCATATCTCTATGAAGTGACTTGTGAATACTGTAATCATAGGATACTACATTTTTTTCTTAAGGTTCACCTTCCATTTTTGTACATTTAAAGCAAGTTGCCAGTCATGCTCCACTTTGAAATCTTATCGAGGTCTGACTGAATTTTTGTACAACTTCTTTTCAAACAGGACTTCATTATACATAACAGCACCATCGATGAAAAGTCTGAGCATACTATTAATATTGTCTGCAAAGTCATTAATGTACAACATGAAAAGCAAGGGTCCCAACACACTTTCCTGGGGCACACCAAAATTTACTTCTACACCTGTTAATGACTCTCCATATATGCTGTGTCCTCTCTACCAAAAAATCCTTAATCGAGTCACAAATTTCACTTCATACCCAATAGAATCATACTTTTTATAACAAGCATAGACATGGTTCTGAGTCAAATTCTTTATGGAAATCATGAAATACTGCATGTACATAACTACCTTGATCCACGGCTTTAAAGATGTCATTTGAGAAATGCGCAAGTTGGGTTTTATGTTATTGGTGATTTCGGAATCCATGGTGCTTGGCATGGAGGAGATCAGAATATGTTCTCAGCTCCTATGAAAGATTAATGTCAAGGATGTTGGACAGTGGTTTTGTGGATTACTTCTACACTCATGTTCAGAAAGAAAAGAAAAATAGAAAAAACAGAACACCTTAAAAGACTAGAGCTAGGACATTAAAATTCCCTGGATATGTACATTAGTATCTTCTGCAGAAATGATTAGCAGTTGAACCATGTTGTTCCGTGGGTTCGAGGTCAATATTGATATTGTGGTGCAACACCACCTACTGATAAAACATGCCTGCGGCTCTCATTATCACTATAAACAAAAGGTAATGGATCAGTCTGACTGAGCAGACATGCAGAATGCCTCACAGATGTGTGCGCAAACCATACCATCAGATCAGTGAGTTTCAAAGAGGGCACATTACTGGCATGAGAGAATTTGATGCATCCATCCAGGAAATTGCTGCTTGTATGGGACGAAGAGTTTCAACAGAGCAACAGGAGTATGGAGACTGGTTCATGAAAGGTCATTGATCATGGCAAGATGAGTCAGGTCACACCATACCCCTTTCTCCCCCCACCCCTCCCCCCAAGAAGATCAACAACTCATGTAAATGGCATTGCAGACAGTTCTGCATCCTTTTCAGCTCTGGTGCAACAGTGGAACAGTGAAACACATCATACACTATTAGGGGTGACAGTCTGTCGCCTTTTATTATGACATGGGTTATGTGTGCATCCACTTCTCCAACTACCTTTTATCAACATGCAGAAACATTCTAGATGACAATGATGTATGAAATGTCATCACAGGGGTCAGAAATGGCATCAAATAGTGTTACTGGATGAATCCATGTTGTGTTTGATTGAAAACGGTGGCCGCATTTTGAGTTGCCACAGACAGGGAGAGCGGCATCGTGGTGACTGCATTCACACAAGACATACAGTGCTAACTCAATGCCTTATGGTGTTGGGTGCTATTGGATACAACCACAAATCAGTGTTGGTGCTTTGTCCAGGGCACTGTGAAGAGTGTGACATACATGAATGACATCCTAAGACCCGTAGTGCCATACCCTTTCTGCACAACACCCAGACACCATTCTTCAGCTAAACAGTGCATGACCACATGTTGCCGCATGAATACGTGCCATGTTGGTGTCACAGGATGTTAGCCTTTTGCCCTGGCCTGTCAGAATGCCAGACTTGTTGCCAATCAAAAATGTGTGGAATATGGTGAAACAACTGGTGCAGCACTGTGACACAATGCTAACCACCACAGGTGAACTTTGGAATCAGGATGTCATTCATGCCTCATAAGCTTCAATGGCATCATGTATGGAACAAGTTATCAGGGTCCATGGTGGCTCCTGTGCCCATTAGGCAATAGTACACATGCTGAACCGAGGTGACTAAAATGCAAATCATTTCTGCATAACATGTCTAGTGAATATGAACATCCAAACATTCTATTTCTAGTCATTCAAAATGTTCTGTTTTTTTCTGGACATGGGTGTATTATCCTTCTTGTAGATGGGTGTTAGCTGTACTTTCTTACAACTACTAGGCACAGGTTTTTTGTTTGAGAGCTCTGTGTTAGATTATAGTTAAAAGAGGGCCTAACTCAGCCAAAAATTTGCTATAAAATCTGATATGGATTCCACTGGACCATGGAATTTTGTTCAGTTTTTGAGATTTCAGCTTGTTCTCAACACCGGAAATACTAATATTTAAATCTCTCATCTTTCCAGTGGTGCAATATACCGGAATTTTCATTTGTAAAGGAACATTTGAAAATCAGGTTTAGCATTTCTGTTTTTTGCATTGCTACCTTCAATTTCAGTCCATGTCTTATTTATGAGTACCTGGACACTAACTTTGGTACCTTTAACTGCCTTTACATAAGATCAGAATTTCTTTAGGTTTTGTGGCAGATCCTTTGATAGTATTTTGTTGGTGCTGCACATTTTAGAAATTTTTACCAGGATAAACTCACACGTAGTGGTCATCTTCAGCCTGCCAGTGTGGAAGTGTATGCAGAAACAGCTGAGTGAAAAATCCAAACAATACACACATTTATTTATATCTTAAATCTGATATCAGAATTTTCCGCTTGTAGATTAGTTTTCTGATTTGAAGTTCTAGATTTGCATATTTTACTGTTTCTATCTCTTCTGCACAACCTTTGACTGATTGTATCAATACCTCTTGTATTGTGAAATTTTGAACATTCGTAAGTGCTGTGATATACTCGTACTGTCATTGTCAGTTGAAGGTATAAACTTAATTGGGCTCTTTTAAAATTTTTGAGAACAGTAGGGCCTATACTTATTTAAATCAATCGTTCTCTCATTTCATTGTATAATTCAAAGAGAAGTAGGTTATATTTGAGAATTTTTGGACACTTACAAAACTATATTTTTGTAACTTAGTAGGATAAGTGTTTTGGATACATAACTTATTTTGTAACAAATCAGTGTTTGTGGCTCACAGTTACTGTCAAAGAACACATCACCACCCAATTTTGTTGTATATCAATGCAAATAAACATGCAATTTTGAGAATTTTCAGAAGCTACCATTGTCTGTTGCATAATCTATGAGTAATTTGTAGTAAATCAGCATTTGTCATTTAGTTACTGTAGCATATTGTGTTACACCTAGTTTCACCTTAAAGAGGAATAGTGTTATATATTACCTACATTTATCATTGATTAATTCTGTTTTTGAGTTTGCTAACTACTGTAATTAACATCAAAACATTTTAAGAAACTGGTAATTTTTACCACTCATTTTTGTGTTGTCTTAAAAGAAATCTCATGTGCATTTGCTCCCATTCTTATAGTGAATTAGCAACTTTTTAACTCGACAGATTAAAAGATAATCAGTGGGATTAATTTAAAGTTATTTGTTCACTGCCTTGTAATATATTGCACCAGCCAAAAGGCAGCCGCACTGTGAGTGCCATCCTCGAACACGGGATGAGTTGGCTGGTGTTCACAAACAGCTGAAAATTGGCCTGACTACTGTCAAAGCATTGGCAGCTACTGTGAATCAGTGTTTTTGAAGAGCACTTTAGAATCATGTATCTCTGATACCGGTACCCAAGGTACCTCAAGTACTGTCCTCTCCAATGGATCCTTTCTCCTCTGCAGAAAGTACAGGATTTGTCATTATTCATCCACTTGACTGCAGTGGCATGTCTGTGGTAGATCTATGCATCCTGTACAGGTTGGATGGAATCCAGAGAAGCTTCAAGGTGTTGTACCAAGCCCCCTAACAATACATTTGAGGTGCTGTCTTTCACTGAAACTGAAACTGAACCAGTGGGACTCACTTCTCGTGTTTTGGGGAAACCCGTTTTGTCCAGTGTCAAGAGAAGGCAAACACGAAAGGCCTGGGATCATTAATTGTTGGCAGTTCAAACATAGGGTGAATGATGATACCCTGTAGAGAAATGGCAGCAAGGGACAGGAAAGAAAACCAGGTACATTCAGTGTGTGTATCTGGGGGACTCATTCAACATGTTGAAGAGGCTATTCCAGCAGCTATTAAGGGAACAGGGTGCAACCAACTGCAGATTGTGGCACACTTTGGAACAAATGATGCCTGTCGTCTGGACTCCAAGGTTTTATTTGGGTCATTCCAATGACGGGCAGAGAAGGTTGAGAAGACCAGCCTTGTGCATGGATTTTCAATGAAGCCCACAATTTGCAGTATTGTCTGCAGAACTGGTCATGGCTTTCTGATTCTGAGTTGAGTGGAAGCTTCTGAGACAAACTAGGATGCGACTTTGTGGACTTGTGCCATAGGGTTGAGAACAGTAGGGTCCCCCTAAATTGGTCAGGTGTGTGCCACACTTCAGCAGCTGCTATCAGGCAGCTGACTGTGTATGGGGTACACTGGAGGGCTTTATAGATTAGGAGACTCTCCATCCTATCCAGATAATGATAGCTGCAGGAAGCTCAGAAGTATCAGTGTAAGCTTGAAAGAAATGCCACCCACAGGTGAGGGTATCAAAATACTAATGGTTACCTGCCAAAGTATTCACAACAAAGAATCAGAGTGAAAAGTGCTCCTGAAAAGCAGTGTAGTTCACATAATATAGGTACAGAAAGCTGGCTGAAACATGAAATTGGTAGCAGTGAGAATTTTAGGGAACATTTAAGTGCATATCAAAAGGATAGGCAAATGAGAAATAGAGGTGGTGTATTCGTTGCAGTAGACAAGAAACTCAACTCCACCAAGATAGAAATTGAAGCTGCATGTGAGATTGTTTGGGTGAGACTCAGTAACAGAGGTGGGTGTAAAATGATAATTGGATCCTTCTATCACACACCAGACCCATCTCCTGATGTAACCAAAAACGTTAGAGAAAACCTTGGTTCACTCGTGCCTAACTTCCCTAGTTATACTGTAACCATCCAACAATTAATTGGAAAAATCATAGTTTTGTTAATGGTGGGTGTGGCAAGACATCCTGGGGAATATTACTAAATCCCTTGTCTGAAAACTACCTACAATAGATAGTTAGGAACCCCACTCACGATGAAAATATATTGGATCTAATGCCAGCAAATAGACATGACCCTTTTGAGAATGTCCACATTGAAACTAGTATTGATGACCATGACATGGTTGTGGCAAAAACGATTACCAAGATACAAAAGGACAACTAAAACAAGCAGAAAGATGTGTTTGTTCAGTAACCATATAGCGGAGATGCTGAGTTGCAGACAAGTACAACAAAAAGACTGTCACAAATAATGTAAGGTGACAAGAGACACACAGGAAAGAAGAGAAAGAGGGAAGGACATTGAGTATATTGATGCATTAGAAAACAGTAACAAAGGTAAACAGCACTGGGTTAGGATCAAAGTAAAGCCATCAGGCAAAAATCAAATCTTTTTGTTGTGCCTATCTGCAACTCAGTATTTCTGATATATGGTGAGTAGCAACTTTCCTTCTCATGATATTGTTACATTCCATCCTGGATTTTGCATTGTATGTTCAGTAAACTAGATAAAAAATCAGTAGTGTCACATCTCAGTGAGGAACCTAAAACTTTCAGCACTGGGCAACTGCATGTAGATGAACTTGTGACGTTCAGCTGCTTTATTTCTTCTTTGATAGTCCTTGGTGTCGATGTATTGTGTTGTTCTACTGACTGAAAATTTGGGCAGAAGATCAACACTGACTACTGTAAATGATGTAGCTGACAGTTGCACAGTTGTAATTCACAGTTTGTTACTTTCACTGTTCCCAATCCCCCTCAATAATAACACACAGTTATAAGGCCAGTTTGCTGTTGGTTAACTTTTTGATACGCCTCATTAATAGTTTGCAGGCAAACATCAGCATAGCCCTACAGTAGTTTATTGTTGAATATCTAAGAGCAGTAGAAACCTAACCGCACAGTTCTTGCACAATAATACTGTATGTGTGACACTATTGAACAGACATTGCCACTGTTTTAACACACAGTCTATTTCTGTTACACTTATTTCACAGTTAAGTAGATGCATTGTTGTTGTAACCAGCACAGGTTCCTTGTCTGAAAATCAGCCATGAACTGACTGTCTCGGGACCTAAAATCGGGCCTTTATATATCATCACAATAATAGGTACTGAAACTATACATTGTTTGATGTCTAATTTATAGAAATTACAATTAAAACATAACTCATTCAATTAACTGAATATATCAAAACATTCCTTCTTTATAACAGTTCTACTAAGAGGGTTAAGCTTACTTATTTGCTTAAATGATGAAATTAACAGATATAATTATACAAACAATTCTTTTAACAAAACTGGTCATTACTTTGGAATTAATTAAGGGCTGGCTTTGCTAACATGTTTTTGAATAGAGTCAAATAGATACTTTAAGAATACCAGTACTACTTCTTCCAAATGTTTATAATTATCACAGAATGTTTATTTGTTTATAAGTAAACAATAGAATCTAAGTCATGAAACAATTATTGATTTCACCCTATAACGAAATATGTTAACTATGAATAATCAAAATAAATCAGGAAATTGGTTACATACACAAAACTAAGCACAAAATTAGATCTGGTGCTATATTTTTTAAAACTGAGGCCCAACATTTCTCTTTTATGAAAATGCACATTACACTCACATTTGTTAATGGTAATTAGTTAAATTGAATTTAAGGAGGCAGATGGCAAAACAAGAGAGGAAGTAATAAGAGCCCAGCTTGCTTCATCACATTATCCCCTCATTGGATTGACCAGATAGATACTGCAAGTAGCTAACTGGGCAATGCAGTAACCCCAAGTGACCCCAGAAAGTGGGTTAAAAATCCACACAAACACACACACACACAAATATTACATGAAAAATAACTACTGTACAGATGTTTTTCAAATTTCTGCTTATATGAACTGGACATACAAAAATCCCCACACAAAATATTTACATACAGTGTATTGTACAATAGCACCAAATATCCCCAAGTTATACTTTTAATTAATATTAGGCATCTTCATCATAAGTTATGTCCTTTTTGGGTAAGGAAAGATTACATTTTAAGATACATATCACTTTGTACAAGTCCTGTCCTGCTAAAAAAATAAATCCTCATGGGTTGCAAAAAGTTAAATTACACTGCGCACTGCCATTCACTTTCAGGCAGAAAATTTCACTTGTTCAATGTTTAGTATTTCTCACAAGCACTTTCACTTTTTTAATGAGCTTTAACACACTTCCGTGACAAGTTGTCCATGCCTTCAACAGGTCCAAGTGGCAGTTAGTAAGGAAATGCACTGCTATCTGTTCCCTCAGTGGTGGTTCTCCTCTGCCACAATATGTGAAAAAATTAGACAAAATACCCTGCTTTACTACACCTACTTTTACTTCTAACTGAAGTCTAAGAAAATATGTTTCATACTACAAACGATAGTCATTACTTCATAAATAGATACATTTCACAGTTCTCTTAACATCACAATAATGAGCACTAAAATTGACTATAGCATGAAAGGTGGGGACTAGTAAAAATTTTAAAATTAAGTACACATTACACTACAAAACATTTCTCTATGTCATAACTCTGTCTGAAACTGGTTAAAGTTGAAAGATTTGGGTTTTCTTTCCCTTAGTAAAATCACTAAAATGCCAAGTCCTGGTTTGAAATTCTCACCACTCTAGCAAAAATTCATGATGTGCAGCAACATTGATTTACTAATCATTACATTGTAAAATAATTAGTCACTATCACATTAGTTAATATCTACTTAAATCAAAATTAAGGGACTTGAAGTTGTGCCAATCATTGCCCTATTTCTCCACTCAACTCTGAGCACTACTCTCATTCAACAAGAAAATTAAATCCTCACAAAATGCTACCAAATAGTTTACCTGCCAGAGTATTCACATCAGTCTAGCACCATATTTATCAATTAATCACCAAAATTATTTTTCTTCATCCCAATATTACCACTTTAAGCTCATAATTCCTCAGAACACAAACAGAAGTTTTTAGATAACCTGAAGATCTGATACTGCAGCATTATATGACTTGCACCTCACTAAAGTATTGCTCTTTCTGATAAGCTCTCATTCCCAGCTGCAGTGTCATGAATTGCGCAATATACACAGAACCCACTCATTTGCTAGTGGAGTACATTCTCAAAAAAAAATATCCCTACTGCAAAGACAGGCTCCCTAACCATTAAGACCCAACCATTATCCATTATTTTATTATTTCATTACTGCTTCATTATCTAATAAATAAACACCTGCTTTACTCATCCACTGCAAAATTGATTCTACTGAAAAACACTCCACAGTAACAGATCCTTATGCTATGGCAAATTTAACTCTCATTACTACTGATCAGACAAAATTATCACTCAGAAAAGATGTTATTTCACTGTATTCCACCAAATTGCTTAAGATGCTAGCCTGAAGGGCAAAATACATACATATCTTGCTTATCCTTTCCACACATTACTCCAGGCAACTATGTTTAAAGTTGTAACTCCTTAATATTAGAAAAGGCTGTGCCATGACACACTTCTATAGGTAGATAGTTATCTCCATATACTGACTCCACCGAACACAAACACTTCTATTATTTCACAATTAATGTTAATACCTAGTGTTCAAGATGGTTTTTACCACATATTACCTCTGCTGATACATCTATGAGCTGATTACTTCAGACGTACAGTGCTGACGAGCAAGTTGTTTCGTTCTCACTATACCCCAATGTCCTTGGTGGAGAAGCTGTAAGATAGAGGACTGTAATGAACATGGTACCACAACCCTGGACGGATCATTATCAGAACGCAACAGCAAAACACCACGTCGTACAAAAAGTCTCTCCTTGTGAGCAAAAAATCGGTGAACCAACGGGTCCCCGATCCATGACTTTGACAAGGGCCATTGTGTAGCAACAAAACACAGAACGGGAGCAAGGACAGGGTTGGCAGCTGTGGCTGTAGCTAAACGATGAAAATCAATTGGAAATGATTCGACCACGTCATTGGTTTCGCATCAATGAACATGCAAGCAAGTTCGGAGGAATTGAATGCCCTATCCTCAGCAACAGGCAAGCGGGACAACTCATCAGCATTTCCGTGCTTAGCAGTGGACCGATACAACATATCGTAGTGGTACTGCGAGAGGGAAATAGACCAGCGAATGAATTTCTGCGCTGTACGTGGAGGTACAGGCTTGGTCGGATGAAAAAGCGATGTCAAAAGTTTGTGGTCTGTGATTATGGTAAACTGAGGACCATACAAGAAATCATGAAACTTTGTAACACCAAATACGAGAGCCAATGCTTCTTTCTCGATCTGTGAATGATTTCTTTGCGCAGATGAGAGCAATTTGGATGCAAAGGCAATAGGGCAATCGTGCAATCAATCTTTGTGTGCAAGCACAGCACCGATCCCGAAGTCCGATGCATCCACCATCAACAAGAGGGGCTTCTGGGGATTGAATGGCGAAAGGCAAGTGTTGGAAAGCAATGCCGATTTCAACCGGCGAAAGGCGCATTCACATACTGTCGGCCAGATGAACGGAACGCCCTTACGGCGTAAACGATGAAGCGGAGCTGAAATGGAAGAGGCATGTGGCACATAGAGGTGGTAGTAATTTATTTTTCCCAGCGCGCTCTGCAGCTGCTTCAAATTCTGCGGTGAAGGAAAGTCTTGTATGGCACGAAGGTGCATGGGACTGGGATGTATGCCTTGGGCATTGAGTACATGTCCCAGGTATGGCAAATCACGAGCAAAACACATACATTTGTCCTTTCGCAAGCAAAGACCATTTTGTTGCAAGACCTAAAATAATGTTCTGAGATTGGCCAAATGTTCTTCTTCTGTCTTTCCAGAGATCACAATATTGTCCAGATAATTTGTTGCAGTCGGGACCGACGCACAAACAGTTTGTAGATATTGCTGAAACAGTGCAGGAGTGGATGCACACCCGAATGGCAGTCGTTTGAATTGATAAACCCAAGAAGCGTGTTAACCACCAAACCGCGCTGGGAATCTTTGTCCACCGGTATTTGCAAGTACGTATCTGCGAGGTCCAACTTCGAAAAATATTTACCCGAGCACAGTTTGTCAAAAAGATATTCTGGGTGGGGTAAGGGAAAAGTTGCAATCACTAGTTGTGGATTCACTGTTGCCTTGAAGTCCACACAAAGTCTCAACTTTCCGGAAGGTTTTGGCAATATTACTAAGGGTGATGCCCAGAGAGAAGCCTGCACATGTTCAATTACACCTTGTGATTCCAAATCGTGTAATGTTTTTGCGGCCTCATCACGCAATGCGTGGGGAACATTACGCGCTCTGAAAAATTTCGGTTGTGCGTTTACTTTGAGTTCCAAATGTGCTTTATAGTTCTTAGTGCAACTGAGGCCCGGTGCAAAAATGTCTGCAAATTCTTCACATAGACGAGAAACACTGTCTGAAGGCACAGTCTGGTTCACTGATAGGACCTGATTTACTATAGACAAGTTAAACAACTGAAATAAATCGAAACCAAACAAGTTCACTGCAGAAGAAGAACAAAGGACATAAAATGACGCAAGTTTTGTTTGTCCTTTGTATGTTGCAAGAAGACTGCACTGTCCTAACACAGGGATCTCTTGACCTGAATCGCTAGTTAACTTAACATTTGCGGCACGCAACGGAGGTGTGCCCAGCAGTTTGTAAGTGTCTTGATTTATCAGTGAAACTGCAGCCCTGGTATCGAGCTGGAATGGTATTACTTTACCGTTAATGTCCAAGTCTAGAAAAAGTTTATTGTCCTGCTGACAACAAGAGCGACTGTCTCGTGCAACGTGAACTGACACTGGTACATAATTACTTGCGCTTGACAGGAGTTCTGGCGATGTCAACACACACTATTTTTGGGATGAACACAGTCACTATTAGAGAGAGAGTGGCACTGCGTGGAGTGAAATGAACTACATGAATTTCCATGGGCAAAGTTTCGCGAGCCTGAGTATCCTTGGTTCGGTTACGATTCCGGCGCAAAGCAAAGGGCCTGGAACGGTTTTGAGCTTCTGATCTGAGCTTTTTCTGGCAAACACTCTGAACATGTCCTTTTTTATTACAATAAAAGCAAATAGCTTGGCGTGACGGGCAGTTCTCACGCGAATGTTTAGTAGCACACCGTGGGCATGATTTGATCACTGCATTTGCTTGCCGGCGCGGCACATGTGGCTGAGAGCCTGGCGGCAGTGGCGCGGCCAGGCGCGAGGGCTGTTTACTGCTCCATGCAGCTCGCCTGGCGGGCCGGTTAACCTGACACACTGCTGGCAAAGTTTCAAATGATTCCTGAGCAAAGTCAAGTGTGTCCTGCCGATCCAATATGTCCATCACTTGTTGAAGGGAGGGATTTACTAGTTTCACAATCTGTTCCCCTATATAAACATCAGAAACGTTCTGTGCAATTGCATCACGTACCATAGTATCTGAATAAGGGAGTCCACATTGACACTCAAAAGCACAATCCCATCCTCGTCGCCAATTTTGTGGTTGGCAGGAGAGCCAACACCATGTTGCTAGAGGAGGCCGAAAGGCACGCGTTTTAGCTCATCAGGCTGGCATGAGGTCTGGAACAGGACAAGGAAATTAGAATTTAGAAAAACGGACGTTGCTGGTGGAAAACTTAACTTTAATCCCTTAATGATGAACGTCGCTCTTGACAGTACATAGTTCACAATATCAATAGTAACTGATAATGGCGCCTTGCTAGGTCGTAGCAAATGATGTAGCTGAAGGCTATGCTAAACTATCTTCTCGGCAAACGAGAACGTAAGTAGGCAGTGAACCGTCGCTAGCAAAGTCGGCTGTACAACTGGGGCAAGTGCTAGGAGGTCTCTCTGGACCTGCCGTGTGGCGGCGCTCGGTCTACAATCACTCATAGTGGTGATACTCGGGTCTGACATATACTACTGGACCACGACTGATTTAAAGGCTACTACCTAGCAAGTGTGGTGTCTGGCAGTGACACCACACTTTGTTTGACAGAAATTCCTTTACCATAGAGAAACATTTTCTAAAATATTTCTATACTTAAGTATCCTGCTATACAAAATCATATAAAAGTCAAAGACACAGTGTTTCTGATTCATTTATAAACTACAGATAGGGTAGGATAGGAGAAGAGTTTGACTGTCTCAGAAAATGTAAAATGATACAGTCAGCTGGGATAAGCATTAGCGCCACATAATGAATCCCACACAGAATGTTGAACCCCTATTTGTTCGTAGGTCTTATGTCTGCTTCAATGCACAATCCATTCTCCTAACAAAATCAATACTAATCAAGCATAGAAATGTTTTAAACTGTTGTGGATCAAAATTCAAACACCTAATTGGTGATACATAGGGTTTCAGGTCAATAACATTCTTTAATCCAAAACTCTTGTTAGTCTTTGTGAAAGCCAATTCACAAGTGTTATCATGGGCAATATGTACTACTCTGAAAGGACAATGGTACACATGCAAAAATTTCTTTATCTCACCATTTACTTTGCTAGATTTTTCTTTGGTTTTGACGTGGACAAGGTAACCTATTCTGAAACTAGTCTGATTTACCCCTTTTTCATGCCTTCTCTTCCTTCCTGCTGCTTTCTCTTTCATCACCTCTTTAGCCAATCTGATCTTTCATCCTGTGCTACTTCATTTACCTGAGCCACATCCATTTCTTCTCTGATGATGTGGCTGGGTCTCTCGAACATAAGCTCAAATGGGGCATAACCTGTTGATTCCTTTCATAAGTTGTTGACAACATTTTCAAAATGTCAAATATGACCCGCCCAAGCACTGAGTTTCTTGCAACAATAAGTCCTGCATGTTCTATTAATCTCCTTCATAGCCCTTTCGCTCATGTTACCCTGTGGAAAATAAGTAGAAATCTTTGCGTGTTTTATCTTGTGTCTTGCCATACAGAGTTCAAACCTCTCTGAAACTAACTGTGGACCAATGTCACATTGCAAAAGTAATCAGATGTCAACTTCACAATTACAGTACTAGTATTTGCCTTCTTAAATGAATACAGTTTTACATATTTTGAGAATGTGTCCAAAACAACGAAAATATATTTACAAGCTCCTGCAGATGCAGGCAATGCTCGTAGAAGATCAGCTACTATAATCTCTTTAGGTTCACTAGAAAGGACAGAATGCATTAAGCCTTTTGATGGCGTACTAGTTGTCTTTACTCTCTGACATTTATCACACCTTTCTAGTCTCTGCTTAACCTTTCTCCAGAAGTTGTTAAATATTACTGTCTCCTGTACCTTACCTACTATTTTCCTGGTCCCATAATGTCCACAACTCCCATGCAAGTAGTCAATAAATTTATCAACATGTTGGTCATGAAAGCATAACTTCCAGTCCTTATCACTCAAATTTTTCCTCCTAAACAGCACCCCTTTATGTATTGTACAGTATAGTACTGTTTCACCTTTGGCATGTTGTCTGAATTCTGCTTATCCTCATTTAATTACAAATTTTCCTAAGAAACTTTTCATCCTTCATTCCCTGCAGATAAAACAACCTTACTTGTTCTTCGTGGTTCTCACTACTGTCAGTATTATTCTTCTCTGCTGGCATCCGGGATAATGAATCAGCCACAATATTGTCTTTTCCTTTTACATTCCTTACCTCCACATCAAATTGTTGCATATACAAAGCCCACCTAGTTATTGCTGTGTGTTTCAGCCTGCACTTCTGAAGGTAACTCAAAGCCTTATAATCCATATACACTATGGTCTTATGTGCACGTAAATAGTACTCAAACTTTTGAAATCCAAAAATGATTGCCAAAGCATCTAATTCTGAAATGTAACAGTTCTTTTCACGTGGCTGTAATGTTCTGCTAGCAAAAGCAAAAGTTTTCTATTCAACCCCCATCTCAGTAGGTACCAATTGGAAAATTTTTATCCCCAAACCACAAAACTTGCATCAGTACTTATACAGAAAGGCAGTGAAAAATTTGGATGTCCTAACATCTTACTATATACTAATTCTTTTTTAACTTTGGAATGCCTTTTCACACTCCTCTCTCTAATTCCACACCACATTCTTGTTCAACAAATTACCAAGGCAAGGATGGTTAAATGACTTATCTGATACCAAATTTTGGTGCAACAAGCCAAACATAGATTTAAGATCCTTCTTGGATATTTTGTATGTGTGTGTGTGGGGGGGGGGGGGGGGGGGGGGGGTTTGTGTGTGTGTGTGTGTGTGTGTGTGTGTGTGTGTGTGTGTGTGTGTGTGTGTGTGGGTGGGTGGGTGTGTGTGTGTGTGTGTGTAAGCAAGCTTTTATGGATTAGCTATATACCTTCCTTGTTAATCCTGTGCCCCAAAAATGAAATTTCCTTCTTCACAAATTCAGATGTACTTAATTTTAGTTTCATACCTCTTCTATACATAGCTCTCAGTACTTCATTCAGAATCTTACAGTGCTTATACCACTCTGCACTCGCTCCTATGATATCTACATAGACCATTATTTCATTGGTTAATATCTCACCTAGGACCTCGTCAATAGCTCTGATAAACACACACACAAACAAGTTCAAACCTTCATGTAAAAATGCTGTACATGGCCTAGATTCCTTGGCCAAACTGATATTACAATAGACACAAGTCACATCAAAAGAAGTCATAAATTTACATCCATGGAACTTTTGCAAAACTTCATCTGTGTTAGCTGGTCTGTCACTCTGCCCTATTATAAATTCATTTAACTTTCAGGTATCTAGAACCAACTTTAAACTTTAAACTTTAATTTGTACTCAAAATCTTGTACCAAACCTGGCCTGTCTGAAAATGCCTTACAGTTTCTCAGGAGATTAACTTTTAATTCCTCCCTCTGACTATTTGTAATACCTTTGTGGTGCCGATGAGGTCGACACCAGCATCGATCTGAGTATCGTCTTCAAACTAAACTAATATTATCTTTGGATGAAACCAACATGTTAGTTCTGTGAATAAATGAACTACTGAAAAATGGGAGTGTTGTTTGGTGTAACCAACCCAAACTTCCTCCTCACCGGTGACCCTGAGTTGTAACATCTTCTGTTTTCACCATTTTACTGTGTCTGTGGCCTCTGCATTGGTTATTTTCACGTGAATTACATCGCCACAACATTTGAGCAATGACTTCGGCCCTTCGCCTAACGCCGGATTTTGTGATCGACATGCATTGTGTTGCGGGCGATGTACAACCACCAGGAGTGCAACACGATGAATCTCACTTGACAGTTACGCCAATTTCGCCGGACATTTTCGAGCCTGCAACAATAAGTGAGGTTAGGAGTGTGCATGACTGGCTATCAAACGCCTTTGTTCCCTCCACATGTGCCTTCCCTCATCGACTGTGCAGTTACCTCTTACGGATCTCCGTGCAGTGCAGGACCAATGACGATTTCTGCAAATGCTTCGTTGGACAACCTACCACCACCAGGACAATGATTTGCTACACCGCAATCTGTGCCATACCACGAGGTTACCTGCCACGTGTCCAGAACTGCTTCTTCACAGGTCAGCCTCCTCAGCATCTGAACACACCCGCACCTGCCTCGGTTCAGCATCAGCACTTGCGTTCCTACTTCAACACCTCGGACTGCAACAGGAACAACAACTTGTTATCTGTGGCTGACCTCCACCTCTGTCCCACTGCTACACCTCAATGTTTTGTGTCATGACATTCACCTTATCCACACACCGTTTTTAGTGGAGTGACTATGAACAGTGAACTTTCACACATTCTGCCCCATGTTCAACATCATTTCCCATACTGTGCTTCTGGACAGCCTGCACCTCCGCAGCCTCCCTGCAACACAGGTGGCCCTGGCTCTGATCACATGTCGAGCTTTCCGTGGACTAAAACTTTGAACTTTTTCTCACCTGTCACCTGTGCACCAGCTCCAGTTGAGCTTCCGCTACCATTCTCGGCCTCATCCGTGTCAGTCTTCTGTGACGCGTCAATTTGAGCACACCAGCAACGTGTTGAGCTTCCAAAACCACAATCGACACATTGTGGTGTCTCACCTGCGTCAGCCTTCCGCTTCATGATGGATCGCACTCAACCACAATGTGTCACCCTCACGCTGCCACCCGAACAGCCGTCATTGCCACATCCCCTGGAGGCACACTCTTCTGGAAAACTACGGCACCAACAGTTTGATTCAGGCAGTGCCCCGACAAACTCAACTCAACCTGTTCTTCCGAACATTCTACAACGCTTAATGATGCTGCCGCTGTTTAATGCTGACGGAGCAACAACCCGGTTCAAAATTATGTATGAAGTGTTCGACCATTACAAACTTGATGAGTCAGCCAGGTTTCTGTGCCTCCTCACTCACCTGCACGACCAGGAGGACTTAATTGCTGGCCTGGTCGAAGCCCGGAACTCATCTACCCGGTACACTCTAGCCAAAGAGACAGCTCTACGTCGGCTGGCGTGCTCAACTGAGACAGTAATATGGCAAGTGCTCCACGTTGAGTAACTAGGCAACGACAAACCTTCCCGGCTCTGGAGATGGCTACGTGCCCTGGTCAGCGCTGATCTACTCTCTGACACAGTTCTCCTCACCCTTTGGTAAGATAAGCTATCTCCTCGCTTTGCTGTGGCTCAACGGCCTCCTGAACCCATCGAGCAAAGAATGACGATTGCTGACAAATACACGATGCATCACTGCTCCATTTTGCCAGCCACTGCCTACCTGACAAGTCTCAAGTTCAGCCTCATTGCCCTACGGCCAGACACGGCCGTGGCCGTACTGTGCCGACTGTTCCGCTCACCCCGGGAAGCAGTAAACAAGCAACTGGGATGTCACCGGCTCTTCCCGCAGTCACGCCCCCTCCTGCAACCGAACCTGCTGTGGCCACTGAACCTTGGCCACTGCCATTGGCAATGAACTTTCTGCAGGAAATGCAACTGCACTACCCGTACTGTTACATCCACACACGGTTTGGTGAGGCGGCACGGAACTGCAGACCATCCTGCTACTTCCCAAACACCAATCGCAGGTAGTTTCGGGTGCTACCTCCTCTGCACAACATGACAGGCACCCCCCAGTGCTCCATTCTGTCCGGGAACGACCGGATAATTGTGGACAACTTTACATTAAAGACATTTTGTCGGGATACCTTTTCCTAATGGACACAGACACCGATGTTTCACTGCTTCCCACGTCCTTAGCATCGTCAAACATCCGCCCTCATCATACTTCACTGCAAGCCATGAATTCCACAAAATTACAATGCTTGGGTTCAATCTCACACGTTGTCTCACTCTCCACAAACTGCAAACTCAAGTGGACTTTTTTAGTGTGCAAAATTGACAAACCTATACTAGGCATAGATTTCTTGTGACACCACAAACTTTCACCGGACCTAGTGCGAAACACCATGTTTCACCATCCGTCCAAGATTCACTTCCCCTGTGCTCCATCGAGCAACCCCCCCCCCACCCCCCCACCCCTTCCCCTGTAACACATCGGTCCGGGCTCATCTCATCCGTACACACTCATCTCTGTCGACGAGTTACAAGAAGCCACGCACAAGTGCCTTGTTGAGCTTGAACAGGTCGCTCGCCTACTCAAGGAAAACTTTGAGCTCTCCCTCTGGCTGCACAAAACACAGTTCCATCTCTCCACTGCAGCAAAACAGACACTGCAGCAAGGTCAGTAAGTGTGCCGAATTTGCTTGCAATCCCAGCAATCGAGCCTCTGTGTGTTTACCTCCCACTACCCCTCACAACTGTGCTATCAAGACTGCCATAACACGCACTGACAGTTCCACAGGGCCAAACCCTCCTAACACGGCAGTGTTTGACACTCGGCCAGACACAAGTGTGCATGCGTGACGAGTGTCACATGTTCCTGAACTGACAACTCCTACCCCACCCCTCGTGGACAGCACCTCAAACAATACAACTTTGGCTCCTGCGTGCCACTGTGCAACCGCCACTGACAACACAAAAAGTGCACTCTAGCCAAGTGTTTCACCCGCGACCGTGATGCCACAGGCCGCGCCCTCGGACAATGGATTCACTAACGCTTCACGAGCTCTAATGAGCTCACCTGACTACGGTGCCACTGCTTCGGGCCAGCGGCCATCTTGTCACGTTGACTCCTGGGACACTTCGCTGCCTCGTCTCCCGTCGGATCCGCCGAGTGGCTATGAACGCCACGACCATGCCTCGCCTGCCCCACCTGCCACATATTGTAAACAAACCGCCTCCCATGCTGCTGGCAACATTTCCATCATCACCAACGGCACGGTTCACAAGCTTCGCCTCACGCCAGTCCCCCAATCTCCAGTAAACCAGGCCGACTTTGTCTCGAGCGCCTCTCTGACCTTAAAAAGTAGATTTTTGAACTTCTAAGCTCCGGCGTCATTGAACCCTCTGACAGTAGCCGGACTACGCCCATTCATATGACACCCACGAAAGATGGGTCCTGGCACATGTGCGGAGACAACTGTTGACTAAACGCATGAACAATTGTGGACACCTACCCCATACCCAACATTGCTGAATTTACCAGTTCCCTCACAGGTGCAACCACATTCTCTGTCACTGATTGCAAATGGCACCTGAACACGTTGAGAAGACAGCAATCACCACCCCAATTGGTTTATTTCGGTTTCGATTCATGCCCTTCAGTCTGAAAAATGCAACCCAAACCTGGCAACACTTCATCAATGAAGTGCTATTAGAAATAAATTTCTGCTTGCATATCTTGATGACACTGTTGTGTTCAGCTCCTCCGTCGAGGACAACATTCGACATGTGCAAACTGTTATGAACACTCTTGTGGCAGCAGGCATCAAGACCAACCAGGACAAATTGGAGTTACATCAACCTGCTGTCACTTTTCTTGGTTTTCGGGTCTCTGCCGACGGCATTTCACCGCCACCTGAGAAAGTACAAACAATACTAAACCTACCCAGACCTTTGTCATTCAAAGAGCTCTGGTGCTTTCTGGAGATGGTTAATTATTATTGCCAACATCTACATCAAGCTGCAGAGATTCAGGCTCCACTGACAAACGCCTTGGCAGGCACCAACACTTCTGGATCTCGGCCCGTTCCATGGACCCCTGCTATGACTGCCTCCTTCACTGTCCTCAAAAATCTTCTTGCCAAGGCCTGCACCATCACGCATCCTCATCCCAATTTGCAGCTTTCCATCACCACAGACGTGAGCAATACTGCCATCGGCGCTTTCCTTAGCCAGAGAGTCAACGGCCAAACTTCGCCTCTGCAGTTCTTCTCGAGCAAGCTTACCAATGCGCAATGGAAATATTCCACATTTGACAGGGAGTTGCTCGCAGTCTATGAATCGATCAAGCATTTTAAGACTGATGTTAAGGAGCGCCCTATCTATGTTTTAACAGACCACAAAACCTTGGCTGCGACCATTACAAACCCACCAGCTGACCTGCCTCCTCACCGCTTCAGATACATGGACTTCAGATCTCAGTTCACCACCAATGTCAGACACATAAAGGGTGCTGACAATATAGTTTATCATTTCCTTTCACAAGTCGATGCCATTCATTCACTGTTAGACCTCTCTGAACTGCCTAATCTCCAACCCGCCAACGAGGACAAACAAAACCTGATTTCAGACTCTATCTCTTCACTACACTTTGTCCGCACCACCATCCCTGGCATATCTGGTGAGATCTGGTGCGACGACAGTACTGGCACGTTATGCCCCCTCATCCGAACCATGCTCAGTTGAGCTGTCTTCAACGCACTGCATAATTTAGCCAACCCCAGTGTTTGTGCCTCTGCCCGCCTCGTAGCAAAGGCTTTGTGTGCAGAAATGTCAACAAGGACTGCCAACAATGGGCACACTCCTGCATCGCGTGCCAACGCTGAAAAGTACACAAGCACACTTCACCCCCCCCCCCCCCCCTCGGCGCCTTCTCCATCCCTCCTGGGCGTCTCCATCATATTCATATTTACACTGTCAGCCCTCTCCCCCCCCCCCCCCCCCCCCCCCCCCTCTAACAGCTTTCATTATGTTCTCTCGTCTATTAACGGAACAACTCGCTGGGTCAGGGCTGTCCCCCTCCCCACGGCAGAAACTGTTGCTCAAGCTTTCGTCGAGTCATGGGTATCATGTTTCAGATGTCCAGCTATCATCACGACTGACCAGGGCAGACAATTTGAGTCGGCCCTGTTCAATGGTATTTGTAACATTTGCGGCATCATGCACATCCGTACCACAGCATATCACCTGCAAAGTAAAGGGCTAGTTGAGCACTGGCACCGCACTTTCAAGGCAGCTCTTCGATGCCACGACTCTCTATGGACAGAGGCCCTTCCCCTTGTGCTACTCGTCATTCATGCGATCTATAAGGAAGACCTCAAAGGCACAATAGCCGAGTTCGTATACAGCCTGAACATTGTTCTCCCTGCCGAACTCGTGAGCCCTTCCACTTCTCTCCCTCAGTCTGAATTACCTTCCTTCATGGACCACGTCAGACACCACTTCATCAACCTCCACATCCCTCTGCCCACCAGTCATTCCCACCTGAAGTTTCACGTCCCGAAATCGCTGGACTATTGCTAACACATCATGCTCCCAGATGACACTGTCCGTGCTTCCCTCCAACCTCCATATAGCAGCCCGTACCGAGTTCTCCAGCACTCAGCCAACACCTATGACATCCAGATAAAAGATTCAGCTATTACAGTCTCTCTCAACAGACTTAAGCCTGCTCATGTCGAGCCCACTTCTACTCCCCTTCAGGCCATGACCACATCACTCACTGTCGTGACTCATAACGCTCTGACCACTCCCTCCACATCGGACTTACACACTCGATCGAGTGACTTCCAGCTCCAGTCATCTAGCTCTTCTTCGACCTCGCCCTCTACTCCGGTCTCACGCACTCTGTCGAGTGATCACAAGCTCCCCACATTGAGCTTACCTACAATCACGCCCTCGCCACCGGGCCCTTCTCCAGTCCCTTCAACCTCTCCCCCATCACCTGCCTCACCCTTTCAAGGTTTCTCATGCCCCCCCATCTTGGACACAACCTCAGCCATTCCCTGCCACATGGTGAAATGTGTTCCCCTCTCGCCCGATGTCGACCTGGACATGCTTCGTGTGTTTGCCACGCCCACCGGAGACGTCATTGTCGTCTCTCCGTTCCACCCGCAACCCGCCGGCCTCCCTGTCGCTGCACGACCAGCATGCCCAGTGCAATGCCCGGCGCGCTGCAACAACATTCCTTCCTTCATGAATATACCGACACAGCTCCCGACAACACTGCACAGCTCCCCAACGACGCTGTACCCGCTCCCCGACGACGCTGTTGAGCTGACCATAGTCCGGCTCCCGCGATGCCATAGTCACGTGCCCCCCCCCCCCCCTCCTCCCGGTTCTCAAGAGTATTCCGTGCTGCAGGGGGGGGGGGGGGGGGATATGTGGCACCGATGAGGTTGACACCAGCATTGATCTGAGTATCATCTTCGAACTAACCTAAGATTATCTTTGGGTGAAACCACCATATTAGTTGCTTGTGCAAAGAGGTGAATAAATGATCTACTGCAAAATTGGAGTGTTTTTTTGTGTAACCGACCCAAACTTCCTCCTCACCTTCAATATCCTCAACTCTCTTTATTATTTCCAACCTTACTCTCTCCTCCTGTTCTTCCTCAGTAACCTGCTCAATGGCCAAAATTCTTAATGGCAAATCTAATTCAGTTTGCAAACACTTGTCCACATCTTCCAAAAATGATTCTTCGTACCTACTTCCGTTGTACTTAAAACTAAACTTACCACTAGCAAAATCAATGTTTACACACCATTTGCACAAGAAATTAGTTCCATGTATTATATCAATGCTGAGATTTTGAATCACCAGGAAACCGCACTCCAACAGCTGTCCTGACAATTTCACAGTTAATAGTACCTTGTAACCTCCCCCTCACTTATCGACCTTAATGACAGTAAAAAATTAAACCGTGTGCACCTAATGGAAATTTGGGAAAAGCAATCGTCACTGAAGTTAATTTGTTGGCAAAGAGGGACGAAAGGGTTACATCTAAATGAAAGGAAACATGCAAATGAAATTGGTGGAAATTAATTTTGAGAAAAGGGTAAAATAATAAAGAAAGTAAATGTGTGGTCGTTACATTAACAATTAATTGGCGTTAATTATATATTTGAGGTTTGGGGAAAATTACGGTCACCAGTCCTATGGATAACTACTATAATAACTGAAAATGAAATATTAATGCACATATAATTAGCACTAAAAGTGTGGCAACTGAAGGTTGACACATGTTGTGTGAAACTGAATGTTTGTCAGAAGTACTAAATTTCGCTACACTCTGACTTAATTTAGCAAAAGAATTAATAAAACCAAAAAACTGAAAGTTAATTTAGTGATTGAAATTAATAGTGAACCTAGTTTCTGAAGCACTATGAAATTCAATAAAATAAGGTTAGTACTGGGCTACCTGAACAATCATTTCAAAAGCTACTTGAATTTATGCAATTTAGAAATAAGAGATTTAACTTTGAACTTGCATTAAATGCTTCTGAACAATTAACAATAGAAAAATTTAGTATGTACCAAGCTGAGCTGCAGTCACAGGTAAGCAAAATATAGGAACAAAACTCGCACTCATAATTTCTGCTTGTGTAATCTAAATATTGTAGCCAGCTATGAATAATTTAGTTGAACTTTGAAATTAAAGCAGTGAAATGGAATGATATTACTTTAACGCTGGCATATGAATTTCAACAACACTCAGGGTTTATTCCAGAAAAGGAAGAAACCCTGCTTGGTAATGCAATTGGGACAATGAGCAACAAAGGTTCATGCTAAGTTGCTGTATTTATGTGATGCAACAGTTTGAAAAGCTGAGGTCTGCCATACAGTTCTAAAACTTTACGTGCTTTTAGTCTTTCTTGTTGGTTGATTGAAGGTTTGCAGTCGTCGATCGGGGAGGCGGCGACAGTCACTCATTGTTGGCCGTTGCTGTTACAGAAGCTGGATGTTGGCGTGCCTTCTTCTCGACACGGTCACCAGGCAAAATGGGCTCTTGATGTGCGTCAGCTAATGCTTCCCATCCGCGACACCATTTCAGAAAGTATCATAGCAAGTTGAGCGCAATTACATGCTGCCAAACCCCGAAAGCGTGGCAACTCGCAGGAGTGTCACACAACACACCTGCTCCAGCTGCTCCACCACGCTACTCCAGCCAGACTCTTGCTATGCCCAGACTCCACAAGGCAGAGTTAACACTACCAAAGATCCTAAACACTTTGGTTCTCTACACGAACTATCGATGTAATCGTTCGATAGTATAGTGCGAACCAAAACTGGAGCATTATCTAGTTTAAATGGTTTGATACAGAATTAAAATCATTTCCTCCATTTCTGTTACTTGAAATTCTCCTACCATTTCCGTTCCCATTCTGGCTATCCTCTACCCAACCATTCCTATAATTAGTCCTGTTCATCCTATTCACCTGAAATTCTCTCCCTAATTGATTATTGTCATCAAAATTCCTCCTATGATCTTCCACTGAGGGCTTCACCCTCTCCACTTAATCAACATAACTCAAAAAATCACTAATATTACCCCCAGGAGCAGGTACAAGCAATTCTCTAACTTTCTGAGACAACTTAGTTTCTAAACCCATAATTATTGATTCACTACCTGGCTCATTGTCCAAATATTTCAAATTTGTTTATCCAAAACAGATAGAAATCTCTCACAGTACCCTTCTAAGAGTCAACTCTCTCTCTCCTGTCAAAATTCACTCAGAATCCTCTGCTGCTTCTCTTTGGACCAATATTCATCTAAAAATGCTTTCTTAAAGCTTTACCATGAAGTACAACTATCAGCTACCTGAGCTGCTCGTCCATAAGCATCCCCTTTCAAAAAACTTCTCACAAATGACATTTACTCTTTGTCATTCCATGTTTCAGGCAAATCATTAAATTCCCTAATGAAATCCAGTGGATTAATTTCCCCATATGGTTCAAAATTATTAAATTTCTTACAACTAACAAATGAAGGATTGTTTGGGACACTACATTCTCTATGCTTTAGATTTTGTAACTCTTCCATCTTTTTCTCTATTTCAGCCAATTTTGAATCTATATTTTTATTTACTTTTACCTGTTTTTCCACTATCTCTTCACTTGGTTTCTACCTCCATTTCAAAATCATTTTTAATCTAATCGATTTGGTTCTCAAGCTTAACCCTATTTTCAGCACAAAATTTCCCGGCACCTTTGACTTCATTTTTACACTGCTTCTCGAAAGCCTCCACCTTCCTGCTACGTCATCACAAAACTTCTTTCTCTCTTCTACATATTTACCACTCATTAACGTTAATTTCTCATTAGTATTATGTACTTATCTTTTTATCACAATCTTTAACTATTGCTCTAACCTTCTTATTTAATTCTGAAAAATTAGAGTTGACTACCTTCTTTAATTTCTTTCTTCAGTTCATTATTTAAGCTATTCATATCAGTTCTAATACTACTAACATCTTCTTTCGTACACATACTACTCAAAGTACTCATAATTTGCCTTAATATTGCTTCCAGTTTTCCATCTGCCATAAACTTTTGCCCTTGCTGACTTTTGCTCCTAGGTTCCTCCCCCTTAGCCTTAATGATTTCATCCGATTCAGTACTGTTTTTGTCCATTTCGCTCACCTCACCATACACTGCAGATGACGCTTTTATCATTTCATCTACAATAGGGCTTTCATCCCCATCATTCAAAGATGTCTGATTTATAGCCACTATTATCTACAGAACCAGTCCCCCATTGACCCTTCTCTCCCATCACACTGTCTTGTTCATTAAGGACACTCACTATGTATCAATTAATATAAAACAGGTTTTGCTATGAAATTATCTTATTGTTATTCACTCGTCTCCTGCTGCTGCTGCTGCTGTGGTTGTCATCTCAATTTGTTGTCTGCATGGCTGCTGCAAGTTGTAATTTTCTCAGTGATGCATGTTGTGTATCCCGGTCAGCTGCATCCATCTGTGTCCTCAGTGGGTGCTTCCATAGAACCGACTTGCTGACTGGCTGGTGTCTCTGTGGCCATGAAACCCATGCACTGATTGGCTGTTCCACTTCCTTCATTAAAATCACTGTACTGTAAACTGTTCTTGAGTTCACTGTTCAAAGTTCATGAGTCCTAGTTTATTGTGCCCAAATACAATAGCCCTCACCCACAAGGGCACCATATGTGACTTTCGCCTGCTTTATTTCTTCATTGATAGTCCTTGGTGTCGATGTACTGTGTTGTTATACTGACTGAAAAATGGGGGGGTCGAAGTTCAACACTGACTACTGTAAATGACGTAGCCAACAGTTGCACAGTTTCTTTTCACAATTCCTTACTTTCACTGTTCACTGTCATTGTTTTAACACACAGTCTATTTGTGTTACACTTATTTCATGGTTAAGTTGATGCATTGTTGTTGTTCTAACCAGCACAGATCACTCATCTGAAAATCAGCCATGGACTGACTGTCTCAGGACCAAAAATTGGACCTTTATATATCATCACAATAATAAGTACTGAAACCTTACATTGTTTGATGTTTAATTTATAGAAATTACAATTAAAACATAACTCATTCAATTAACTGAATATATCAAAAAATTCCTTCTTTTTAACAGTTTCTTCTACTAAGAGGGTTAAGCTTAAATATTTGTTTAAATGGTGAAATTAACAGATATAGCTATACAAACAATAGTTTTGACAAAACTAGTCATTACTTTGAAATTAATTAAGGACTGGCTTCGCTAACATTTTTTTGAATAGAGCCAGATAGGTACCTTAAGAATACTAGTACTGCTTCTTCGAAATGTTTATAATTATTACAGAATGTATATTTGTTTATAAGTAAACAATAGAATCTAAGTCACAAAACCTTTATTGATTTCACCCTATAACAAAATATATTAACTATGAATAATCAAAATAAATCAGGAAACTGAGTACATACACAAAACTAAGCACAAAATTAGATCTGGTGCTATATTCTTTAAAACTGAGGGCCAGCCTTTCTCTTTTATGAAAATGCAGAGTATGTTAACAATAATTAGTTAAAATGAAAAAGTAAATTTAAGGAGGCAGATGGCAAATCAAGAGAGGAAGTAACAAGATCCCAGTTTGCTTCATCACAAATTCTGGCTCAAGTGTAAAAGAATAGTTGACCATGCACTGGATAGATATATACCAAGTAGAACAGTTCACAATGGGAGGGAACCTGCATGGTATACAGACACTGTAAAGAAATTCTAAGGAAACAGAGATTACTGCATAACAGATATAAAACAAAGCATAGGGCTATGCATAGAGAGATGCTGAATGAAACACATTTGACTGTCAGGAGCATAATGTGTGATGCCTTCAAGGACTACCGTAGCAGAAGATTAAAAAATGATATTTCACATAACCCAAGAAATTCTGGTCATATGTAAAGGCTGTTAGTGGTACCAGAGTTAGTTAGTGTCCAGTCCCTACTGAATGAGACAGGGTTGGGGTTAGCAAAACAAAAGCTGAAATACCTAATTCCATTTTCAAATGTCCCTTTACAAAGGAAATTACCCCATTTTAGCCATCGTACCACTGAAAAGATGAATGTAATAAGTATTAGTGTCAGTGGTGTTAAGAAACAGCTGAAATTGTTAAAACTGAACAAAGCTCCAGGCCCTGATGGAATGCCTGTCATATTCTACACTGAATTTTCAGCTGAGTTACTGAGTTAGCCCCTCTTCCCACTATAATCTATTGTAGATCCCTTGAACAAAAGACTGTATTCAGTTCTTGGAAAAAGGCACAGGTCATACCCATCTGCATGAACAATAGTAGAAATGATCCACAGAACTACCATCCAGTAACCTTGACATCAAATTGTTGTAGACTCTTGGAACATATTCTGTGCTCAAACATAATGAGGTAGTTTGAACAGAATGACCTCATCAGTGCCAACCAGGATGGATTCCAAAAACAATCGATTGTGTGAAATCCAACTCACACTTTTCTCACCTGACATTCTGAAAGCTTTGGATCAAGGCAGTCAGATAGATTCAGTACTGCTCGATTTCCAAAAAGCATATGACTCAGTACCATGCTTTGCTTATTGCCAAAAGTATGATAATGGGGTGTATCAAGTGAAATTTGTTATTGGATTGAGGACTTTTTGGAAGAGAGGACGCAGCATGTTATCTCAGACAAAAAGTCATCATTGGTTGTAGAAGTAACTTCAGGTGTTTCCCAGGGAAGTGTGTTAGGACCCTTGCTGTTCATATTTTATATTAATGACTGTGCAGACAACATTTATAGTAACCTCAAACTTTTTGAAGATGAAGCAATTATCTAGGATGAATTACTATTTTGGATAAGCTGAATAAATATTCAGACAGACCTTGATAACATTTCAATGTGGTGCAGAGATTGGCAACTTGCTCTAGATGTTCAGAAATGTAAAATTATGCACTGTATAAAATGAAAAAATGTCATATCCTATGACTATAATATCAATGAGTCACTGTTGGAATCTGCCAACTCATATGAATACCTGTGTGTAACACATTGTATGGATATGAAATGAAATGATCACATACACTCAGTTGTGGGTAAAGCAGGTGGTAGACTTTGGTTTATTAGTAGGATACGGGGGAAGTGCAATCAGTTTACAAAGGATGTTGCTTCTAATCACTTATTGTAGAATACTGTTCAAGTGTTTGGGACCTATACCAAATAGGACCAACAGTGGATATTGAATATATGCAGAGAAGGGCAGCACGAATTGTCACAGGTTTGTTAAATGCATGGGAGAGTGTCACAGAAATATTGAAGGAACAGAACTGGACAACTCTTGAATAGAGATATAAATTATCCCAACAAAGTGTATTTACAAAGTTTCAAGAAACAGCTTTAAATGATGGCTCTAGGAATAAACTACAAACCCCTATGTATCACTCACATAGGTATCAGGAGGATAAGATTAGAATAATGACTGCATGGACAGAGGCATTCCAAAAATCATTCTTCCCTCCACTCCATATGTGAAAGGAATGGAAGAAACTACCATAATATCTGGTACAATAGGACATACCCTCAGCCATGCACTTCATGGTGGTTTGCAGAGTACAAATGTAGATGTACATGTAGATGAAGGTAACATTTTGCAATGGTTGTTTCTGGAGCTTCACAATTGCCCTCTTGACAGCCATACACATTACATTCAGCACTTCCCTGCCTTTAGCCCTATGCTTTGTTTCACATCTTATACAGTAGTCCCTAGTTCTTTAGATGTTTCTTTACAGTGACTATATATTAGGGAGAGTCCATTCCCTCATGAACTGAGCTACTTGATCTACTAAGTATGTACCTGTCAAAGTGGATGGTCAACCATTCCTGTAAAACTAGGCCACAGGTCTCCAACCTGGTGCTCTTCACAACTAAATGTTTCAAGTTTATTTTTGTGAAATTACATTATTGACTCTTTACTATGTTTGCTGAAAATATGGATTCCTTTACAAATCTTAGTTGCTCTTTGTACTTTGGTAATCATTGTTGCCACATCTCCCTCATTTCCACAGACACCAGTTTCCATGTGGACATCCTCAAAAAGGACAAGTCTATTTATTGCTACTAGGTACAAAATATTTCCATCACAACTGGGCTTCCAAACAATCTGTTTCAGTAGTTCTCAGAGAATGCATTTAGTAACATTCCACAGGAGGTCTTGTCAGGCCCACCATTCACAAAATTGTAATTATCCCAACTGATTGCTGTATGATTAAAATCTCATCCACTTATGACAGTATTACAGGGAAATTTACATAATAGAGAACATAGGTTTTTCTACCAAGTTTTCACTTACATCTGGAGGTGAGTCTGGTGGTTGCTAGAAGGATCCAAATACAAATTTATGCATACCCTTGATACTGAGTTGAGCTCAGAAAATCTCACAAGCAACTTCAATTTCCATCTTGATGGATTTGAGTTTCTTATCAGCTGTGACAAATACACTATCTCCATTTACTATTAAGTATATATCGAAAAGGTCTGCCTCTTAACTGAGTAATCAGTGTAGACAGCTACCATGCAGAAGACCTGGGTTCAATTCCCAGTGCTGTCAAGGACTTTTTCCTTGGCGGTGGGACTAGCATGGGATGCACTCAGTCTTGTGAAGCCAACTGAGAAGCTACTTGACTGAGTAGTAGTGGCTCTGCAGTCTTCAAGTCTGTAAAAGGCCAGGAGGTTGGTGTTCTGAGCATATGCTCCTCCATACTGCATCCACATGACAACAGAAGGCAGAGGATGACACCCCTTGGGCCTTCACAGCCTGGAGTGGAGATTGTTTATATACTGAAAGGCTAGGGTAAATCTTCCTAAATATCTCACTTACATCACTTTCGGATTTTAACCAGCTTACTGTAGCTAGTATAATGTGAGCTCCACAGCTTTTTAGGAGCACTTCAAACTCTGGCACTTTATTGCAAATATTTCGGCAGTTAATCACTAGGATTTTAATACTCTACCTCTAGTGGGAATTTGTTTAGATCTTATCATGACAGTTCCATGTCCCCTATAGCTGTCATTATCTGGACTGAATGGGCTGCTGCCTAAAATAAAAAACCCTGTGTGCACCACACATACAGTTGGCTGGCTGGGTATCAGCCTCTGATTTGTATGCACACCTGTGCTATTCAGGAGAAATTACAGTTCTCAACTATATGCCACAAGTCTAGGAAGCTGCAGAGCCTTCTAGTTCTATCTTTCCACTCAGCTCAGAACCAGAAAAACATGATCAACTCTGGGGACAATGCTGCTTTGTTGAAATTCAGTGTGGAAGTCTGGTATTCTCAGCCTTCTGTGCCTTTTGCTGGAATGGCCCAAGTAGGACCACAATCTACAGTTGGTTGCACAGTGTTCCTCAGTGGCAGCTAGAATAGTCAATTCGACACAATGAATGAAGCCCAGATGCTCACACAGTGACTGCACTAGGTGTTCCTTCCTGTCACTTCTTGCCATTTCCCTCAGGGCAACTATTATTCACAGTGCATTTGAACTACTGACAATTAATAGGTCCATAATCTTTTGTATTTACTTCCTCTTGACACAGGACACAGCAGCCAAAAACGTGAAGGGACTCTCACTGCCTCAGTTTTGGATGCAGTGAAAGACAACAGCTCAAACTCGTTCTAAGGGGGTTGATGTAACATTCTGAGTTCCCTGGTCCCCACCTCTCCTGCCCAGGGCACCTGGCCCTACTCCTGATATGTCACTTGCAGTCAGAAGCTCTCCCAACACACAAATTAGCAACACCTTTCAATCATTTGACAGTATTCGGGGCAATTTGCAACTGCTTATGACCGTGAACTAACTCATCTCATGTCTGAGAACAGCATTCACAGTGGAGCTGCATTGTGACTGGCGCACTGTTTTACAGAACAAAAAAGAAGTGACTTTAAAATAAGCATGGTTAAGAAATGACAGTGGTAACATGTTAGTGTAATTTATTGAGAACAACAACATGTTTATTCTTAGCATGGTCTTCTAGAAAAAAGGCAGTAGAAACCTGACTTGGCAAAAACTAAATGAAAATAAAAATTAAAGTGACCATATTTTGTGAAAAAATAAAGAAATTGCACAGGGTATGATGGTCTTCATCCAGCTTCGAACTGAACTGATCATAGACTCATAAGATGCAGACCTCACAATTAAAAGTGGGCATAATACTAGAAAGTAACAGACTATTCAGGTGGGGAGTCAGAAATGAAGATTGGGGGAATATATTTAAGAAGAGGGAGAGTGATCATATTAAATTAAGCTACAAGTTGATCATTATAGAAAATACAAATTGTACAGGTAAAAGTTTCGGGGTGCACTCAGTCTCATGATGCCAATTGAGGAGTTACTCAACTGAATAGTAGTGGCTCCGGTCACAGAAAACCATCATAACGACCGGGAGAGCGGTGTGCTGACCAGGCGCCCCTCCTATCTGCATCCTCAGCTGAGGATGACACAGCGGTTGGATGGTCCCAATGGGCCACTTCTGGCCTGAAGATGGAGTGCTTACAGGTAAAGGTGAAAGGAACCAGCAATTAACAAAAAGAGACATGTAAACACAAAAGATGTTGCAGGTATACATATAATGAAAAGGAAACAATGTCTCAAATGGGACAAGGCATATATTATAGGGAAGTACAAAGAAAACCAAACTGAAACACTTATGTTCGGTAGACACCATATTTTGTCAATTAAAATTGCAAATGGCAGAGTAACTAACAACACAGAAAAACTGTACAAGCATTTAAAGATTGTTTTAATGGTGGTATACTTCAAGAGATGGATCAGAGACACAAAATAGCTACTAAAGAAAATAAGCCTTCTGGAAGTGAATGCCATTTGTGATATAAAGGAAAGAACAGCACCTGGAGGAGATGATGTTTCAATAGAATCAGTAAAAGCTGGTGAAAAATCATTACATAAAGAACTTGCAAAAACTTTTACTCTGTTTCTGTGGAGGAAGGCAAGTCCACAAAACAGTTATTCTACATCCTCTGGATAACATACATGATAATAACTGTGAATGGTAGTCATAAAGCTTGAATTATCATTTTAAAAAATAGAGTTACCTAATTACTTTTTTTGTTTCTTGTAGAAAGTCTATGTCCACCATCCTCATTCACATATAATTTCCTGTGCTACAGTACCGTAACATGTCACTTATGAGTCTGAAACAAATTGGCACAGCCATTTAATAACATGGGATATCATGCAGCAATTTATTTTCAGCGGCAGCAGAAATGCAGCTGCGCCAGGCCAATCCAGATGACATGTTTAGCAATCTGGATTGGCCAGACACAGCTGCATTTCCCCTGCTGTTAAGAATGAACTGCTGCACAACATTCTCTGTTATTAAAGGACTGTGCCATTTTGTTTGTGATTCTCCAGTGGCATGCTATGGTACTGCAGTGCAGAGGTAAAATGTGTATTGGGACAGCACCAAAGTGCCTGCAAACAAACAAACAAATGAACTATGTAAATTTATTTTTGCATGGTTATAATTAAAGCTTTATGACAACCCCTTGTAAAATGATCACCAATCCCATGCATTGTAATATTGGATTTTAATGAGGCTGAGCAATAAGTTGGCCTTAGACATGGGTATATTACAATTGACCATTTGGAAGTCTTAAACAAAACAAATGAGTATGAATTGCCCCTTGACTGTGATTCATAAATTTTGAAAGAGTTTGATTCAGTTTCAACCAAATCGGTACTAAAAGCCCTTGAGAAACAGATCACTGATTAGCATACCACACAATATATATCTGAATTTTTAAGATTCTTACTCTGGGCAAATGAGTAAAGAATATGCTTTACTGGTATATATCTGGACCACATGCATCATGCTGAAGGTGAAGGTGTTGAATTGCTTGCCTCTCAAGCATATAAACTTCTACATACAATTAGTGATCTTCAGAGAGGAACTTTGGAAGCAGACCTGAAAAACAGTTTAACAAGTCCAACATATGCGCAGCTACCCAGCTCATTAAGGCATCAGAATCCAATGGTGACACACCAGGAGAACAGCATATCTGGGCTTCTGTCAGCTTCTATAGTTTACTTCTTCAGTTAGTTTTGCTAGCATTGGTAGGATGTGTGCATGCTGTGTGTGGATCCAGGAGAAGCTGCCCATAGTTCACAGACAGCTGAATGCACTTTTGGCTACAGTCACCCGCCTTCAGGCAGCTGCCTTGGGGTATAGTATGGAGGAGGATCTGGCATGTTGCACAGGACACCCCAGGTCCCACTTGTTTTGGATGTGGGCTCTGCTGCTGAGGCGCATCCTAGTTTACCCGATGCAGTGGATCAGCCAACACAGCAGGGTAAGTGGCAGGCAGTAATTCATCTGCATCACTCAAGGCAGAGGGCCATTATCGAGGCTGGGTGTCTGGCCTCACCTATTCACCCTGTCAGTGAACAGGTGGCCATTCCTTTGGCAAGGTCCAAGCAGGCACACAAGGGCACGAGTTTGCTATTTATCGGGAGCTCCGACGTTAGACATGTTATTGAGTCCCTTAGGAAGATAGGTTTCAGGACTGGAAAGAAAGCCAGTAAACACTCAGCATGTCTGCCAGAGGGCCTCTTGTGAGATGTGAAAGCAGCCCTGCCAGTGTCTATCAAGCTTGCAGGGTGCAGTCACCTGCAAGTTGTGACTCAACTTCGGCACAAACGATGCCTGTCGCATTGGTTCTGAGGCCATCTTCAGTTCATACAGGCACCTGGCAGTGGTGATGAAGAGTGCTGGCTTATCATGTCGGCTGCAAGCCGACCTCACATTTTGCAACGTTATTCCCATATTTGATCACAGTCCTTTGGTTTGGGGTTGAATGAAGGGTCACAACCAAAGAATTTGTCAAGTCTGTGACAGTCTTGGCTGCAGATTTCTAGACCTGCGTTACAGGGTAGGAATTTGTAGGACTCTCCTTTATAGGTCAGGGCTGCATTAATCAGAGAAAGCAGCTACTCAGGTACCAGAATACATGTGAAGTGCACAAGGGGGATTTTTAGGCTAGGCAATAGTTTAAGGTACTCTGAATAGTCACCAGCTGACACACAGAAAGGGAAATCTGACCACATCCAGAGTAAACATGCTCTACCTTTCAAAATTTTATTAGTAAATTGTCAAAGTATTCATAACAAAGGTGGCAAATTTACTGCCCAAAACTGGCTGAAACATGAAGTAGAAAGCTCCAAGATATTTACCAAGTGACAGAGACCATATTTGAAAGACAAACTGATGCCATAGGAGGTGGAGTGCTCATTGCAATTGACAAACATATTGCCTCTGTTGAGATCAAAGCTGAGTGTGACAGTGAAGTTATCTGGTTGCATGTAACAGATCTAGGTGAAACTAAGTTAAAAGTCAATGGCTTTTACCAGCTACCTCATTCTGCTGTGACTGTTCTAGAGCCTTTCAAGGGAAGTCTAGGCAGTAGTGCACCTATACCCAGATAATGCAATACTTATTAAAGGTTATTTTGACCTACTGAGTATAAACTGGGACATCTATGGATTATGGATTCATTGTGGGGTCTTAAAAGTACTTTTGAACACATTTTCTACTGTCTTCGGCAGCTAATTCGGCAGCCCACACGCAATGGAAATATCTTACGCTTTTTAGCTACGAACAGGCCAGACCTTATTTACAGCATCAGTAGAGAGAGACAGGAATCAGTGATCATGATTTGATTATAGCAACTATGATTAAGAAAGTTAATACAGCAGTCAAGAAGGTTTTGAGAGAATTTCTGCAAGAAAGAGCAGATAAGCAGTTGTTAGCTACTCACTTAGTGAATTGACATCACTTAGTTCCAGTAACAATATTAGAGAAGGAAAGCTGCCACTCACCTTATAGTGGAGATGCTGAGTTGCAATAGGAACAACAAAAAGGTTCACACAATTACAGCTTTCGCCCATTAAGGTCTTTCTCAGCAACAGACACACATGCACACACACACTCACGCAAATGCCTCTTGCACACACGTCTGCAGTCTCAGATAACTGAAACCAGTGTGCAAGTTGTGTTTGCATGAATGAGAGAGAGAGAGAGAGAGAGAGAGAGGGAGAGAGAGAGAGAGAGAGAGAGAGAGAGCATGTGTGTCTATTGCTGACAAAGGCCTTAATGGCCAAAAGCTATAACTGTGTGAATCTTTTTGTTGTGCCTATCGCGATTCAGCATCTCTGCTATATGGTGAGTGGCAACTTTTCTTCTCTAATATTGATACATTCCATCCTGGATTTTCCATTGTTTAGTTCCAGTAAGATGGACATAGAGGAATCATGGGCTAAGTTTGAACAGATTGTAAATCGTGGTCTGGAGAACTATGTTCCTAGCAAGCGGATTAAGGGTGGAAAGGCCCACCATGGTTTAACAACAAAATTTGGAAAATGCTGAAGAAACAAGGGCTGTTGCATTCTTGGTTCAAAAGAGAAAGCAGTTCAAAAGAGAAAGCACACATGAAAATGTGTACAGATTAGTAGATACACGTGCATTTGTGAAAAGATCTATGCATGAAGTATACAACAACTACCACCATCATACATTAGCAAAAGATCTGGTCAAAAAAGTTCTGGTCCTGCGTAAAATCGCTTAGCAGATCTAAGGCTTCCATCCAATTGGTCACTGACCTGTCTGGTAAGGAAGTTGAAGATATCAAAATGAAAGCTGAAGTTTTAAATTTCACATTTAAGAAATCATTCACACAGAAGAATTGTGCAAACAGACCATCATTTGACCATTGAAGAGATTCCCATATCGTTGACATAATAACCACCATTCCTGGCACAGAGAAACAACTGAAAGAGTTCAAAACAAGTAAGTCACCAGGTCCAGATAGAATCCAAATTCTGTTTTACAAAGAGTAGTCTGTAACTTTGTCCCCTTACATAGCTTCCATTTATTGTAAGTCTCTCGTCCAGTGCAAAGTCCCAAGCAACTGAAAATAGCGCAGGTAACTCCTGTATATAAGGAGGGTAAAAGAACAGACCTGCAAAAATGCAGACCAATATCCCTAACATCAATTTGCTGCAGAATCTGTAGTGGTAGTACCTGCTTTTATTTCTTCGGTTGTTGATTGTACTTGGTGTCGACGTACTGCGTTGCTACACTGGCTGAAAAATTGGGTTTGTAATTTGGACACTGACAGCGGAAAATAATGTAGCCAACAGATGCACAGTTACATTTCACAGTCTTTTACTTTTGCTGTTCACAACGCCCCAATAATACACAGTGATATGGACAGTGCACTTTTGTTTAACATTCGATAAGCCTTATTAATATTTTGTAGGCGAAACTCTACATACTGATACAATAGTTTCTTGTTAAACATCTACAAGCAGTAAAAACCTAACCACAAAGTTCACAGCTCTTGAAGAACACTCAGACACATATGGAGCAGGCACTGTCATTGTTTTTACACACAGCCTAATTGTTTAACACTTATTACACTGTTAAGTTGAAGCATTGTTGTTGTTCAAACCAGCACAAGCTATTCACCTGGAAAACGGCCGTGGACTGCCTGTCTCATGACCAAAAATCAGGCCCTTATATATCATCACAATAATAGGTGCTGAAACTACACATTGTTCGAAGTTTAATTTACAGAACTAATAATTAAAACTTAACTCATTAAATTAACTGAATACATCGAAAAATTGTGTCTTTATAACAGTCTCTTCTACAACAAGGTTTTAGGCCGAATTATTTGTTTAAATCGTGAAATTAACACATATAGTTAGGCAACAATACTTTTGACAAAACTGTTCATTACTTTGGAATTAATTAAGGGCTGCCTTTGCTAACATGTTTTTGAATAAAACCAAATAAATACTTAAAGAAAGCTTGCATTTTGTATTCCAAATGTGTACAATTATTACAGAATTTATATTTGTTTATATGTCAACAGTAGAATTTAAGTTTTGAAACTATTACTGTTTTCACCCTATAACAAAAGATACTAACAAAGAATAGTTAAAATAAATTATAAAATCAATTACATACCTAAAACTAAGCACAAAATTATATTCTTTAAAACTGAAGGCCAACCTTTCCCCTTTATGAAAATTCAGATTATACTCACCTATATTAATGACAATTAATTAAAATTGAAAAAAAAATGAGTTTAAGGAGGCAGATGGCATAACAATAGGGGAATTAAAATCATCCCAGCTTGCTTCAACAAAAATCCTTGAACATATGCTCAGTTTGAACATAATAAATTCTCTTGAGACTGAGAAGGTTATTTCCATGAATAGCATATTTTTAGAAATAGTCACTCATGCGAACCTTGGCTTCCCTTTTTCTCACATGCTATACAGCAAACTATGGGTGAAGGGCAATAGGCAGACTCCACATTTCTAGATTTCCAGAAACCATCTGATATGGTGACCCACTGCAGACTGTTAACACAGTTGTGAGCACATGGAAAGCGTTCTCAGATATGCGAGTGTCTCAGAGACTTCTTAAGTAACAGAACCCAGTATGATGTCCTCGACGGCAAGTGTTCATCAGAGACAGTGGTATCAACAACAGTGCCGCAGGTAGGTGTGATAGGCCTGCTACCATTTCCTAAATACATAAAGGATCTCGTGGACAGGGTGGGCAGCAATCTGTGGGTGTTTGAAGATCATGCTGTGGTGTATGGGAAGGTGTCAAAGTTGAGTGACTGTAGGAGGATACAGTATGCCTTAGGCAAAATTTCTGGTGTGATGAGTGGCAGCTAGCTCTAAATGTAGAAAAATGTAAGTTAATGCAGATGAGCAGGAAAACAAACCTGTAATGTTTGGACACAGCATTATTAGTGTTCTTCTTGACACAGCCATATAGTTTGGATATCTGGTCGTAACACTGCAAAGCAATACGAAATGGAACAAGCATGTGAGGATTGAGGTAGGGAATGCGAATGGTTGACTTCAGTTTGTTGGCAGAATTTTAGGAAAATATGGTTCATCCGTAAAGGATACCACATATAGGATGCAAGTGGGACTTATTCGTGAGTACCGCTCAAGTATTTGGGATCCATACTAGGTCAGATTAAAGGACAACATCAGAGCAATTCAGAGGAGGGCTGCTAGATTTGTTACCGGTAGCTTCAAACAAAGTCCAAGTGTTACAGAGAAGATTCAGGAACTCAGATGGGAATCCCTGGAGTGAAGCAGTGTTCTTTATGAGGCACACTACTGCTGGCGTTCTGCAGATCGGAGTATGGAATGTCAGGTCCCTTAATCGGGCAGGTAGGTTAGAAAACTTAAAAAGGGAAATGGATAGGTTAAAGTTAGATATAGTGGGAATTAGTGAAGTTCGGTGGCAGGAGGAACAAGACTTTTGGTCAGTTGAATACAGGGTTATAAATACAAAATCAAGTAGGGGTAACGAAGGAGTAGGTTTAATAATGAATAAAAAAAAAATAGGAGTGCAGCTAAGCTACTACAAACAGCATAGTGAATGCATTATTGTGGCCAAGATGACACGAAGTCCACGCCTACTACAGTAGTACAAGTTTATATGCCAACTAGCTCTACAAATGATGAAGAACTTGATGAAATGTATGATGAGATAAAAGAAATTATTCAGGTAATTCAGGTAATTTGCCGGATATAGACTGGGAGACACAAACGTTCATAACGGGTGGCAGGGACAAAGAATCCAGTGAAATATTTTTAAGTGCTTTATCTGAAAACTACCTTGAGCAATTAAACAGAGAACCGACTCGTGGCGATAACATATTAGACCTTCTGGTGGCAAACAGACCCGAACTATTTGAATCAGTTAATGCAGAACAGGGAATCAGCGATCATAAAGCGGTTATTGCATCGATGATTTCAGCCGTAAATAGAAATATTAAAAAAGGTAGGAAGATTTTTCTGTTTAGCAAAAGTGACAAAAAGCAGATTTCAGAGTACTTGATGGCTCAACACACAAGTTTTGTCTCAAGTACAGATAGTGTTGAGCATCAGTGGACGAAGTTCAAAACCATGGTACAATATGCGTTAGATGAGTATGTGCCAAGCAAGATCGTAAGAGATGGAAAAGAGCCACCGTGGTACAACAACCGAGTTAGAAAACTGCTGCGGAAGCAAAGGGAACTTCACAGCAAACATAAACATAGCCAAAGCCTTGCAGACAAACAAAAATTACGCGAAGCGAAATGTAGTGTGAGGAGGGCTATGCGAGAGGCTTTCAATGAATTCGAATGTAAAGTTCTATGTACTGACTTGGCAGAAAATCCTAAGAAATTTTGGTCCTATGTCAAAGTGGTAGGTGGATCAAAACAAAATGTCCAGACACTCTGTGACCAAAATGGTACTGAAACAGAGGATGACAGACTAAAGGCCGAATTACTAAATGTCTTCTTCCAAAGCTGTTTCACAGAGGAAGACTGCACTGTGCTTCCTTCTCTAGATTGTCGCACAGTTGACAAAATGGTAGATATCGAAGTAGACGACAGAGGGATAGAGAAACAATTAAAATCGCTCAAAAGAGGAAGGGCCGCTGGTCCTGATGGGATACCAGTTCGATTTTACACAGAGTACGCGAAGGAACTTGCCCCCCTTCTTGCAGCGGTGTACCGTAGGTCTCTAGAAGAGCGAAGCGTTCCAAAGGATTGGAAAAGGGCACAGGTCATCCCCGTTCTCAAGAAGGGACGTCGAACAGATGTGCAGAACTATAGACCTATATCTCTAACGTCGATCAGTTGTAGAATTTTGGAACACGTATAATGTTCGAGTATAATGTCTTTTCTGGAGACTAGAAATCTACTCTGTAGGAATCAGCATGGGTTTCGAAAAAGACGATCGTGTGAAACCCAGCTCGCGCTATTCGTCCACGAGACTCAGAGGGCCTTAGACACGGGTTCACAGGTAGATGCCGTGTTTCTTGACTTCCGCAAGGCGTTTGACACAGTTCCCCACAGTCGTTTAATGAACAAAGTAAGAGCATACGGACTATCAGATCAATTGTGTGATTGGATTGAGGAGTTCCTAGATAACAGAACGCAGCACGTCATTCTCAATGGAGAGAAGTCTTCCGAAGTAAGAGTGATTTCAGGTGTGCCGCAGGGGAGTGTCATAGGACCGTTGCTATTCACAATATACATAAATGACCTGGTGGATGACATCGGAAGTTCACTGAGGCTTTTTGCAGATGATGCTGTGGTGTATCGAAAGGTTGCAACAATGGAAAATTGTACTGAAATGCAGGAGGATCTGCAGCGAATTGACGCATGGTGCACGGAATGGCAATTGAATCTCAATGTAGCGAAGTGTAATGTGATGCGAATACATAGAAAGATAGGTCCCTTATCATTTAGCTACAAAATAGCAGGTCAGCAACTGGAAGCAGTTAATTCCATAAATTATCTGGGAGTACGCATTAGGAGTGATTTAAAATGGAATGATCATATGAAGTTGATCGTCGGTAAAGCAGATGCCAGACTGAGATTCATTGGAAGAATCCTAAGGAAATGCAATCCGACAACAAAGGAAGTAGGTTACAGTACGCTTGTTCGCCCAATGCTTGAATACTGCTCAGCAGTGTGGGATCCGCACCAGGTAGGGTTGATAGAAGAGATAGAGAAGATCCAACGGAGAGCAGCGCGCTTCGTTACAGGATCATTTAGTAATTGCGAAAGCGTTACGGAGATGATAGATAAGCTCCAGTGGAAGACTCTGCAGGAGAGACGCTCAGTAGCTCGGTACGGGCTTTTGTTAAAGTTTCAAGAACATACCTTCACCGAAGAGTCAAGCAGTATATTGCTCCCTCCTACGTATATCTCGCGAAGAGACCATGAGGATAAAATCAGAGAGATTAGAGCCCACACAGAAGCATACCGACAATCCTTCTTTCCACGTACAATACGAGACTGGAATAGAAGGGAGAACCGATAGAGGTACTCAGGGTACCCTCCGCCACACACCGTCAGGTGGCTTGCGGAGTACGGATGTAGATGTAGATGTAGATGTAGTGAAGGGAGGCGAAAATTTAATAGTCGTGGTGACTAGAATTAGAGAGTAGGAAAAGGAAGAGAAGGTGAATATGGACTGGGGCTAAGAAATGAAAGAGGAAGCTGCCTGGTAGAATTTTGCACAGAGCATAACTTAATCATAGCTAAAACTTGGTTCAAGAACCATGAAAGAAGGTTGTATACATGGAATCAGATAGATTGTATAATGGTAAGACAGAGATTTAGGAACCAGGATTTAAACTGTAAGACATTTCCAGGGGCAGATGTGGACTCTGACCACAATCTATTGGTTATGAACTGTAGATTAAAACTGAAGAAACTGCAAAAAGGTGGGAATTTAAGGAGATGGGACCTGGATAAACTGAAAGAACCAGAGGTTGTACAGAGTTTCAGGGAGAGCATAAGGGAACAATTGACAGGAATGGGGGAAAGAAGTACAGTAGTAGAAGAATGGGTGGCTTTGAGAGATGAAGTAGTGAAGGCAGCAGAGGATCAAGTAGGTAAAAAGACGAGGGCTAGTAGAAATCCTTGGGTAACAGAGGAAATATTGAATTTAATTGATGAAAGAAGAAAATATAAAAATGCAGTAAATCGAGCAGGCAAAAAGGAATGCAAACGTCTCAATACTGAGATCGACAGTAATTGCAAAATGGCTCAGCAGGGATGGGTAAGAGGACAAATGTAAGGATGTAGAGGCTTATCTCACTAGGGGGAAGATAGATACTGCCTACAGGAAAATTAAAGAGACCTTTGGAGAAAAAAGAACCACTTGTACGAATATCAAGAGCTCAGATGGAAACCCAGTTCTAAGCAAAGAAGGGAAAGCAGAAAGGTGGAAGGAGTATATAAAGGGTCTATAAAAGGGCAATATACTTGAGGACAATATTATGGATATGGAAGAGGATGTGGATGAAGATGAAATGGGAGATACGATATTGCGTGAAGAGTTTGACAGAGCACTGAAAGACCTAAGTCGAAATAAGGCCCCGGGAGTAGACAACATTCCATTAGAACTACTGACGGCCTTGGGAGAGCAAGTCCTGACAAAACTCTACCATCTGGTGAGCAAGATGTATGAGACAGGTGAAATACCCTCAGACTTCAAGAAGAATATAATAATTACAATCTCAAAGACAGCAGGTGTTGACAGATGTGAAAATTACCGAATTATCAGTTTAATATGTCACAGCTGCAAAATACTAACACGAATTCTTTACAAACGAATGGAAAATCTGGTAGAAGCTGACCTCGGGGAAGATCAGTTTGGATTCCATAGAAATATTAGAACATGTGAGGCAATACTGACCGTACGACTTATCTTAGAAGAAAGATTATGGAAAGGCAAACCTACATTTGTAGCATTTGTAGAGTTAGAGAAAGCTTTTGACAATGTTGACTGGATTACTCCCTTTCAAATTCTAAAGGTGGCAGGAGTAAAATACAGGGAGCGAAAGGCTATTTACAATTTGTACAGAAACCAGATGACAGTTATAAGAGTCGAGGGACATGAAAAGGAATCAGTGGTTGGGAAGGGAGTGAGACAGGGTTGTAGCCTCTCCCCGATGTTGTTCAATCTGTATATTGAGCAAGCAGTAAAGGAAACAAAAGAAAAATTTGGAGTTGGTATTAAAATCTGTGGAGAAGAAATAAAAACTTTGAGGTTCGCCGAATACATTGTAATTCTGTCAGAGACAGCAAAGGACTTGGAAGAGCAGTTGAATGGAATGGACAGTGTCTTGAAAGGAGGATACAAGACGAACATCAACAAAAGCAAAACGAGGATAATGGAATGTAGTTGAATTAAGTCAGGTGATGCTGAGGGAATTAGATTAGGAAATGAGACACTTAAAGTAGTAAAAGAGTTTTGCTATTTGGGGAGCAAAATAACTGATGATTGTCGAAGAAAAGAGGATATAAAATATAGACTGGCAATGGCAAGGAAAGTGTATCTGAAGAAGAGAAATATGTTAACATCAAGTATAGATTTAAGTGTCAGGAAGTCGTTTTTGAAAGTATTTGTATGGAGTGTAGCCGTGTATGGAAGTGAAACATGGACGATAAATAGTTTGGACAAGAAGAGAATAGAAGCTTTCGAAATGTGGTCCAACAGAAGTATGCTGAAGATTAGCTGGATAGATCACATAACTAATGAAGAGGTATTGAATAGAATTGGGGAGAAGAGGAGTTTGTGGCACAAATTGACAAAAAGAAGGGACTGGTTAGTAAGACATATTCTGAGGCATCAAGGGATCACAAATTTAGCATTCGAGGGCAGCGTGGAGGGTAAAAATCATAGAGGGAGACCAAGAGATGAATACACTAAGCTGATTCAGAAGGATGTAGGTTGCAGTAAGTACTGGGAGATGAAGAAGCTTGCATAGGATAGGAAGCTGCATCAAACCAATCTCAGGACTGAAGACCACAACAACAACAACTGGGAACATTTAGAGAACCAGCATTTGAAGCAGAGTGCAGAACGATCCTACTGCTGCCAACATATATGTTGCATAAGGATCACAAAGAGAAGATACAAGAAATTTGGGCTCCTTTGGAAGCATACGGACAGTTGCTCTTCCCTCACTCTATTAGCGAGTGGAACAGGAAAGGTAATGAGTAGTAATTGTACAGTGTACCCTCCGACACAGTATGGTGGCTTACAGAGTATATGTGTAGATGTAGAAAATAATGTATACCCAACATACTGAAAAGAAAATAGTAGAAATTAGTAATGAAATCCAGAGCTAGTTGAATACTTTTTTATATTTATGATAATAGAAGACAATGTCTGCATCAGCAGGAAAAGGAATAATGAGAAATGTAAAAACAGCCTTGACTGTTTTTAGCAAATTAGAAATTGTGTCATTTCACTTGTATATAATACCTGCACCTGGGTTTCGGCCTGGATCCCCCATTTACAGTTGATGCTGAGGTACTATTCCAGAACATGGAGAGCCTCGGTGATTCTGTTCGTTTGTAAGGGGGAATTTAAAGTAGATTGAGGTGGCAGTGAGAATTTGGATCAAGGCGTGAGGTATGCCATAGTAATCCCTGCAGTTGTGTGAAACACTGTGCCAAGGTGGCTAATGCACCTGTCTAGTAAGCAGGAGACACTGGTTCGATTCCTGGACGTGGTACAAATTTTCACTAGCCACTTCAGGCTATATAAAAATAAAATAAAATAAAATAAAAAAGATAAAATTTTCGGAACAAAGTTTCTGATGTGTCTGAAGTAGAAGGATTACCATCAGTCCCTGTATTACCTTTTTTGAACTATCACAGTGAGGCTTGGATTTTTAACACAAAAAGCATCAAAAGAAACTATGGTTGCTCAGTGAGGAGTGGTGAGATGGATGTAGAGAATTATTGGGAGAGAGAGTGTACAAAGAGTATGTGGATCAGTGAAAAGAAAGATGGAGGATAAGGCATAATTACGACTATGGTAACAAATTAAATGGAGGTGGAAGGGACATGCAACCAGGCCAATAACTTGCAGATTGACTAAGTAATTTCTGTAATGGATCCAAGAGACAAGAAAAGAAAGAGATGAAGACCTAATGGAAGGGGGTAATAGAGACTAGTTTAGAAAACATGAAACATGCTGGAATAACACAGATGTGTGCAGCTGAAGGAGATAATGTATGGAAGAATCTGGATGAAGTTGTTATCCAGATGGAAGTAAAAAAAAAGTTGTTGAAAATGATGACCGTTAAAAAATGTTGTTTTGTGCTGGAAGTCATCAGCAATGGACCTTAGTTTGGTACCTGTCTGTCAGGAGGGTTTAAATAAAGTAATGGATCAGTCTAGCAATGGGCCTGTCAGCTATTCTACTCATATGCCATTGGTAATGACTTTCAGATATTTACCATCATGTGACAGATAGGAAACAGTATCAATGGGGCCACTTGAATTTCAAACACAGCATTTATAAAACAGCATGTGCAGCTAGTCATATGAGCTGCATGCTCTTCTTCCTGAGGAACCACAGCATTAACAGAGAAACAGCAAGAAGGCAACTTATTTACTTGCCATCATGTCATCTCCAGTAAAAAGTATCAGTGTATAATAATAATAATAATAATAATAATAATAATGAGAGTGAAGGTGTCTTCAGATATTGTCAATGAAATATTTGCTTTCCAGTGCCCTACAAGAGTGCAACTGAAATGGGTTTTTTTTTAGTATTTGGTACTCTTCTCCTGCTACGCTTGATCATTATTTGGTCCACAACTATGCTTGCAATGACAATCTTTGCCTGATGTGTCATTGCCCATAGATTATTCAGCAAGTCTTACTGTTGATGAATAGACATCAATATAAATCTTTTTCTGCAGTATTTTCAATTTCACATTATGCCTTGCTGTGCCATAAACTGCGAATCCATAATGTGGGATCTGAAAAATGTCTTGCAGAATTTCATCTGCTTTTCAACTTTTCTCTCTTTATGGAATTTATGTTGTACTTATTATGGGCCCTTTCTTGTACATCTGTATGGGGCATTGGCCAAGTCAATTTCTCATCAAATAAATGGCACGCAAGTCTCAGTGAATCTTGATATCTGAGAGGGGTATCCTCATGTAGATAAATAAGATCATGAAAAACATGCAAGCACCCAAATTATCAGTCAAACATTTAAAACCCATGTTCTGAAAGGGACAGGGCTAAAAAAAGGAGGGAGTTGAGAGTGTAAGCTTAAATAAAATGACTGAGAGAAGCAATTACAAAAATCAGATGCCAATCCAAGTACCATTAGTGCAGATGCTCAACATTCTTCTGAATTCATGTACTATTACATGCTTTTTCAAGTTCAAAAGTGGTCTCTAGTTGTTACAGTTGTGTGAGGTCGTTTTTACTGTGGCTTACACTACAATAACATTATGAAATCTCCAGAGCTGAAGGAGCTATCTTAATTGTAAAATTCAGGGCAGAGCAACTGTTTTTTTACAACAGTTTTCCCTACACAGAGCATAACATTACACTATGTACTTGGACAGGTACATTCCTATACAGTCAATGAGTGTTAATATATGTATAGTAGGCTGAAGACGGATTATTCACAATCCACTTTCCATTTCTGTTCCCCTTACTCCACCTTTGTCTGTCTTTCTGCCTTATCATCCCTGGAGTGAAGCTGACACAGTGCTGACAACTGGCCTTTACCTTAGCTGGACACTGAACTACAGTTATCTAAGCATGCTGACCAAAGCTCCTTGTACTTCAGTTTTTGGTTAATAACATGGTGACCACAAAGAATGTGAAACAAAATATTTTCTGATTCTCTGTCATAAATCTATTACATCAGATGTTTCATTTCTGTTTTTTTTTCCAATATTAGTGCAAAAAATGACAGTTCTGCTGTTTAATTTCAGAACTATAGTGTGATCTGGACATTGAAGGACTGATCAGAAAATTGATTCCACTTTATTTCACTTATGTTTTAATCATACATTCCATTATTGAGCAAAACTATGCCACAAGATGCAGGAGAAATTGAGTACTATATTAGCCAAATCCTTATTTACATGTGATTCTTAAAACTGAGTGTCCCAAACAACAGAGGCAACTTTTAAACAAAATTGACATCATTTGCTCAGACGTATCACTAATGAGGACAAAATCACGAATTAACTGTGCCAGTATGCCTTAAGTTGAAACTAACATTAACAGGTGCTAATGTACCTACTTTTTTAACTGAAGTGACACATAGCTTGTCAGAACATATTTAGCTGTTCTGTTGTAGACATACATGCCATAAATTTAACCATGTATTTCTCTCAACATGGCATGGACCCTTGAGTGGGCACACTGATTTTAATAACATGACAGGGTGTGCAACGTACACATATAGAGGATAGCTGCCTTTGTGTTACAAAGATAAACATGTATTGATAGAATGTTAGTTTAATTTAACAACAATAAAATTAACTTATATACCATGCACTAAATCACTGTTCAGTTAAACAATAATAAAGTAAACTGTCATTTCATCACCCTGTTACCACATTCGCATTACTACAGAGTAATGAACCACCCATAGTATTATAACAGCACAGTTGCTTCAGATCCCCACCGAACACTTATTCAATTTCTAATTACCTTGTAAGCAACTTCTTCATTAAGGACTTATGCTGCTAGTTCAAAATCTCTTGCATGGATTGTAGCTTTTTTTCTCACCTGCCTCACTGTTTGTTTTATATTACTAATGCTCACCTGGGCATATAACAACACGGCTTTCACTGTGTTAGCTGAAGCAGGCTCACAACTGTAAAACAACAATGGAATGGCACAAAACAATGTTATTTGTTGTTGGCTACTTTATACATAGGTGTGCCCATTTCAAGATATAGTTATCCAACTTTCAGAAAGGTAAGCTGCAGCTACGGGTATTCTGTGGGTGCATTTTAACAACAGAGACACATGTTCAATGTGACAGATAATGGATTTTGGGAACAATGTTGCAAATGATTATCAATTTCCTGCAGGATACAGATAGTGAATGCACACTCACAATTTTAATTTAACATGTTGGTCACAGTTGTTATCTGTTACTGTTTGCAGAAGAAAAAAGGGAAAAAAAGAAGCAACACACGCAGGAGAGAATACAAAAATTTTTATTTATATGAAAGGAAGGGATTATTTTGGTTATGTGCTGTCCTGAGAGGTGCTTGCTTGATACACTGTTACATTCAAAAGGATGGATGAAGTACATAACCAGAGGTGAGTAAATAATCCTAAATCTTTTTAGCCCAACTACAATAGGATGGCCAAAGCAAGTGATTGGAACCTGCAGGCAAACTGAATTTAAGAGAACTCAAGAGACCAGAGCTACACATAGAGATCCATGCTGCTAACTGGTGTCCTACCTTTGACCTCCCACTCATTGGTACCTATATCTGGTCTTCATCTCTCCCCCCCCCTCACCTTGTCTTCACAGCAGGTGGGCTTCTAAACATGGTAACTGACTGACCTGTTCCTCCTTTCCAATCTTTCCCTTCACTGCTGTTGTTCCATAGCTAGGTATAGGTTTTTTCCTACTTTTAATTGTCTCTTCCAGCACTGTCTGAAGTTTCACCTCCAGAAGGTAACTAATGTCTAGATATTATGTCCCACTATAATTTAACCAGTCATGTAATATCTCAACAATGACGAAGAGTGCACAAAGCCATCTTCTAAATACAAGTTTTTCTTCAAGCTTGTGTATGTCTTTGATACTATTAATGATGATGTAAATAAAATAGAAAGAAACTTCCACATGGGAAAAATATATTAAGAACAAAGATTCCAAGACTTACCAAGCGGGAAAGTGCCAACAGACAGGCACAATGAACAAAACACACAAAAACACACACACACACACACACATACAGAATTACTAGCTTTCGCAACCGATGGTTGCTTCTTCAGGAAGGAGAGGGAAAGACGAAAGGATGTGGGTTTTAAGGGAGAGGGTAAGGAGTCATTCCAATCCCGGGAGCGGAAAGACTTCCCTTAGGGGGAAAAAAGGACAGGTGTACACTCGCACACACACACATATCCATGTGCGGATGGATATGTGTGTGTGTGTGCGCGAGTGTACACCTGTCCTTTTTTCCCCCTAAGGGAAGTCTTTCCGCTCCCGGGATTGGAATGACTCCTTACCCTCTCCCTTAAAACCCACATCCTTTCGTCTTTCCCTCTCCTTCCCTCTTTCCTGAAGAAGCAACCATTGGTTGCGAAAGCTAGTAATTCTGTGTGTGTTTGTGTGTTTTGTTCATTGTGCCTGTCTGCCGGTGCTTTCCCGCTTGGTAAGTCTTGGCATCTTTGTTTTTAATATATCTTTGATACTACAGTTTGAAATGCAACACTGTATCTGACCAGGTTACTGGGAACTGTTTTTTCACAACGTGGCCAGTTCGGATGCAGTTGAGGGAGCTCCATAATTTTCTTGCTCAGTTTGCACACTACCCAAGTGAGGAATTGTCAGTGATGACTGATGAGACTGCAAACCAAACACTGGAGCACATTTGGAACAACTGCCCAAAAAGAAAATTTGTGGTCATCTGGAAAGACTTTGTAGACACAGCACCTTCAGCAATTAGCCAGCTAGAACCTTTGGATATCTAACTATGATGGAAATAAAATAGAAAGAAACTTCCACATGGGAAAAATATATTAAAACAAAGATTCCAAGACTTACATTTGTGATGTGTGTGTGTGTGTGTGTGTGTGTGTGTGTGTGTGTGTGTGTGTGTGTGTACGCCTGTCCTTTATTCCCCCTAGGGTAAGTCTTTCCACTCCCGGGATTGGAATGACTCCTTACTCTCTCCCTTAAAACCCACATCCTTTCATCTTTCCCTCTCCTTCCCTCCTTCCTGAAGAAGCAACCATGGGTTGCGAAAGCTAGAAATTTTGTGTGTGTGTTTGTGTGTTATTTTATTGTGCCTGTCTACTGGCGCTTTCCCGCTTGGTAAGTCTTGGAATCTTTGTTTTAATATAACTATGATCGAAAATAGATATCTCAACTTCTTTTAACAACTGGTGGTAATCCAGCTTTCATTATTACCCACATATATAAATACGTAGATGTACCAGCTTGTACTGATTCATATCATTTTATTTGATCTTGTATCAACTTGATTGCATGTACCTGTGAAATATAATTATGTAAGCCATATGCTAAATATATAAGATGTGCCTCTTTATGTTCAATGGGACATTTCATATTAAACAGTAGCATTGTCCAAGTGCTGCCTACAGTGAATTGCCATGCACTTCAATAAACCACAACATACTTCTAAACTGATGGTGATTTACTTAACAACAGTTGTACCAAATAATTCTGAAGAAAGGTACGCCCTGTGGCAACAGATTTGGGGACTTTTACTGGACACGATGATGCAATGTGATTCAATGAAATTATAAAATGGGATAGTGCCTTCTGCATGAACAATTTAATGCCACAAGACAGACAGAAATTCATATTGGTTAAAACACGACGATAAGCATAATCCTATTGAAGATGACTTGCCCTTACCTTCCCTGACACATAAATACATGCTCTTCAAACCACGGTGAAGAGAATGAAAGAATGACATCTACAATTTTATACAGAATCCGAATCATATGGTATTATGTATTGCACATACATATTTTATCTGAAGTTACATTAAATATGAGAAAATGTTATATAGATTTCAAATAGGGCCAATACTCCATCTCTCTACATCGCAGCATTGTCTCAAACTCTTTCACTGCCCCAAAGTGATAAAATCAGCAGGTTTTACTTCAGCCATGTCCATTGTTAACCATTTTCTTGTAGTTTTTAATTTGATTTAATCAAAAGGAAATAAACTTCAAAAAACTTTAATAATGCAGTACAATTCCTTGCCTGTACTTACCTTTTAGGAGGCAAAATTCTAGAATCATTTAACACACACATTAAAAGAAAAAGCAGACGGGTCCCTCTCCTACCTGTCTTTCCTCCACACTGAAGAAACTAACAAGTGGAAACATGCTCTGAAATTTTTTGCATATGGAGAATATAATTAAACAAAAGCAATGTCAAAATTGTAGCTGCTAAGATGCATGGTAACTTTTTTCTTTTTTTAAATTGTTGAAAATTGCCAATATTATTGTCAGCTTGTAGCTCAAAAAATGCAAACCCCTAGTGGAGCTTGAGCAGACTGTAGTGTGCAGCTTTCGCTGATGGTACCTCTGTGAGCGGATAACCTGACAAAACCAGATCATAAGTTGTGAAGTGAACTTTGTTTCAGTTCACACTTTCTGTGACGATCTTTGACAATTATGAAACTTCCTGGCAGACTAAAACTGCGTGCCAGACTGAGACTCGAACTTGGGACCTTTACCTTTCGCGGGCAAGTGCTTTACCAACTGAGCTACCCAAGCACAACTCATGATCTGTTCTCAGAGCTTCACTTCTGAAAGTATCTCATGTCTCCTACCTTCCAAAATCCACAGAAGCTCTCCTGTGAAACTTGCAGAACTAGCATTCCTGAAGGAAAGGCTATTGTGAGGTCCCAAGTTCAAGTCTTGGTCTGGCACACAGTTTTAGCTTGCCAGGAAGTTTCATATCAGTGCACACTCCGCTGCAGAGTGCAAATTTCATTCTGGAAATTGACAATTGTGATTCTTTCCAATTTCCAACTCATTTAATATTAAGAAACAACAAAACTTACAAATTACTGTTGCAATATGATGGGTAAGTGCAGATAAAAGAGAAATTTCAATGTTTATTTTTTTATTTATGTCTGCTAATAGAATCTGTTTCCTATTTCTCCAATTTCTCAGACAAGTATTCAAATAATGTTGACAATTTAATAAAAACTGTGAAAACAGTAGAAAAAAAATTGATGATTCTGGGAATTGTAGTTCAATTGATAATAGTTGTAAAAATTAACAGTCCTGAACAATGACACTCTCCTAGTACAATGAAACCATTAACTGTAATACCTTTAGTGAGAAAAGTCTGACTCTGGCTAAATGAAGAAGGGAAAAGATGCTTCATGTTAAGCAGTGTGCAATGCTGGTTCCATTTTATAAAAATTTGAATGTGAATTATACAAATGGAAGGAAGGAATACTCAGAAATGTATGGGAGAAAACTAATTGAAAGGTTCAGAACTGCAAGGGAGAGAGAATGTATAGATACTGATCAAGACCTACAAAGTTGGACACTTGAAATTGCTACTGAAACTGACAATTTATGATTTACATCATTCTTTCAGCTGGTTATGCAGATTCAAGAAATAACGCTGTATAAGGAGGAGGAGGAGGAGGAGGAGATTAGCAGTTAACATCCCGTCGACAATGAGGTCATTAGAGACGGAGCGCAAGATCGGTGGGGGAAGGATGGGGAAGGAATTCGGCCGTGCCCTTTCAAAGGAACCATCCCGGCATTTGCCTGAAGCGATTTAGGGAAATCACGGAAAACCTAAATCAGGATGGCCGGAGACGGGATTGAACCATCGTCCTCCCGAATGCGAGTCCAGTGTGCTAACCACTGCGACACCTCGCTTGGTAAACGCTGTATAAGGAGTCACAAAATTACTAAGCTCACTTAAAGGAAATGTGTAGATGTAATGCCATTAACTGGTAACACTACACAGAAATACACAGCTGATGAGAAGGCAAAGCTTGCTGTTACCCATATGACTGCTGTGTTTTATGGTGATCATTAAAGTTCGGTGAAAAAACTGTACAAACTTCATTTTTATAGTTTCATGGCGAAAAAATGGATTACTATTCCTATGTCACATCTGCCTTCAGAAACCTCAAGGCAAATTAGATCAGAAGTTTATAATTTTGATTATTTATTCACAGAAGTCTTTTAGTTAACATATCAACAATTTGAAAAAATGAAAGAATAATTTTCGATACTTTGTCAAAACTGCTTACCAGTTGCAGAAAATAATTCATTAATTTTGTTGAACTCTTGGCCCTAGCCTTCTGTCTTTCAGCATAACAACAAAGACTGTTCATATAATGCAGTATGCCTCCAGAGCAACTAATGTGATTCAACCTATAGTGAATTTAATGTGGAAAGCATTCTTCCGGAAATCAACACACAATTTCTTATATATCCTTGGTATTTCAGATTTATCAGAGGAATAGTATTCTTAAGCTTTAGTCATTTCTTTATTATCAATTTGCATCTTCAAGTACAGCAAACAAACTGGTTGGTACACAGCACAATATGCAAAGAAAGACCAGGACCATTCCTAACTCCATCCTTATTTTGTCTCAAAATAGTAATTACTGTGAATTAACTTTTTGCTAATTGTGACTGATGTAGGACAAATGTGTTTCCTTCACACAAAAGCCACATCATTTTTTTGTGGCGAGGAATAAGCAACTGTGCAACAATAGTTGATACAAAATGGTGTTTACTTACCAATCTTTTTCAGTACATCCACTTCCCGACTGAAGTGATATCAGTATCTGCTGTGATTTTTGTCTCTCTCTTGATCACCTTCGTAAGAATTACAGCAGTCACAGTGATGTCAAGTTATCAAAAAAATTAATGATATGCTTTGAGAGTTTGAAATTCCCAGTAGGTCTCTCCTCTATGCACTTGTTAGAGCTGCTCATACTATTTGCCAATCCACAGACTTTGCACAAAGGACTGCATTAAACACTTAAATGTGGCCCTGTATGCAACAGAAATGAGTAACTTCAACAAATTTTAAAACATACCTGCACTTCATCTTAGCTGCTAAAATCTTAACATTGTGTTTCTTTCGGTGTGTTATTAGAGCAAAAAAATTTCTGGGGAGGTTTCAAGACGTTGGATTGCACCATTTCATGTGTTTTCTCAATGATAAATACTAGTCTTTTCTTTTTAACGTGCATCAGCAGCAATGGAGTGTTATATTCTGAAGGTAAGTATTGAACAACCAGGGTGTGTCACAGTTTTAAAACATTCATTTAATTACTTTGAAAACTTTCAATTTTCAATAGCTACCTACATTTGATCTACTAATGTATAGTCAGTCATACGAATATTGAGGAAAAAAGCAGTGATTCCCAATAAACTTTAAAACAGCTATCTCAAGTAACTGCCACAAAAATACCCAAGAGCATGTGTAAAACAATTCTGCCTTGGTGTTATACTGGCAGTGAAAGCTAAATCACCGTGCTGTTTATATGGAACTACCTCTTCAGTGAACAGACTTGTCAAGTTAGTGCACTTTTCCACCTAGATTGTGTGTTGATGAAATCATGGGCTTCCATCCAAGTAGCTCCATTGAAATAATCTTCTCCTCTTCACAAAGACTTTGTCAGAAGATTGTGCGTGACTCACTGAAACCACATGGAATTTCAACGTGGCCACCCAGATAGAAGCCTCAAGATGATTTTATCAAAAGTATACTCTGGGGAACTCTACATTCACAGGTTGATATTGTTTTGTTTCACATGATATTTCCTATTGACAAAATCTACATGTGTGAAGTAATAAGAGCAGGGAAGAAAAACGTTACAGCCATGTTGTTGTTGTTGTTGCTGCTTTCAGTCCTGAGACTGGTTTGATGCAGCTCTCCATGCTACTATATCCTGTGCAAGCCTCTTCATCTCCCAGTACCTACTGCAGCCTACATCCTTCTGAACCTGCTTAGTGTATTCATCTCTTGGTCTCCCTCTATGATTTTTACCCTCCACGCTGCCCTCCAATACTAAATTGGTGATCCCTTGATGCCTCAGAACATGTCCTACCAACCGATCTCTTCTCCTAGTCAAGTTGTGCCACAAACTCCTTTTCTCCCCAGTTTTATTCAATACCTCCTCATTAGTTATGTTATCTACCCATCTAACCTTCAGGATTCTTCTGTAGTACCACATTTCGAAAGCTTGTATTCTCTTCTTGTCTAAACTATTTATCGTCCATCTTTCACTTCCACACATGGCTACACTCAATACAAATACTTTCAGAAACGACTTCCTGACACTTAAATCTATACTCGATGTTAACAAATTTCTCTTCTTCAGAAACACTTTCCTTGCCATTGCCAGTCTACATTTTATATCCTCTCTACTTCGATCATCCTCAGTTATTTTGCTCCCCAAATAGCAAAACTCCTTTACTACTTAAGTGTCTCATTTCCAAATCGAATTCCCGTAGCATCACATGACTTAATTCAACTACATTCCATTATCCTCATTTTACTTTTGTTGATCTTATACCCACCTTTCAAGACACTGTCCGTTCCGTTCAACTGCTCTTCCAAGTACTTTGCTGTCTCTGACAAAATTACAATGTCATCAGCTAACCTCAAAGTTGTTATTTCTTCTCCATGGATTTTAATACCTACTTCGAACTTTTCTTTCGTTTCCTTTACTGCTTGCTCAATATACAGATTGAATAACAGCGGGGAGAGGCTATAACCCTGTCTCACTCCCTTCCCAACCACTGCTTCCCTTTCATGCCCCTCAACTCTTTATAACTGCCATCTGGTTTCTGTACAGATTGTAAATAGCCTTTAGCTCCCTGTATTTTACCCCTGCCACCTACAGAATTTGAAAAAGAGTATTCTAGTCAACCTTGTCAAAAGCTTTCTCTAAGTCTACAAATGCTAAGAACCTTGGGTTTGTCTTTGCTTAATCTTTCTTCTAAGATAAGTCGTACGGTCAGTATTGCCTCACTTGTTCCAACATTTCTACGGAATCCAAACTGATCTTCCTCGAGGTCGGCTTCTACCAGATTTTCCATTCGTCTGTACAGAATTCGTGTTAGTATTATGCAGCCGTGACTTATTAAACTGATAGTTCGGTATTTTCACACCTATCAACACTTGCTTTCTTTGGGATTGGAATTATTATATTCTTCTTGAAGTCTGAGGGTATTTCACCTGTCTCATACATCTTGCTCACCAGATGGTAGAGTTTTGTCCGGACTGGCTCTCCCAAGGCCGTCAGTAGTTCTAATGGAATGTTGTCTACTCCCGGGGCCTTGTTTCGACTTAGGTCTTTCAGTGCTCTGTCAAACTCTTCACGCAATATCATATCTCCCATTTCATCTTCATCTACATCCTCTTCCATTTCCATAATATTGTCCTCAAGTACATCGCCCTTGTATAGACCCTTTATATACTCCTTCCACCTTTCTGCTTTCCCTTCTTTGCTTAGAACTGGGTTTGCATCTGAGCTCTTGATGCTCATGCAAGTGGTTCTCTTTTCTCCAAAGGTCTCTTTAATTTTCCTGTAGGCACTACCTATCTTACCCCTCATGAGATAAGCCTCTACATCCTTACATTTGTCCTCTAGCCATCCCTGCTTAGCCATTTTGCACTACCTGTCGATATCATTTTTGAGACGTTTGTATTCCTTTTTGCCTGCTTCATTTACTGTGTTTTTATATTTTCTCATTTCATCAATTAAATTCAGTATCTCTTCTGTTACCCAAGGATTTCTATTAGCCCTCGTCTTTTTACCTACTTGATCCTCTGCTGCTTTCACTACTTCATCCCTCAGAGCTACCCATTCTTCTTCTGCTGTATTTCTTCCCCTATTCCTGACAATTGTTCCCTTATGCTCTCTCTAAAACTCTGTACAACCACTGGTTCTTTCAGTTTATCCAGGTCCCATCTCCTTAAATTCCCACCTTTTTGCAGTTTTAATCTTAGTTCATAACCAATAGATTGTGGTCAGAGTCCACAACTGCCCCTGGTAATGTCTATACATTTTAGTATCTCCAGGGTTCTTCCATGTATACAACCTTCTTTTATGATTCTTAAACCAAGTATTAGCTATGATTAAGTTGTGCTCTGAGCAAAATTCTACCAGGTGGCTTCCTCTTTCATTTCTTACTCCCACTCCATATTCACCTACTACATTTCCTTCTCTCCCTTTTCCTACTGCCGATTTCCAGTACCCCATGACTTAAATGTCTCCCTTCACTACCTGAATAACTTCTTTTATCTCATCATACATTTCATCAATTTCTTCATCATCTACAGAGCTAGTTGCCATTTAAACGTGTACTACTGTGGTAGGTGTGGACTTCGTGTCTATCTTGGCCACAATAATGCATTCACTATGCTGTTTGTAGCAGCTTACCCAGACTCCTATTTTTTTATTCATTGTTAAACCTACTCCATTACCCCTATTTGATTTTGTGTTTATAGCCCTGTAGTCACCTGACCAGAAGTCTTGTTCCTCCTGACACTGAACTTCACTAATTCCCACTATATCTAACTAACATATCCATTTCCCTTTTTAAATTTTCTAACCTACCTGCCCGATTAAGGGATCTGACATTCCACACTCCAATCTGAAGAATGCCAGTTTCCTTTCTCCTGATAACGATGTCCTCTTGAGTAGTCCCCACACGGAGATGCGAATGGGGGACTACTTTACCTCCGGAATATTTTACACAAGAGGAGTGATCATCATTTAACCATACAGTAAAGCTACATGCCCTCAGGAAAAATTACGGCTGTAGTTTCCCCCTTGGTTTCAGCCGTTCGCAGTACCAAAACAGCAAGGCCGTTTTGGTTAGTGTTACAGTGCCAGATCGGTCAATCGTCCAGATTGTTGCCCCTGCAACTACTGAAAAGGCTGCTGCCCCTCCTCAGCCATACTGCACCATTATTGTCCGATTGTCAACTTTTTATTTAGTAGTAATTAACTGACAACAAACAAACAGTGGATGCATTACTATGGCACCTGTGCTCCTTTGCTTAAAATGGACAGGCCCATAAATAATTCAACCACAACATTACTTCAATTGAAAGTTCACCAGTAAAGACAAATCTCAAACTGGTGTACTGATTTTCCAGCTGTTAGGTGTGTATCAACAAATTTTGAACAAATTAATTTATTAACACAACTACTGAAGAAAGTTTTTTGGAACACAACAAATGAGCTATAAAAATGGCTCGCTTCCTTGGAGGGAAGCACATATTTATTGATACATTCACTCATGCTTTAAGGACATTAGAACAAATTTTATGCAATAGGTGCATAGGGATACTTTTTGTGCCAATAAAAACTGCACCATTTGTTTCACTGTGTACAGCAGCATGCTGCGTGTGCACTCTTTAACAGAACAGTCTCTATTCTTTGTGATCTGCCTGGGCCACCCAAACCATGCCAGCTGAAGAGTGCATTCAGAGTTAGGGTATCACAGAATAGACACATGAATGTTGTTTAAGTCCCTAACCAGAATTGTCAAGTTTTTCATAATGAGTACAGTCCAGTAAATATATATGTAACCAGTCCTATCTGCTATTCAAGGAGATTACACTAAGGATTTGTCTCCAATTTGTTATGTCGGGAAAGCCAATAGAAATATGAAACGCAAGATCATGTGGTCAATGCGCAGTGACAAATTTTCATCCAAAGTGCTTGTTGGCTTCATTAGTTTGTTCACAAGAGGAGGCTGACAGTTTTGCCACCTTTCAGATTGTCGACAATGACAAAATTCAGGTGCACGACCTGAAATCTCAGACAATTTCACAGAAACTATTGGGTAAAAAATTCCATTTTTACTTGATTTGTAGCTTTTTCGTCAGGTTCATTATGATGTGTGTATTATTTCGTTAATGGTCATATTATTGTATTTACATCTAAGACACTGCGCAGAATTCAAAATGGTTTGCAGTAATAAATGGGGTTGCCATGATTTTGCATTTGATGCATATTACATAATACATTGATGTGCATTAAATTTAGTTAACATACTGAATTTTTCTTTAGACTTAGGTTGAGGTCTATCAGTTGTCAATTTCGAGAAAATTGATCTGACGTAGCACCATTTGTGATTGCGCTGCACCAGTGATAATGTCAGAAATATCCACAACATTCCACACATTTCATGAACAGTTTGAGGTACAAAAATGAGATGATAGCACACAAAGAGGAAGGTATTTTGCCGTGGTTATTATGCAAAACATTATCTACCATGTTATTCCACTATATACAGACTTTTTCAGTGAAAGACTAATTTTTAAGAGCTGTCGATAGCTGGTGAAAAGAGAAATGCTATGCATTTTGGAACATAAATACAGACATTACACATTTACTTTGTACGGAGAATGTACTTTTTCATAAGACACTGACCTTAAATTCCCTCAGTTAATAAAACAGTTTCAGAATTCTCTTACAATTGCTTCTGCTCAATATGAAAGTGAGGTGACACTGCGTATAGGCAAAACAAGCAAATTTTAACATGGTGACAAGAAAAATGTTACTCACAGATCTTTTTGAATGGCGTCCATGCAAGTGAGGACCCACTTAATTTTGAAAATATGAATACGCTTCAGTTTAGAACAGCACTTCGCCTCCAGCACTTTGCATTTCCCCTACTGCACCTGCCCACAGCCTCCACCACTACTGCCCCCCTCATGTATGCCTACTGTCTGTGTATCTACCAGCCACAGAATTCTGCAAGGACTACCTTTTCAGTCTACAACTCCCCAGTGTAGCAGCTTTTCCATATGTAAGATTCTGCAAGGCAGCATCACCTACTTCTAGTTCATTTGTGTCATTCTCCATTCAAAATATCCCTATCATCACTTAATTATGCTTAACATCCTCCATTCATTTCAATCCCACATGATGGTCAAGTAATGAGTGTGCTTCAACACAGTCTGACAAGCGCAAAAAGAAAAATGAAGACACCATCAGCAGCTTTGGCATGAAAAACTTAAATAGATTACTAAATACAAATGTATTAACATTCTTTGAGCCCCTCTGTAATTTTAGGGACACTAGTGAAAGTGAAGCAAATACACAACAGAAATATGAACTTTTAAATGGCATACTAGTAATGTGCTGCAGGCATTCCAAACACCAGAAGTTGAAAAGTAGGAAGAAATTACTAGTCAACACGTCTCTTCAATTACTACTCCCATCTTATCTACACAACTTATCAAAAATTTTCTTACCAACCTTCATTTCAATCAAGGAAATATTTTACCCATAAGCTTAATAAACAGTTAAACACCATCAAATTTAACTGAATTTCTAATGACAGAGGTTGCATTGCAACCCCTTCTTTGAATGCTCATTAAATGAGGCACAGAGCACAAGCGGACTAACCCACACTTTTTGTGCACAAGAGGTATTGACAAGATGTGATAACAGTATATTATTATACAATGCCTGTTCTGTTTGTTTATCTGAAGGCTTGTCTCATTTAGCAACGTACCCATTGCTGTTGCACTTTACCGCAGATACTGTTGAGACCAGAAGTGGACTATGCGTCCATTTGTGCTCTGCAATCTCCGTCTACTGTCCCTGCACATGACGCCAGCAAACTAAGCATTCGATGTGTGCACAACAATGTTCTACAGCCCACTGAGTCATGTCTGCTGGAAGAATTGATAGGGTAATCAAAAATAAAGGACAAAAGCAACCCCTCCTTGTGATGGTAGAGGTACAGGTGAACCCATTAATAAAACACCTCCCCACAAAGCTGAAGATGTAAAAAGTTTCATAGAAAAATTTCCAGCCTATGAAAGCCATTATGCGTTTCATAAAAACAGTAGAAAATATTTAGGAGCAGATTTAAATTTATCAATCATGTATTCACTGTACAGTGCAGAGGAGCAAATGCCTGTTTCTCATTTAATTTTCCACAAAATTTTTTACAAAAACTGCAATTTGTCATTTCATCCACCAATGTCCGACTTGTCAAACGTGTGACACCTTGGAGGTAAATATAACTGCCGATAAGGAGAGATCGGAGTTAATTGCAGAACGTGAATTCCATCAGCAAAAAGCTGAGTATGCACAGGCGTGTTTACAGTGATACTTTGCTTAGCAAAACAGATGGTAACATTTGATTTGATGAAAACTTTGCCTACATCGATCATCTCAACTGGAGTTTGCTACTACATGTCAGTTGCGGACATATTGCTTTGGCATCCACAATATACACAATGATGATGCATAAATTTTTAGTTAGTGGACACTAGTACCTGCCCTGTGATAAGGATTTTGGCTTGGTTTACAAACGAAAAAAGTATTTTCCTAATTTTACCTTCCTGAACACTGGAATGATGTAGTGAATGGGGGGGGGGAAGCTGTTAAACATGGTAAATATGACTGCGGAATGTTTTTCAACAAAACAACTCAAAAGAAACATCACGAATCAAAAAATGTCTTCTGGCAGTTTTAAATTACAATGGCTGAACATACAGTGACTGCAGTTTGAAGCAGCCAGCATATTCAAAATATGGTATAAATGCTCAAACCAAAGCCGAGAGTCGTTTCAGGAAATTGATGTGGCCAAACGAACATCCACATACAACAGCAATCTCCAATTGCCTTATCTTAATGGACATTTAATTAGTGGCAAAAAAAAAGAAGGATCCTGCTTAGTTTTCTTCTCTATGTACCCACTCTTCATGATTTCCACAAAAATTAAAAAGTGTTCAAATGCTGTAGAAACATTGCCTGTGAATGTTTATGAAGTGCAACATAGTTATTAAAATTATAGAAAGCAATGTAAAATATTACATGTAATTTGTAACATGTATACTACTGTCACATGCAATCTATGATGGACTGTGCAATGAACAGCATGAACAACAAGCATATAAATGGAAATACGGAAGCATCCAATCCCGCCCGTCTGCTTTGCCCCATGACGTCACAAAAATGGCGGAAATGACCATAAACCACGATTCCAATATGGTGCATATAAAGTCAGTATGTACACATTATGAGGACGAAAATACATCGAAAAAAACAAAAAACACACACACACACACACACACACACACTTTCCACAAAAAGTCTAATGACACTAACGGGACAAGGGCGGGAAATGGGGTGTTTTTGGGCGGGCCAAACTAAATTTTATTATATTTAGACACCCACCCCCATACAAAACCACACAAAACGAAAAATCAACATCGCAAACTCCCCAAATACCACTAAACACAATATCATCTGGAATCTGACACTTCCCTTTGCCTATATAGCTCAACAGCAGCTCCCGATTCCATAAATTAGGATCAAACACTTCCCTTGGCCTATACATATCCCGATACCAATATCAACATACACAGCCGCACATTGGGATCTAACACTGCCCTTGACCTGCGCACTGTTAATTTTATCCGTTATATCCATACCTGAACGAAAACAGCAACCGATTAATTTTACTAAAATTACCACACAATGTACAGCGAACAACACTAAATTAACCTTCACACAAAATCGTTAACTCACTGAAACGAATTTCTCTACAAACACAGCCGACACTAACAATTCTGGATAATGAGAAAAAGCAAACTGAGCACATTACACCACACAAACGAAAATCCTGAACATACCACCAGAGAGCACAATAAACCACGACATCTACAAACACGCCACACTCACAAACCAAACTGCGCACCGTCACAACGTCACACACGACAACACCCATAAGTCACGGGTCAAAGCCGGCGCGTGGGAACGGACGCTTCTGTCGACCCATATAAATGTACCTGTCATTGAGAATGTTCAACTACTGAGTGAAAATGGACTAAGCCAGAACAAAACTGGTAATATTCTACTGTATAATTAATGTCTGTAATGTATCTATGTCAGAATATTGTTCAATAAAAACCAATTACATCGTACGCATGTTAAAAGGCTGCAATGTATCATGGAAAAACCATTCCCTGTGAGCCCTTATTATTAGGCCTGTTTCCTCCACATTGACTTCCCCAGGGTTAGTCCACTTCTGCTCTGAGTGCCTCGCATATGTTACAGACCTTAGGCTATGCCACAGAGCTGTTACCAAAACCTTTATTCAGAATTTGTATTCATGGCCTTAAACTCTCAAGCAAACTGTCACAACTGAAAATGGACGTCAGGTTACAAAATAGCCAAGTGTTTTTAACAGCCAACATTATCACACTCCAGCCTCTCATTACAGCGATGTTTGTATTTACTAGCTATGGTCCAGTCTGTGCTGAATGGACAAACTTGTGTGTATTAAAACACCTGTATTAATGAACAGAAGAGTATAGTTTTACATCCCATCAACAGCAAGCTCAGAGAGCAAAAGCTCACATTGAGGAAGGAAATTGCTCACGTTTTTTCCAAAAAAACTATCCTAACTTTTTCTTATGTGACTAGTGGAAAACAAATCTGGATGGATGTATGGAGCTTCAAACCACGCAAGTCCAGTGCCTTACCACTGCACCACCTAATTCAGTAAACATTTTAAGATAAGCTACCACTCCAACAGTAAATCAAGCAAGGAAAGTTCTCGCAGCATGTATGCTTTACAAGTAAAGGAGACCACTCACCAAATGGCAGAAATGCTGTGTCACTGACAGGCCTTTTGACAACTTGACAATTATTACTATGTGAAATAATTCTACCTCCACTGTATTGTCCTTTATTCAAAATATTCCTGCACATAATATAGGAAAATACAGCAGAAGTGGAACTGTTTACTTGTTTCGTGTATCAAGAATACACCTGTGGAATCACACAATGAACTGAATAAAAATGATGTATTAAAATTATTCACACAAAATTATACAGAACATTTTTATTGGTCAAGAACAATTTCACAACTTCTTAATCTCTCATCATCTTTTCTTTCTGCCTAGCCAATTTCTTCTTTGACACTTTCTTCTTTGTGGGCTCTTCCTCAGTTGCTTTCGCAACAACTTCCTCCTTTTCAGTGAGAACCACCTCAATGTGGCAGGGAGAGCTCATGTATGCTGCAAAGTAAAGAAAATTATTTTAGATGTGCAGAATATGAAGAAAATATTACTTTCTAGTAAATTACTACATTATGTAAAAATGATATTACACTAGACATGCAACAGTCACAAGTGACCAGTCCAAGGATGCTTTCAAAATGAATTATTTTTCTTTCTAGAAGCTTAACACAAATTTATGCTTTCCAGTGGGTGAGAAAGTAACACCCAGTACAGCAGTCAACATTAATCCAACCTTGGCAAGAGAAGGTATTTCTACTGAGGAGTGACAGTTAAAACTATGGTCTTGAAAACAGCCAAAATTCAAACTTTTGTATTTTTTTATTTTGCAGTTTTCGTCTTCAAATGACGATCAGAATATGCAGCTGAAAATGTTCAACGAATGACATCTAAACCTTCTCTGCAAACAGAAAGACTGCTTTGTGTTTTCCTGGAAAATCTGGTTAAATGTAGTACGGGCCATGTGTAAGCACTACAAAGTGAGCAATACACAAGGAAATACCGTAATAACTCCACAATCTTTGTTGCAGTGTCTGAAAATATCAAATATTTAAAAAATTATACTTTGCTAGTGCCACTCAATTTCCAAATATGTCACAACAGATGACTAGCTACTTGCAAATCTGAGCACATGATCACACTACGAGTCATGTACAATAAAACTATGTTGAGAGTTGAATAATGGATTCTTCGAATGAACCATATGTTTCCACATCACATTCCATGGCGAACAATGCTGGCAAAGAGACACCTAGTTAATGCAACCCATCATTTTAATTGCTAAAAACTGAACTCTGCCCGAACAGGCCAGGAAGGCCCAACAGTACCAACTGGACTCCGTGTCATTGAAAATCCACATGCATCACTGGATGCAGATATAGGGGGGGGGGGGGGGGGGGGGTCGGCATGTAGTCAGCAGTATGTCAGGTTATGAAAGCAGGGCTGCTCCATCAAGTAGCTCCTCAGTTTGCCCCACAAGGGCCAAGCGCACCCAAGAATAACTGCCTCTTACATCACTAATTACTAATAATCAAAACCACTTATTGAAAATAATATACAGCTGTAGAACTACACTATAAGTAGCTGCAGTAACATCAAAATCCAGTTTACAAACACACAACTGTGTCGGAACAAAAGGTTTCAAAACAATTTCAAAGATACTCTAAGGGTCTAAAGAATCTAACTGTCCCCATCAGAATAAACCTCAAAACAGAGCTGCTAGACAACAGACCACACTGTATGTAAACAACCTGTGCAAAATGAGTTGCAGAATTATCCTGATTTCAGAAAGCAGTTTTTAAACATTGATATTTCAAAAACGAATAACCTTAAGGAATAAAAAACTTACGATTTATTCTTCCGTGGGCACGGTAGGTTCTTCTCCTCAGGCATGGCGCACGGTTGACTTGAATATGTTCTATGACCAGGCGATCAACATCCAAGCCCTTGTAATCTGCATTTGACTCTGCATTTTTCAATAACTGAAGCAAGAACTCTGCAGATTTCTTAGGCCAGCGGCCCTGAGTTGTACCCCACTGCTTTGCCTGAGAATTTAAAAACCCATTAGTTCATTACACACAGCAAATCAAAACATGGCAAGGACAAAGATTTCAACATAAAAATTTTTGTATAATATAATTTACGTCTCAACCTTTCACAAGATCATCCTTATTGTCACTTCAACCGAAACAGATCTGCTGAATTATTTTACTTGGATAAAGTGGAATATGGAACATTCGGTACTACTTGTTGGCTTTTTATCAGTGAAATAGGAAACAAGTGACAAAAGTTGAAAACAAAATGGCTACTACAGAGTCATATCAGTAGTGATTTATTTCAAGGAGGCTAAGCTATCAGTCTGTCACCACAATCATGTTTCTTGCATTCACATACATTGCCTACACCAATTGACATTACATCACTGGTCAAGACCAACCAATAGAACAGAATATTCTTTGCCCTTTTCATGGAAGCAGACTAAGTATCACAAAAAGCCATTCTGGGACTGCTAGACTGTTGATATTTACACCTTTTAAACTTACTCGTGGCTTACTCTAGACTGATCAATGGAAACAACATTTCTGGCTTGCTAGGGCTAAATATCACTAGTGTTTGGTCATAATATAACCTACTCCATCTAGCATAGTACGACTGTCTTGCCTCAGTGTCTAAGTACATGTTGGCCTGCCAAGATAACTGATATTTAGTCGTAATGTTACCACACTACCAGGCAGGTGAGATCAATGTGATGTGCAACCTACAAAAATTGCAAGTTAAAACAGAACTCCCTCAAGATACTGTCATGCTCAAAAGCAGTAGCAGTGATGTAGACAAACTGAGGTCTTTACCAACACAGTACTGACAGATTTTATCTGACAGAACTGAATTTATATAGAAGAAAGCAACCTTCAGTGAGTGTGGCTAACAGGGAGAGAGTAACAGAATCCTTGCCACATATTAACTGGTACCAAATGCGTAAACTAGACAACAGGTATTTATGATGATTTTATACATGAATGTGCTACAAGTACTTTCATACACAGTGACTGGGTGCTGTGGTGTCACTATGGCAGTGTTTGTAGCTATTGTGTTGTATTTGATGGCATCAACTGGTGATGCTCAGTTTAGCATCTGGTATTTGGTTCATCTGAGTTATCACTGGTAATTGTGTGTATGTGGGTAGTCAGTGCTGTAATACTGATTTGGAAGTGTGTGCTTTGTTTTCAGCGAGTTATGGTTTTTTATTTTGTTTATGTGTTTGGCATTTTTATTGGATCTGGTGTGTGTGTGTGTGTGTGTGTGGGGGGGTGGCTTTTGTTCCCAAGTAATTTTTGTTTTGGCTTTATTCTATATTGTGCTGTTTTCTCTGCTTCATATTTATCGTATTTCAACTGTGTTTTAATTGACCCAGTGAATATGAAGGTTTTTGGCTTTTCGAGTCATTGTGTTTAGGATTCAGTGGTGTTTTGTTGAGTTATGAAGGTGTCCAAAGTTTTTGGTTGTGGCTTTCTATTTTTGTTTGCCAGTTGGTATTGAGAGCTGCATTTGAGCTATATAGCTCAGGGGAGTGTGGTTTTTGGTATCCACGGCTCCATTTACACAATATAAGTCAAGAAGTTCACAATTCCTGTTGGTTTTGAAGCAATAGCTTAACACCGTAAGCTGAATTTTATTTGGGTAATATTTGTTTTGGACTGATGCAGTGTTTTGTATTGTTATATATTTAGCTTGTTCCCACCCTAAACCTCTTATTTCCCTCAGTGGTCCGAACAGTTTTATTTTATTGAGTGAAAAGCACTTGTGTTCTATTTATGTTCACTTTTGTTGGCATGCGTATGTCATGAAATAGTTGTCATTTTGTATACATTGGAAGTATGTGTTTGTCATACCGATGACATTGCAGATCAAAGCTGACAGGTGGAATAGGGAGATTTCTTAATGCCTAGTGACGCACATACTTTAATGTCACTCATATAACTGAAATGTCTTCACAACCCTTCCACCAATGCTTCATGAACGGAAGGAACTAGTTGAGATTTAACTAAAGAAACGAAATAAATATATAAGATTTTGAAGGAAATTGTTACTGCCAAAAACCAGATACTAAAAGTATGCTTCACAGGAAGTATGCCATGTGTATCAAATTCATTAGGAATTTAAATCTGTTGGTGACTGCTTAGAAAAGTTAGGAAAAGCCGTATTCTTTCCTCACTCAACTTTGACACCACATCATTCCCACCACATTTTTTTGTCCAACATGACAACTAAACTTTTATCTTCATCTGCTTATATTGTCACTACTATTCATTCTCTTCACTGGTAACACCTTAGTATACAGTACCAACACACAACATGAAATTTGTGCTGACAGCTTCAGTGTTGTGGACCATGCCTGTTCACGGCTCTGCTCGTACAAGTTGGCAGCATGCTCACACATTGAGCAACCAGCTGGTTCACAATGTGTAACATAAGAGAGGGAGGGGACGTAGGGCAGATCCACACAAGAAACTTGCCACCAAGTCTATTCTACAGCAACTGTTGTTCTATGGATATGTATTGGTTCAAAGTGGCTAGTGCATTCCATGGTAAATTTATTTTTTAATATTGTTACATAAATGAGAAATGGCAATGAAATTATTCTTACATTTCTTTTAATAGATCGAGTGAATAACATTGATAACTAATTACGAAAAATGATATTTTTCACTACCGATGCTTTGAAGAATGTCACTTTCAGATGTTTAAAGTGATTACAATTTCTTTATTCACACATTAAACATGTCAACAAATTTAACTCATTTTTATTTTCACTAAAGCACCAATGTCATTTTCTGAGTACCACTAATGTGATGGTACACTTTTAAGCTGAAGTGTGTTGGCAAGCTTCTGTGGGTTGATTCTGTACTCTCCACTGCAGAAGAAAGTTACTGGCACACACATGTAGATCCAAACATCATAGGTACAAACTTACATTGTGGAAATTTTAGTTGAAAATTTTTGTCCACAAGGCATATTTTATTAAGAAACTGCATGTCACAAGGAATACCTGTAAGTTTTGACAGTAGCTATGTGTCACGCACTGGGAGCCACTGACTCCTTGTACTTTGAGCTGTGCCCGACTTCTTAACATGGTCACCACTCTTTTTTATGTATTTGAAAAGAGTTGATCTACACTTGCAACACTGGGCCATGAGTATCTACATTGTCATACATACTTCATAAGTCACCATATGGTACTTGGCAGAGGCACCCTACCCTGTTCCACTATTAGTCAATTCCTTCAGTTTCACTCACAAATAGTGAGGAAAAGCAACTGTATATGCTTCCACATGAGCCTGAATGTCTCCTGATCTTCATGGTCCTTATGCAAAATGTTGGTGACAATTGTTTTGCAGTCAGCTTCAAATACCAGTTTCTTAAATTTTCTCAATAGTGTTCCCTGAAAGGAACAATGCCTTCTCTCCAGTGAATCCCATTCGAGTTCCCAAAGCATCTCCACAATATTTGGGAGCTGTTAGAATCTATTAGAATCAAATCTAGTAACCTGTCTCTGAATTGCTTCACTGTCTTCCTTTAACCCAACCTGATACCAACTCCAAACATTAGCGACACTCAAAACCAGGTTGACTAGTGTTCCTTATGCAGCCTCCACTGCAGATGAACCACACTTTTCCAAAACTCTAACAATAAACCAAAGCTAAAAATTTGCCTTCACTACCACAATCCTCTCATGCCTTTTCCATTTCTTATTACTTTCCAGTACTATGCTCATATTTAAACTACATGACTCAAGCAGGGCACTACTAATACTGTAGTCAAGAACATTATGGATTTGTTTTTCTTACTTGCCCGCACTGACTTACATTTTTCTGCATTTAGAGGTTTGCTGCCATTCACCAAACAAACCAGAAATTTTGTCTAACTCAACTTGTATCCCACTACAATCACTTAACAATAACACCTTTCCATACAACATAGCATGATCTTCAAAGAACAGAAGATTGCTGGCCCATCCTGTCCACCAAATCATTTGCATGTATAAAAAACAGACACATACTTCCCTGGAGGGGCTCCTGACAATATCCTTGTCTGATGAACACTCGCCAACTGAGAAAATACTACGTCCTGATAATCAGAAAATCTGAACTATGCTTGAGTGTTAGGCTAAGGCAATGCTTACATGTGGCTGTTCCTCTGAAGGCACCACAATTTGCAGCTAGAGCACTCACAACCCACACAGCAAGTAGGTAGTGTCAACAGAGACACTAAGGAACTTAGCTGCAGACAATCAGTGTTGCATATAAACATGTTTTAAACCCAATGTAAATGCTGCCTGAGATTGCTGTCTCCTAGTGTAAATGGTTATGTTAAAACTGCTTGGCTTCAAGATGCATTTTAGTGTTACAATGTTTTGTTATTAGGTTCGTATGAGCAGTTGCCGGCAGGCTCGTGCGCAGAGCTGCATTCGCATATGAGCAGTGCCTTTCTCCCCTTCTGGCAACTTGGGAGTGTGGCTGTTTGGTGAATGAACAGTAGCAGAAAGTAGCCAGAAGCAACCCGGAAAAATTTTCCTGGCACGCCCAAGCTGCCAGATTCGCACATGCGCAGAGCAAGCTGAGTTTTAGTGTGTGGGGGGGTCCTTCCCCACGTGACCTGTGTATGCTTTGTGTCTTCGTTTACAACTCCCACGTCAAATGAAAACAAAACAGATTTCTGTAGCCAGGAGCCACTAAGTGAATTAATATACATTCTCATAACCATGAAAGACCAAAAAGTTAGAAGTTTCAATTTTCTGATTGTATATTATTTCAACGTTATTAGCAATCAACCATTAATGTCTTAATGAGGCCATTACTGCCTGTTTTATAGAGAAATTTGCTTCTGTTAGTTTTTTCTGCTGAGGCAGTTTATTTGAAACGAAATGTTTCATTTTGCACTATTGTCTACTTTCAACCTCGTTCAATTTAAAGTGCAAATTTTCATTTTCTGGGACGAATGACGTTATACCATAATAAAGAACCAAACATGAGAATACAGTACTGGACCTCCAAGAAAATTGGTTTCACAAGAACCACATAAAAAGCTGAATATCGGATACTTCAGAGTCCATCTGGACATAGAAATGTGCAATCGGAGCGGAATGAAGCAGTTTAGCATGGTTTATGAAATTCCGATGCTGCTGGAGTAGTCCGATTTCGTGTTCCTTTTATGACACTATAAGATCTCTTAATGCAATATACGTACGAACATATGTGAACATTGACTTTAAGCTAAGTAGGCAAATTTTGTCAGTAGTTTTGAACGAAATATTTTGTTTCAAATATAATGACAGCTGTAGCAGAATTTTATACACCTGCCGTCTGTGAAAGTGTTTTTCGATCACAAGGACTTGTCTAGTACTTCCTCTGGACCTGAAGTTATTTCTTAATTTGTGTTTACGTCAAATTTATAGAATGTCATTCTATGACAAATTTTAGACTGGCAGCACACCATGTTTTATCGTTTTAACTCCCCACATGGCCTCATATTTATTCCTAGAGTAGAATATAAACTGTCAGTTGTACAGTTTCTTTGCCTCACAGACAAGCAGGTTAATTTTCACATTTTAAAATAGTCATGAAATTTATTGTCCTTTATTCTGGTGTAAGCTACACAACAAACTGTATTTTTTGTTGCAAGCAATTTGCATTCCATCCTAGTAGCTTTTTGCAGTGCTTTGTAGATGTAATAAACCTGTTGGAAATGCTACATAATATTGCAGAGTACGAATCTAAAAAATAAATTAATCTGTCAATTTTATGGTACTTTGAGCTGTGGAGTAATTTTGAAATGATATTTTGCCAAGAACTACTTCCTTATTTCCATCATTTATCTGTGTGGGATGTGATAAAACAATTTCTGTAAGTACAACTCAGTATGTCCTCTCAACAACATGCCGCACGGCTACACTGTCACATGATGCCCCACCAGAAATATGACGAAAAGCGTATGAGCAGAGCAAGCACGGGCTGCCTAAGCCATTGTAGCTGCACATGCGCAGTACAGCCTGTTATCTGGCGCTTTCTGGTAACTGCTCAAATGAACCTATTTACATAATCTTTGTGTAAGAATGGAAGAAATTGCAACCCAGTTGAAGAATGTACGACCAATTGTTCTGATTTTTGCTGCAATACTTGGCTCTATTGGTGGAAACAGTAATCCCTTATTCTGGAACACAACTTTGTATTAACACTTTCTAAACAACTGTACTGTTCTATTTGCTTTAGATGACATTTCTTATACACATCCTAGTTATAGACAAATATTACAGAAACCAGCATGATATTGCCAGAACAGTGTTAGTCATTGTCTAATGACTTCTATAATCATTAGCAAGGAACCTACAATCAACCTCAATGATTAAGCACTACGTTGGTTGCTGCATGACACTAACAGGCACTGTTGGGAAGTAATACCACTTGCACGAAATAACTGGAATGAACGCACACACCCTCATTATAGCAAAGTCTTATTTTCCTAACTACATCCACATATTAAACAAATAGTTTTGAAAGTCACATCACTACTACAAAATGCAACTGACTGACTCATCTCAATGTTTTCATCAAACTTACCTGAGCACAACGACCAACTCCACCATTGAATCTGCGAAACGGAACACATTCTTTCTTCTCAACAACATTCTTCAAATATTTGACAGCTCTCCTCAGTGGCATTCGCCTCAGTGCCATTGCAGTCTCCCTTGTATTCTAGTATGCAACAAAGAAACACTTATACCAAATTTGTATCCATAAAACCTACCAACTTTGTATCCATAAAACCAATTATATTTGAAACATTTGCAGTTGTCATTTTTCATGCTGAGGCGTACTTAAAAAATGTAAGTTTTAACTTTTTAGAACTGAATTACATACAAAGTGATAAACTAGTCTGCCACTAATAACAAAGCACTTTCCTTCCAGGCTTTGCTATCAACTAGAGAAAAGTTGTTTTGAATTTTTAAAGAGCATTGCAAACTCTGACTGCTATTAAAACTGAAATTGACATTTCCACCAATGTTGTTCTTACCTAGAAAAATTAAAATCAAACTTGTCACGTACATGCATTCGGCAGTTAAGTGGTCGAGCGTAATAAAGTTCACAATACATTTTGCTTTAAGCTGTAATGTCATCAACAGTACTTTAATGGAGGTTACTAGACGTTTACAGAACAGCCCAAAGTCCATGCACACAATTGCATCCAGCCGGAAAGAACATTGTAGAAAGTTTACACTAAAACTGTACCCGACACTACGTATTAACAGTCAGTCAACTACATATGTCTAGATTCTAGGGACATATGTAGTCTCCACGGGCACGTTTAAATCCGTTAACTACATAGAAATAACGATAAGTTTTAAGTTTGTGTCTATAGTCTCACAACTGGAACACTTTAACCTAAATGGAGTACTTAAAACCTAACCTAGAAATCTACTGAGTATGTGGTTCTCATCACAAATTTCGGTTGGGTGCTCTTCCACTTAACGGCCCTTTATACCCTTAAGCCTTGTTCCTCGTTTTCGCCTAGTGCTGCAATGCACAATTCGAAATGCAAAATAACGCACATGAACACAAGTATCACCTGGCATAGATATGACCTATCTGCAAGATCAATTTGTAGCAACCAACCTTAAAATGGACACGAAGGTTAGAGCCTCGTGCTTTACACGACTTTGTAGCATTGTCAGGTTCGTGTGAATACCGCCCCATCTCCAACTCTGCAATAAAAACAAATTTAGGTTTAGAAGATGGTATGCAACCAACTTGAAAGAGATACAAGACCTTTTTCTTTTTGCTAAGAGAGTCTAACACACATTCAAAACATACATTGCAGCAATTAATTTACGGTGCAGTGAAATCAAATGAAATATATTTCAACGATGCATATAGATTACTTCAATACTCACATGCCTATTCTCCACGACGGAGCTCTGAAAACGGAAAGGAAGTTCGTGTTTTGTTAACAGTGATGCCAACATGGGCCAAACAGGCGATGCGTCGCAAGCGATATCGCAGCAATCGGTAGCTCGACTCGTCCGCACTACACACCAACAATTTGTCCAACAATTTCAAACAAGACGTAGAGCCGTGGATTGGTGACGCTCTGCAATGGAAATAGAGCTGCTGTATTTATTGGCGATCACAATTATTCTGTGTGAGTCTACTAGTACCCCTAAAAAGAAAACCAGGACCCAAAACGGCTTCTGAAGAGAAAAAGGTTCTTTCATACAAATTTGCCAACTGAATTACGATTTCACCAGGAAAACTTGTATAATTACAACGTTTGATGTATTGTACAAGAAATATGCCAAATTTTACACTAAGAACATTTTCTGGGAAATACAAAAGTTTACATTCTTTTGTGCAAATTTCTGAGGTACAGCTACACAAATCAGTAATACAGTTTTGAGTGCAAAAAATAAAATACGTAATTACCTTGTTCAAACTCACGAATATTTATTATAGTTTTCAGTAAACGAAAAATAATAAGTACCTCTTTCAAACTATGCAAATTCCTCAATCAATTCTTAAGAGAATAATAGCACTTTCCCACCAAAAGATTAAAGTACCAAGCTCAATATTAAATATATTACTATCTTTAACTTTACCTTTAAAATTATCAATGTCTCGTGTGCTGTAGTTGTCGTGGAAACCATAAGTGTCATGTATTTACAGGGTGAGTCACCCAACTTTACCTCTGGATATATTTCGTAAACCACATCAAATACTGATTCGATTCCACAGCCCGAACGTGAGGAGAGGGGCTAGTGTAATTGGTTAATACAAACCATAAAAAAATGCACGGAAGTATGTTTTTTAACACAAACCTACGTTTTTTTAAATGGAACCCCATTAGTTTTGTTAGCACATCTGAACATATAAACAAATACGTAATCAGTACCGTTTGCTGCATTGTAAAATATTAATTACACCCGGAGATATTGTGACCTTAAGTTGACGCTTGAGTACCACTCCTCCGCTGTTCGATCGTGTGCATCGGAGAGCACCGAATTACGTAGAGATCAAAACGGAACGGTGATGGACCTTAGGTACAGAAGAGACTGGAACAGTAAATTACGTCCACATGCTAACACCTTTTTATTGGTCTCTTTCACTGACGCACATGTACATTACCATGAGGGGTGAGGTACACGTACACACACATGGTTTCCGTTTTCAATTACGGAGTGGAATAGAGTGTGTCCCGACATGTCAGGCTAATAGATGTTCAATGTAGTGCCCATCATTTGCTGCACACAATTTCAATCTCTGGCGTAATGAATGTCGTACACGCCGCAGTACATCTGGTGTAATGTCTCCGCAGGCTGCCACAATACATTGTTTCATATCCTCTGGGGTTGTAGGCACATCATGGTACACATTCTCCTTTAACGTACCCCACAGAAAGAAGTCCAGAGGTGTAATATCAGGAGAACGGGCTGGCCAATTTATGCGTCCTCTACGTCCTATGAAACGCCTGTCGAACATCCTGTCAAGGGTCAGCCTATTGTTAATTGCGGAATGTGCAGGTGCACCATCATGCTGATACCACATATGTCGACGCGTTTCCAGTGGAACATTTTCGAGCACCGTTGGCAGATCATTCTGTAGAAAAGCGATGTGTGTTGCACCTGTCTGAGCCCCTGCACTGAAGTGAGGACCAATGAAGTGGTCGCCAATGATTCCGCACCATACATTTACAGTCCACAGTCGCTGTTGCTCTACCTGTCTGAGCCAGTGAGGATTGTCCACAGACCAGTAATGCATGCTCCGTAGATTCACTGCCCCGTGGTTTGTGAAACACGCTTCATCGGTAAACAGGTAGAACTGCAACGCATTCTCTGTTAAGTCCCATTGACAGAATTGCACTCGATGATTAAAGTCATCACCATGTAATTGCTGATGTAGCGACACATGAAACGGGTGAAAGCGGTGACGATGCAGTATGCGCATGACACTACTTTGACTCAGTCCACCGGCTCTCGCAATGTCCCGTGTACTCATGTGTGAGTTCATGGCAACAGCAGCTAACACACCAACTGCACTAGCTTCTAATGTGACGGGCCTGTTACGGACCCGTTTACTTGCTACGACCATACCTGTTGCATACAGTTGGCGGTAGATGTTTTGCAATGTGCGGCACATTGGATGCTCTCTGTCCGGGTACCGTTCTGCATACACACTGCAGGCTTCAGCTGCATTTCGTCGGCACTCGCCATAGATGAGTATCATCTCCGCTTTTTCAGAGTTCGAATACACCATGGTCACAGTTCCTACAAAACCACACTATCACAGATGTCTGGTAACACGGTGTACTACAAATGGTCTGCGTGCGGAGACGAACGCAGAATAACAGTAGCAGCAAGCGCTACATGCGGACATTGCGACAGCTAGACCAAACCACAACAGTGCACTACAGCCACACTCGTAAACACGGTCGTCATCGTAAACATCTCCCTGCAGATGCTGCTCGTCAACCGTGGCCCATGTTTGTTACAACACGCAACTGAACGTCGGAGGTTTCAAACGTCAACATTAGGTTACAATATCTTCGGATGCAATTAACATTTTACAATGCAACAAACGGCACTGATTACGTATTTGTTTATATGTTCAGATGTGCTAACAAAACTAACGTGGTTCCATTTAAAAAACGTAGGTTTGTTTTAAAAAACATACTTCCGTGTATTTTTGTATGGTTTGTATGAAACAAGTACACTAGCCCCTCTCCACACGTTCGGTCTGCGGAATCGGTTCGTCAGTATTTGATGTGGTTTACGAAATATATCCAGCGGTAATGTTACGTGATTCACACTATATATATGTGTGTATGTGTGTGTGTGTGTGTGTGTGTGTGTGTGTGTGTGTGTGTGTGTGTGTGAGAGAGAGAGAGAGAGAGAGAGAGAGAGAGAAAGAGAGAGAGAGAGTTAAGTTATTTAACAAAGGTCGAACATACTTTCTTTTGTAACACTAGAAGTGCTGAGGTATTAGTTGAAATTTTTGAATTCGTTTTACTGCAGTGTTTTCAAATACTTAATCATCATCATTATCATCATCAACAGAAGGAAAGAAAATGAGAGATAGGTGGGTAATTTGGAATGACATCTGTGGTTCCCTTTTTGATAATGGTTTCATTTTGTCATGTGTCATTTTATTTTGAAAACATTTCTGCTCAGAAGATTGGTTTATTATAATTAACAGTTGTAGCAAAATAATGTCATATACAACCTTGATTAGAAATGTGACAATTTCATCACAGCCAGCTGAAGTTTTGTTTTTCAAAGACAATATTTTACTTTCCACATCTCATCGTGTATTTTGCTCAATTTTTAAAAAAAATGTGTATTCATGTTGTGAGTGCAAGCTTATAAAACTTGCCTTGACTTGATAGGCTGCCACATCTAAGAAGAATTCATCGAAACAATTGGTCATCTGAACAGAGCTTTCTACAATATAATTTTCAAAAATAATTTTCGGTATCTCTTGACTTTTGTCCCTCATTCTGACTGAATAACTAACCAAACTGCTTTTGTGTTGTTACTGTGTTGAAGGTTAAATGTATTATTTGCTAGTTTCTATAGCAATCAGTACAACTTCCATGAATATAACTTTATAGCACATAATTTATATAACAAAATCAGGATTTCTCTTTGATTTTACCCCACTGTGGGGTTTTCTCTTTCTGGCAATAGACATTTTTATTACCAGTTACTTTCTTTTGACAGTTTTTGGAAGGAAAAGATTCAATGAACACATTTGAGAAAGATTTTAAGAAATTGTCATAGTTTCTGGTGCCTGAACTATAGTGGTCTACAGGCCATCTTACAATACATTGTTTGAGAGGTGGCAGAAGCCCCCTCTCATATTTCTATCTTACTCTGATTAATTCGATTTTCCTCTCTAATTGCATGCGGTGAAAAGTTGCTATTCCTTCACATGCAGACTTCCCACGCAGCGTCTCTCGTCACCCGCGTGGTCCGGTGACAGGCGGGCTCTGCTGATCTTGAAAGGGTTTAGCCGACGGCTGTGAGGGAGTCGAGTGAATGCTTTCCAGACGCCGACATATAATAGCGGCGGAGACACGCCCGCAGCGGCCTGAAGGAGTGGCTGGGCTAGAGATTCCGTTACTTCGCAGAAACTTAGCGAAAACACTTTCTGGCGGGCTACCAGCGAGGCGTGGGAATGACTTGTGTTCCCAAGCAGTCTTGGCGGGCAAATTCCCGCGTTTTCTGCAAAATCGTAACTGTGATTGGCTTGCTCAGGGCATAGCTCCGTGACGTAGCAAAATCGGCGCAGAAATTGGCGCCAAGAATATCCATTGGTGGAATGGTAGTGCTTCGGCAATAGAGTGGAATTTTCCGCCGGTTTTCGAGTTGTTGATTGGAACGTTTAACCACGGCTACTGTCGTGGGGGCGGGAATGTTCTGTGTTCGGCTTGTACGGGTGCTCTTGTGGGGGTCGGCTCTCACCTTTCGGTCCGAGTAGGTTACAAGACTGAGCTCTCGCTGCTCTGGACAGTCTGCCTTCTCTTGGCTGTCTAACATACTTTTATTTAATTGCAACTGTTTGACGAAGTTGCTGAAGTTTCGACTTCAACCTAACTGTCCGCGTACAGTTGGCAATTGAGCGTTCTGTGTACAAGCGCCCTATGTTGTCTGCCTTGAGCAATTTTGGCTAAAGTTGACTGTATCGGAGTTACTGTGTGACTTCGCTTGTTAAAATCAATCACTGTACCGTCAGTGATTGTGTGGTGAGCCTTCTTCGTCTCCCTCAGAGACGCATTTGTATTGCTAGGAAGTCTTTAGTCTGGAACAACCAGACCAGGATAATTTGTTTCGGGCTATACTCGCGACATTATCAAAACGACGGGACGTCGAAGCAACCAGCCATCGCCTCCGGTACGCCAGATCGTTTTCTTCCAGTTAAGAAGACAGTTTGGTAAAGTATGTCCGCAGCGCCGGCAGATAGGGATTTTCCTAGGTGATAATCAGAGCTCAGCAGAGCGCGCCTGTTCGTCTTTTTCTAACTTTGTTCTGTCTTGGGTGTTCATCGTCTGAGTTTTCACTACTGTAGCAGCAATTAATGTTGGGTTGGCTGTGAGTTTCTCTTAAGATTTGAGTTGCAACGAATTGGCTCCACATACCACTTAGTCATAAATGTCACAGTCTAGTTTAGGGACAACATCACCTTCACACATTCATTTGAGTATCCAATTTGAGCCAATTTGATGTATTGTAAATGTTTCATGTGTTTTGTTTATTATTTTGATTTTAGTCATAATAAATCATGTTGTTATTTCGGACAGAACTTTCATTCTGTTAATCGGTAGCGCAACCCTTTCATTTCTCACTATGTTACTGAAACTTTCATTTATTTAATTCATGTCTATCAAATTAAATTATTGCAGGTGCCAAACTCTACTCCACTTCCACTGTCGATTACAGTCAGTTCTCGTTTCTTCTTAATCCATGTGCAACAGCAAAACTCGGAGTTAGAATAGGGGGGGGGGGGGGGCTTAGAGCATATGAAAATTCTAGATGAATTTAGTGTTAAATACACTGCTAGCCCCGGAACCTCGCATAAAATGGCGATCCTTAGCCTCGGATCTTTCCTGTGAATCACTGATAAGCAAACAGTATTTTTAGTTTTTTTTTTTTTGGTCATCAGTCTACTGACTGGTTTGATGCGGCCCGCTACGAATTCCTTTCCTGTGCTAACCTCTTCATCTCAGAGTAGCACTCGCAACCTACGTCCTCAATTATTTCCTTGACGTATTCCAATCTCTGTCTTCCTCTACAATTTTTGCCCTCTACAGCTCCCTCTAGTACCATGGAAGTCATTCCCTCATGTCTTAGCAGATGTCCTATCATCCTGTCCCTTCTCCTTATCAGTGTTTTCCACATATTCCTTTCCTCTCCGATTCTGCGTAGAACCTCCTCATTCCTTACCTTATCAGTCCACCTAATTTTCAACATTAGTCTATAGCATTACATCTCAAATGCTTAGATTCTCTTCTGTTCCGGTTTTCCCACAGTCCATGTTTCACTATCATACAATGCTGTACTCCAGATGTACATCCTCAGAAATTTCTTCCTCAAATTAAGGCCGGTATTTGATATTAGTAGACTTTTTTTGGCCAGAAATGCCTTTTTTGCCATAGCGAGTCTGCTTTTGATGTCCTCCTTGCTCCGTCCGTCATTGGTTATTTTACTGCCTAGGTAGCAGAATTCCTTAACGTCATTGACTTCGTGACCATCAATCCTGATGTTAAGTTTCTCGTTGTTCTCATATCTATTACTTCTCATTACCTTCGTCTTTCTCTGATTTACTCTCAAACCATGCTGTGTACTCATTAGACTGTTCATTCCGTTCAGCAGATCATTTAATTCTTCGTCACGTTCACTCAGGATAGCAATGTCATCAGCAAATCGTATCATTGATATCCTTTCACCTTGTACTTTAATTCCACTCCTGAACCTTTCTTTTATTTCCATCATTGCTTCCTCGATGTACAGATTGAAGAGTAGGGGCGAAAGGCTACAGCCTTGTCTTAACACCCTTCTTAATACGAGCACTTCGTTCTTGATCGTCCACTCTTATTATTCCCTCTTGGTTGTTGTACATATTGTATATAACCCGTCTTTCCCTATAGTTTACGCCTACTTTTGTCAGAATCTTGAAGAGCTTGCACCATTTTATATTGTCGAACGCTTTTTCCAGGTCGACAAATCCTATGAACGTGTCTTGATTTTTCTTTAGCCTTGCTTCCATTATTAGCCGTAACGTCAGAATTGCCTCTCTCGTGCCTTTACTTTTCCTAAAGCCAAACTATTTTTTTAATGATTAATATCCAAGTTCTTTTTCTCGTAGTTCCGTGATTAGTTTCAAGTAGCGGTGCATGATTATTGTTTTTGTTTTTAGTGTATATATTTGTTTTCTTTGTTCATTGCTTTTTGTGTTTCCTTCATGTGGTGTCCGTATCACATCACACTTTGTCGGTTTTGCGTGCGGTTTCTGTACAACAAATCGTGCATGCAATTACAGCGTTGGAACGGCGTTGTCCAAATTTTATGTCTATGTGTAAAAATACAGGAAATAGATTATTTTTATTGTGCTTTTTAGATAAATTTGTTTTTAATGAATGATCACTAGAAGTAAGGCACGACTATTAGCGAGCGAAGATAAAACAAAAGAGGATAGCATAATGGATAAGGGGCAGGTTATTGCCGGGGATAGGTTTGGAGATGAGATGGGCACATTTTTAGCAGGACAGGGCGGCAGGTTCATTGATGAGGAAGGTGATTTGGACGCGATCTTAGAGCAACGTCGTGGCCGTGATTATGATAGTGAATTAGAGGATGAAACAAAGTCAGGCACACAGGTCGAGACGGTAGCAGAAGTTTATAGTCAAATGAATGAGAGCAGACAGAGGCCAACCGGTCACATCAGTGCTCTAGCGCTCAGGTGTCCAGAGTTACATCGCCCATGTATGACGAGGATAAAAAAGACGACATTAACCCAATAGTGAGCTTCCTTCCATCACTGAAAGAAGAAGCTGATGAACAACGTAAGAAGGAGAAGGAAGAAGCGGACGAACAGTGTAAGAAGGACACTCAGACTATAATTTCGCATATAGGAGAAATTCGTGGGGAATTACTAACAGTAAAGAAAGAATGTGGAGAAGTAAAACAAATGTCAGTGGCTGCACAAAAAGTAGCAGTCCTAACCAAAACGGCAGCAATAGGGGCAATGAAAGTCGCGGAAGCAACTTCTCAACTCGCAGGTCGCTTGCGACGTACAACACAATCCCACTCAAAATCCCTAGCGTTCTTAAAAACCCAAGGTAATATCGCCGTTGCGAACACCACGAAACGAATGGAAGAAGTAGAGAGTCGGATAGCAAAACTAGAGCAAAACAGGCACACGAGCACTGCGCGTTCGGATACCAATGACGGAGTACACAGAACTGTGTCTCCGAGGAAAAGCCCGCCGTGCTCTAGCCCAATGACCGAGTGCAGAACTAACAATGCACACGCAGAAACAGCGAGTAATAGCTCCAATAATTGTAGCCCACTTAGGAGAGTGAATTCTGAGTGCCATTTCTCCTGTGATACAGAGGTAGCACATCACAGTTATCAGCAAGATAGAACAGGACACTCAGCAGAAGTGCAAGTATCGGAAAGGAGTGCGAGGATCAGACAGGATTTTGATCACAATCACTTACTGTCGATACTAAAATTCCAAAAAAGTTCAAAGAAAATGGAGGGTCGATGCATCCGAAGAGCTGGGTGATGCAGTTTACAAATTCATTACCGGCATCACGGCCAACCCAGGCAAAATTAGAATTCATGTGTGGACACATCAAAGGCCAAGCCGCGGAAAAGATGCGAGGTGTGGCAGCGATGTGTCGGACTTATCAGGAATTTGTTGGTGCATTCCTGCGGACCTACTGGTCAAAGGAAACGCAAGACAGGATTAAAGAGGAAATAATATTTTGTCCTGAACTGGAAGTTCTTGATGATTTACTCAAGAAGAATCAATTTTTAGATAGTCCATATAGCAATGGAGAAATCATTCAATTTTGCTTTTCCAAATTGCCAGTTAGGTACCAACAGACACTTGTCGGGAAGTGTGGATCTGACATAGAAGCATTCAAGAGTCCATTGCGTGAACTCTAAGTAGTCTTTGATAAACAAGACGCAAAAGACAGGAACAAGGCGCAAATTAACAAATACCACAGGCCAGCAAGGGAAGAAGACAACAGATCACATAATCGCACTGGTCAGTTAGGAAACCAGGGTTACGGAAGTGAAGGTTATGGAAACCAGAGACACGGAAACCAGAATGTTGGGGAACAGGGTCAATCTAGACAAAGAATCTGGGATAGGAGGAATAACGAACGGCAAAGCGACAGTAATTGGAGAGAGTGAAACCAAGGACAACAGTAGAGCCAGGAGATTGAAACTAGACCCGCAAATCCTAATGCACGTCAGAGGAGGGAGAGCTTAACAAGGGATTGACGCCAGACTAGTGCGAACACAGGCCGCCGGAATTTCGCACGTAATCTCGGACCTGGCCAACTACGGTTGATAAATTATGAAGATTTATCAGAAATCCTGCTCGAAGAACATAAAACAACTCCTCGACAGGATCGGCAGCCTCTTATCACAGTAGCAATAGCTGAAAAGAGTATGAATGCGATAATAGATTGTGGAAGCTACATAACAGCAATATCTGAGCCAGCATACAAGAGGTGCTCTCACACAGAATACACTAAAATACAGAATAATGCAGTTTCCTCGAGATTTGTTTCTCGTTACATAAGCTACTAGCTACAACTAAATTAATAATACTACTTAAAACTTTTATACAACATTCTCTTAACCAGTAGTAGTTACATTTTAGTGTTATTACCAAACACAGCTGTGCTATACGATCAAAGATATGAATACTTAATCTAAGAAAGCGAAAGCAATGGCAGAAAAAACAGAAAAATATTATCAGTCACTAATATCTTTATCTTGACGCATCATGGTTAGCTTCTCGCATGTATAATCATCAATTTCTCCTTTAAAATCTTCAACACACCTTTGTGCATGACAGGATTGTCCTGCTATATTGTCTTATTCATATAGCTCTGAAATTATTTTCTCTAGTGAGTCCTTTTGGAATATAAAAGTTGGGGCAAAAAATCTCCCAAAGACGTTCCTGGGGGCTCCTGAATAAAACATAGCCAGGAGATCCTTTTCAAACTCGTTGTATCTGGTACATTTATTGGCAACACCAGTTGCCGCAAGGTCGATTCGCCCTGGACATATATACCAATAAACTGAAGTTTCTGTTTTTCATCCCAAGATCTAGGTAGGACAACTTTAGTGGCCTTTATGAAGACAATGGCGTATGCGAATTTATTTTCAGGCAAATATACTCGAAACTGGCCATACTTCAATAAGATTTCTTCTAAGAGTATCACCATTAAGGTAGGTGTTGTCTCCATTGATATATTCTGAATGGGGACTAATCAGTTCTGCTTCGTTGCAGTAAATTTGGTGATAAGTATCACTAGACTCATACATTTCAAGAGAGGAAGCTGTTGTTGGTGTGCTGCTGTGCTGCTGTGCTGCAGTGCCTCATTTGCTGTAATGTCTCAGTGCAATGGCTCAAGTCGACATGTGATCACTTAGGAATGTCATGAGTCAGTAATCGATTTTTATCTGTGAACTTATTTTGAATGGTATCATGCATAGGACACAAATGGAGTGTTGCCTGAGTATTAAGTCGTCCTCCATTCGGTATTTAAATTTTCTTTAACCTGTTTGTCCTTTTCTTCCAACCATTTGGTAAACTCGTTGGAAAGCCTTTGGCCTTGAGATTAGATTAGATTAGGTTAATTATTCATTCCATAGACCCATAAAAGAGGGAATCCTCCTGGGTGTGGAACATGACAGATAAACACATTACAAAAATGTAATTAGAAAAACTTGAGTTTCATTAATTTTAATGATCCTCAGTCAATAAACAGTAAAATTTCTACATTAATTAAATTTAAACTTCTGATATTTACAGGTTTAATACTTACATCTGCTTTCATTAAATCCATCATTCAGACATTTGCTTGTTTCTTGGCTATTACAACAAAATACTGTCAAAAATGAAAGTAAATTATTCATTTCAGTGATCCTCAGTTAAGAACAGTCAGATTATGTACAAGATTTAAAACAAAACTTCCACTATTTACAGACTTAAGACTGACATCTGCTTTCCCCACCTCCATCATTCACACAGTAGGTAGTTACTTGGCTGTTACAACCAAGTGTTGTCAAAAATTAAAGTATAATAAATTTTCATCAGAATGGTCTACTGCACTTTTTGAGAAACTCATGGATGGAATAGGAGTTGGCTATCAAAAATTCTTTTAAATTATGTTTTAATTGTGGCTTGTCTGAAACTAAACTCTTAATGGTTGCTGGTAACTTATGGAAAATATGCGTTGCTGAATACTGGACTCCTTTCTGGGCATGAGTAAGTGATTTTAAATCTTTATATATATTTTTCTTATTCCTAGTCTTGATACGGTGTACTAAGACGTTAGTTGGGGAAAAGAGATGTTTAATTTACAACAAACTTCATTAAGGAATAAATATACTGAGAAACTGTAGTTAATATGCCCAGTTCTTTGAATAGGTTTCAACATGATGTTCATGGATTTACACTACTCATTACTCTTATTATACGCTACTGTACTCTAAAAGATTTTTCTCTGTTAGTGGAGTTACCCCAAAATATGATACCATATGACATAATGCAGTGAAAATAAGCAAAATATGCCAGTTTTTTTTATATATTTATATCTCCTATGTCTAACATCATTCGCATTGCAAACACAGACAAGTTTAGACGCTTTAACAGTTCGTTAGTATGTTGCTCTGAACTGACTTTATTATCAAGTTGTAGTTCCAAGAATTTTACACTCTCAACTTCTCCTGTTTCCATGTCATCATATTTTGTACAAACCAGAATGAAATCTCTTGAAAGTTCTGAACTGCATTTGTCGGTCTTTTCAAAGTTTAATGGCAGTGTATTGGCTATGAACCACTTATTACTGTCAGTAAAAATTTGATTAGCTACCCTTTCTAAATTTATATTTGATTTACTATTTATTGCAATGTTTGTGTCATCTACAAATAAGACAAACTTGGTATCTGGTAATGTAACACATGGCAGGTCATTAATATACACAAGAAACAGTAGTGGACCTAGTATGGAACCTTGGGGAACACCTTTTGTAATTTCTTCCCAGTCAGATGGTGTCTGATTGCCTGCTGCTGCAGTGTTACGTAATGACATCTTATGTTTTTTATTAGTTAGATATGACTGGAACCACTTTGCAGCACTTCCAGTGACACCATAATATTTTAATTTACTTAAAAAAAGGCTGTGATTCACACAGTCAAACGACCTTGACAGGTCACAGAATATGTCAGTTGCCTCTAATTTATTGTCCAATGAATCAAGGACATTATCGCTGTAAGTGTAAATAGCTTTCTCAATATCAGAACCCTTAAGAAACCCAAACTGTGACTTTGACACTATGTTATTTTCACTAAGGTACTTAAGTAGATGCTTGGTCACAACCTTTTAAAAGATTTTTGAAAAAGCTGGCAAAAATGAGATCGGTTGGTAATTTGACAGCATTTCTTTGTCATCTTTCTTGTGGAGAGGTATAACTTCAGCATATTTAAGCCAGTCTGTGGATGTTCCTGTGACAAGTGTTTCATTACACAAATAACTTAAGATATGACTAAACTCACATGAACACTCTTTTATTAACTTTGTTGATATGTTATCATAACCACTAGAATCCTTTGATTTCAAGGATTTTATTATGGATCCTATTTCTTTGGGTGAAGTAAGTGTCAATTCCATTTTACGGAGATTGCTTGTATGCACTGGTCTCAGATATTCCATTGTATTATTCACTGAACCTGACAACCCCATGCTATCAGTAACAGAGATAAAATACTTGTTTAAATGGTTTCCAACACAACATGCGTTTGTTACTAGGGTTTCATTTATTTTTAGAGCTATTTGTTCCTCCTCATGTCTGGTCCTGCCTGTCTATGACCTAACTACATCCCATATTCCAGAACGAGATTTTCACTCTGCAGCGGAGTGAGAGCTGATATGAAACTTCCTGGAAGGTTAAAACTGTGTGCCCGACCGAGATTCGAACTCGGGACCTTTGACTTGGTGGGCAAGTGCTCTACCATCTAAGATACCGAAGCACAACTCACACCCAGTCCTCACAGCTTTACTTCTGCCAGTATGTCGTCTCCTACCTTCCACACTTTACAGAAGCTCTCATGCGAACCTTGCAGAAGTAGCACTCCTGAAATCTGCCAGGAAAGTTTCATATCAGCGCAGAATTTTTCTTCTACTGTTAGTATGTTATCTGTAAGGTACAATTGCTACTGTATTGGAGAGATTACATATAGGGATAGCATTTGTTCTGTTTCTTCTCTTGCTTAGCGATTAATTAGAGAGTATCTTGTGCATGGTGAAAATAAATATATATAAAAGTAAGTGCATTGTGTCATTTAACAACCCACACAAGCACCACTTCATAAAGCGTCAATTAAAAAAAGTTATTTAGCGTTTTTGAGTGGCTGCGAAGTGGGTGGCAGTGGTAACAACTGTCCACCATTATGTGGCATATTTAAAATTGCTATTTTGTGCAGATTACTTCAAAAGCCAACGTAGCAAAAATCATTCAAAGTCATTAAGTTATTTAAAGTGGAAAAGTTCAATAACGTTATTTTGGCAAAAACTAAATATTTTCTGAGATGCAATTATTTCTAGGTCAGTGGACTTGGCCAGAATTCCATTACGCTAAGAGCATTTGAAATAATTTGTAGGGAGCCTGGCGCTCAAGTAAATCACAACTTAACATTTATTTGGGACACCTACAAATCAATTTTCTTATTGCGGCATCTATTGTTTTTTACATAACAGTCAATACTAATAAATCAATATATCAAATAATAAATTACAGTAGAGGAACTCAATAAATGCCACCCAGTAACGATGGGGCCAGATGAAGTGATTGTAATTATATATATACATGTGTGTGTGTGTGTGTGTGTGTGTGTGTGTGTGTGTGTGTGTGTATTAATTAATATTGTATGTATGCTAATACCACACAACCAAACAAATTTCATTTCATGTGTAAACTTGACAAACTTTCTAGACCCTGAGAAGATGGAAATACAAATTAGATAAGTACAAAGGTAAGGACCACTATGCATCAGTTCTTGCTGCATAGCCTCGTATCATCAGAGAGTAGTATGGTAGATGCTACATGGTGAATAGTGAAGTAGATACCAGTCTGTATTTGTGAAAACAACTGTAAGTAAATGATGATTTTGTGATTTTGAAAGTAGTAACCATTCTTGTTGGAGAACTTAGTCTGCATTAGTAGTCTAGAACAAGTTTTGTAGTGAGTAAAGTGAATTTATTGTCATTATGGGCAAAGTTGGACGAGTTTTCGAAATACAACAGGATAATGAAACAAATATTCCGAATACTAATCAATTATTGCGTGAAATGAATGGAGATACTAGATGTTAACAGTGATCGAAGGGCTGATAATGTAGATACAATAGTTTCCAACGAAACGCCAGGAAGTAGCCAGCATACGCAAGTAATAGAACCGATAGCTGCTACTGGAAGGGCAAATGTCAGTATCCAAATGAGTAGAGTAACAACGACACCGGTATGTTCATCGATACCCGATCCATTTGTGGAATTTCTCAGAAAATTAGAAGAAAGAGATAGATTCGTGTAAGAAGAATGGAAGGAAATGGATAGATTATGGGAAGAACAAGCTAAAGAAAGAGATAAACCCTTAATAGAAAGTATATATCCAGTTTGCAAAGGTACAATTGGAAATAAATGAAATAAAGAAAACCTATTCCGAACTGCCAAACAAAGTCAGCAACATAGCACAAGATGTGCAGGTGCTGCAAATGGTACATTCAGTTATGAAAGACGAAGTCTAACAACTTATGTTTGGATTAGATTAGATTAGATTTACTTTCATTCCAATTGATGTGTAGTGATGAGGTCCTCCATGATGTGGAACATGTCAGAAAAACAACAATATATGACAAGTATTTAAAACTAAAACGAATAAGCTAATGTACCATTCCACAGGCCCCAAGTGGAATGATCGTCATTTTTTTTAATGAACACTATATGAAAGTCATTTTACAAATGCTAATGAACTGAATTTAAAATAAAAAAGTTTTTTATTTATTTATAAGGTAATACACATGTAATACAACTACTATAATACTTATTTACAATGAACACATTACTGCACTGAAATGGTGCAGAAGTTAGATTGTACTTACACACACACACACACACACACACACACACACACACACACACACACACACACACACACACACACTAAAAATTACACAGAAGTTATATTGTACTTATATATATATATATATATATATATATATATATATATATATATATATATATATATATATATATATATAATTTGTTGGTTTTACTGAGAAATTCATCAATGAAATAGAAGGAGTCGGCCACCATTAAATCCTTTAGGCTTCTCTTAAACTGAATTTCATTGGTTGTTAAGCTTTTTATGGCTGCTGGTACGTTACTGAATATGTGTGTTCCTGAATAATGCACACCTTTTTGTACAAGACTAAGTGACTTTAAATCCTTGTGAAGATTATTCTTATTTCTAGTATTGATTCCATGAATTGAGCTGTTGGTTTGAAAAAGTGATATATTTTTAATGACAAATTTCATTAAAGTAAAATATATTGGGAAGCAGTAGTTAGTATCCCTAGTTCCCTAAACAGGCTTCTGCAGGATGTTCTTGAGTACACACCACATATAACTCTTACAGCACATTTTTGTGCCCGGAAAACTTTAGCTTGACTTGATGAATTACCCCAAAAAATAATCCCATATGATATTATGGAATGAAAGTAAGCATAGTATGCCAGCTTTTTCATTTTTATATCCCCTATGTCTGACACAATTCGCATTGCAAATAGAGATTTGTTAAGACACTTCAGCAGTTCTGTGGTGTGCTCCTCCCAGTTGAATTTATTATCAAGCTGTAATCCCAATAATTTAACACTGTCCACTTCTTCCACCTTCTTGTCATGGTATGTTAGACATATACTCGTGGGACACCCCTTACAAATTCTGAACTGCATGTAGAGCGTTTTTACAAAGTTTAGTGACAAAGAATTGGCTAGGAACCAGTGATTAATGTCCACAACTATTTTATTAGCTGATATTTCAACATTACGCTTGATTTGCTATTTATTGCATTGTTTGTATCATCGGCAAACAAAACGAACTTGGCACCTGGCAATGTTACTGATAAAAGGTCATTGATATACACAAGAAAAAGTAAGGGCCCCAAAATGGAACCTTGTGGGACCCCACATGTAATAGTTCCCAGTTGGATGATGCCTGATAGCTTGATACATGTCTCCTTCCTAATAACACCCTTCGTTTCCTGCCAGAGATTTAAGATTTGAACCATTTTGCAGCATTTCCTGTTACACTATAATACTCTAATTTACTTAAAAGGATATTGTGATTTACACAGTCAAATGCATTTGACAGATCACAAAATATACCAGTTGCCGGCAATTTTTTGCCTAATGATTTAAGCACATTTTCACTATAAGTGTAGATAGCCTTCTCAATATCAGAACCTTTTAGAAATCCAAACTGTGGCGTTGACAGTATGTTATTTGAGATAAGATGGTTTATAAAGCCGACTGCACATTACTTTTTCGAAAATTGATGAGAATGCTGGCAACAGTGAAACTGGACAGAAATTTGATGCTATTTCTTTATCTCCCTTCTTAAACAGTGGCTTAACTTCATCATATTTCAGCCATTCAGGAAATATTCCACTGATAAATTACTGGTTACGCAGATAGCTTAATATGTTAGTTAGCTCAGAATCACATTCTTCAATTAACTTTGTTGATATTTCATCATACCCACTAGATGTTTTTGATTTTAAAGAATTTATGATGGACATTATTTCTGTTGGGGTAATGAGGCTCAAATTCATATTATGGAAGCTGCCCGAAATTTCTGGTCTGAGGTATTCCATAGCAGCATCTACCGAACCTGAAAATATAGAAATCGAACAGAAATAAACCATAGAACAGCATTTAGCCAAACAAGCCAGAAGGTAGAACAGGAATTACAAGATTGGCTAACTGAGAAAAAAGTCAGATCTTGGAAGAAGTAGAGAGTGAAGTACAGTCTGCAATGCAGCAAGTAACTAGCAGAGCAGCTGCCTATAAGCAAACCACAGTCGAAACGCAACAACTCGCAGATAAAAAACAAATTGGTAACAAATTATCACATATCGTATTTCGAATTTGAGTGTGTGCATTCGCAAACGCAAAAACACAACAACAGCGATACGAGCAGCAGGAATATGTACAGAAATACAAAGAGTATGTACGATTCCTATCAACAAGCAGTTAATTCAGAAAGAGCAGATATTCATGTACACGGAAGTATGCCTATTCCTAATCAAGTGGGGGCAGCTTCCTCTTAAACAGGTAGTACCATTGACGAAAACCTAATCAAACATCGGCAATTTCAAGTGTACAATGCAGAAAAGAAAACGGTACACTCAGTGATATTTATAAAAGGATTCAGAAATATTTTACCCAGTGCATGGAATAACCGTCAAAAGATCCACTTTATAATTGCCCATATCCAGGGTGATGCCGTCCTATGGGCAAACGAAATAATAGACAATTGTCATAATGTGGCTCAGTTCGAAAAGTCGTTCTTAGACAGATATTGGTCTAAAGCGGTCCAAGAATGCCTTAGGACAGAGGTTTACAGTCCACAGATGTACAACCCAAAGCTAGGTACCCTGAGTAAACACTTCAAGAAATATATCAACAAAACAAAATATTGGGATGAACCCATATAGGCACGTGTTATGATAAGAATATTAAAATTGCGATTGCCAGGTCATATTCGTGACAAACTAATATTTCAAATGGCACTGAGCACTATGGGACTTAACATCTGAGGCCATCAGTCCCCTAGAACTTAGAACTACTTAAACCTAACTAAGGACATCACACACAGCCATTCCCCAGGCAGAATTCGAAGCTGCGGCCGTAGCAGTCGCGCGGTTCCAGACTGAAGCGCCTATAACCGCTCGGACACCGTGGCTGGCTGACAAACTAATCAATGTGGCCGAAGATGACTTGGAAAGATATTTATCTGTGTTAGACGAAATTGATCTATTGTAAGAAGAAAACAGGACGAATCGTAACTGGGAAAACGAGAACTTTTCGCCACGCAAATATGGGAATCGAAATCATAATAATAATAATAATAATCCCAACTTTGGGAACAACAGCAATGGTAAAGAAGATTAACATGCAGATCATAATAGGAGAAACAAAAATGGTCAAATACCATACAATGAAAACCGTAGATGGGGAGAAAGATGCCATCGCGGATACAATAACAATAACAGTAATCAAAATAACAAACGCAGACGAAACGAAGGTCAATGGCCTAACCAACATAATAGCGCGGACAACCGGAACTATCCAATACAGTGGTTGCAAGCTTCAATGCCAAAACCAACGATAGTCAGCAGTAATCACTGTCAAGGTGACAACCGAAATTCCATGCCAAATGCAAGTGCCATACCACAGCCATGGACAGACAAAAACAGTGGTATAAGAATCGTTGAAATGACTGGTGATGGAAGCAATAACATTGAGCAAACGTCAAACGAGAAACGACCGCAATAAGCTCCCAATTGTTGACGGACAGGTTGGGGGCACATCTAGAAGTAATGCACAAGACAATGTATGACTGTTGAGATACTAGGACGGAAGTAGTATGCAACAGAACTTGTTAACCAAACCAAACAATTGTAATAACACAGAAGTAGACGTAGTGCAAACCATTGTAAAAGCAATGAAATTACTGTAGAAATATATATAGATACCGGTGCTACCACAAATGTCATGAGCTACGATCTTTTTAAAACCCTAAATCAGAACCGCAAATTGCCTACATACCCAGTGCAGAACTGTCGTATTACTGGAGCCATTAGTGCACTGGCGCACCAGGTGTGGGTAGAATTATGCCTCAGGAAGGTAAACATAAAATGTGCCTTTCTTGTGGCCTGCATCCTGGGGTGTGACTTTCTTTTAGCGAGAGAAAGCGGCAAATTGACCTCTCAAGCGGAAAAATTTGCCTATTGAATGAAAACAGACGGATTGTACTGGAATTGGTGCGAACAATATTACAAATAAGCAGCGACTTAAAGGGACAAGAAGAGTATTATTCAAACATCGTTCCTGACGAATAACTTAGCTGGGCTGAAATCATTGACAGCAAAGTACAAGAATCAGATTATTTAACCGAATCCCAGCGGCAACATCTTGCTGAGTTATTAAATCATTGCAGTGAAGTATTTTTATAAAAACCTGGAATTATTAAAGGGTACGTGTACAATATAGGTGTTTCCCCACGAAATACTACATAAACTCACAAAACAGGAATCATGTAACGCAATTTTATCAAAGTCATTCTCCAGGCAATACTAATAAGAACTGCAACAGCGTGTTGGTATTAGCGAATGAAGTGTGATCTTTGAAAAATTTATTGATGATGAACTTGGATGGTGAACACTTATATGCTGTGCAACGTTAGCCGTACGATACACAAACATTGGCCAAAACGTTTATACATACAGTGGAATAAAACACAACACGGTGGTCAGTGTGTGTTTGAACCTGTTCAGACAATATTTTTAGTTTGGTCCCTACCTTCAGTGCGCCAACAATGCGATGCAATGAACAGTGTAGTGTAACGACGACTACGGTGGGACAGCATCGAACAGCAAAAATATACGAGACATTAATATTCCATACGAATCAATTGTATCAAAGATTTGAAGGGCTTAATCAGGCATCACATCTCATGCAACGTTTAGCAACACGTTCATGTAAATAGACTGAAAAGGACAAGTGACAGAGCCTGCGCCTCGACGACGCAATATTTTCTACTAATCCATTCATACCCACAGCTGTAACATCTCATGAAACCAGTTACTATAAGATATGTATGTTTTTTGCATGCTTTGAACGAGACAACGTCCTCTCCCGCGCTGATTACGCAAGCGAATGGTGCATAACACGCAACAATGCTGACGCACCAGGAGGACAGAACAACGTCGGTCCGTACTTCGATTTCTGACCGCGGGTTCCAGCCGAGGATGCAAGCAAGAAGACATCGGTTTCCAGCCCATGCTCCATAGCAACGCGCACGAGTCATCGAGATGGCGCGATACGACGCCACCGAAGCTGATACGCGACGAGAAATCCGCCGATTACAACAGGCTTTATTGTTTTTTACGTAACAGTCAATACTAATAAATCCATATACCAAATAATAAATTACAGTAGAGGGACATAATACAATATGGATCAATACTTCTGAAGGGGCCTTCCATAACTTGTGGAGTCCATGCCACATTGAGTTGCTGCACTTTGTAGGGTAGAATGAGATCAGACACGATATTTGGAGGTATCACATGGTTTTTGTCCGGTTAGTGTATAAAAATCAACATGATTCTACAAACAGTGATCTTGTGAAACTCAGCTCACTGTTATATCCAGCTCGCTAAGATCCATAGTGCAGTAGACAATGGCACTCAGGATGGTGCCGTATATCTTGACTTCAGGAAGACATTTGACATTGGCCTGTGGAAAAAATACAACCTTATCGGGTAAAGAACCAGATCTGATGCCAGGTTTAAGACTTCATTGCAGATGCAACTCATTATGTCAGTCTTAATGGAACAAAATCGAAGCATGCAAAGGTAAATTATGTACTACCACGAAACTGTGATAGGACCGTCAGTGTACAATGTGTATGAATGATATAGTAGAAAGTGCGGAAAACAGTGTTAAACTGTTCACAAATGATGTGGTTGTCTGTAAGAAAGTAGTGACGCCAGAAGACAATATCGATTTGCAAATGACCTTTAAAGGGTGGATGAGTAGGCATATCACTTCCTCCCACACAAAGCTTACGAAATGACCACAATGAGAAAATTTGAGAAACTAGAGTTAATAGAGAGGCTTACCGACAATCACTCTCTGGCAGTTGATCCTGAATGTAAATAAATGTAACATATTGAACATATATGGGAAATGAAATCCACTTCTGTTCAACTACACTTTTGATGAGAAATTGCTGGAAACATTGCCTACCTATCTAGGTGTAACGATCTAGAGCGACCTTAAGTATAACGACCACATAAAATAAATACTAGGAAAAAGAATCCTACTCTGAGATTCATAGGAATAATCTTAAGCGAATGTAACACATCCACGAATGATGTGGCCTACAAGGCGCTTGTTCGACCGAATCATGAGTATCATTCATCAATCTGGGGCCTTTACCAGCTATGGGTGAGAGAAGGAAGATCCAACGAAGAGCGATGTGTTTCGTCATGGGTTCACCTTGTCAGTGTGAGAGCTTTACAGAGATGATCAATTACATCCAGTGGCAGATTTTAAAAGAGAGGTGTTTTGCATCAAGGATAGGTTTACTATTGAAATTTCGAGGAATCACATTCTGAGAAGGCATATCATTTCCTTCCTCACAAATATTACAAAATGACCACGATGAAAAAATACGATAAATTAGAGGTAATAGAGGGACTTACCGACAATCATTCTTCTCACACTCAATTTTCGACTGGAACAAGAAAGTGGGGATCAATAGTGATACCAGAAGTACCCCCGACCACACACCCTTCGCTGTCTTGTGGAGTAGGGCCGGCCGCGGTGGTCATGCGCTTCTAGGCGCTGCAGTCCGGAATCGCAGGACTGCTACGGTCGCAGGTTAGAATCCTGCCTTGGGCATGGATGTGTGTGATGTCCTTAGGTTAGTTAGGTTTAAGTAGTTCTAAGTTCTAGGGGACTGATGACCTAAGATGTTAAGTCCCATAGTGCTCAGAGCCATTTGAACCATTTTTTTCTTGTGGAGTAGATGTAAATGAAGAATACTCCTGGAAAAAAGGTGCAAGTCGTCTTGCATCATTTACGGTGTCCCATAAATACCAACCAGAAAACAAAAAAAGACATACAGGAACGAAATCGGTTACTCTAAAGTGAATAACTACAGGGAGAATAGCTTAACTTCCTATATTAGCAGATGACATCACTGTCAGATCATCAATGTTAACATCAAACCATTCTTTGCGTGAAACCTTGATATCGATATCCCATTGTGTCCCATTTTGACTCATTGTGTTGATGACTGTGTGAAAGCAAAGAGTGAAAATGCATTGTGATATGTTTTATGTTCTGTTCTGTGTCCTCACATGGAATTGACGTTTGTTGTTGACAATACTATCTTTCTAAATCTGACTGTCATTATCGTCATATATGCAACCATGAGTCCAAGTTTATGTGTAGTAATAATGCCTCAGAAATGAGTGACTGTTATTGTATTTTTTTATTTTGTAGGTTATATATTATAAATAAATATACCAGAATATTACACTGAAAAGGATGTTCACATAAAACACTATAGCTGACACATTATTACATACAATGTACATGGTTTAACAACACAAATTCACAGAATACAATCATTGTTCGACTTCACAAACTTGTTTTGGTCTTAGCTGTAGTGTGGGCACGCCATGCAGCAACGAGCCCATAGGGCACTGTGAGCTTTTCTCACAGTACAAAAGGGGTAGGTGATAGGAGATGACAGGGAGAATCCAGGCCTAGGAGAAACGACGTGTCTGTGGCCAAGTGGGTCTATGAGCTAATGAAAGAAATACTAAAATTGAATCAAACAATGTTTCAGAGAATAGAGCAGTAACAAATTGTGTATCTTGATATCACGAATTCATAGCAACATTGCAGTTTGTTGTGTACACTAGTTCATGTGTAATGCAGTTTCTTATAAACTACGATTTAAAAGATGTAAAATTAAACTACAGACAAACCAGTACAGCTACACTCTTCATCAATGTATCAAATATATTCTTATATGTACAGCAGACACACAATAACGTGGTTTAACTGGATGTTATATGATACTAGAGTAATGATGACTTTAATCAATACTTTCAATCAGGTGATCCAGAGCACAAAGTACTCTACAAAAACTTGTAGCATGACAATAGCATGTGTTCTCATATACCCTTTACCTTCCATATGTTTAGTATTAATTAAAAATAAGATTTCTATTTCAAAATATATATTACATTGGTAGATTGAAAAAGGTCATTATGTAAAACAGCCACAATCTAAATATGGTGTTTTTTTAACTATGAATTGAGTGTGTCATATGGAAGACAGTAATTATAGACGTTTGTGTATCTTTCTCATACAACAAAAAAAATTTCACACACATGCAAATGTGTGTGTGTGTGTGTGTGTGTGTGTGTGTGTGTGTGTGTGTGTGTGTGTGTGTGTGTGTGTGTGTGTGTATGTTTCTTTAGTTTCATTCTTCTTAACATGGCACTACTTAATGTTTTTATTGATAACTGCTACAATATTCATGTTAGAATGATTTGCAAGTGGGAGGTCAACCAGCTAGAGAAGACCATAATTTGATGTTTTGTGGGTAATGAAATGTGCGTATTTGTTGACGATGGTCTTTTAACGAGAATTCGGTAAGAAGTCATGAATTTGAATAATATTTTCTGGTTTCTAAGATTCGAAAAATGTGGCGCTGGAGTTCTTTGTCATCTTTTGCTGGTGGCTCTTGCTTGAGGGAGGGCCATATCGGTCGCTGGTTGGCAGTTGGTGGAGACAGAACATAGTTTTCTGAGTGGTAGTACAGCTGCACTGTTTCAACACTTAGAAAATTCATGAGTACACAATTTGGAACAGCCATGTGGACTGAACCGTTGTGTTATGTTTTCACTCATGATAGAAGGATATTTGTTTGGTGTGAATGATTCATATTGTAATTAACTTCTACAAATAATAGTCCAATATAAATGAGGAAATTTTAAGTACAATTTCGTTGGGATTTGAACTTTTTTTTACAGCCAGATGAGCTGAATGTATTGAGACTCTGCCATATAGTCCACTATTTTGGGTAATTTAACTGCACTTTCTACAGCTTTTCTTATTCTACTTGAGACAGAACAGACAAGCTTTTACTTAGATTTTGTATGGCTTTCATCACATTAAAGTGAGTTTTACTAACTATACAGTATCCCATTTATATATCAAATTCATCATTGTTTTCAGTACATTATTTGACCACTTGTTCCATTTATTTCCTCAAATCTATTTAGTGTGTTGTATCAGTTATTGATTTGTGTGCATTATGCCTGATATTCTTTTTATGTGATAGGTTCTCATCTCTAAAATCTTCCATTTAAACAGCATATGCTGCTACTATGAAGTATGGTGATATTCGCCCGCCACTCAGACTCGGAGGCAAACAAGTCAAGAAGGGGAACATCCACTTGTACGTGAATAATTTGCAGAGTGATCTGGATGGCAGAATGGATATGGCAGAGCAGCAACAAACTTCTTTGGAACAGCAGATGAAATTAGCCATTGAGACGATTCTCAAAGATATAAGAGACTGTATGCATGAGATTAAGCACTGCAAAAGTAGCTTCAGAATGAAAATCAGTAGCAAGACTATGCAATTCACACTGAAAATTTCAGATGTAAAGGTGGCACTTGATTTGGTTGTAGCAGGTCAAATCGCAAATTTTTTTGCTGTCGTGATGTATCTGTCAGTTAATGGCAAATATTTCACAGAAGAATGTAAGTACCATCACACTGATTTTCTATCGGGCGTAGTGATGTGGTCACGTGGTTCACAACATGGATGGAGCCACAAACCAAATGGATAACTGGCAGTCAGCATTTCCCATTACATGTGCAATAAAGCAGATGTGTTAGCTCAGATTTCTTTTGAATAATGAGAGAAATATCAGCGTTACAAAATTTCATTTAAGGCACAAAATGGTGCATATGCAAACAGTATTAAGTGCTGAAGTTTACATTTATTCGTATATAAGTTTTCAGTTCATATCCTGTATTCCTCATGTAGCTCACATGCTGATACACGCCACTACAATAATTATAAGCAAAAATACTCTGGGAGAAGGTATAATTAGATGCTTATGGAGTATTGTAGCAAAGGTTGATGTTAAATTCCTTTGCACTTACAGGTAAATGAAATCCAAATTTAGTGCATGTGTGTTTGCAAATTTGGTTTGTCTTAGCTGGAATGCAGGAAATCACATGTCAGTGATCTGCACTGCACAAATGATTGGGCGAGATGAAATGACAGGGCAACGTGTAGGGGAGATGGGCTTGTGACCAAGTGGTTGTTTGTACTACTGAAAATAACATGCAGGTGTATGAAAAATATTACAACTGAATCTAATGGCACATCACAGAATGTAAGGTTACTAAATTGTCAATCTTGATTTCACAAATTCGTACCAACAGTGCACATTGTTGTATGACCTCTAGTTAACAACCAATAAAGCTTTATTTAAACTACGATTTAACAAATATTTAAAATTAAACTTCTACTACACAAATATAGTTAAACACTTAATCAATACGTCAAATTTGACCTTATATATACAGGAAACATGTAATAAGTCACATTGTATTTAACATTGTCAATTGAAAGTTATGCAATCTGTTGTGTTAAAATATGTGAATAAAAGTTCCCAGGTCAAGATCACTAAAATGGTTCAAATGGCTCTGAGCACTATTGGACATAACTTCTAAGATCATCAGTCCCCTAGAACTTAAAAGAACACAAACCTAACTAACCTAAGGACATCACACATATCCATGCCCGAAGCAGGATTCGAACCTGCGACCATAGCGGTCAATGCGGTTCAAGACTAGCTCCTAGAGCCGCTCGGCCACTCAGGCTGGCCAAGATCACTAAAACTGCTTTATATGATAATTAGTTTGAGGTTACAGATAAGCCTTATTCAGATATAAAATACAGAAAATTGGATAACAGAAATGAACAATAGCTCAATTTATTTTATATTTAAACTTTCTATAAAATTTTTGGTATTAGTATTTGGGCACACCAACTACCAGGAATTACAAATTGTAATAATTTGTTCAGCTGAAACTCTCTTACTGTCCTGTAGAAACTGAAAAATTTTATATAAATCGTGACAAAATAATAACATACATAGTGCATTTTGTAAGTGGTATATAATTGAGATCTTGTCTAAAGTAGGTCGTCATGGTTACATACAAACTGTCACTAGCCATGTGTGCCACTCACAGTGCTACAGAGACAAAGAAGGAGCTGCACGACGATTGTCAGAGAACTAGCGTCATATGCAGTATTATTGCTACATGAAAGCTCTATCAGGTGGCGCTACTATCCAACAAAGTTCTACAAACTCATGCCTCTATAGTAATGTACAAAATGGCAATGTAACGAACTTTCTACTAGATTTACATTATTTAAATTGTAAGAAACTATGTTCTATTTTAACAATGTGCAGTAGTCATATATCAAACTTAGTATTTTCATTTGAATAATACTCTAACATGCAGTCGAGGTGCCAATTATAATCGGCATGGTAATTGGTTTCAATTACACCAGTAAATGGATGGATAACCTAAGCAGTACAAATGAACCATTAGATGATACAAATCAGTTGTTTACAAGGAATGATCTATGGTAATATAATCATGGTGGCTCATACCTAAATACTTGATATGGACAGATTTGTGAAACAACACCATATACAATAAATGTCAGTGTACAGATAACTGATGAACAAAGCATTTTTTTTCTGTTGACTTTGTCACTTATCTTCATGAGGCCAATCAAAATTCAACCATCACCCAAAGGACACAGGCATACACAAAATAAAATCAAAGCCCAAGGACTAGGAGTTAAATACACAGTACATATGTATCAAGTAAAATAACTCACTTCAGGTATTTGATATAAAAGAAGCAAAAAGCTGAAGTCATGTAATGGTGCAATAAGATAAATTCAGCTGAACAGATTATGACGATGTGTAATGCCTGGTGGCTGGTACACACAGAATGATCTAATTAAATTTTTATTAGTATTTATCATAGAATGGAAGTTTAAATATAATGTGTATTACGCTACTGTTAGTGTCTTTGGTGCATTTTTCTGTGTTTTAGATCAGAAGATGGCCTGTCAATGTGCTGAAACTAGTTATCAAACGAAGTAATTTTAGCGATCTTGAACTAGGATTTTTTATCTACATATTTTAACATAATGACCTGTTTTATCTGAAACTCAATGATATTAGAGTAACAACGACTTTAAGGGGCATATTTCAGTCAGGTGAACCAGTGCACAATGTAATCCACAGAACTTCACATCATGAGGTCAAAAGGTATTTCTACATACTGCTAACCTTTTCCTAAATACGAGGGTCATTCAGTAATTAAAGAGACAAATACGTCTGGGGAAAAACTGTTAGTAGAGCAAGTTTAGTACTTTTATAACTTTTGAGTTGACATCACTGGCAGGATCAGCTGATGTATAAACATTTCAAGATGACGAGTCCACTGAAACGTCTACATTAGTTGAACAATGCTCTGTTATTCGTTTTTTACTTGCTAAAGGCATGAAACCAGTGAATATACACTGTAGAATGTCTAAAATTTATGGTGAAGTTTGTATGAAACGCGCAAATTTTTTACAAGTGGGTAGAGCAGTTAAAAAATGGTCATGGATCAGTGACTGACGAACACCATTCTCGCCAACCCATTGCAGTTTCAACTCCCTCACTTGAAGGTCGAATTGATGACATTATTCATGCAGACTGCCGTGTGACTGTGTAAGTGATTGTTGATAAGGTTCAAGTTAGTACTGGTACAGTTAATAACATTATCTTAACAAGATGAAGTATCGCAAAACGTGTGCAAGATGGGACCCAAATGAACTGACACGGCTACACAAGGAAACAAGCTTGAGAGTGTGCACAGAGCTAAAGGAACGTTCTGAAAGACAAGGTGAGCACTTCCTCAAGAAAATTTTAACTTGTTATGAAACTTGGGTTCACTATTATCAGACAGAATCGAAAGAGTGAAAGCACACCCACTCATAAATAAAGCCAAAACGCAAGCATCAGCAGGAAAAGACATGTTGAAGGTGTTTTTGGATGGTGAAGGTCAATTTTTTGTGATTGTCTCTAAAGTCATCCTACAATGGACAGTCAATACTACTCGGATTTGGTTTTAAACAAGGATAAGCCAGCCATGAGAGAGATGTCGTGGATCTCTGAGAAGAGGTGTGATTCTCCAGCAAGACAACAGACCTCCTTATATTGCTCAATTTACCCATGAAACCATTGGCAAAATGGAATGGAAAGTACTGCCCCATCCGCCTTACTATCCTGATTTAGCACCTAGCGATTTCCGTTTGTTTGGTGCACTGAAGGAGGCATTAAGTGGTAAGAAGTTCCAGGACAAAGAGGATGTGAAAAATTTTGCGGGAAATTGGTTCCAACAACAAGATGAAGAGCTCTTTATAGCTGGAATAAAAAACTTTGTAGCCCATTGGAACAAATGTATAAATATTCAAGGGGATTATGTTGAAAAGTAGAAAAAGTAGTATTTTGTAAAAATAAGCGCTTTTTTCTCCAGTCCAATTTGTCTCTCTAATTATTGAATGACCCACATATTAGCTCTGAATATCACACATGTGCTCATTTATGTATTATGTCAGTACATTGGTTGGTTGGTCTGGGGGAGGGAACCAAACAGCGAGGTCATCAGTCCCATCGGATTAGGGAAGGAGGGGAAGGAAATCGCCTGTGCCTTTTCAAAGGAACTATCCTGCAATTTGCCTGAAGCAATTTAGGAAATTCATCATGTTGGTAGACTGAGACATATCATTATGTACCAAGTAGTGGATCTGAATTGCATGGAATGGTTTCCAGGGTTTGAAAAGGTAGTGCTGGAATGCGTCCTGGTCTTTTGCTGATAGCTCTTGCTTGAGGTAACGCTACTGGGCTGGGTGAAAACTGCAATACTTTGTAATTTAGCTTGCAGCCTCTTCAAAGTACCCACAGTTTTCCCTCAGAACAGTTGCACAAAGTCTTGGCATTCTGAGCCTAAGATTTTATAGTATTTTAGCAGATATTGCAGTCCAACACATCTGTAAATTATTCTATAGATCTTCAACTTTACATGACCTCCGTTTTCCAATCTCCTTGTCATGTCCATCCCATAGAAGGTCAATGGTGTGTAGGTCAGTTGAATGACTTGACCAAATCATATTCTTCCATTCCTCACATTTCTCTTTACTCTGCACAGTTTAGAAGAATGTTTGGTATTATTGTCCTGCTTCAGAGCAAACCAATGACCAATAAGTCTCTTGCCAGATGAAACTTCACTGTTGATCAGTATCATGTGATATGCTCCCTTCATTGTTTAATGTCACATCAGTTGTTACTAGATCACCGACTTCATCACTTTTTAAACATCCCCACACCATGCACCATGCTTCACTGTTGTTGTCACAAATTGTCCCTTCAAACGTACTCCACGAAGTCCATGAAAAAATGTTCAACGATTGCTTCCAAATACTTCAAACTCAAATTTATTTGTAAATAATACTTTGAACCATTGCTGCATATTCCATTTTTTATCAATATTTCGTCCATAAGAGACGGAACTGTGAGGGCTTTCAATGTTGATAAATACAAATAAAACAGTTTCTGTATCCGTCAGTTGCTTATTTTGCCACTACGCGTTTCGATTTCTCACGCCATCGTCATCAGATGAAGGATTGTTTATTTACATGAATGTTGTTGGTGAAGAGCGCAGAGATCTTTTTAAAATAGTCTACACTACCCTTGATCTGCAAGTGTGAATAGACGTCTGTACTCTTCACCAACGTCAGCCATGGTGTAAACCATCGAAACTAGTAGTGCAAAAAAAAAAAAACAAAAAACAAGTGACTGACGCAGAAACTATTTTCTTTGTATTCACTTTTGATGTTGCCATGCCATTTTCAGTTTTTTCGCCTTATTTTGTTTGAGTAACAAAGGTATTCTGGTCGCTACTCGCCCCTTTAAACCTTTTTCACGAAAATGGCGTTACGCTTTTGAAACAAATATTATCTACTTCCTCGCGAAATTCACGTGCAGTACGAGTCCTCTCATCACTACTCTGTACACATGTGAACTGAACTTTCCTGTATGGAATTACTCAGGGTCTTCCAGATCACGAAAGACGTGCTCTGTCACCAGTTAGTTTGAATTGCTGGAATGCATACATCACTATGGATTGGGCTACACCAACCTTTGTTGCTATTGTCCTACTAGAACAGCTTTCCTGATACAGAGCTACAATTAAATCAGGTTTTTCAGTTGAAATCTGCCCCTTCGTCATGTTATGAGATTATGTGCTTTGAACTTGATCAGGTATACAAACACACTGTTAGCTGCACACAAAGTGCTTTAAACTAATGTGAACTGGTTGCTACGCAGACAGTGAAGGAATGAGGCCTATATGAATAGAACAGTGGATTTTATGTGGTGTAGAACTGTGATAACACCCTTTTAGGATCTAAACGACATTATTTCCTAACTTAATACAGCGAAAATAGAAAGATGGCTGTCGAACATACTGTTAGAACACAAAGACAAGAAGACAAACCAAAGAGCATAGTTAAAGAATTGCCACTTCGAGTCAGAGACACCACGGAGCCGCCCACCCCTCCCCCCCCTGGCAGTGCGGAGCATGGCAGGGCAGAGCTAGCACACATCCACAAAAAAAATCTTAGTGCCAGCATGGCAGGCGGAGACGGCTCTCGGGCGCTCGAAGTGTGTGGCTTGGGCGTCTCGTCATTAGGGTCCCATGTGTCAGACAGCTGTGTGGGTGGTGGCGAGTCAAAGGGGCAGCAGCAGCGGCGGCAGTCAAGGCGTTAGCAGAGGCAGGTCAGGAGAGAGTGGCGAGAAGTTGCTCCGAGAGGGACCAGACAGGCTTTACTCATTGTACAGAAACCATACCTGCTCGTAGCAATTTGGAAGTGTTAAGACATCGAACTTTGTGATGTATGGATGGGCTGTCCGTGGTGCAGATTTGTTGACCAGGGCCGTTTCTGATTGCTGAGCCCCTCGAAGGGAGGCACATGTGGAGGGGTGAGAGAGGGGCACGAGCGGTGGCCATTGACTGACTTTGGTGTGCTGGGACGTCGTCTGTGGAGCGTCAGCAGCAGGTGACGACTGAGGATGTGACGCGGTAGCCACGAAATGCGAGGGTGGCAGACGACAAACGAAGGCATGAGACAGCGGCCACGAGATGCGAAGGGGCCAGCAAAGCGAGAACAGGAGTGTCCTGCCGGTTCAACTATGTCGGCCTGGAACCAGCAGCAGGGAAATTAGAGCTTGACACAGGAGCGAAGCAGAGTGAAAGCACAGCAGGAGAGGGAGGCAGCGTCGAAGGAAGCAGCTCTGCAGAGGCTGTAGCAAAGCGGGAACATAACTCTACGTTATGTGTGCGGAGCCTGTTGATCTGTTTACGGACATCCAGTAAATTGGAGATACTTGCTGTACTACCTTTGAGTAGAGATGCACACGTGGAAAGTATAGCCAAGGAGGTGGAGAGTGGAGATGTGCCGAGTTCATTCAAGGACAGAATGGCAGAACCAGTTGTGTGGCAGAGTGTAGTGAGCCTTAGGTCTGGCGAAAGTTCATAATGATGTACAAAGTCTAACACACTTACAGGTTCGTCCACTTCGGTGACATGGACGATGAGAAAGCGAGTGCCTGAGGGCAAGTCAGTGACATAGAGGCATCGTGCTGCTGGACCAAGTAGTGCTGCATCAGACGGTAGGCGCCGTGAAGAATTGTGGCGAGACGTGGTGCCTAAGTGCGCCTGCAGGCCTCGCTTGAGAAAGGTGCAAGGCACGTGACAGTTGCATGCAGTGTCCCCGTAAGTACCGTGGAACCAGAACAGCACAGCTGACTGTCAGGGCAGGAAGCCGATCGGGTTGCTGCTCAGGCGAGGTCAGCAGCTGTCGGGGGGCTGCAGGCATTACCTCCTGTAGGCTGCTGGGTGGCAGCTCTTGACAGGCAGCTAGGTGTTAAGGCGAGTGCACTGGTCTCTGTCGGCAGAGTGATGAACCAAAGTCACAGGCATGCCAACTGGTGGTGACGGGGATGTTGTGTGTGACAATCGGTGTTGGTGACGAATGATTGCATATACCTGATCGGCCATGTGTAGGCGAACCTCGAGAGGGACGGTGACGTGAGATCTCAGGTGGAATTGTAGGTCTGACAGTAGTTTGACGAACCACAAAGTCCAAAGCGTGGCATCTGGTAGTATTTGATCATCAATTAAGGCACGAAAGCGCCGCCAAAGCTGTGAAGGTCTGTGGTCTTCAAGGTGCTCTTCATGGATGCTATGGTGGACAGCCTCCACTGGAGGGCGAGAAAGGCGTTCGTTAAGTAAAGTTTTTACAGTCACATACTTGCTGAGGCAGGCAGCGAGAGTAGCAGATCACTGATTAGGTCAGGATGGGCGTGGAGGTGGCTCACCCGGCAGGCCAAAAGCGTATTATCGTCCAAGACCCTATGGATATCCAGTAGATGGTCCACCACTGCAAACCAAGTTTTAGGGTTGTCCTTTTGTAACGCAGGCAGCTTAGGAAATCTGTTGGGTAACAGATGTTGATGAAGCACAGGCAGGCGAAGATCTTTGTTGGTGGTTGAGGAAGCCCGAGGTCTCTGTAGGGGGGTGGCTGCACAGGATCTGGAATAAGCCGGTGCAACCAATGGCACGATGTGTCCCAACTGCAGGGCTGGAGGCAGGCGTGGCGTCGGTGTAATGGCCAGTGCCGATGCAACAGCGGGCGGAAGGTGGTCGCGATACAGCCAAGGGTGAACTGATTCCAAAACCGGCGCGAAAAAGAAATGGGCAGTGCCATTACGAGAGCGGGCAGTAGGTGAAGTTGATGCGACTACGGAGCGACGGTCGCGAAAACCGGAGCGGCCGAGGCGACTGGGTCCGCTGAGACGGCGTGAGAGAGAGAGGGGTTGGAATAACATCAGGCATGTAAGAATGTGCAACCCCATGAGCATGAATATTTGAAGTAAAGTTCTCCAACTTTGTTGGCACATCAACCCAACCTGAATGCAACTGCGTAGCTGACAGGTGAAACACAACTTTCTTCACACGATTATAGTTCACAGTGTCACTAAGTGGCGTGCACTGTCTGGGCAGCAGGCACTGCTGCATAGTAGTATTTGACAGTGGCCATGTTGGGCCGGTAATGGTTGAGTGGCCGCTGGCATGGCAGGGGCCAGGTAACTGTTCACTTTTAAACAAATGTACATTAGGAACATTTTGTATATATGTAAGTACAGTTAAAAGGGTGTGTGGCACACAAAACGGCACTGGTAGAACCGTTGTTCCGAAGACAATGTGGACCGGCACACGAAGTTCGCTAATGACGAAAATATGCACAAAAAATTCCCAAACGCACAACCTTGATGTCGGGGTTAACACTGTGGTTTTTATGTGGCATTGAACAGTAATAACACACTTTTAGGATGGAAATGACATTTATTTCGTCACCTAATAGAGTGAATACAGAAAGATGGCTGTCAAATATAGTGCTAGAACACAAACACAAGAAGACAGACCAAAGAGCATAGTCAAAGAACTGTCGCTTGGCGTCAGAGATCCCACAGAACCATCTTAGGTAAAATCATGTCAGTGTTGACATGGATTCTCACCAGCATCCCTCTCTGTGAACAACCCGTTAAATACACAACAGATGTGCTTAATCTTTATGTGCTTATACCTGTTTTATTATTAGAAGTGGATATGATAGAATATTCAAAACAAAATCCCTGTTTTAACTACAAATAAATAGTTGTGACCGGTGACCAAAAATTTCAGACTGATAGTGTAGAATACTGATGGACATAGAATTTGGAACAGATGTGTGGACTAAGCCAATGTCACACTTTCTCAATTGTGTTTTTACTCGCCAATGAAAGATATTAGATTGTCTTGAGTGATTGTATATCATGATAAACTTTGACAAATAGTAGTACAGTCTAACTGAGGAAATTTTACTATACCATTTCGTCAGAATTTGGACTCCGCTTTTACAATAAGGGAACTAATTGGGGATTCTGCGTTTTGTTCTCTGTTTTATGCTACTTAATTACACTTTCTACAGCTTTTATTATTCAACTTGAGGCAGAACAGACGTGCTTTTAACTACCTTTTGCAAGGCCATCATCGTACAAGTATTTGAGTGAGTTCTACGGGCATTAAGGTATTCTATTTTCAAATCAAATTCTTCGTGTTGTTGAGTACATTATTCGATCTTCTTTTCCACTTATTTTATTTGATGTGTTGTATCAGTTATTTATTTATGCTCATTATTGTCTGTTTTTATTTATGTGTGATCATTGCCCAGCTGTAAAACCTTTCAATTAAACAGCATGTGCTGTTACCAGGATAAAAAAGCATACTGGTGTTTTGTCACAGCTCACTCAGACTCAAATGACTCAACAAAGGGAGCATCCACTCACATTTGAGGCCTCTGGTCTGGGGTCAACTTATCCCAGGTAGCCGCACTGATTAAGAAAAGTTATTTAAGCAATATGATGAGCGTTCATGAGCAGTAGCAAACTGTGTAGCTGCATAGCGAAAGGCAGAAATAAGGAACTTGTAGACGGATGAAGAAGCAGCATGTTGGCTGCAGATTCAGCGAGTGGCGCTATTGCCCCTGGGCCAGAGACGGTCCCTAAGGCCGCCAATAAGTATGAAATTGCAGTGCATATGTTGTGAAAAACTGCGATGTAATGTTCTTTTGGACACAAATGTATATTTTGTTTCCAGAACACTTAGAAGATGCAAGAAACCTGCTAAACAGGTTGTATGCACAATGCTTGCCGCTAATCGAGAGCATCTGAGGATTTTAAATTTGCTTTTTATTTCTTGCATTTTTCAGGTAGATCAGCTGGCAGTTAATGTCTATAAATAGATTTTTATCATATTCTCTAATGTGGTAAACATCTTTGAACCCATCATTTTCTGGAAATATATCTGTGTACGATCCTCTCCGTTAATATTTACAGTAAAAGTGGATCTCTTGTAGTTCCATTTGTATCAAGATTTTTTCCTTATAATGAGTTGAAAGTAATTTATAAATCTTGTTTGCACATTGGCAATTACCAGCTCTTTTTTGAGCAGCAGTTTATAGATTTCCATTGTGACAACTATTTTCGCCAAATACGTCAGTTCTCGTTTTTTGACCTTGATGTCCTCTGTTTCCAGTTTTCGACATTAACTGCCCTTAAAGAAGTAATTTCTTTAATGGGAATCAGGTTAAGTCTATTCGAAACATTGCCTCTGTTTCTTGATATCTGTGGAGTAACAACACTCACAACGTCCAGCCCACCATATGTTGACAATATAACCATCCTTTTTTTAAGCAGATTCAGATAGGAAATCAAGTTTACTCTAATCTAGTAAACACCCTCAAAACTATCAATTTCCTCCAAGTTCACCATTGTGCAGATATTGTCCATTGCCCATTTGTATCCTATTTTTTCCATATTTTTGTATCTAAATGTATGTGGAATTATTAATAAGGATATTTCTGCAAGAATATATCCATTCTTATTGGTTATCCTACTAAGTCAACTTGGTTTCATTAGTATCCAGCAATTATTTAGGTTCCCCCAATCAACCAAAGTATATACAAACTGTTTGCAGGAGCATTTATTCTTCTACTTCGAAACGTCTAACCAGAAAAAAACTCCCATCAATGCAATGCTAACTGTAAATTCACCTCTTATGTACATTAAAAACAGGAGTTACAGTGAGACTGTAGTGCATTACAATTTTAGTTAGTGCACTGTATCTGAAAGTACATACATTAAATAGCTTAAATACATCTTTACACTTACTAATTCTTACAAAAATCTCGCTATATGACCACCTAACTAAGGTGATATCCATTTTTACTTTCTCATAGGTTGATAACACACAATACTGGTCAACTGCAGCTCTCAAAGTTTCTTATATACTCTATAGGTCCAAGATGTCTGGTATAAATGGAGCTGCCTTATCTGATCGTAAAATCATAGCCCAAGTTGCGCTGCTTGTGTGTGTGTGTGTGTGTGTGTGTGTGTGTGTGTGTGTGTGTGTGTGTGTGTTTGTGGGTATGTGTGTATATAAAGAACGTAATTGGGGTTTGAAACTGAATCTGTGGGCCCCAGATATAACAGGGAGATGACACCACTTATGCGACCTTTAATAAAAGAAAGGCAAAATATTCTAGAGACACATTGTGCAGGGATAACTACCATTTCTTCCACACAATGGCAACAATATGGCAGCGAGAGGCATACTGGAAAAAAATGTTGTTTTATTGAGATGCCATGACCAATACATATCTGTACAGCGGACGATCTTATCAACAGGGATGCAGATGTGCTAAATTAAACGCCTCCTAGACAGCTCAAGTGCGGAAGGCCTTAATATCTTCCTATGCATGTGTATTGCTTCCTTCTGACCTGGTAAATTTCGACGCAGCCGCGCGATTATCATCAGTCGTACCTTGCAGCAGTGATAGAAGCAAGTACCACCAGCTAAAGATGTCGAGCACTTGCATCGATGAAATATTTTGCGATTTACACAACACGATTCAGCAGCAAACATGAAAAATGTATTTGCAGCAGTTCGGTCAGGAAAGACTGAAACGTCCCATCTGGTACCTCTATGTGGAGCAGATGGTCAATAACGTAAGTGAGTTTGAGAAGCTACATAATCAGAGAGATAGACTGCTGTCCATTATGGCGTTTTTATTGAGATGCCGTGAGCCATACATGTCCTTATGGTGGAGAATCTTATCAACAGGGATGCTGGTTTTCAATTAAGCGCCGACTGGACAATGCACGCACAAAAGGCCCTAGCATCTCCCCATGCACGAGTGTTGCCTGCAGCTGGCCTGATAGATTTTGACAAAGTCGCGCTATTATCACAAGGCGCTCCTTGCAGCAGTGACAGCAGCACCAACTACCTGCAGATGTCGAGCAGTTGCATTGATGAAATATTGTGCGATTTACACAGTACGATGTGGCAGCAAACCCTGTAGGGTCTTGTACCATGGAAACAAGGGAGAGGATATTGTTATAGGTGGTCACTACCCTCTTTCTACAGCGCCAATGCACACGTGGGTTAATACAGTTCTTTATTTACATGAAGCTGCTACTTAAGTTGAGTAGTGTCCAGGTTCACGGTACAAGCTCATCAGTAATAGTCGCCTTGCAGACAGTATCGGTACTCTTGCTATAGTCACAAATCTGGTCTCACTATATACTGTCGTAGCCTGCAATGGACTACACCATCTCTGCAACTACCTGACAGACGTCAAACTGGAGTCTGAGTCAGTGAGACAGTGCGGCCCTCTGCTCAGCGCCGGCGATCTAAATACATGCCATCGAGAGGGCGTTGGCGGCATTTTGCTTGTCAGTGTATCTCTGATCTCTCTTGTGATAGGCGCGCTTGATCAAGTGCCTATTATCGATCTTCGCCCTTCATCTTTGCCGACCAGTGTGCTGGCGACAGCTTATGCCAGCACATCATAATGCCGCACCATTGTCATGTAGGCAAGATGTGAAGGACAACGGGAAGGGAGGCAGGATGCTTGATGTAGAGATGAGCTGGGAGCCCTGACTGTGGGGGATGGCATACTCTCAACAGTACCCCACCATCTGTCTTGTGAGGCAACAGGAACATCCTCCTGAAAACTGCTGCCAGAGCACATGTCCAGCCCTGAAGGTGTGTCCTAGGGAGATGTCGGCGACGGAGATGGCGATGGCGGGTCCAGGCCCATCAGGGCGGCGAGTGGGGATGACAAGGGCATCGTTCATACGCTCTTCCTGTGGTGCCCTAGTAGCAACAGCGGACGGCTGCAAAGGCCGTGTGGTCCTGTGAGCTTGTGAATCTGGGAGAAGAAAAGCAATAGAATCACAGGCCAAATGACACACACGATTTTGGTTCTGGTGGCGGCACTGCCAACCATCGGGACCTGCAGTCAAGTAAATAGAAGACCCAAAGTGTTCCTGGATCACGCCTCTTTCCTAGCGCCCACAGTTGTCATAAACCCTGAAAAGAGCGAGCGCAAAGTCATACTTGCAGAGCATTGGCAGTGCCAGATGCTATGATGGGTGTAGCAAGTGTAGCAGTGTCCGATGGCTGCGGCCGTGCAGAAGTTCCAATGCTGAAGTTCGTCTTGTGGGTGGAAGCGATAGGCGGCGAAAAGAGTTGCAGCACCTGTTCCCATGTGTGGTGCGAAGCTTGCCCATATGTTGTGTAAATGCGTGTATGAAGCGTTCTACTTCTCTGTTGGGGTAAAACGTAACACTTGTTAGGTGACGAAAGCCATTTCGTTCACAAAACTGTTCAAAATCACGTGAAGTGAACTGTGGTCTGTTGTTTGACACAGTTACCTCTGGCAAACTTTCTATGGAAAATATGGAGGACAATGCTTGATGGTGCTATGTGATGTGTTGCAGTATGGCGCCACAAATGGGAACTTGGTAAAAGAGTCTACCACTACAAGCCAGCCAGTGTTCCAAAAAGATCCTGCAAAGTCAATGTGTACTCTTTGCCATAGCGATTGAGTCTTAGGTCAAGCTGAGAACATCTGTGGCCGAGCAGACTGGTTTTCCGCGCATGCGTGGCACTGTGGCGCCATCTGTTCAGTGCACGCGTCCGTGCCCTGCCGAGTGTAGCGCCGTCGCCTTATCTGTTTAGTATGAACAATTCCCCAATATCCGTGGTGGAGCAATCGCAACACATTCTTTTGCAACACTTTGGAAAATAAGCACATGCGATTGTCCTCTGCCATTTTGAAGTAGAATCACATCATATTGAACAAAAAGGTTGTGGCGACACGAAAAAAAATATCGACGAACAACTGAGTTCTGGATACTGTTCAATGAACGAGGCCAAAACTTGCAAATGTATTGCAAGAAAATCTTGAGATCAGGATCTGCTTCTGTGGCCTGTGCAACTTTTCTGTAGTGCAAGGGAAAAGATTCAAGCAATTCAGAACTCTAAGCATCGATCTGTCAACGAGATGCGGAAGATGCATGAAAATCAGAGTCTGGGACAATCGGAAGGTGAGATAGCGCGTCTGCATTGCCGTGCTTTGCCGTAGGTCCGTGCACAAATTTCATACCGATACTGTGAAAGTAACAAAGCCCAATGTTGCAATTTTTGAGCAGTACATGTAGGAACTGGCTTTGACGGATGAAAGAAGGACTACAAAGGCTTGTGATCTGTCACTAAACAGAACTTGTGACCGTACAAATAGTAATGGAATTTTGTCACACCATACACAAAACCAAGGGCTTCTTTTTCAATTTGAGAATAATTGCATTGAGTTTGAGTTAGCATCCTTGAGGCAAAACTAATGGGTCTGTCTTGTGCACCAATTCTGTGTGAAAGCACAGCACTGATTCCGTAGGAAGAAGCGTCAATTTGCAAAACTACTGGCTTGGCAGGGTCAGAATGCACTAAACATCTGTCATTGAGCAAGGCGCTTTAGATTTTCTGAAATGCGTCTTGACAGTCTTTAGTCCACACAAAAGGTACATTTTTGCGGCGTCAGCGATTGAATGGAGCCGCGATCTGAGCTGCATTCAGTATGAACCGAATGAAGTACGTCATTTTGTCTAGTACTGACTGCAGCTCAGATACACTGCGAGGAACAGGTAGGACACGGATAGCAAGCAAATGAGATTGGAGAGGGTGCAATTCTCTTATCTTGCAATTCTTTCAGCTCACTGGCTACTTTGTCTCTTAAAGCAATTGGAATGGGGCAGACCCAGAAAATCTTGGGCTGTGCATTGTTTTTCAATGTAACATGCATTAAAAAGTTATTAGTTTTTCCCATTCCTTCTGAAAATAGTTCAGGAAAGTCTATAAGCAAGCTAGTAGTAAAACCAGTCTCTGGAAGTACATTGTCTTGGATGCTAAGTAAAAACAAATTAAAAGCATCTGTCTCTTGACTTCCACAGATTAAAATTCATTGTCCTGGTGTGAGATTTGTAAGTCTTAGGCAGACTACACTGTGCAAGCACTGGAATTTTCTGCTGTTGTAAGCAGTGAGGTGCTTGCTAGATTTAGCAAGGCGTGATGAGCCTAACTGTTGGTACGTGACACGATTAAGAAAAGGTACCTAGGCACCTGTATCTACCTGAAAGTTCATTTGACAGCCAGCAATTTGTAACGAGACTACTATAGAACGTCGTTGCACAGCAGTAGGATAAGGAGGAGGCACAACCTTAATCTTACTTTTGTCAGAAGCTGTTGTAGGTTCTGAAAACACAGCATTTACTACGTGTGCATGAGCCAGTATTCTCTAGGAGCGGGTAAAATTGGCGTTTTTGTGCTGTTGCAAACAAACTGCTCAGACATGGCCTCTTTCTCCACACATGTAACACGTTGCGCTAATGATGGGCATTCCTGTCATTTATGGCGAACAAAACATCTAGGGCAATACTTCACTAAATTCACAGGCCTGTTTTAATGTCTGTGTGTGGCTGTCCTCGTGGCTATGTACGCGCTCGTTGTTGGTGCTGCATGGAGCAGTCGGGAGCAAGGGGCGACTCGACCCAACAAATGGGTAATTGGTCAAACGTATCTGCCGCTGTGGCATCTGAAACATATTTTTTGCCCAAAGATTTCCAACAGTTGAGGAAGGGATGGATCAGAGTACTTCAAGATCTGCCCCCGTAATCTGCTATCTGGGACACTGAATATTGTTATATCATGGATCATAAAATCACTGTAAAAGTTGCCACAACTACACTTAAATTTACGCTTCCTAATCACCCCCGTTAATTCTATCTACCACTGGCGGTGAGTCTGTTCTGGCTTTTTCTTCAGGCGAAAGAACTGATATCTAAATGCTGCTCCTGGTGCTTCCTAGTCATAGTATTTAGTTAATGCAGAAATTACGTGGTCATAGCTGAGTACATTGGGAGATGCCATTGGGAATAGTTTTTGTATTATCCTGAAGACTGGGGACACTGCAGTCAAAAGGAAGTGATGTAACTCTACAATGCCTTGAACTCAATGAACTTGACAATGCGCTTGGAGCTGAGTCAGGTATTCAATCCATTCCTCTTCTGCATTCTCGAAGCGCCGGAACAGTGGTATACTGGTTAGCAGCACATGTTGAACTATTTGGTTGATCGGTTGTGGTTGTGGGACCGATGCAAAACATGTGCAGCAAGCAGTTGTTGTACTGTCGTGACTAGGGTAGCAATTTGTTGGTTTTGAAACTGAAAAAATTGTGTTAGATCCATAACACTGACCATCTGCAGCTGAGGCACAGGTGCAGTTGGGGAGGGGTGGCGTATTCATCATTTACACAAATACGTTAGATCAAATAGCAAGCAAAGGCACTGAAAAGAGAAATTGTATTAGTTCCGTGGACTCTTCCTGGAATACATACAAGAACACAACAATAAATTAGCAGTTCGAAACATTTGGCTACAAACACATCTGCAACCTAAAACATAAGATAAGCAAGCAAAATCCTTGGCCAAATGGATTAATTTCGGCCGCCACTGAATTATCCTTGTCTCCACTGTAGAATCTTCGTCGCCACTGTTGAGCCTTGTACCAAGGAAGCAAGGGAGAGGATGTTGTTATGGGTGGCCGGTACTCTTTCTACAACACAAACGTACACGTGGGTTAATACGGTTCTTTATTTACACGAGTCCAGGTTCATGGTACAAGCTCATCAGTAATAATCGCCTTGCAGACATTGTCGGTACTCTTGCTATAGTCACAAATCTCGTCTCGCTATATTCTGTCGTAGCCTGCAATGGACTTCACCATCTCTGCAACTACCTGACAGACTTCAAACTGGAGCGTAAGTCTGTGAGTCAGTGCGGCCCTCCGTTCAGCGCTGGCGATCTAAATACATGCCGTCGAGAGGGAGTTGGCGGCATTTTGCTTGTCAATGTGCCACTGTCCTCTCTCTTGATAGGCGTGCTTGATCCAGCGCCTATTTTCGATCTTCGCGCTTCATCTTTGCCGACCAGTGTGCTGGCGACAGCTTATGCCAGCACAAACTGCAGAAGTGTATCTGCAACAGATCCATTGGGATAGCCTGAAAAATCACGTATGTTCTGTCTGGCTGTTGTTTTAATTATTTGCTTGTAAACTTTGTGGAGACTGTTAGCACTGACTCCAACACAGACTCTCTGGGAAACGTATTTTTCCCTATCCAGGACATTATTCCCCACAATACTGGCAGTTACAGATATTAGCTAACTATGATCCCCGCTAGTTAAAATAGTATTCATAGTGAAAACAGACACCAAAGTGTAGGTATGAGTGCTGTTTCTGACAGTAACGAGTACAACATTTTTTCGATTCCACTTTTAAGCCCCATTTATTATAGAATTCGTCGTCTTCTATTTAAAAAATTAGATGCAAAGTTGCCTTTTTTACTAACAATAACGTGCAGAAAAATCTTATTCACAATATTAAGTCCATAGTTGCTCCTATACACAGTAGAAGAATTTATAAAATCACTTGTGAAATGTGTCCTGCTTATTACATACGACAAACTGTAAGGTGTTTCTGGCACAAGGAACAGTTATTGGGAACAACAGGCACTAGCATACTTAATTCCACTTTTGCTGATCATTTGTTAATTTCTGAGCACAAACTGAAAAGTGTTAAAGAAATTTCCATTTTGCATAAAGAAAAGAAAAGTCACAGGCTTTATGGACACAAAGAGCTGAAGATTTTCAAATATATTTCTAAGAATGATGACCGCATCCTCAACGAAAGATCACATTTATGTAACAATTTTTTTTTCAATGGCTTTAATCCACTACTCGCACTTTTCATTCCTTTATTTTTTTTCTATGTTTTCCTACCTCTGGTTCTGAAACATCTTTTCCTTCACATCAGTTATGGATAAGTACTACTAAAGTTTGCTTCATGTATTTTTTATAGACTGCACCTGTTCGTGTAAATATTCTACAATATTCTGTAGCTTGAGTAGTGGTAATTTCTATAAATCCTGATGGGTGGCTCTCAGTTGTATCTCATTTACTTGCTTTGATTTTAGTTTAAAAAATTCATTAAGGACTCATCCTCTGAATTTTTGTTTTTATAATTAACTATTATTTAATTTGATTATTTCTGTTGTAATGTCTCAAAATGGCATCTGTCAGTGCTTCCGCCTGATAGGCGGCGCAACTTGTGTCCTGTTTTTGTGGCACCAATGTAAGCGAATGGGCAGTCTGATGTTGTTCTTTACAATGTATTAATACCAAATGCTGGAACATTTTTAATTTTTGACCGCTCGTAATTTTGACTATTGCCTGCTCACGATGTAGCTTTACATACATGACATTTATGTTATGCCATTTTCATCTTATTTGATGTTTCTGTGAAACTTAGTTTTCTATTTATTTGATAGGGTTATTAAAATTTCATTCTGATGGAGACATCCTTAAAGGTGCTGAAACCTAGGTCAATGTATTAAAAATTATTTGCAACTGATTGTCTGTGGGACTTCTGTGTTACAAATTAGGATTGGTTCAAACAAAAAAATTTATTCCAAAGGTCTTAAGAAAAAGAACCAATGTGTGAAACAGACTCAAACCATTCCCTAGTAAAGAAATTACTTCTTTAACTGCAGTTAATGTGTATGTGTAAGGGAAAGGACTCTGGAGATGTAAAAGGTTTTAGCCAAAAAGAGAGAATTGTACTATATTCCAGATACCTGGAAGTCTCAGCTCTCATTATTTCTTTGCCACCGAAATTTATTTCAACGTTTTCCCCTTTCTTGTTTGTTATGTGAAACCTTACGAACTGAGTCTTGCTAGCATTAAGGGACAGACCATTTGAAGTGAACCAGTTTAGAGCTTCACTGAATTCATTGGGTACAGTGTTCTCTAGAAGCAGTTGGGTACTTTGTCAGTCATAATGGTTGTGTCATCTGCAAATAGGGTGAAGTTTGCTTTTTGGCTCAAACACCACAACATATCATTGTTAAAGATTTAAGGAGAGCACTGAGCCCTGTGGTACTCCACGTTTCACTTTGCCACAGTCAGAGTAAGCAAGGACCATCGCATAAGTCATTTAAGTCATTTAAGTCATAGTACTCTGTCTTCCAATATAATATTTTGTGATCTACACACTCGAACACGTTAGATACATAGAAATAGTTCCCAACTAGTGATGTTTCACTATTTATGGTTTTTAGGAGTTGGCTAACAAATACGAAAATACCCTGTTCATCTGAACCACCCTTTTGGAATCCAAACTGATTTTTGTTAAGGATACTGCATTTATTAAGATGATTCATAACCCTCTTGTACATAAGCTTCTCCAATATTTTTGAAAGACTTGTTAAAAATGAAACTGGCAAGTAACCACAGCTTTATCACCTTTTTTATATGTGGCTTGATGACTGGATATTTGAGTCTGTTCAGGACAGTCCTTGATTTACAGACTCATTAAATTTGTGATGGAGAACTTAACAATAAATTTGCTGTCATGATTCAGTACTTTGATTGTAATATTGTCCACAAAAGTTGCATTTCATATGGTTTATCACTTTTTCAACCTCTACTGTTGTGATACAGGGTACATGTATATGACTAATTTTGTTCTGCATTGAATTTTTAGAATGTGCGTGGCTTCAACCACAGTACTCTGTACTATAATTTATGTGGATCACCCATCTTACCAAAAGGTAATAGACAGGTAGTGACGAAACTCCTGACTACAAAGTGGCTTTGGAGGAGGCAGGGGTGGTGGTGGGATACCTGCTATCAGATGATGCAAACCACAGCTTACTCCCATGCCCAAAATATTGCAGCACCTTAGACCCTTGCCTCTGGAAGTTCTTTTCTAGACCAATAGATGATAAAATGACATTGATAGAAATTGCCCCATCAGGACACTCAAGGTACGACGAAATTTATTGCTTGCTTATATATCTGTTTTCTATTACTTTTACGTTTGCCTGCTTCCAGGTTTCCATAAACAAAAAAATGTGACGCCTCAGCAAGCTGATATGGCAGTGGCGCCATTTGCTGTCATTTGCACATGCTACATATTAACAATATGGTGCGAGTTGGGATTATTTGTACTGACACTGGTGTTTCCAGTCAGTTTATGGCATTAGAATTGAGCCAAGAATCCAATCACAGTTAGAAAAAATATAAATGTGCGATTTGGAAGGGAATTTAATGCTAAAATAACACAATGGGTTCAAACAAACTTGTAAGAGGCGTAGCACTTAAAAATGTCGACACATTTGTGAATTACATTAGAATAACAAAAACCAGGTTGGAGTATTCGTAGCACTATGATTTGAGATACATTAAAAATTCGACACGCACATTACAGATTCAGACCTGACTCAAGTGAAACTAGAAGTAACACTTCGATATTTGACATCTGGGAATTATCTGTCATTTTCCTGCATTTATACCATGTTCTCGAAAGTACAAGTTCTTGTGTGATGAGTTGGACAGTGTTTCCAATGCCCTAAAGACTCGTTTAAAAACTAATATTTTTATTCTTGCGCCTCATTTCCGTTAAATAACCCAAAATAGTAAAAATTATTCAAATGGTTCAAATGGCTCTGAGTACTATGGGACTTGACATCTGTAGTCATCAGTCCCCTAGAACTTAGAACTACTTAAACCTAACTAACCTAAGGACATCACACACATCCATGCCCGAGGCAGGATTCGAACCTGCGACCATAGCAGTCATGCGGCTCCGGACTGAGCGTCTTAACTACAAGACCACCGCGGCCGGCGTAAAAATTATTCTACACAGAATTTTGTAGTTATGCTTCAAGCAAGTGCATTAAAAGACATATACAGGTTGGTGCACGATAAGTCATCTGATTGAAATTCGATCCTACTAGTGTACTGGTAGAGTTGTAGATTCACCTCAGATGATGTTGCCCGCAGCTGGCAACGAAACGTCAAGGAGAAGTATTTCTACTATTGGACCACGGCCTCTTAGCCCGGAAGATTTAATTACTATTGGGACAACAGTTTTCAAATTGTGATCTCAACTTCGTGCAGTTCGTGGAAATTACGCCAGATGTCGCCGCCAGTAGTTAGTCCGCCTGATGGAACACGAAAGGTGCTTACACCTACGCTGTCCAGAAAAATCAGCCGTGGCAGAATACGCGTTAGAAAATGGACACCGAATTCTATTCGACGATACATCTGTCGTTATGAGTCGAAGGGATTTTGGGATAGCGTCTTAAAAGAGGCTATTGAAATGGTTCAAATGGCTCTGAGTACTATGGGACTCAACTGCTTTGGTCATCAGTCCCCTGCAACTTAGAACTACTTAAACCTAACTAACCTAAGGACAACACATACATCCATGCCCGAGGCAGGATTCGAACCTGCAACCGTAGCAATCACACGGTTCCGGACTGCGCGCCTAGAACCGCGAGACCACCGAGGCCGGCAGGCTATTGAAATAAAAACCTCTAAAAACACCATCAACAAGAACGGCGGTTTGCGGCTCAGCACAGCCTGGGACCCGGCCATCGCGAGATTAAGAAAACATTACCATATATGACGAGGAAGAGAGCACTAGTGACGTCACAGCCAGCAGTGCGGCTATATAACAACGCGGCCACGGCGACACAGCAGTCATTCTTACCACTTGACAATGACTGAGGAGAGCTCGGTCGAAAGCTCGTGGGATTTTGACCACCTGATGCGGCTGGAAGCCCAAGAAAATGTATTCATATCGCCTCAAAACCATGCATCCTTACATGGTTTCTTCCTATTCCATTTGTATGTGGAGTGCAGGAAGAATGATCGTCTGAATGCTTCTCTGCATGCAGTAATCATTCTAATCTTATCCTCATGATCCCTATGTGAGAACTATGTAGGGAGTTGTAGTATATTCATAGATTTGTCATTTAAAATCAGTTCTTGAAACTCTGTTAATAGATTTTCTCATGATAGTTTACGTCTGTCTTCAAGAGACTTCCAGTTCTGCTCCTTCAGTATCTCTGTGACTCTCTCCCATAGATCAAACAAATCTCTGACCATTCGAGCTGCCTTTCTCTGTGTATGTCCAATATTCTCTGTCAATCCTATTTGGTATGGATCCCATACACTTGAGCAGTTTTCTAAAACGGGTTTCATGGGTGATCTGCAAGCAATCTCCTTTTGTAAACTGATTGCATTTCCCCAGTGTTCTACCAATAAACCGAAATCCACCACCTGCGTTACCCACAACTGAGCCTATATGATCATTCCATTTCATATCCCCACAAAGTGTTAGACACAGGTATTTGTATGAGTTGGCCGACTCCATTCAGTGACTCATTGATATTACAGTCATAGGATACTAATTTTTTCGTTTTTTAAAGTGCACAGTTTTACGTTTTTGAGCATTTAAAGCAAGTTGAAATGCTTTGCACCACTTCGAAATCTTATTAAGATCTGCCTGAATATTTACGCAGCTTATCCGACAGTGTCTCATTGTAGATAACTGCATAATCTGCAAGATGTCTGAGGTTACTAATATTGTCTGCAAGCTCATTAATATACAACATGAACAGCAAGGGTCCAAACAGAATAGAGTACAATACAATAGACAGCAATGAACTACACAATTGTTGTTAACAGCAACATTTTGGACGTCTTTTTACACTGGAGATCACAAACACGGCAAATTCACCACCCGAGAATTTAAATATTGTGATGGTGCTTTGAAATTCAGCCACGATGTGGTAGCTGAACGACGCTAACCGGTGATAGGGGAACAAAAGTGGCTTCACAAAGCGATTTTAGCTTTTGTCGCATGGCTGAAGTGAAGGTGTTCGAGGAGCACCAGAGTTTTTCGACACACACCTTCGGTAACGTCATTAGAGTAGCGGCTAAGTGGTGTCACATTTGTTACAGGTGTTAACTTCCGGTACACAATAGAAATGTAAAACCAGTTTTAAAATATAGCTTCTAACTGAAACATCTTTAGTACATATTCTTTGTAATTTTCGAACTTCGTCAGCAAATGTCGAAACTCTTTGGTTCAGCTGGCTGTCACCGTAGTGGAAGTGGGTTGTTTTGGTTTAGTGTAAACCGGTTCTGTACTGTGTAGTAAAGACGGTGGCAGAATGTTCAGTGGTACATAAAACCAAATGAAATGTGTATAGAAGACGCGTAATTCTTTTAGGCCACCTGCCGTCGTATTCTTTTTGGTATATCATTAGTGTCGTAGATTTGTTTATTATGTAAGTGACAATGACATATGTTGACCTACTGCAAAGTGACAGTGTTTGTTGACACCATTTGTTATGATTCAGTGACTGCTCCTTTTGGAAAAATGTCGGAAACCAACCCAGGGAATCCGGTAGCGGAAGAAGATGTACAGGAGCTTAGAGCCAGAATGAAACTAATTGCTGATGCAGACCCATCTCAGTACCATAATTCCTTTTCACTGATGAGATATCTTCGAGCTTTCAAAACTGTTGACGCAGCCTTTCAGGTATAGAATTTTGAGTCGTTTTTTAACAGCTGTGATAACTGCCATTGCTTAATCAAAGTGTCACTTTGCTCTAAAATGATGATGGTTCCGCTTGCCGAGACTTTGTTGATAGACCTGTGTTACTTTTAAATGGTATTTTCTGTTTGTAGATGTAGTTACCAGTGAATTATAATATGTGTTACATCAAAACCAGAAACTTATGAAATTAGAATACACCTTGTGTGTTACTGATATGTTAGAAAGACCACAGGACTATTGACTTTTAAATGATGAAATCTTGTCATTTGGGATTTTCTGTGACTTATGCAAGGCTTTGATTGTGTCCGAATTCAGTTAGGCTGTTCGGGTAATGTTGTGTTGTTGTCTTTAGCCCAAAGATTGGTTGGATGCAGCCTTCCATGCTACTCCGAATTACTACTGTAACTTCCATCATTCTGAATATCCTTACTGTATTGGTCTCCAGCGACAATTTTTACCCCACACACTTCCCTCCAGTACTAAATTCTGTTACCTTGATGCCTCGGAGTGTTTTGTGTCAACTAATCCCTTCTAGTCAGGTGGTGCCACAAATCGGTTTTCTTCTCGGCTCTATTTGGTACATCTTCATTAGTTATGTGATCTACCCATCTATACTTCAGCATTTTTCTGCAGCACCACTTTCCAAAAGCTTCTAGTCTACTCTTGTCCAATCTGTTTATCGTCCATGTTTCACTTCCGTACATGGCTACACTCTATACAAATACTTTTTATTTTATATCCTCTCTACTTCAGTTATCATCAGTCATTTTACTGCCCTGAATAACAAAACTCATCTACTATTTCCGAATTTAATTCCCACAGCATCACGTGATTTAATTTAACTACATACTGTTCTCTTTGTTTTGCTTTTGGTGATTTTCATCTTATATCCTCCTTTCAAGACCCCATTTGGGTGCCCTCCTGAGTCCTTTGCTGTCTCTGATAGGATTGCAATGTCATTGACATTCCTCAAAGTTTTTATTGTTTCTCCATGAAATTTTCTTTGGTTTCCTTTACTGCTTGCTAAATGTGCGGATTGAATAACATCAGGGATAGGCTGTAATCCCTGTCTCATTCCCTTCTCAACCACTGCTTCCCTTTCATACACCTCAACTCATAACTGCCATCTATTTTTTGTGCAAGTGTAAATAGCCTTTTGCTCCTGTTATTTTACACCTGCTGCCTTCAGAATTTCAAAGAGAATATTCCAGTCAAATTGTCAAAAGCCTTCTCTAAGTATGCAGATTCTATGCACATAGGTTTGCCTTTCCTTCACCTATCTTCTAAGATAAGTCATAGGGTCGATGTTGCCTCTTGTGTTCCCACATTTCTCCAGAATCCAAACTGATGTTACCTGAGGTCAGCTGCTACCAGTTTTTGATTCTTCTGTGAAGCATTCGCGTAAGTATTTTGCAGCCAAGCCTTATTAAATTGATTCACACTTTTCAGTACCTGTTGTCTTTAGAATTGGAAATATTACATGTTTCTTAAAGTTGAAGGGTATTTCACCAGATGCAAGAGTTTTGTCATAAGTGGCTCTCCCAAGGCTATCAGAAGTTCTGATGGAATGTTGTCTGCTCCCTGAGCCTTGTTTTAACTTAGGACATTCAGTGCTCTGTCAGATCACAGTACTGTATCTCCCATCTTATCTTCGTCTATGTCTTCTTTTATGTATCTTTCCAAGATACATAAATCCAAGAATTTCTACTAGGCCTTGTTTTTTTATCTGTTTGACCCTCTGTTGCTTTCACTATTTTATGCCTTGAGTTCGAGTAATATGAATAGTCAAATAAGATCACATCATCCTCTCTATCAAGAAAAATGAATTGACAGTCTGCAGAGTTTGATCATGAACTATTTGCCTGTGATAATAATCTACCTTTTTATACCATTCAGCAACTAGGATTGGTTCTTCATACAGGTGATAGTCATTATTTTTAACCAAAGTGAAAAAACCTCTGTGGTCAAAGCAGTGAATGATGTTTTTGCTAGTTATTTAGTGGTCTGCATGAAAGAAATATCTGTCAACTTTAGAATAAAAAAACTAGCTCATTCAGTTTTGTGTTTTCATTGGAAATACGGAAGCATCCGATCCCACCCATCTGCTTTGACCCATGACGTCACAAATATGGCGGAAACGACCATAAACCACGATCCCAATATCGCGCATATAAAGTTGTTACGTACACATTGAGGGCGAAAATTCATTGAAAAACACACACACTTTCCACAAAAAACCTAATGACACTAACGGGGCAAGCGTGTGAAATGGAGTGTTTTTGGGTGGAGGGGGGGGGGGAAGTTAAATATAAACAAATTTAGACACCCACCCCCATACAAAACCTCACAAAAAGACGAAAAAAACAGACATCACAAACCTCCCCAAATACCACTAAACACAATATCATCTGGAATCGGACACTTCCCTTGACCTATATAGCTCAACAGCAGCTCCTGATCCCATAAATTAGGATCTAACACTTCCCTTGGCCTATATAGCGCAAAAACATCTCCCGATACCAATTCCAACATACACAGCCACACGTTGGGATCGAACACTTCCCTTGACCTGAGCACTGTTAATTTTATACGTCATGTCCATTCCTGAACAATAACAACAACCGATTAATTTTGCTAAAATTACTACATGACAAACAGCAAACAACACTAAATTTACCTTCACACAAAATCGTTAACTCACTGAAACGAATTCCACTACAAACACAGCCGACACTCTAACAATTCTGGATAATGAGAAAAAGCAAACTGAGCCCATTACACCACACAAACGAAAACCCTGAACATACTACCAGAGAGCACAACAAACCACAACACGACGACACGTAGAAACACGCCACACTCACAAACCAAACTCCATGCTGTCATGACGTCACACACAACACCCTTAAGTCACGGGTCAAAGCCGATGCGTGGGATCGGACGCTTCTGTCGACCCGTTTTATTAGTATCTCAGCTAATATTATCATAGTTTATCAACAATAAATAATACACAGCATGGTGGATATTTTGATGTAAACTTAAATTGAAAAAACGGTATGCCAGACTTGCTAACACATGTAAATACAGCTTCTTTTGCCATTGTAACAACAGGCAATTTTGGGAACACAGAATTAAGTAAGTTAACATTCAGGTGGTGTCACACAAGATATTATCCTGTGGTAACTGCTCACTTAGGCAAAAGTAATCACTGAATGAAGTAAATTAGTTTTTATTTATGGTGTACATGTTCCATAGATCTGTTTGTTCATGCTTGTTGCATGTGTCAGATGAGTCTGTAGCATTGCATCCTGTCCCCACAAATGCGAGTGTAAAATTGTATATAAACGTCCCATGTGCCTAGTGTTTGTTATTGTAGTTACTCTTTGACATGAGTGATAGACGATTCCACGCCGCTCTTAACAGTTAATAGTTAAGTCTTCCACGCTTGCAAGCTATCCTGTATAGATGTATTTTACGTGGAAATAAATGTTCAGTTCTACCAGATACCACATATTTGGTGACCCCGACAATAACACCGATAGCCACACCGTGCTCATTCTCGCATGAAAATGGGCAATGCGCCAGTCACCACGCCAGCTACAAGCAGCATAGATACAGGGTTACAATTAAACCCCTGCCGTTCTGGCAACATAACCTGGTGTTGTGGTTTGCGCAGGTTGAAAGCCAGTTCATCCTTGCACAGATATCAGTAGACGAAATGAGGTATAGCTACATAGTCACAGCACTAACGGAAGACTTGGCTGCTGAGGTACAAGATATCCTTGCCGTACCACCCAATGCCGAACGGTATTTGTCAATTAAGAACGTGCTAGTCTGGAGTGACAGAACATCCATTTGTGCCACAACAATGTCAAGCACAAGCAATTGCATCAGTACACAATCTATCACGTCCAGGGCTACACAGCATGTGGGAGCACTGCTAGACGCATTTCTGCTACTGAATCAATGTTTTGATCATGTGCATGTTGATGCTGTAGGCCTGCTCACAATCTCAGAGGGCTATAATTATTGTCTTAAAGTTGTAGACTGATTTATCAGATGGCCTGAATCATTCCCATGAAGGATATCACAGCCGAAACCATGTCACAGACAGTTTTGCATGGTTGGATTGCCCAATTCGGCATACCACTACAGAATGCCACAGACCAGGGACGACAGTTCGAAGCCTACATTTTCAAAGCATTAGCTACATTATTAGGCATGAAGCATATACAAACCACAGCCTATCATCCTGCATCAACTGATATAGTTAAACACCTACATCATCAGTTGAAAGCAGCTATGTGATGTCACTCGATGGATGCACTACCTATTGTACTCCTTGGGCTACGGGCATCATTCAAAAGTGGTCTAAGAGCTACTGTGGCAGAGCTAGTGTATGGCAAATGCTACGTCTGCCAGGAGAATTCTTGCACAGCATGGCAGACGATACAGTCGATGCATCAGACTTTGCTGCTAGATTACGAGAGCACATACGCCAGCTTAGACCAATGGTGCCCAGAAGTCAGGCTGGGAGACACTCGTTTGTGTCCACTTATCTTGAGAACTGCACTCACATTGTCTTCCACAGTGATGCAGTACGCACGCCGTTGCAGCCAGTGTACGACAGAATGTATCCGGAGATTATCAGAAGTGGCCACACATTCCAGATTAGACTAAACGGTATGCATACCAGTGCCACACTAGACCAACTCAAGCTCGTATTTTTTGACACATTGGACCCAGGAAGGACTGCAGGGAGTGAATGAGAAGATATTCATATAGCACCAGAAAATGTCCTAGTACCCGACAGCCAACACGAGGCACTACGGACGCCAGGTGCCAGGGAGAAGAAATCTCACATCCTGCTGGAACCACTGACACAATGCCAGTTTTCAAGAAACCAGTGGTAACGTGTGGAGGGCGACATGTAAAATTTAATCTCCGATATCGTTAACACTAGGGGGGGGGGGGGGGTGAGTCATGTAGCATCACATTCTGTCCCCACAAATTCGAGTGTACAGTGCAATATAAACACTACATGTGGCTAGTGTTTGTTATTGTGCTACTCTTTGATGTGAGTGATATAGATGATTCTGTGCCGCTTGTAACTGTTAATTGTTCATTCTTCCATGCTTGTGAGCTATCCTGTATAGATGTATTTTATGTGGAAATAAATGTCCAGTTCTACCAGATACCACAAGTCAAGATACAGAATATAAATGTCGTGCAACAACTCAGCAGTAATAACGAACTTTACAAACAATGGTGGGTTCTACAGTATTTTTGACTTTGTCATCTTAAATTAAAATACATACTGTAATGGACAGTTAACAGGAATTTCCAATATCATACAAAATGATTTTATTTATTATTGCAAAAGAATTCTTCCATAGTGTAAAATTGGATGTCAAGTAGGTACTTCTTTAAATTACAATCTGGAGTGACTGCTCGCACTCCTTGCACCATTCCACTATGCACAGGCTCAAAATGAAAAATTGTGACATACTTTTTCATTGATGCCTGACTATTATTGAAAAAACTATTTGTGACGAAACCCTCCCAGAACTCAAGCGACACCTTGCTGTTTCACCGATTAGGTTTCAGTAGGATACAGATAGCAATGTGAACAGATTACAAGATGGAATTTCTGACGAGTTCCTACCTTCAGGAGGCGAAATGTGTAGTACTGCCAGTAGACTCGTATAATGATAAAATGGACACTCTACAGTACCTCACACTTGGAACTATTAGTTCCTTCGTGGTGGAGGAGAGGGATGTGTTGAAAAGTAAGTGCAGGTCACTCAGTTGCCAGGATAATCAAAAATAAAGCAGCATGTTAAAGCTAAAAGAGAGTTGGATTGTCATGGGCATTCATACAAATCGTGTATGGAAAAAATATTTATCTGTGGATAAAGTACATTATTTCAAAAGTAATTACAAAAACTGTTAAACATTTATCCCACCGTGAGATAAGATGGATCAGTGCCTTCATCGAAAAATGTTTGTAGTTGCATACAGAACCAAGATCATACTCAGGCATGCACCTCTTCATCAGAAGCAAATTGATGGCCACAGGTGTCTAACTTCAGGGCTCCAAAAGTATGGAAATTGAATGGAGACAGATTGGGACAGTATGAAGAAAGTGTAAGGGCTTCAAAACTTCAGCAGTGTAGTTGAAACAACTTTAGTAGAATGATGCTGTCTGTAAACATTCATGGGCTGTTGTACTTGATGAAGTGTTTCAGTTTTTGCAAAGTGTCTATGTACTGCTGTTCTCTGATTGTGGTGCTGTGCTCCAGGAAGTGAATGAGCTATGGGCCCATGCCTTCAAATAAAAAGGTCGCCAATACTTTTCTGTAGTCAGTTTGCCTGTTGTTTTGACTATGATATGGTTCTTATTGCTCCTCGTGCGTGTTCTGTATTATTCGAGCCCGAAGAAAGACTTTCATGGGTGTCAATTTGCTTCAGATGAAGAGGTGCACACTTGGGTACAGTCGTGATTCCGTAACAACCACAAACATTTTTCTGTAGCTGCATAGATCATCTTTTCTTGCAGTGAGATAAATGTATTAACAGCTGTGGCAATTACTTTTCAAATTGTAAATGATTTACTGTCCGCCCTCGGTAGCTGAGTGGTCAGTGCAACAGAATGTCAGTCCTAAGGGCCTGGGTTTGACTCCCGGCTTGGTCGGAGATTTTCTGCACTCAGGGATTGGATATTGTGTTGTCCTAATCATCATCGTTTCATCCTCATTGACGTGAAAGTTGCCGAACTGTTTACCCGACGGGAGGCCCTAGTCACACGACATTCATTTTAATGATTTACTTACTCTTTTTCCATCTGTCTTGTTTTCATTGAACTGCTTTTATACATTTAGAATTATGTCAGATTGCACAAAACCATATATTTCCCCATTCCATTCCATAGAAACTCCAAAAAACCATCTAGTTTACCAACATTTTGTGTCTGGATTAATCAAAGTATTCAATGAAACATTCAAACAGTGCTTCAACTATCTGAAGGCGGTGTTTTCACAACAAAGACCATAACCCACTAAAATGAATTTTCACTTTGTAACATAGTGTGTACTGATCAGAAACTTCCTGGCATATTAAAACACTGGACTCGACTGCAACTCAAATTAGCAACAGGGTTTGGCTTCTGGTCCAGTGTACAGTTTTAATCTGCCAGGAAATTTCAGCTTGATCCATTGTCTTCCAAAGACAAGTACAGGAAGAAGCCCGATGTGTCAAGTTCTTAGTCATCCAGATCCATAGTTGCACTCAATACTGTTCTACAGTACAATTTTCTGTAACTCTAGCAGAGAGGAGGGAAGAATTCTGCACAAATGTTGCAGTAAGAATATTTGTCAAGTTCATTACCAGCCATCTTGCAGAAGCCTCTTTAGAGGCTCTGGTGTTCCAACACTTACATCCAAGTAGTATCGTATTAAACAGTGTCAATTTAGCACCATAAAATTCACAAGCATGATACCAGAGGTAAAAACAGTTACCATGTACAGCATACATTTTTATCTAGGTTTTGGAATGGAACTTTACATTCTGTTGTAAAAATTTAAACATCAGGCAAGAAATAGAAAATCTGTAGATATTCCCTAAGTTCACTCATCCTTGTATTTTGAAACAAGGATGTAAATTGCATCTCACTCTAATGTTTGTATTAAATAGGCTTTGACTTTGGTGACACATAGAGCGTCGAAAGTGCTCTTTGTAAAGTTACGTAAAAGCTTTGCTTGAAGTTTAGATAAAAGGAGCAGGAAGAAGAGTGACCTTTCAAACCAGCTCTCTCTCTCTCTCTCTCTCTCTCTCTCTCTCTCTCTCTCTCTCTCTCTCTCTCTCTCTCTCTCTGTCTTAGTCATGATGTAAGCATATCACGGTTCAATCCCGTCTCCGGCCATCCTGATTTAGGTTTTCCGTGATTTCCCTAAATCGTTTCAGGCAAATGCCGGGATGGTTCCTTTGAAAGGTCACGGCCGATTTCCTTCCCAATCCTTCCCTAACCCGAGCTTGCACTCCGTCTCTAATGACCTCGTTGTCGACGGGACTTTAAACACTAAGCACCACCACCACCATTTGCTGAGGCACTGGACTACTTTCATTTGGGAGCAGAGAGGCCGAAATCTATGATGAAAACCCCTGGAGTTAAATTTTTTGTGATTCTCCTAGTTCACTGAGAGGAAGAGCCAGGACATTTTCTTTGAAAAAAGAATGCAGCCAGTTTCCTGTTCATAGGTTGGTTGTTTACAAATCATTAACAGACATATTGCATATGTGTGCTTAACAGAACAATAAACTGTAATTAACAGTTAACAGAGAGATGAAAGAAGGTTAACAGTTTCCATCACAGCATTTGGCCACACAGTTTTCAAATAGCATGCATTGCAGTCTAAAAGTGTATTGTGGAAGGATACAGGACAGTCCTAACTGTGTTATTTAAATAGTCTGCTACTGTACAGTTTATATTATTTAAAAGGCGTGTTTTAACTGAAGTTTTAATTTGTGGATTGTAATTCTCTCTTTCATTTACTTGATGTAGTTTAGATTGATTCCCTGGTAGAAAAAAGTTTTTGAGTGTTTTTTTTGTTTCATTTTCCTCAATATGCGTAAGTTAAGTCTGGCTCTTGTTTCACGATCATGAACAGTGGTATTGATGTAATAATTACTAATTTTTCTTAATGTATGTAATGGATTGTTAGGTGTCCACAGATATACACAAATTTTTAAATAGATTTGTACTTTGAGCTCAATTATTTTTCTGCTTATTATGTTTGTTGGACTTTTGTGTATTATGAATATTGTGTACTTTATCATCAAAAAATTAACATACCAAAGGGCTGATTGTACATATAAATATTATGCAACTGTGAAGCACTGATTGTTACATAGTAATGGCAGGACTGTGGGGGCATAACATGTTGATAACATTCTCTTTGCTAGTATACTTCTGTACTAATATCACTTCAGATTCATTACATCTATATTCTGCAAAACACTGTGATGTGCCTGGCAGAGGGGACGTCCCATTGTACCAGTTAGGGTTCTTCCTGTTCCATTCAAGTGTTTGAATGCCTCTGTGCATGCAGTAATTATTCTAGTCTTGTCCTCATGATCCCTGTGTTAGTGATGTGTAAGGAGTTGTAGTATATCCATAGAGTAACTGTTTAAAGCCGGTTTCTGGAACTTTGTTAATAGACTTTCTTGAGATAATTTACACCTGACTTCAAGAATTGGCCAGTTCTGTTCCTTCAGTATCACTGTCACACTCTATCATGGATTAAACAAACCCGTGACCATCCGTGCTGCCTTTCTCTGTGTATGTTCAGTATTCCATTGGTCCTATCTGATATGAATCCCACACATGTAGGCAATATTCTATAACCTGTCACACAAGTGATTTGTAAGCAATCTCTTTTGTAGATTGATTCCATTTCCCTAATAATGTACCAATAAACTAAAGGCTACCACCTGCTCTACCCACAACTGAACCTATGTGCTCATTCCATTTCATATCCATACAAAGTATTACACGGAGGTATTTGTTTGAGTTGGCAGATTCCAGCAGTGGCTCATTGATACTATTGTCACAGGATATTATGTTTTATCATTTCGTGAAGTGTAAAATTTTACATTTCTGAACATTTACAGTAAGTGGCCAATCTCTGCACCACGTTGAAATCTTACCGAGATTTGTCTGAATATTTATGTAGCTTCTCTCAGATAGTACTTCATCATAGAGATAATTGCATCATCTGCAAAAGTCTGAGGTTACTATTAATATTGTCTGCAAGATCATGAACATACAAAATAATCAGTGAGGGATCCAACACACATCCCTAGAGCACGCCTGAAGTTACTTCTTCATCTGACAGTGACTCTCCATCCAAGATAACATGCTGTGTCCTCCCTACCAAAAAGTCTTCAATCCAGTCACAAATTTCACTTGATACCCCATATGATCGTACTTTGGACTATAAGTAAAGGTGCGGTACTGAGTCAAACGCTTTTCAAAAATCAAGAAACAGTGCATCTACGAGTGCCTGGTTGCCTTGATCCAAAGTTTTCAGTATGTCATGTGAGAAGAGGCAAGTAGTTCTTTGTTCAAGGGTTCTACGCTAGATTATAGTTAGAAGAGGGGCTAACTTGGTTGCAAATTTAGTATGGAATCTGACAGGGATTCCATTGGGGCATGGAGCTTTGTCCAATTTTAACGATTTCAGCTGTTTCTCAACACCACTGACATTAATGCTTCTCTCATTCATCTTTTTAGCAGTATGAGGATTATATTGAGGCAATTCTCTTGGGTTTTCCAATGTAAAGGAACATTTCAAAATGGATTTAAGCATTTCAGCTTTGTTGCGATCCTCAGTTTCAGTTCTTGTCCCATTCGCTAGGGACCGAACACTAACTTTGATTTTGACATACGACCAAAATTTATTTGGATTTTGTGAAATGTCATTTATCAGTATTCTGCTATGGTAGTCATTGAAGGCATCACACATTGCTCTCTTGAAAGCCAATCACATTTCATTGATCTCTCTCTCTGTAGCCCTACACTTTGTTTTACACCTATAATGCAGTAATCTCTGTTTCTTTAGAAGTTTCTTTACAGTGACTGAGTGCCATATAGGTTCCCTCCCTTTATGAACTGTTCTACTGGATACATATCTATCCAGTGCATGGTCAACTATTCTTTTACACTTGAGCCAGAGTTCTTGTACATGCTCCTGACCCGTGCTGAAAGTTTCAAGTTCCTCATGGATGAGATATGACATTAAATACACTTACCTAAAAATTTTACATTTGTTACACTCTTATGGAATTATCATGTACTTGTAACATGACAGTTTTACACTTACAAAGACTATCAAGCGAGGTGGCACAGTGGTTAGCACACTGGACTCGCATTCGGGAGGTCGATGATTCAAACCTGTGTTCAGCCATCCTGATTTTGGTTTTTTGTGATTTCCCTAAATTACTTCAGACAAATTCTGGGGTGGTTCCTTTAATAGGGCTCAGCCTACTTACTTTCCTATCCTTTCCTAATCTGATGGGACCGGTGACCTCACTGTTTGGTCCCCTGCCCCAAATCAGTCGTCCAACCAACTTCCAAAGGCTGGGGATCAATCGGCAACAGTGTTCGCATTGAAAACTATAAACAAAAATTAAGCAGGCCTGTCTTTAACAATGTAATCTTTTTGTGTAATTTGGTTAAGGAAAATGAACACTGTTATACAGAAGTTACTAAATGCTCCTCAGTAACTACTATTGTAACTCATTCCAAAGAACAACACAGTTTGTAGTACCATTAAGTTACTTCAGTCTCAGTGAAGAGGCTAACAATCCCAAATCTACAGTTAATGCCACCTGTTTGTTTATTGTGTGACGGTAAGACAAGGAGTCTTAAATTGGGCCTTCAATCAACAAATGGGATAAAGATTGTGGAGCCATTCCTTTTCCAAAGATTCATTGAACTCCTCAATATTTTAAGATGGACAAACATGGGACAAAGAAAACTTTGTCTCTCAGCTGCTCTCTTTGGCTGCCGTCAAGTGATTGAAACTCCCTGGGGGATTAAAACTGTGCTGGAACGTGATTGAGGCATGGTACTTTTGTCTTTCGCTGGTAAGTACTCTACTGACTGAGCTATAACTTAGTAGAGTTATTTGTGTACGAAAGGCAAATGTGCCAGCTTCAGGTCCTGGTGTGGAACACAGTTTTAATCTGCCAGGTAGATAAAATCAGTGCACACTCAGCTGCCAAGTGAAAATTCTCTCTGGAGTCAAGAGAATGTTTTGGAAAAGTTTCCATCATGTTCTAAACACAGTCACAGTAATGTGCATTAACAGGTGTAAACACTGTCTCAGCTGGCTTTCAGATACTAAACATCCGTGGGTAACACATGCAGCAACGAGTACACGCGTGCAATAATTGCCGTCTGGTGCAATGCCATCGTGTGATCTTCATAGGGGTGAATTTGTTTGGTACAGTGGTGGCTCATCAACTGACCAAACAGTATCATTTCTTGCAAAAGATAATGGAAGATGTTGAGCAAAACGGTTGTGTGCCTACCCCGACCTGTCTCAGGCTGTTGACTATGCGGTGTTGCTACCTTCAATTAAAACATTATTGACATCAAGGATTGAGCATTCTTGGTTTGTTTTACTCCTTCACATAACTAGAAACTAGTTCTGCTTCTTCTCCAGACTTACTGAAGTGTGTGTATGTCTCATCTTGGGAACTTCTGTGGTGTCACTTGAAGCCTTCCTCAAAGTTGCAATCAGAATTGGCACTCTCTGAGTGAAGTGCATCACACAGTACAAATTATGAGACATATTTATCTGAAGATTTACTGAGGAATGTGTATTGTTGGACCTGGTTAATCCTCAACCCTGCTACACTATTAAATCAATCTCGGTTTGACTTGTGAGACTGAGTAGAATTATCGCTACTCTTACACCAATCGTAAATGATCAGTAGCTATCCGATGTCTCAGATTTGATCAATATATAAAACAAACACTCTGAACAGTCGCTATATGGTCTCCGGCTGGTTGCTAATAACTCCTGTGGATGATTTCCTCCATAAAGAAAACAGGATAACAAGCTAAAAATGGAAGCACACACACACACACACACACACACACACACCATTTCAATCATTATAGTAATTACACATGCAACACACAACTGTACTGAATGACAGTAAAGATAACTTCACAATCTATACCTCCAATCAGTGGGAATGGTAATATCTGAACATTACACTTCATGTTTCCATTGGAATAAAGGGGTTAATTATCTTCTATTAGACCTGGCTATGTCTGCTTGGTCCATTAAATTGCACCTCCAACTAGCTATTGATCTATACCCTGCAATGTGTTCTCCTCCTATTCACTACTGCCATACACCACTAGAAAACAAGCAAAGGACAAAGCCAAATTCTACACTTTTACACACTATCACAATTGCAAACTCTTTCACAGCTTTCCGAACAGGCGGAACAACTTTATTGATCATGGTGGATCACTCACTTCCTCCTCGACACTCAACAGTCTTGAAACGTTACCTCCACCTTAGAGAGCCCATGACTCCTTTCCTGCATTCCTAAGGGCTGCTGGCGATCTTCAGAAGTACACTCTGTTACACCTCCTCTTTCCAGAGGGCACAAAACTTTCTTCCTACACCCTGCAGGGGCAGTCTAAAGCCTATCGGTTTTGCAAGCTCCTAAGCTTATGTGGAAAACTGTTGTAATGTCCAGGCATTTTTGCCAACCGGCCTGCTGATTACGATATATGCTCTTCAGTTGGCCAATTTCTGCTCCCACTATCAGAGCATCTCTAGAAGGTGCTGCTTCCTGCCAGTACTTTTCGAAGGTTTCCTTATGATGTGTCCTGGAGAACACCTCCCACCATGGAAACCTCACAGACCACCTGCTGGGCCCCAACCACAGACTGCTCAGAACTACAGAAATCCTGGCCCCCAGCTCTTGTCTGCGTGATGCCACCAACCCCCAGACACCAGAAACCAGTCATGAGATGTGGCTGGCAATATTTTGATACTTGCCTGGCAATATTATATGCTACTCACCTTTAACAGGTAAATTAAAACTGTTTTGTTTGCAGATGACACACATGTAATTGTTTCTGATCAGCTCAGGAACTGGACAATATGGCAAATTGTTGAAAGCATGTCATAACCTATGTATGACTGTTGAGGGTTTTATTTCGTTATCGCAGTTTTGACGTTTATGCCATTATTGGTGCTTCATTTGCAGGTGTCTTCAACCTGTTTGTGTGTAGTTTATAGCAAATTGAATTCTGTGGAGACATTAATAGACTGTCTGTTGACTGCAATACAAGACAGAGTCCCCAGTTTATGGCACTCTCTTGTATTATCACCAATGTACGGAATAATATTGTGGGGCAACATGGTCTGTTTTACACAGCTGACACACTGTATTAACTCGTGTAGGTCTCAGTTTAACAATGTGGTCATTGTTACACAGATGACATCTTCTTACTCTTGGCGTTTGTTCTTAAGGTTGATATTGTGTTTAGTGAACATGGGACAGAGGAATGCTGTTTACTTTCTGCCCACATTCTTAGCTGTTGTTAAAAAAGTGTTCTGCACTGTGCGATACATTTGTTTACAATCTTCTGCAAAAGTTGCAGGCCACTAATGATGTACTTCAAATGTGAGGCTATTCTTGTAACAAACTCTTTCTGTTTCCTCTGGAAGTACTGTATCTTTTGGGGAAATTATTTACTGAAAACCAATGAGTATTTCACACTTGCTTGAATGTCTTGTGAGCTACAAAATTTTTTTTGGAAGGGCACAGGTTACATTATCAATTCACTCCACAAATTTCAGGCGAATAAGCAACTCTTTCATCAATTGGATTTGCAGCTCCTTGTGTTTACCATGTTTGCACTTAAAATTGTAGAATGTAAGGTCTGTCAGTTATGCAAAACACTATTTTTTCCAAGTTCCCAAACATGTGTGAGCACCAATGTGCCATCATCAGTGGGTTTCTGTTTTATTTAATTCATAATGTGAAAATTTTTACTAAATGATTACAAAAATTATGTGGATATTTAGTTATTGTTGTTGTGGTCTTCAGTCCTGAGACTCGTTTGATGCAGCTCTCCATGCTACTCTATCCTGTGCAAGCTTCTTCATCTCCCAGTACCTACTGCAACCTACATCTTTCTGAATCTGTTTAGTGTATTTATTTCTTGGTCTCCCTCTACGATTTTTACCCTCCACGCTTCCCTCCAATGCTAAATTGGTGATCCCTTGATGCCTCAGAACATGTCCTACCAACCGATCCCTTCTCCTAGTCAATTTGTGCCACAAACTTCTCTTCTCCCCAATCCTAATCAATACCTCCTCATTAGTTATATGATCTACCGATATAATTTTCAGCATTCCTATGTAGCACCACATTTCGAAAGCTTCCATTCTCTTCTTGTCCAAACTATTTATCATCCATGTTTCACTTCCATTCATGGCTACGCTCCATACAAATACTTTCAGAAACGAATTCCTGACCCTTAAATCTATATTTAGTTAAAAACAATATTTTTTTGTTAATACCTTTATACTTGGTGTGTTTGATTTTTCAGGATCACTTGTGTATTATTTATTACAGGTAGCTTGTCATCTGCAACTAAACAATGTTGATGAGAAATTTTATTTGGAATTAACCTGTCATCTAAATGTTATTTAGTTTTTCACAATATTTCACACCTATATTTGTTTTTACTTACGTTTTCGTATGGCAAGCCATTTAATTCTCAACATCGTGGTGAGGTGTTGTGATGCACTTGTAAATATAACACGTATTTTCACAAATAAGTTCATAAAAGCACTTTGCACTTCACCAAAACACGGTGTAATTGTGGTTGTTGTGTGTTCCAGTCTAGTCACTGTTCATTTGTTCACCAGTGACTTCACTGCAAAATTTGATATTTGTCACATTTTTCTGTGTGTGTGTGTGTGTGTAGACATTATTTGTTTTTGTTGTCTTTTTTGTAATGTTCCTTTAATGTGTTAAATAGTGTGCCCTTGCAGAGTGGTAATGTATACATTTATGACCTGTTTTCCTTCTGCTGTTGCCTTCTGTATGTGGAAGTTTTTCTCAATGGTCAGTTTGCTGTATAAAATGTGGCTGAGTTTTAGTATTCTTATGTCTGTTTCTATTGTCGTTGGATCATAAAGTCAATTACACCCAGAGTGAAATAATAAACACTGAGTATATCAGAAAGAAAATAAAAAAAAATTTGCAATGAAGTCATAGAATTGAATGAGGAGTGTTTGTTTGGGACAGCTGAAGCCATTGGATGTATGGACAGGAAAGTAATACGTATAAAGTAAAAATCGCCCTGAGTGGTGTTTGTAAACTAAATAGTATTTTCTAAACAACCTCTAAGCTGCCCGACATAGAAAGTTTACAGTAAGTTTGTCTGATGAGTTTTGACTTACGGCATGGAGACATGGATTTCAATGCAAAAATTGAAGGTCACTCAGCAGGCAATGGAGAAATGAACATTGGGAGTTACTAGTAGATAAACATAGGGATAGTGAGGACAAGATTAATTATGGCAAGCATGGACACATTTAAATTGTCATTCCTACGCTCAATATGTGACAGGAACAGGAAGAAGCACAATGGTAAGTGCCCTCTGCCACGCACTTCACTGCTTTGCAGGGTGTGGACGTAGATGTAGGTGCGGAAGAATGGATCAGACGACAGTCTAGAGTGGAAGATGAAACTGTGACTGTAATAGAAATGGTTGGGACATGTAACCAAGTGAATGAGTGGTAGATGGACCGTGGAATTTCTTTGCTAGATTCCGGGAGATGAGAGTATACCAAGACGGAGATCTAATGGAATGCAGATAGTTCATATCAGAAAACATGCAGGAGTAATGTGGTTATGTATAGAATACCAAAGACTATGGAAAAGTATGGGGGAGTCTTCTTTCAGCAGTGGAATCATGAGTGTGGCAGTGATACACACTAGTTGAGGCATTTGTTGCTGCATTTAGACAGTGTACCAAGCTAAAAAAAATGGCACATCCTTATTGCCATTGTCGTAGGATTCCCCCCCCCCCCCCCCCTCCCCCCCCACCAAACTTTAGTTAGTCAAATTCATTAGGATCATGTCTGATAAACAGAAAGAGTACAGAAATTAAAAAGCTCTACAGATGGGAAAAGAACTGACTGCTGCTTACTTCCAAATGGCAGCAAGTAATAAAGGCTCAACTATGGACAAACTCCAACTGTTGCCAATGTTGGCTGTACCTGGAGTTTTGGTGCGGGACCGGAAGCACTACAAACTCAGAGGTCTGATGTTTGATCTCTGCCTCATCAAAGGTTTTATTTTATTTTCATCTGCTTACTGCTTCTTTCACCTGCTGGCATTGATTTGTGTAAGTGAAATTTCAGCTGTTTCACCATGTCTCAGGATCCCTATTAAAGTGTAGGACCACGTGTAACTGGCCACGTAAGCCGGTTCATACAATGGTGGAAGGCGATGGCTTACCACATCCAGTAATACACTGTCTACTAAAGCCTTGCAGTGTTCAAACCAACTTAAGCTTAAAGATGGCTTTACTCTTATAGCTTTGAAGAATTCATGACTGATGAGAATACTGAAAGAAAATGTTACCCATTAACACATGGGCAGTGTATGTATTATTACAGATGAATCTATATAAGCTGATATTAAGGGGAACTACAGTCACCAGAGACAGCAAAGGACATGGAAGAGCAGTTGAATGAATGGGCAGTGTATTGAAAGGAGGATATAAGATGAACGTCAACAAAAGCAAAATGAGGTTAATGGAATGTAGTCGAATTAAGACAGGTGATGCTGAGGGGAGGGAATTAGATTAGGAAATGAGACACTTAAAGTAGTAAATGAGTTTTGCTATTTGGGGAGCAAAATAACTGATAATGGTTGAAGTAGAGAGGATATAAAATGTAGACTGGCAATGGCAATGAAAGCGTTTCTGAAGAAGTGAAATTTGTTAACATTGATTATAGATTTAAGTGTCAGGAAGTCATTTCTGAAAGTATTTGGATGTAGTATAGCCATGTATGGAAGTGAAACATAGACGATAAATAGTTTGGACAAGAAGAGAATAGAAGCTTTCTAAATGTGGTGCTATAGAAGAATGCTGAACATTAGATGGGTAGATCACATAACTAGTGAGGAGGCATTGAATAGGATTGGGGAGAAGAGAAATTTGTGGCATAACTTGACTAGAAGAAGGGATCGGTTGGTAGGACAAGGTATCACCAATTTAATATTGGAGGGCAGCGTGGAGGGTAAAAATCGTAGAGGGAGACCAAGAGATGAATACACTTATCAGATTCAGAAGGATGTAGGTTGCAGTAGGTACTGGGAGATGAAGCAGCTTGCATAGGATAGAGTAGCATGGAGAGCTACATCAAACCAATCTCTGGACTGAAGACCACAACGACGACATCACCATTTTTCACGAGTTTATGAAAAGGCTGTAGAAGCATGCATAATTAGGGGAATGGTAGATGCTACCTGTAAGGGAATTAGATACCTTCAGAGAAAAGGTAGTATTTTGCGAAAGAGGAGAGGAAGTAAATGAAGATGAGATAGAAGATATGATATTGTGAGGAGAATTTCTCAAAGCACAGAAAGACTTAAGCTGAAACAGAACCTACTACAGTAGACAGCATTCTCTTAGAATGATTGAGATTCTTGTAAGGGTTGGCCATGTCAAAACTGTTCAGCAAAATATCTTCAGACTTCATGAACATTGCAATAATACCACTTGCAAAGAAGACAGATGCTGACAATTGTGAGTGCTACTGAACTATCTACTTAATAAGTCATGATTGCAAAATACTGATACAAATTACTTTTAGAAGAATGGAGATCCTGGTAGAAACAAACCTCACGAGTGAGCAGTTTGGCCTCTGGAGAAAAGTAAGAACACGTGAGGCTACAGTCACCCTATGAGTTCTCTTAGAAGATAAGTTGAATAAAGATAATCCTTTGTGTATAGCATTTGTAGATTTAGAGGAAGCTGTTGGTGATATTGACTGCAACAAATTCTTTTAAAACTCTGAAGGCATTAAGGATGGAATACAGGGTGTGAAATGTAATTTGCAACTTATATAGAAACTAAACAACATGCTTCTCTAACTAACATACCTTACAAGGAAAGCAATTTGCAACATTACGTGATGTTGCCTGCACCTTAGGTGACAGGGTCATGTACAGCTCTGTTTGAAAACGAACAGCTTGATAATGTTGTAGGATCGAGCTGCACATGTCTCCTTTCATAACCAGCAACTAACTTACTGCAATGATAATGGAATGCAGTTGAATTAAATGACACAATGCTGGTAGAATTAAATTAGGAAATGAGACATTGAAAGTAGTCTGTAGTGGTTCCACCTGCTTTGTTGTCCTTTGTGTCGACGTTCTGCATTGCTACACTGGCCAAAAAATGGGGTTTGTAATTTGGACACTGACTACAGTAAATAATGTAGCCGACAGAGGCACAGTTACGTTTCGCAGTCTTTTACTTTTGCTGTTCACAGCCCCACAATAATACACAGTGATATGGCCAATACACTATTGCTTAACCTTCGATAAGCCTCATTAATAGGTGGCAAGCGAATCTCCACATACCTCCAATACCTCGAAAAATTGCTTCTTTTTAACAGTTTCTTCTACTGTAAGAGGTAGGCCAAATTATTTGTTTAAATCATGAAATTAACAAATGTCATTACACAAAAAAATACTTTTGACAAAACTGTTAATTACTTTGGAATTAATTCAGGGCTGGTTTTTCTAACATGTTTCAAATAGATCCAAATAGATACTCTTAAGATTACTAGTATTTCATCTTCCAAATGTTTATGATTAGTGCAGAATTTCTATTTGTTTACACATCAACACTAGAATTTAAGTTAAGAAACAATTACTGATTTCACCCTGTAATGAAAGATACTAACTAGGAGTAGTCAAAATAAATTAGAAAATAAATTAATACATACAACTAAGCACAAAATTAGATCTGGTGCTATATTCTTTAAAACTGAGGGCCAACCTTTCTCTTTTATGGAAATGCAGATCATATTCATGTATGTTAATGGTGATTAATTAAAATTTAAAAAAATGAATTTTAAAGAGGCAGATGGCAAAACAAGAGGGGCAGAAAAATTATCCCAGCTTGCTTCGTCACATCACCCCCTCATTAGATTGACCAGATAGATATTGCAAATAGCTAAATGGGCAATTCATTGACCACAAGTGATGCCAGATATTGGGTATAAAATTTACACACCCAAAAAATTACATAAGAAATCTCATCAAAGATTATAGGACATCAGTTTTTTTCAGATTTGTACTTATGTGAACAGGCCATACAAAAATCCCCATACAAAATAATTACATACATATCACAAAATATCTACAGGTTATATTTTAACAAAATTTATGCATCTTCATCATACGAGATGTCCTTTTTGGACTAAACAAGCATTACATTTTAAAACTCATGCCGCTTTGTACAAGTCCTGTTTTGCTAAACAGAACAAATCCTCATGGGTTGAAAAAAGTCTCAGATGTACTTTCATACTTTTAATCTTTAACGCACTTTCTCACCAAGCTGTCCACACCTTCAACAGGTCCAAGTGGCAGCTAGTTAGGAAATGCACTGTGATCAGGTTCCTTGGAGGTGGTTCTCCTCTGCCACAGTACAAGAAAAAATTGGACAAAATATCCTAGTTTAGTACATTTACTTTTACTTCTAACTTAAATCTAAAAAAATATGTTTAATACCAATGGCAAATTATAGTCGTTACATCATAAATAAATACATTACATAGTTCTCATAATCTCACAATAATTAGCACTAAATTTGACTATAGTATGAAAGGCGTGGACTAGAATTTTTTTAAAAATCAAGTACAGTTTACTCAACAAAACATTACTGTAAGTCATAACTGTCTGAAACTGGTTAAACTTGGAAGACTTTTGTTTCTTTCCCACTTGCAAAATACCAAAAACTTGAGATGTGCATCACCTCTAGTAAAAAATCAAGATGTGCTGTAGCATAGATTTATTAATCATTACATTATGGGAAAAGAATAGTCACCATTACATAGCTTAATTACTATCCAAATCAAAGTTAAAGGGATGGAAGTTGTACTAAATCACTGCTCCACTTCTCTACTCCACTCTGAGCCCTACTCTCATGCAACCAGAACATTAAATCCTCACAAAATCACAAAATGTTACCAAATAGTTGACCTGTCAGAATATTCATATCAGTCTAGCACCACAGTTATTAGTTAATCAGCAAAATTATTTTTCTTCATTTCAGTATTACCACCTCAAGCTCATAATTCCTCAGAAGACAAATAGAAGTTTTCGGATGACCTATAGGTCCAGTGATGCAGCCCTACCAGCTGCAGTGTCATGAACTGCACATTATAAACAGTACCTAATGTTGCCTGGTTCACAAATAGATCATCAAGATAGTTGCAGCACATTTGTTTGTATACAGTTATCTTTTTCATTAATTGTGTCTGTCAGCAGCATTATTACACTTACATTTCTTAGCTTGTTAACCAGTAGATTGCATTCTCAAAAAATGTCCCTACTGCAGAGACAGGCTCCCTAACCTTTAAGACCCTAACATTATCTGTTATTTTATTATTTTATTATTTCATTATTGCTTCATTATCTAATAAATAAACACCTGCTCTGCTCATCCACTGCAAAATTGATTCTACTGAAAAACACTCCAAAGTAACAGATCCTTATGCTAAGGCAAACATAACTCTCATTACCGATTAGACAAAATTATCACTTAGAAAAGCTATTATTTCACTGTATTCCATAAATTTGCTTGATAATCTAGCCTGAAGGGCAATATACATATAAACCTTGCTTACTCTTTCCACGCACATTACTCCAGGGAACTATGTTTGAAGTTGTAATTCCTTAATGCTAAAAACGACTGTACCAAGACACACTTCTAAGGTAGATAGTTATCTCAATATACTGATTGCACTGAACAACAACATTCTACTATACCACAATTAATATTAAGATCTGGTATTTAAGATGATTTTTCCTGCATATTGCCTCTGCTGCTGCATCAATGAGCTAATTATTTCAGGTGTTAATTATCCTCCACATATGCTGACACCTTTTGTTTTCAATTCTCCTTCCATTTGTTTGACAGAAATTCTTTAATCATGTTACCACTTTATTTTCTTTCATCCTCTTATGATTGCATCACTTATCACTAACACAACATAATACACACACACACACACACACACACACACACACACACACACACACACACACACACACACACACACAGAGAGAGAGAGAGAGAGAGAGAGAGAGAGAGAGAGAGAGAGAGAGAGAGAGAGATAACACCGGAGAAACTTTTTCTAACGTATTTCTGTACCAAAGAATCCTACTGTACCAAATTAGGTGAAAGTCGAAAATAGAATGTCTGTGATTCACTTATAAACTACAGATAGGATAGTAGAAGAGTTTGACTGCCTCAGGAAACATGAAAAACAAGACACGCAGCTGGAGTAAGCATTATTGCCACATAATGAATCCAACACAGAATGTTGAACTCCCTACTTGCTAATTGCACAAGAAATTAGTCTCAAATATTACATCACTGCTGCGATTTTGAATCACCAACAAATTGCATCCCAACAGCTGTCCTGCCAATTCCACAGTTAATATTACCTCTTCTTTCACAGCTTACTAGTAGCGCCAATAATTTTTGTTCCAGAAACATACATCACTACTATACCCCCAGTGTTCTGAATAGATTCAAACAATGCTTGTGAAAAGACATTCAAATCACTATCACTGTCTAGGAAACACTTAACATGTTTACCTTGTACACTTGCCATTATTACTGTTTGACACACTTCCTTTTTACTTACGATGTGATGATTTTTATACAACAGATCCTTTCTTTACTTAATACATTGCCCTAATTACTAATTATAGATTCAAATACCCAATTTTCATAACTACTTTATTCACCATTACTCATTGTTGCTATCATCATTACAACTACAATCAGAATCAGACACACTCTCACTTAAGCTATGCTTTAGATTTGGTACCTCTTTCACTTTTTTTTCTCTATTTTAGCCAATTTTGAATCTTCTCTTTCATTTACTTTTTCCAGTTTTTCCTCTACCTCTACTGCACACTTGGTTTCTACCTCCGTTTCTAAATCATTTCTAATGTGATCGATTTATTTCTCAAGTTTAACTTTTATTTTCATTGTTTCTCGGCAACCTCCACCTTCCTGCTATTGTCATCACAAAGTTTCTCTCTCTCTTCTACACATTTACTACTCGATGTTAATTTTTCATCAGAGTTATGTACTACTCTCTTTATACTATTTTCCACCCTCCTGATGCCTTCTCTCAAACTATTTATGTCTTCTTCTGTACTTATATTATTCACAATATACCTTAACATCGCTTCCACTTCTCCATATGTCATAAACTTTGGCCCTTGCTGACTTTTGGTACTAGATTCCTCCTCCTTAACCTTAACGATCCCACCCACTTCAGTACTGTTTTTGTCCATTTCGCTCTTTACAATAGGACATTCGTCCCCATCCATGAAAGTTACATTCATGTCTGACTTATAATCGGCTACAGAACCAGTCACACTTAGGTGTTTCGGTTCACTTAAAAACTTAACCTCTACAGCTTTGTCCTCAGTCACACTGACTTGTTTGTTAAGGCCACTCATTATTTATCACTTAATATAACACAGCTTTTACAATGAATTACCTTGTTCTCGTTTACTCTTCTTCTGCTGCTCTAATGCTGCTGCTGTTGTGGTTGTCAACTTGGTCCATTGTCTGCGTGACTGTGGCAAGTTGTAATTCTCTTGGCAAGGTGTCTTGTCTACCTCCGGTCAGCTGTGTCCGCCTGCGTGCTGACTGGGTGCTCCTGTGCTCAGTGGCTGCTTCCACAGAACTCACTCACTCGCTGGCTGCTGCACCTTGCAATGCCACTACCCGAATTTACTGTATTATTTTTATTAGACCGTGCGGCATCGGACTTCCGGAAAGTGGCCCTTTCATGTAATAGGTTTGAATAGACACCGTATGGTGATCCAACTACTACATGGAATTTTTGGAATAAATAATGATAATGGCTCGTAACCAACTTATTTTTACGTCTATATTTGATCATTAGTAGCACTGATAATCTCTTTGAAGTGACTGAACAGGGAGCACTTAATTCTGTATGTTTGATATTGCCTAGCAGGGAGGACATTATTCATTTAGAACACTACTACAGCCTGAAATCGTTTCACAATACATAAACACACATGATAAACACTTGAACTTGTTTTAGGTTAATGTAAACTACACAAATTGTAATTACTGAATTTAATGTTATTGAGCTTGCATTGTGCTGAAGGCACAATGTGTACTGTGTTGGCAGCAATTTCCTTGAATGCATAATTAAAGAACATTGTAGATCTGCCCAATATAGTTACTGAAAATACTAATTGAGAATCATGTTGCTCGGATGGAACTGAGTAATTTTTGACTATGGCAATGTACTGAAGAGCCACCACATCGAGCTGGATAGTAATTAAGGTGGCACAGTACCTGGCATCTTCCATCCATTGCATGAAGCGGCGTCTGCTGGTAATTTCGGTGTTGATTCCAACTATTTTCCCTTGCAATATAGCTACATGGTACTGACGCACCATAACTTTTCAATGATGTTGCAGCACATAGAAATTACTGAATATGGTGTGATAATGAGCTATTTCCTTTATATAATTGATTACATTTGGGGAATGCAATTTAAACCACAAAATTATTATTGCCTCCAAACTTTACACACTGTAGAGAACTAGGTTTGACTATTACACAAACTGACTCACAGAATATAAATGTACTGGTAATGCCATCGGTATAACCACCCTTGTTCAATACAGTACTGCTGTAAGATAACTTCTCGTTTGTTGCTACCGAAGTGAGCTCACCAATGGACCTCATCAGTTATTGAGATCAAAATACGCCATTGGATGCGGCTACTGGTCCCTTCACACCTTGCAGTTGGCACAAGCACCTCGTCGCAATTAACGCGGCATTTCACCGTGCAGTGCCATGTACCCCAGAGTGGGAAACCGTACTAATTTGCCGCTCACAGCCCATCACCGTCGAAATACCGCGTCTTACAAGCCTTAGTGTCGATTTTGCTTGTAGCTATACGATAAACGAAGTCCATATCTGTCATCTCACTTCTAAATGCTCTGTTAGCAGCGTTACCGTAACACCCACTGGCAGTCACTTTTACGCCACTTAACACTTGTTCTGCCTCAGAGCTACGCCATCTTACTTCTACCGCCAATATTACACACCAACCTGTACACTGTTCTCATTCTCAGGGATTCCCTCCACACCTAAACATTATTTTACATTATGCCAAGTTCTCTATTTACAATTAAACATACCATACCATAACAATACTCAACTACAGTCATTTTCATATATTAAAGTAATATTACATTTATATTTTTACTCCACATAACAATATTATTTAGTTTAATTCTTTTGTTATTTCGATGTCAGAGTGCAGCACAAGCCAGACGCTGTCTCCCACATAGCGTTTTTTAATTTAGCCTCCAGGCGGAAGCACTTCCACTTTGCCTTCGATTCTGGTCACTTCCACTTTGCCTTCGATTCTGGTCCACAGATGGCATAAGCATCCACTTTCTCTACCATTGCGCCTTGACTATGCCTGGCCTTCACTAAATGGCATGTTGTCACATTACAACCTTCTTCACTATGAAACCCCAGCGCTGATTGGCTGTATCATCTCTTCCATTTAAAACCATTTGAGTTCACATTTCACTATCAAATTTTCATGAGTTCTAGTTTATTGTGCCCACATACAATATTCCTCACCCGCAAGGGCACCACATGTAGTGGTTTCACCTGCTTTGTTTCTTCGTTTGTTGTCCTCGGTGTCAGCGTACTGCATTGTTGCACTGGCTGAAAAATGGAGTTCTTAATTTGGACACTGACTATGGTAAATAATGTAGCCAACAGATGCACAGTTACGTTTCAGTCTTCTACTTTTGCTGTTCACAACCCCCCCAATAATACACAGTGATATCGCCAGTGCACTATTGTTTAACCATCGATAAGCCTCATGCATAGGTTGCAAGCAAATCTCCACATACTGCTACAATAGTTTACTGTTGAACATCTGTGAGCAGTAAAAACATAACTACATTATTCGTGCTTTGTTTCTTCGTTTGTTGTCCTCGGTGTCAGCGTACTGCATTGTTGCACTGGCTGAAAAATTATTTTCCCATGTGGAAGTTTCTTTCTATTTAACTACATTATTCACAGTTCTTAAAGAATAAACAGGCACAATCACTGTTTTTACCCACAGCCTATTGGAGTAACACTTAATTCACTGTTGTTCTAACCAACACAAGTTCCTAGTCAGAAACTCGGCTGTGGACTGACTGTCTCGTGACCAAAAGTTGGGCCCTTATATATCATCACAATAATAGGTATTGAAACTGCACATTGTTCAAAGTTTAATTTACAGAAATTACAAATAAAACTTAACTCATTAAATTACCTGGATACATCAAAAATTGCATCTTTTTAACAGTTTCTTCTACTGCAAGAGTTAGGCCAAATTATTTGTTTAAATCATGAAATTAACAAATATCATTATGCAAACAATGTCTTTGATAAATTAAGTCAGGGCTGATTTTATTAAAATGTTTTCGAATAGAGCCAAATAGATACTTTAAGATTATTAGTATTTTGTCTTCCAAATGTGTATAATTAGTACAGAATTTATGTTTGTTTATACATCAACAGCAGACTCTAAGTCACAAAACAATTACTGATTTCACCCTGTAATGAAAGATACTAACTAGGAATAGTCAAAATAAATTAGAAAATCAATTACATACGTAAAACTGAGCACAAAATTAATGCTGGTGCTATATTCTTTAAAACTGAGGGCCAACCTTTCTCTTTTATGGAAATGCAGATCATATTCATGTATGTTAATGGTGATTAATTAAAATTTAAAAAAATTAATTTTAAGGAGGCAGATGACAAAACAAGAGGGGCAGAAAAATTATCCCAGCTTGCTTCATCACATTTTGAGTTTTGATTTTTGGGCAGAAGAAAACTGGTATGGCTAAAGTAGAGAGTACATAAGATGCAGACTACCAATAGCAAAAATGTTTTTGAAAAGAGAAATATGATAACATTGAAGATAAATTTGGGAATGTAGCATTGTACATAAGCGAAATGTGGACAATAAACATTTAGACAAGAAGAGAAGAAAAGCTTTTGAAATGTAGTGTTACAGTAGGATGCTTAAGATTAGATGGGTAAGTCAGGCAACTAATGAGGAAGTACTGAATCAAACTGCAGAAGAAAAGAAATTTATGGCACAGTTTGATTAAAAGAAAGGATTGGTTGGCAGGACACATCCTGAGGCCTCAAGGAATAGTCTCTTTGGTAATAGATGGAAGTGTGATTGGGTAAAAACTGTAGCAGCAGACCGAGGCGTGAATACACCATGTGAACAAAATGTTCTGAGACTGATTTTATTCCTGGCATTGTAAGCAATGCCAGTGCAGTAACACTGTCAACATGAACTAACAACGGTAAACAACAGACATGCATTTGACCAGACAGCTGTGAGCAGGCAGTGTTAAGTACTGAACGTGCAGACTTAGTGTGTGAACATTTATCGTCTTACAAATAAAAGTGGAACATCATCTCTAAATCAAGTGTTAATGTCGTTCTCCAGAAAGTTTTGAAGAAGAGAAAAGTGTGCATTTGTTTGTCCTGTGGAGCTTGACTCCCAGACAATAATGACAATGCTTGGGCAGATGACGCAACCTGATTGAAATGCAAAACACAGACAATTAATTCCTAGAAAAAATCATCACATGTGATGAAATCTTACGTTATCAATTCAAGCGTACCACAAAATGCCAAAATGCAGAAATTTACATGGAGGGTCAATGCTTTGATGGCGAAACTGGCGTTCAAGCTACTGTGATGTGTGAGTTGAACAACTTGCTGCCAAAGGAGTTTTCTGACAGTTTCAATGGTTGTGTGAATGGTCTGTGCATTGTACTCAAATGGGGGGAGATTATGTAGAACACCTTAAGCATTGAAACCATCAGCATAACTATTCCCTGTTTTCTGTCAATCTAGTCTCAAAACTTTTTGAAATTGTGAGATACTGTAATAAGGTACATATGAATGTAGATTGCAGTAGGAGATAAAGAGGCTTGCACAGTATAGACTAACATGGAGAGCTGCATCAAATTGATCTTCAGACTGAACACCACAACAACAACGGCAGCAACAACAAGCTACCAAAAACATGTTTATCTTATATTATGTGTGTCATGTTGTATCAATGCAAACTCATCTAGTATATATTATGAAAAGTATAGATTGCAAACTATAGAGTGCTAGTCACCACATTGCTGAGATGTTGAGTCACAAACAAGCACAACAAAAAGACTGCTAGACAAGTAAGCTTTTGGCCAAAAGGCCTTTTTCTTAGTTAGACAACAAACACATTCACACAAATGCAACTCACACTGATGACCACTGTCTCTGTCATTATTCCATCTTGGACTTTCATTGTCTGATTCATCTGGTATATGGTAATATAAACAAAACACCTCTGACAAGTCACTGACATCTTGATCTCACCATTATATATGGTGTATCTATGATGGTAAAAATCACTTAATCAAGATGTATGAGTCTGCTAACAAGTGAAATAGGAGTGAGTCTTTACTTTTACTCATTCTCTATGTTTCAATCATATCTCCATAATGTTTTAGTCCCTTTTGTGTGTTTTCTGTGTCCCAAAATGAGAACGATCATATACAGAAAACTACTTATTTAAAACTTTCATGTTTTCTGCTTATTATCTATCACAAGGGCTCTCAGTGTAATAAAAGCATTCGTTGTGTGGGTATTACGACTTAAAATTTATGTCACATGAATCGTTTCTGTTAGCAATTTTTGCTCATCAGTCAAACATCACACAATAAAGAAAAGTTTTCTTTCAGGCAATTCTGAAAACTAACAAATGGCGTAAGGAATATGGTGTCGAATTGTTAAACGAAAAAAATCCAATTATCCAGAAGCATGTGGAAGGGAAGAAAGCAAGAGTGCTGCGTCACAGAGATGTCAGTGGGAGGCCGATTATTTATATTCCAGCAAAAAACCACAATGTTAATGACAGGGACATTGAAGAGCTGACAAAGTTTATCGTTTTCTGCCTGGTAAGTTGCATGGTGTTAAAGATAGCTATTTGATTGATGTATTGTTTGTACACTTGCTGATGTCACTGCACACTTGTTGATGTCACCATTTCACTTCTTTGCATCAGTGCATTACAGAAAACGTGATCCCAACTGCAGGTAAATTGCATGTCTTATGTGTCTGTAACAGTAGAGATATGGTATAGCTATTCTTTAGAGGTAAAGTGTTATGAGGTGCAGTGGAGAGACACCGATTACCCTCAGGTGCAGCTTTGTTAAAATGCTGCCTCTCCGTCTGGCCTTGGAGTCTGTTCAGTAAGTACTGAGTGAGTGAGAGGAGATTAATGTGCCACCTCCAGTTGCCTTTTGCCCTAGCAAAAAATTACAGTCAGATAGAAAGTAGGATGTGCTTTCCGGAGACTGTGTGACAGGTGTGTGTGTGGGGGGGGGGGGGGGGGGGGGGTGGAGCAGAAAAGGTGAGGAGCAGGTTGGGGAAAAAGATGGGCCGGTGCATTGTCAGAGAGCGACACAATGAGGATGAGGAGACATTAATAAAAAGGACATGATAGGACGTAGGGGGTGGAAACTGTTGAGTGGAGGGTGTGGGGATAGTAGGTTACTGTAGATCGAGGTCAGGATACTTTTGGGAGCAGAGAATGTCTCGTAAGGTTATTCCCATCGGGACAGTTCATAAAAGCTGGTGTCATTGGGGAGTATCCATATGGCCCATTCTGTGAAGCAGCCACCGAAATCAAATATGTTATATTCAGCTGTACAATGTGCCACAGGGTGGTCTGCTCCACTCTTGGCCACAGTTAAGCTGTGGCCGTCCATCATGGTGGACAGCTAATTAGCTGTGCAGTGGTTGCAGGTGAGCTGGTATATGACACGGCTGCTTTCACATGTGTTGGACGGCCACAGATGGAGTAGGATAAGTCTGTGAAGGGCTGGAATAGGAAGTGCTGAATGGGTGGATTGGGCATATCTATAGGGATACGATCCCTGTGACAAGGTATTAGGATTGGGCAGGGCATAGAGAGAGACTAGAATGTTGTGGAAGTTGGATAAGTGACAGAACACCATGTTTAGAGGGCTTGGAAGGATCCTAGGCAGGATATCCCTCATTTCATGGTGTGATGTTAGATAATCAAAGATGTGAAAAAGGATATGATTTAGTTGTTACAGTCCAGGATGGTACTGGGTGACAAAGGGAACAGCACTCCTGTGCAGTTTGTTCTTGGGGGTGTCCAAATATTCTTGTGGACTAGGTCTGGGGATGGGGAATAGTGTCTGCCTGTGCAGGCCTTGGTAGGACCTGCAGCATACTGTGCAATGGTGTTCTTGTTGCTGCAAATGTGCTGTCCCCAGGTGGCTAGGCTCTATGGGAGGAATTTTCTGGTGTGGAAGGAACGAAAACTGTTGGAAAGCATGTAGTGTTGGTAGTTGGTGGATTTAATGTGGAAAGAGCTATTGATGGAACCATCAGAGAGGAGACGATCAATGTCAAGGGAAATAGTCATCTATTTATTTATTTAGCCTTACCAGATTAGGGCCTTCAGATATTTCCTTACATTTGCACAGGGTTTCACACATGCTAATCACTGTGCATCGCACTTTAATTAATTAACAGCAGTACTGTGAACCAGGCAGTGTGTGTTGAAATCTTTATGCCAGTTAGCACGTAGTTGACATAATTGGGCTTAAGATGATCAAAATTACAAACATCTGGCCCGAGATGCCGGAGTTGGTGGTTGTGTATACGTGAGGTGTGTTTGCTTTTGTGTGTGTGTGTGTGTGTGTGTGTGTGTGTGTGTGTGTGTGTGTTTATGGATGAAGGCTGCGGCTGAAAGCTATCTGTGTGTGTCTGCAACTTGAAGTGTCTTTTTTGCAGTAAGTAACAATCTTTTCATACATTGTTGATATTCCTACCTGGAGTTTCCTTTGTTTGATTAAACATCAAAGATGGTTGAGACTGCCTGGAGCACTTTGAGCATTCCTGAGAAAGTATTTTCTGGAAAACGTAGCTGTAATCATCAGTCAAGAGCCCAGATGTTTGTATGAGCTCCTTTTCCAGTTCCGAATGAAAAATCCTTTTATGTTTTTGCAGAGCATGGAGAGATTCTGATGCAGTTTTGTAAGTTGTAGTTATGCATAGATGTGTACTGGACCTTGTAGCAAACCCAGGGTAGCACTTAATATTAACTGTCTCCATTGCAACTTTGTGCTCCCAGAGCCGGCCCACTGTTGGTGAAAGATTTTGTATTAGTGAAACCATCGTACTATGGAAATCAAAATGGAAGAGGAAATAGATGAAGATGAGATGGAAGATATGATAGTGTGTGAAGAATTTGACAGAGCACTGAAAGACCTAAGTCTCAAAAATGCTCCAGGAATAGACAAAATTCCATTAGAGCTACTGATAGCCTTGGGAGAACCAGCTGTGACAAAACTCTACCATCTGGTGAGCAAGATTTATGAGACATGCGAAATGCCCTCAGACTTCAAGAAGAATATAATAATTCCAATCCCAAAGAAAGCAAGTGTTGATAGGTGTGAAAATTACCGAACTATCAGTTTAACAAGTCATTGCTGCAAAATACTAACACGAGTTCTTTACAGATCAGTGGAAAAACAGGTAAAAGCCAAACTTGGGGAAGATCAGTTTGAATTCCATAGAAATGTTGGAACATGCAAGGCAATACTGATCCTACGACTTATCTTAGAAATAGCTTAAGGAAAAGCAAACCTATGTTTCTACCATTTGTAGACTTAGAGAAAGCTTTTGACAATTGTGACTGGAATACTCTCTTTCAAATTCTGAAGGTGGCAGAGGTAAAATACATGGATCTAAAGACTATTTACAATTTGTACAGAAATCATATGGCCGTTATGAGAGTGTAGGGGCACAAAAAGGAAGCAGTGATTGAGAAGGGAGTGAGACAGGCAGGGTTGTAGTCTATCCCCGATGTTATTCAATCTGTTTATTGAGCCAGCTGTGAAGGAAACAAAAGAAAACTTTCAATTAGGAATTAAAATCCATGGAGAAGAAATACAAACGTTGAGGTTTGCAGGTGACATTGTAATTCTGTCAGAGACAGCAAAGGGCATGGAAGAGCAGTTGAATAGAATGGACAGTGTCCTGAAAGGAGGATATAAGATGAACATCAATAAAAGCAAAATGAGGATAATGGAACGTAGTTGAATGAAGTCAGATGATGCTGAGGGTATTAGATTAGGAAATGAGACACTTAAAGTAGTAAATGAGTTTTTTTATGTTTAGGAAATAAAATAACTGATGATGGTCGAAGTAGAGAGGATATAAAATGGAGACTGGCTAGCAAGGACAGCGTTTCTGAAGAAGAGAAATTTTTTAGCATCGAGTATAGATTTAAGTGTCAGGAAGTTGTTTCTGAAAGTATTTGTACGAAGTGTAGCCATGTATGGAAGTGAAACATGGACGATAAATAGTTTAGATAAGAAGAGAATTGAAGCTTTCGAAATGTGGTGCTATGGAAGACTGATGAAGATTAGATGGCTGGATCACATAACAAATGAGGAGGTACTGAATAGAATTTGGGGATAAGAGGAAATTGTGGCACAATCTGACTAAAAGAAGGAACCGGTTAGTAGGACATGTTCTGAGACATCAAGGGACCACCAATTTAGTATTGGAGGGCAGCATGGAGGGTAAAAATCATAGAGGGAGACGAAGAGATGAATACACTAATCAGATTCAGAAGGATGTAGGTTACAGTAGGTATTGGGAGATGATGAAGCCTGTACAGGATAGAACAGCATGGAGAACTGCAGCAAACCAGTTTCTGGACTGAAGATCATGACAAAAAAAAAGAGAGAGAGATGCTGCTAAAAGACCGTGTTGCATTTTCTGTATTCAGAGCATGTCTGTTATCCAGTTCATTCTTAGTGCTATCAGTAGCTAATAGAGGTGTATCATCAGTATTGATGATGGTGCACTCATATCATTTATGTAAAGAATGAAAAGCAGTGGGCTTTTATTTTACAAAGGATTGTATAATGTCAGCAGTGTTCTCTCATGTCATATTGATCAAGTTTCTGCTACAGTGTAACATTGTGATGTTCGCCTGCTTTGTTTCTTCATTTGCTGTCCTTGGTGTTGACGTACTGTGTTGCTACACTGGCCTAAAAATATGATTTGGAAGTTTGACACTGACTACTTCAGTGATATAGTAGACAGGTGCACATTTGTGTTTCACAGTTCTTTACTTTCACTGTTCACAACCCCCTCCCCATAGTACACAGTTGTATGGCGAGTGCACTATTGTTTAAAACTTTCGATAAGCCTCATTAATAGGTTGCAGGCAAACATCCACATACTGCTACAATAGTTTACTGTTGAACATCTATGAGCAGTAAAAACCTAACCACACATTTCACAGTCTTTCAGATAAATTGGAACGGACACTGTCATTGCTTTTAACACATGGCCTATTGGTGTAATACTTATTTCACAGTTAAGTGGATGCATTGTTGTTGATCTAACCAAAATGGGTTCCATGTCTGAAAGTCGGCCATGGACTGACTGTGTCAGGACCAAAAATCTGGTCCTTATATTTCCTCACAATAATAGGCACTGAAACTACACATTGTTTGATGTTTAATTTACAGAAATAACAATTAAAACTTAACTCATTAAATTATCTGAATATATCCAAAAAAATCCTTCTTTTTAGCTGTTTCTTCTACTGAGGAGGTTAAGCTGAATTATCTGTTTAAATGATGAAATTAACAGCTATCGTTACGCAAACAATACTTTTGACAAAACTGTTAATTATTTCAGGATTAATTCAGGGCTGCCTTTGATAACATGGTTTCAAATAGAGCCAAATAGATCTTTTAAGAATACTATTAGTTGTTCCTCTAAATGTCTATAATTAGTACATAATTTATATTTGTTCATAAGCCAACAATAGAATTTAAGTTATGAAACAATTACTGATTTCACCCTATAACAAAAGATACTAACTGGGAATAGTCAAAATAAATTAGAGAATCAGTTACTTGCATAAAACTAAGCACACAATTAAACCTTGTGTTATATTCGTTAAACCAGGAACCATTCTTTCTCTTTTATGGAAATGCAGACTATACTCTCATATGTTAATGGTAATTAGTTAAAAGTGAAAAAATGGATTTTAAGGAGGCAGGTGGCAAAACAGGAGGGGAATTTAAAAAAATCTCAACTTGCTTCGTCACAACATGACACACACATAAAAAGCTTTGGTTAGATCTAGGAACAAACCCAAACATTCTTTTGGTCATTTAAAGCTGCCATTGTGTGTCTCATGAAATTTGCAGTTGCTGACTTGGTTGACCTATGACTATGGAAAAGAAATCGCTTTACGGGCTTTGAGGGACTCAGGACTTCCATAGACTGGTTTATTAAAAATGTCAGTGGTTCTAGGCACTGTGAGCAGTACTTAACTACTCTGGTAAATGCATCATCAAACTGTTCTTTATTTTTTCTTTTGTTTGTTAGTTACTTTCATGTTCCACAGATCATTCTGCACGATAAATCGTCATGATGTGGAATGAGTCACTTTACATTCATTTTAAAAATTAGTAAGTACATCTATTTGTACTCTAAACATAACCTTTTTTTATTTCCTTCCCCAAAATGAAAACAAGATATACAGATTGAGTTAGCAATTCCTACCCACCATCTTTTACACATTACAAACTTAGTAATCCTTCTAAGGAACAGAAGGAGTTGTCATTTTACCGTGCTGTGTGTTAGACACTTTATATCGCTGGGTAAGTGGTCAAAAATTTTTGTTGCAGCATTGTGTACCCCTTTCTGTGTTAAAGACATCCTTAATATTGAGTAATGAGTACCATTTTTTCTTCTAGTTTTGTAATTATGAACCTCACTGTTCCTTTTGAACTGTAGTGGGGGAATAAACATACTGTGAAGCAGCAGTCAGAATGCCCAACTCCTTAATGATAATTGCGGGTGAACACCATGTATTATTCTTATGGCACATTTGTAGGCAGTGGAGGCACAGAGACTGAAATTTTGTATGGATTGTATCAGTGTGGCCTTCTTGACAACCGTGAATGAGTATGTTAGACTGAAAAGCTGAAGAGAAATGAAATAAGGTACTCACATCATTAAGCACTAAAGAATTTAGTTATACAAAATTCCCCACGCAGCACCCTCAATTGTGTCGATATGACCGTGTATGCCCTCCTCCCTGGGCACAACTTCAGCTGTAACATTCTGAAGTAGAAAGAGACTGAGCACTCTGATGTGATAAATGTTGGTGCTATACACTGTAAGTGGATAGATGCACATTTTCACTCCACTCATTTTGGGACCTCACAAATCATTATTCTCACGGCAAAAATAAGAAAACAGATTGCACTACAGCACACAAAATGCTTGAAACATGGTGGTGCTTTCAGATTTTACACAGTGTCCAACACTTTATATCACAGCTGTCTTTATTTATTGCCAATTTATAAAAGCATAAATTTTATGACTATAATTATCTGATTCTCCACATTTTGGATAAGTAGCACAATGCTCACAACATAATACTTATTACCCTGTAATTGGTGTGTGTGTGTGTGTGTGTGTGTGTGTGTGTGTGCATGTGCGTGCGTGCGTGCGTGCATGCGCGTGTGTGTGTGTGTGTGCATGTGCACGTGCGTGCGTGTGTGTGCATGTGCACGTGCGTGCGTGTGTGTGCGCTTGCGCTTGCGCTTGTGTGTGTGTCATATCTGGGGATACTGGTAATGAGTCAAAAAACCTTGAGATTTAACTGCTGTCTGGTGCAGTTTGCATTCTGAGCAATTTATGTTATGTATTTTATCTGTTTTTGGCGTCTCCTAGCACAGATACATCTTCTCACTCAGTGTCACTGGGCGACCTTTTATGCTTGTGTGCTATTAGTGGCTCCATTCAAATGCCGTTGCTGTTGTCGTTGTCGCCGTTGTATTTATTGTTCCTATTGACCAGATCATGCATAAGACATTGGAGAAGCCAAGTTATACAGCTGAAAGTCATTTCTAGGCATATGTATTTAAGGTTACAATAATACACTTTATACATAAGTATTTATATAACACACTTCATAAATTAATGATATGAATATAATAGGGGGAAACATTCCACGTGGGAAAAATACATCTAAAAAGAAAGATGATGTGACTTACCAAATGAAAGCGATGGCAGGTTGTAGACACACAAACAAACGCAAACATACACACAAAATTCAATCTTTCGCAACCGGCAGTTGCTTCTTCAGGAAAGAGGGAAAGACAAAAGGGTGTGGGTTTTAAGGGAGAGGGTAAGGAGTCATTCCAATCTCAGGAGCGGAAAGACTTACTCTAGGGGGGAAAAAGGACAGGTATACACCCCCGCGCGCACGCACTCTCTCTCTCTCTCTCTCTCTCTCTCTCTCTCTCTCTCTCTCTCTCTCTCTCTCTCTCTCACACACACACACACACACACACACACACACACACAAGCAGACATTTGTAAAGGCAAAGAGTTTGGGCAGAGATGTCAGTCGAGGTGGAAGTACAGAGGCAAAGATGATGTTGAAAGACAGGTGAGGTATGAGCGGCAGCAAATTGAAATTAGCGGAGGTTGATGCCTGGCGGATAGCGAGAAGAGAGGATATACTGAAGGGCAAGTTCCCATCTCCTGAGTTCTGACAGGTTGGTGTTAGTGGGAAGTATCCAGATAACCCGGACAGTGTAACACTGTGCCAAGATGTGCTGGTCATTCCCACATAGAAAGCTTCACAGTGTAGGCAGGTCAGTTGGTAAATCTAGTGGATGCTTTCACACGTGGCTCTGCCTTTGATTGTGTACACCTTCCTGGTTACAGGACTGGAGTAGGTGGTGGTGGGAGGGTGCATGGGACAGGTTTTACACTGGGGGCGGTTACAAGGGTAGGAGCCAGAGGGTAAGGAAGGTGGTTTGGGGACTTCATAGGAATGAACTAAGAGGTTACAAAGGTTAGGTGGACGGCGGAAAGACACTCTTGGTGGAGTGGGGAGGATTTCATGAAGGATGGATCTCATATCAGGGCAGGATTTGAGGAAGTCGTATCCCTACTGGAGAACCACATTCAGAGTCTGATCCAGTCCCGGAAAGTATCCTGTCACAAGTGGGGCACTTTTGTGGTTCTTCTGTGGGAGGTTCTGGGTTTGGGGGGGATGAGGAAGTGGTTCTGGTTATTTGCTTCTGTACCAGGTCGGGAGGGTAGTTGCGGGATGTGAAAGCTGTTTTCAGGTTGTTGGTGTAATGGTTCAGGGACTCAGGACTGGAGCAGATTCGTTTTCCACGAAGGCCTAGGCTGTAGGAAAAGGACCGTTTGATATGGAATGGGTGGCAGCTGTCATAATGGAGGTACTGTTGCTTGTTGGTGGGTTTGATGTGGACGGACGTGTGAAGCTGGCCATTGGACAGGTGGAAGTCAGCGTCAAGGAAAGTGGCATGGGATTTGGAGTAGGACCAGGTGAATCTGATGGAACCAAAGGAGTTGAGGTTGGAGAGGAAATTCTGGAGTTCTTCTTCACTGTGAGTCCAGATCATGAAGATGTCATCAATAAATCTGTACCAAACTTTGGGTTGGCAGGCCTGGGTAACCAAGAAGGCTTCCTCTAAGCGACCAATGAATAAGTTGGCGTACGAGGGGGCCATCCTGGTACCCATGGCTGTTCCCTGTAATTGTTGGTATGTCTGGCCTTCGAAAGTGAAGAAGTTGTGGGTCTGGATGAAGCTGGCTAAGGCAATGAGGAAAGAGGTTTTAGGTAGGGTGGCAGGTGATCGGCGTGATAGGAAGTGCTCCATCACAGCGAGGCCCTGGACGTGCAGAATATTTGTGTATAAGGAAGTGGCATCAATGGTTACAAGGATGGTTTCCGGGGGTATCAGATTGGGTAAGGATTCCAGGCATTCGAGAAAGTGGTTGGTGTCTTTGATGAAGGATGGGAGACTGCATGTAATGGGTTGAAGGTGTTGATCTACGTAGGCAGAGATACGTTCTGTGGGGGCTTGGTAACCAGCTACAATGGGGCGGCCGGGATGATTGGGTTTGTGAATTTTAGGAAGAAGGTAGGGGTGCGGGGTGTTGGTGGGATCAGGAGGTTGGAGTCAGGTGAAAGGTTTTGTAGGGGGCCTAAGGTTCTGAGGATTTCTTGAAGCTCTACCTGGCATCAGGAATGGGATTACCTTGGCAAACTTTGTATGTAATGTTGTCTGAAAGCTGACACAGTCCCTTAGCCACATACTCCCAACGATCTTGTACCACGGTCGTGGAACCCTTGTCCACCGGAAGAATGACGATGGATTGGTCAGCCTTCAAATCATGGATAGCCTGGGCTTCAGCAGTGTTGTTGTTGGGAGTAGGATTAAGGTATTTTAAGAAGGGTTGAGAGGCAAGGCTGGAAGTCAGAAATTCCTGGAAGGTTTGGAGAGGGTGATTTTGAGGAAGAGGATGTGGGTCCTGCTGTGATGGAGGATGGAACTGTTCCAGGCAGGGTTCAATTTGGATCAAGTTGGATCATTAGGAGTAGGATTAGGATCATTTTTCTTCGTGGCAAAGTGATATTTCCAGCAGAGAATACGAGTGTAGGACAGTAAATCTTTGACGAGGGCTGTTTGGTTGAATCTGGGAGTGGGGCTGAAGGTGAGGCCTTTGGATAGGACAGAGGTTTCGGATTGGGAGAGAGGTTTGTAGGAAAGGTTAACTACTGAATTAGGGTATTGTGGTTTCAGATTGTGTTGATTGGAATTTTGAGGTTTTGGGGGGAGTGGAGCTGGAAGTGGGAGATTGAGTAGATGGGAGAGAGTGGGTCTGTGTGCAATGAGAGGAGGTTGAGGTTTTCTGCAAAGGTTGTGAAGGGTGAGTGAGTTGCCTTTCCGGAAGTGGGAAACCAGGAGATTGGATAGTTTTTTGAGGTGAAGGATGGCATGCTGTTCTAATTTGCAGTTGGCCTGTATGAGGATTCTCTGAACAGCCGGTGTGGATGTGGGAGAGGAGAGATTGAGGACTTTTATTAAGGATAGGAGTTAACGGGTGTATTCATTGGCTGAGTTGATGTGTAGGTGAAGGATTAGGTGGTTGAGGGTAATGGATTGTTCAGTTTGGAACTGGTATAGGGACTGATGGAAAGAAGGGTTGCAGCCAGAGATGGAAACTTTAAGTGTGGTGTGAGGCCTTTGGGGGTAATGCTAAATGTCAGACAAGCCTGAGAAAATAAAATATGGGAGCGTAATCTGGCATGTTTGCGGAGAGAATGTCAATAAAACTTAATGGGGTCGTTGTAGGGGTGTTGTGAGGGTGACATGGTATTAAGAGGTGGAAAGTGTAACATGAGGCTGAAATGAAAATGAAAATAAAAATATATGGGGAGAGAGAAATGTGAACTAGAAAGCAACTGGAGATCTGATGTGAAAAAAAGGCGAAAAAGTGTTGGTTAAAGCTGGGCTATATTGATCCTGTGGTGAACTTGGGTTGGTAAACAACGATGTGCACAAAGGTTAGGTGGTTGTGCTTATGTATTATATTTATTTTAAAAAATAATAGGGTTTCCATAATGTACACATTGGTAATGGAGGAATACCAGATTTCTTAAACAGTGGTTTACAAGAGTCTCTAGGCTTGCACCCAAACAAAATTCTAATGGCCCTTTCTTGTAGTTTAAAAGTCCTATTAGCTGTTTTAGAGTTTCCCCACAAGGTGCCTCAATATCTAAGACGAGAATCAAAGTAGGCATCATATGCATTAATTACTGTTTTCTCACTACAGCATGTGCTATTTATCTGAAGTAGCTCTTCTCTGCTCACCTTTTCATGTTATTTGATACTTGCTCTGCCCAAGTGTAGTGGTTAGGAACGAAGATGAGCTTTCCCATTGTGGCGTCGCAACTAGTGCGCAATTGCCCATTTGTCTATTAAAAGCTTTACTTCAGAATGTATGTGGGCTGCAATGTAAGCCGGTAGAGTATTTTACGGTCAGTAACGGATGAGTTGTGTCCTGCAGATGCACGTGTGAGAGCAGTGGAGTAGCGCTGACAGGCCACTTACATTATACGAAATTAAAAATATTAATAACTAATAAAGAAATAACCTGAGGAACGTCATATTTGATGTACCACCTCCTGTTGTGAAAACAAACAATATGCCAAAGTCTGAGATAAAAAATAGTTGTAGTTTGGAAGTTAATAAAATCCCATAAAAAAAAACGTAATTTTCCGACAGTCAAGAATTTAAATAAATACAGTGATGTAATAGTTCACCTTCAGTGACTATGTACAATGATCTGATAACACTTTCAGTGTTCATATATAAATTTGGAAAGTTTTTAGTTTCAGGAAACCTCTGTGACTTTTCTATAATAATAATTTCAAGAATTGTAAGTAAATATGTGTATTGTGTGTTAGGGTGTGTGTGAATGAGAATGCGTGCGTGAGAGTATGTGGGACGTTCGGCAGTATTAAAAATCATTCATGTAATTCTCTACAGGGACCGGCAAGTGTTCTAACTCTGTAACGTGGGAACGAATCCACTAGTGGTTCCCCTTCTAGTGAATGTCGGATGTCCAAGTATGTATGCTTATGTATAAGACAGCCAGAACATTCGTGACTACATAATAAATTTCCAGATATAGAGTAAAGTTTATAGTTCATTTTGTTTTGTTTATTTAATTAGAGAGTTTTGTGTTACTTAATTTGATGACGTTAATGAGCCTAGAGAAGTGGTTGGTGCTTGCTAGATTTTGGCGCAAGCCGTGCCATAGAAGTGAGTTCTCATGGTAGTAAGTGCTGACAGCCTATGAGAAGTGAGACGGTTGGCTGCCTAGTGTGGAGATATAGTTTTGAGTGTGGGAGAGTGAGAGAGGAGTCGCGAGCTAGCTTTGATTGGAGGTGGTTATGCTGGATGTGACTTTTCGCATTATGTGTAAGATGAAGTCTTGAATGACTTCCGAATTATGGTCCAGTGCTAATGGTATCTGGTAGTGGTCAGAAACTGTTTATGAAAACTTTAGAGTGTTATGATAATTCGTTCCAATAAAAATCATGAGTGAACTTTGAATTATATAGCATGGTGGTACTGAATATATTCTTACTGAGTATTTTATGGCGAGCATAAACTATAACTAAAGACAACCACTGAATATTGTGTGCAGAAGTAATTGGCCGATCATTGACTGTGTTACAAGTAATTGGTTTAGGAATTTGGGAAGGTAAAAGTTCTGGCTGTTTTAGGTATGGTGATAACTGTGAGCAGAAACTTTAGTAATTTTCGTAAATGTGGGCTGATGATATTGCTTAACGGCAATAAATATCTTTCAAGGTTTAAATTTGAACTTCATGTTTAAAGTACGAGTGACATCCTCTTTCCGAATCATTTCTTTGAAGTACATAGAAAATTTTCAGCAAATGTTACTTATAGCGGCCTCCGGCGTGTAGCTATGAGGTTACAGTTTCCTCAACACTGCTTTTCTGTGATCTCGTAAGTAGCTGCAGTCAGGAGTTTCATGTGTGAAGATCTACCGCTGTAAAGAGGTAGGTGAACAAAAATTATAAAAGAAATTGCATTGTAGCAGCAACGTATAATCTGTTGCAATTGGTGCACCTCACGCACGCACGTAAAAATCCCTCACACCATTGTAAAGGGACATCATCCTGTAGAATTACTTTTGCTCAACAGTAGTAGTCAATACCAGAAATATTTTTTGAATTTTGGACATGTCAGTATTATCTGAGATGCTTTTCTGAAAAGTTTCATATAGTTTTATACACAATAAGTTAGATTTCAGGCTAAAATTTATGAAAAGGAATTACTTTATTTTTGTTATTACAATCGATATGTACTAGCTCTGAATGTACAGTTAAAATTGTTTTTTTTAGGAACATTTGAAATTACAAAATATTTGGCACATTTCAAATTTCTGTTATTAATTATGCAATCTAGTACTGTTTGTTATATTTATTTCTGGATCCATTTATAAAATAATAATCTAAACTAAGAGAAATTAATTTAACAAGAAAAATTATTAGCCCTTTGGAATATTGTTATTACTGCAGAGTGAAGTAGTAGTGAGTATGCCTCTGATGTGATTGGACTTATTTTTGTATTTTGGATGAACAATGTAAATTCGGCTTTATTAATGTGAAAATTCAAAAGACAGTGTGATATAGCAAATGTGAGATAATAAATTATCACGAAAACAAAAATTCTGCAAAGACAGCCTTCAAAATTATTTAGATCAATTGAACCATGAGAACATAAAATGTGACCATTTCACCTCAAGAACTGGATCCCTAGACATGAAGAACTGGAGCCAACTGAGCAAGAAAAGATAAGTAAAAAAGTTTATTGTAAATCTTACTCCTCTCATATCTTCTGAAAAGATTCACCATTGTGGACAGTGACAACAACAAGAAAGGGAGGGGCAGAGTACAATGAGAGTTGTGAGTAGTCTCATCAGTCCTATATGGATGATTTAATTCATCTTTGTCATCAGGAGACTGAGGAGAAACTTCTAGTAAAGGAGCGCCAGAGTTCTGGCACTGACCAAGGCAGCAATAGTTCGGGAAAATCGAAGACAAAGCAGTTTACAACCACGGATACAGAGCAGTGTTAGGAAAATGTCAGGATGGAGGAACTACAATAGATTATTATTAGTGGTGCTAAATTACAAACTTTTTGGGAGCGTTCATATTTTTCTGTTTAGAAGCAGTTTTGTATTCCGTATATTCACTTCCCAATTGATTACATATTATGTAGAAGGAAAAATAGTGGGGAGGTGCGAAATACTAAGGTCATATACGGTGAAGGAATAGCAACACAACATAAGTTGATTGTAGCTGATTGTGAGATGAAAGTATGTAAAAGACAGAGGCACATAAATCAATGTGAAAGGAAAATTAAATGGTGGAGATAATGGATAAAAATTTGAGAGAGGAGTTTAGTGAAAAAGTACTGGGAAAAGTAAAATTGGCAGAGAGTATGCAAGAGTGGTGGAAAATAGATAGTGTTGTTATAAGGAAGACCGGGCAGGAAGTGATTGGGTTAACGCCTGGGAGAGGTGTGCCAAAAGATAAGGAAACATGGCGGTGGAATGAAGAGGTGCAGAAAGTTGTGAAGGAAAAGAAAGATGCTAAGAGGAAGTGGGATATGTCTGGAAGTGCTGCGGATGGCAAGCATACAAAAGTGCGAAGAAGAGGGCAAAACAAACAGTGGCTAAAGCTAAAGCTGAATCAGTAAGGGAGGCATATGAACAACTACTGGAAAATCAGGATATGAGACAAATGATACGGATAGGCAAATCAAGAGATAAAGCTTCTAAGGATCTAACAGCAATAAAACAAATGAAAGATGAAACAGGAACAATTCTGCATGACCATGGAAAAATAATCCAAAGGTGGTTGAATTATTTTGAGAAATTGCTGAATGAAGAAAATGTAAGAGTGAAAACTGAGGAAGGAGGGGCAAACGAAGGATTAACGATGGATATAAATAGAGATGAAGTTGAACGGGCAGTTGAAAAGAAGAAAAATGGGAAGGCGGTTGGCCCAGACCAGATCCCCATTGACGTATATAAGTGTCTCGGTAAAAAGGGAATTGAGCTCCTCTGGGATTTAATGAAGAAGATTTGGCGACAGGAGGATATGCCAGATGAGTGGAGAACTAGTGTACTGATCCCAGTATTTAAGGGGAAAGGTGATGTGCAGGACTGCAGTAACTATAGAGGTATTAAACTGATGGCACACACAATGAAAATTTGGGAAGGAGTTATAGAAGCAAGATTACGCAAGGAGACTGTGGTGTGTGAAGAACAGTTTGGGTTCATGCCTGGAAGAGGAACAACTGATGTAATACATGCTTTAAGGCGGATAGTGAAGAGACACGGGGAGCTACAAGCGGATCTACATATGGTTTTCATTGATTTGGAGAAAGCATATGACAGAGTCCCAAGGGACGAAATATGGAGAAGCATGAGAGAGCAGTGCGTGCCAGAGAAGTATGTGAGGTTAGTGAAGGAAATGTACAGAGGAGCAGTGACACAGGTGAGAAGTAGTGTGGGCATGACAAAGGAGTTTCCAGTAAAAGAAGGTTACCTCAAGGGTCTGCACTTAGTCCCTACCTCTTTCACCTGATTATGGATGTGCTAGTGAAAGAAGTGAAGAAGGAAGTGCCGTGGAACATGATGTTTGCAGATGATGTGGTTCTTTGTGAGCAGAGCATCGACAGACTTGAGCAAAAGCTGGAGGATTGTAGGAAGGCACTAGAAGAAAGAGGAATGAAAATTAGCTGGACAAAGTCAGAATATTTAGCACTGAAGGATGTGCAGACCAGGTCTTGCAAGATCCAGGATGATGAGCTGAAATAGGTCTGCAAATTTAAATACCTGGGGTCGTACATACAGAGGGAGGATTGGAAAGCGAGATACAACACCGAATAAATTGTGGTTGGAACAACTGGAGGAAAATGAATGGTGTGTTGTGTGACAAGAAGGTGAGCATTGGGTTGAAAGGGAAAGTGTACAAGTCGGTGGTAAGGCCTGCTATAATACAGGGGGCAGAGACATGGCCAATCACAGTAGTCCAGGAAAGGAAGATGGAAGTGGCGGAAATGAGGATGCTGAGGTGGATGTGTGGGGTAACAAGGAAGGACAAGATTAGAAATGAATTTTTTAGAGGAGCTGTGAAAGTGGAACCCATGGGGAAAAAGATACAAGAGAGCAGACTAAGGTGGCATGGACACTTACAGAGAAAAGGGGAAGAGTATATTGGAAACAGAGTTGGAGATGTAAAGGCTGAAGGAACGAGAAGGGGAGGAAAACCGAAGATGAGGTGGAAGGATAAGATAACTTCCTAAGAAATATTTATATTAGATATTTAATAATCAATACCAGCCCTACTTGATATATTTAATCAGTTTTGTATGTATGCTGCCAAGGTATTAGGTCTTCTCATAGATTCCTTAATGATGGAAGAGATGGGCACATCAACTACTAACATTTTCCTGACCAAAACTAAAAACTATTTATTCTTCTTTTAGTTTCTGTATCCACAAAGTTTTATTTATTGCTTTATACTTCAATTGCAATTAATTTCAAAGTCATGAGACACCAGAATTCGACACACATTGCAATGATCAAAGGACATCTGCAATATTATCCAACTGCAACTCATCCCTCTGTGTAGCTGCATGTGTGGATACATGACCAGCTGTAGTGTTTTTGCATTTGTCTGCATGTAGATGGATTAGCAGTTCCATTGTGCTTCTATCAAGTGATGTATGTCATTGATGTACAATACCAAAACAGAGAAAATCCCATTATTTACATGAAACTCATTCTGTATTCAGAAACACGTGAAAGGATGTGAAGGCTAGTTTGCAACTTATGTCATGGTTTTATTTTTCACCACGTGTTGTAGGTGATTTCTCTCTTTGTCAGGTTATTAGAGGGCAAGATTTTTTACTGTAGAAGAAGAAAACTGGTGTAAGAGACCTACGGGCAATCAGTTTATTTATGATGGCAATGCTGCTTGTTGCAAGTCTTTTCAAGTTTTCGTGCACTGTGTCAGAGTCTAAAATTTGAAAACATCGTTTGTTACCTTCCTGTGTTGTATTATAAAAAAACGTTGGTTATTTTTATGAAGAGGATTTGTTTAAGGGTGTAATTCAGTGAGAAGGATGTTTGTGATCTGATAAGATGATTGATGTGAGAAGTTAATATTTTCTTTAGTTTTATCAGCTGAATCACTTGCAGAACCTAACATAATGATATTTGGTGGTTTAGTTTAATGCAGTTCTTGTTTTGACCCAGTGTGACATTTATTACTTCTCAGTGATCGGCTTTTGGACTACTTTTAAGGATTGCTGTTTGTAATAAAATAGCTCGGAGTCTCCACATGCTATAGCACGAACTGAAAATTAAATGAATTTCACAAGATAACCATTTAAAAGGCATCAAATGCATGGATAGACTTTGCAAGTGGCTTCGTTACTGACCAGAGGTCAGTTGCAATGTTGCAGTTACCCTAGAATAAGTCACACAGAGAAATGCAGGCAGGAATTATTCCAGTGCAGAAATGCCAATTATTCACTTTGTACATTATCATCAAATCAGCTGGTACTTACAAAATCTCAACAACTGCTTAAGAGCAAGGTTATAATTAACCTGGCAGCTACCTTGCATAAAATCAGCAAACTTTTCCAGAAAATTCCTCAAAAATTAAGTTTTAAAACCAAAGTTCCAAGTGGAGAATTAATCTCAAAAGATGCAAGTCTAGATTGCTGCAACTAATCGTAACAATAAATTCAATGCTCACATGACTAAAATATGACAATGTCCACAGCCTGCGACATCTAATAATATGCAGTTAGGATGAATGGGCATAGGCAGAGGGTGTATACTGGCAACTCTCAATATCCTGTTGTGGAGCATGTTCTACAGCATGACAGTCGTGACCACAGTGCCTTATGCCACCACACATGGATCTGTAATCTTCCCCCAGTCACCAGTTTCTCAGAATTGTGCAGGTGGGAACTAGTTCTACAATATGTCTTTGGTTCTTGACAACCACCTGGCCTTAATTTATGTTAATTTCTTCCATCTCAGAATTTCTTCACAGTATCTACTTCTTTCTTCACTCCATTTTAGTTTTCTACATCTTTCATTTTCTTACCTATCTATTTATTCCTGTCCCCCTCCCACATCTGTTATGTGCAATACACTTAGCTTCTCACTTTTATTAGCTCATACACAATGTTTTAGCAGTAATCTCTGTCTTGCATATTACCCTGTCATGCACTTTTAAGCCCTCAGGTTTTCAAATCCCATCCGGTGCAGTTCCCAGCAATCAGTCTTCCCTTCTCATCCCGTTCGGTAAGCCTCTCTTGACCCGTGGTTCTGAGTGTCTTACCTAAAATCTACCCCTTTTCCTAGACCTCTACAGTCCTTTTCCTTCAACCCTCTTCCTTCCCCTTCCACCCTTCTACCTGAAGAAGGTGTCACTTGCCCCAAAATCATGCACAATTATAACCTTCTGTTATGTGTGTATTCTGTCACTGTTTGGTGAGTAGATCTTTTTATCTATCCAATTACATCACATTAACAATATTCTAAATATTTCACGATACTGGATGTGAAAAAAATACAAGTCCCAATCCTTACAACTGTTTGCAAACAATTTTAAAGTTGAAAATATTTCATGTTCCAGCCTCCAAGATTGGTTGAAAATGTTCTAAGTATTTCATGGTACTGGACATGAAAATAATAAATCCCAAAGATGACATGGTCAAAATCGTTTGCAGATCCCCCCCCCCCCAACCCCTCCCCCCCCCCCCTCTCTCTCTCTCTCTCTCTCTCTCTCTCTCTCTCTCTCTCTCTCTCTCTCTCTCTCTCTCTCACACACACACACACACACACACACACACACCACACGCGTGTGCACGCATTCAAGGCTGCCAGAAAATCCTCTGAATGCCACGATAAAGATGGCCCCCAAATGTGACCTTGCTTAGAAAGTAATCAAAGGGATGAACTTTCATTTCTTGGAATGTTTAAAACTATTCATTTCTTCTGTATGTACTTGTATTATACTTCAGTTTAGTCCAGAATTTTATCGGCTTTCCATTCCTGTATGCAGATTTCTAGTCAGGAAAATAGTTCTCTCAATATTAATGAATTTGTCCATTTTGAGACTACTTGGCCTAGTTTCATTACCAAAAATTAATAATAAAATAAAAAGAACATAATACTTATTATTTGCTGCCACTACTTTTGATGTTTAAATAATACTTTTGGCAAAATTCAGGTTTTTGTGGTTCAGAATGCATACCCTGACTTGTAGTTCAAGCTGTGTACCATTTATCAAAATCACTTTAATATGTTCTGACTGTGTGTTGTGCTCTATCCATAGACACTTTGTTTATTACAATACAGCTATAAGTTCTAAACGTATTAATTTTTCAAATATATTTTACATGCAACGTCTTTAAGTTGAATGCCTTTAAAACCACTACTCTGATTAAGGATAAAGGGTACTTAAAAATTGTGGAAAAATCGAAATTTTTTATTACTTTACTGTATTCTATAGTCTTTACTGATTACATTAATGTATACATTATAGGGTTTCAAATGAAAAATGACCTATATATACCAAATTTTAAAGTTACGGTCATGTGTGCGACCACACCTCCTTTATTTCTGTTACGGAAACCACTATTATTTCGAAAAGAACTGTGAACTTTCTGTTTCCAGCAATTATACTTTTGATTTTATACGTTGGTAACAGTGCAGGTTTCTAGTGTCTGTTAATGATTATCTTTGCTAGTATTTACTTTTGTTTCGCTGAAGCAGTTTGTTCATGTGTTACTGAATGTTTGTTGCCCATGTGCTACATATATTTGTGGAAGTACAGATCCTTTAATATGCAATGAATACGAACTATGCCAAACATCAAGAAATTCAATAAAATGAAATTCTGTGGTAACCAGTTCACAAACAAAGCAAGCCACACTGTTGAAAGTAATCTATGTATCAGTTCTTCAGGAAAGAAACTCCCACATGGCATGCGTCCTGGTGATTCAAATTTTTGTGTTACCAATGACACTGTTTGTAGTGGATTTGTTGCTGTTGATGTGGGCATCTTGTCTTCTTTGATAAAGGAAGTGATGAGATGTAAACAATGTGATGGTGTAGGCTGTCTGTAAATTACTGTACAACAAAGTAGCAGAAAGGGTTTTGTCAAAATTAGTTGTTCTGTGTAGATCCTGCAATAAATCTACCTAGAAAATGACTTCAAACATTGTGCATAATTTATATGATGTCAGTTTGAAGTTAGTGTATGCAATAGGAAAAGGAAAAAAGACTGCTCAAATGTTTTGTGGTTTGATGGCCCTTCCTCCTCCTTCCAGTAGGTTCAGCAGGTACATAAAAATACTTTTAGGTGCCATGACAGTGGTGTATAAAGCATCTATGATACATGCAGAAACTGTAAATATTAGTGGAACCAGGGACATTGCTGTTGCACTTGATGGGACATGGCAACGTCGAGGACATCGCTCCTTCAGTGGTGGTGTAAATGCTACTTCTCTGGAGAATGAAAAAGCTGTTGATGTTGAGTGCTTATCTAAGTACTGCCACACCAGCCATTGTAACACTGAAGGACATACTGGACATCAGTGTTCTAAGAATTATGATGGTTACAGTGGAGGTATGGAGTCTGATGCAGCTCTACAAATATTTCAGAGTTCAGTGCCTATTTATAATGTTAGATATACGAATTATCTAGGTGATGGGGACTCTAAAGCTTTCAGTGAAATTAATTAGTTCAATGTTTATGGTGGTACCTTGGTAACAAAACTAGAGTGTTGTGGACATGTGCAAAAGAGGATAGGTGCTAGATTGAGAAAGCTACAAAGAGAAATGTTAGGAAAGTAGCTGTCTGATGGAAAATCTCTGTCTGGCGGATGCAGATTGACAGAAACTGAAATAGACCTTCTTCAGAGTTGTTATGGACTGGCCATTAGATGAACTGCACCTCTGAATAACGTTTCAGCAATGAGAAAAACTGTATGGGCTACCTACTTTCATAGGTTGTCCACAGATGACCACCCTTTTCGCGGACTTTGCCCTAAAGGAAACAGATTCTTGATGTGGTTACCAAAAAGCAAAAGAAAGTGGTCAGATATACCATCAAAAGCATTCTGTTCCTTAGCCTATTATGAATGAAATAAAACCAATTTTTAGAGACCTGAGTGACCCTGTTTTCCTTAGTAAATGTCTTCATGGGGGTACTCTGAATACAGATGAAAGTTTCAACCATTTCACATTGAAAAGATTACCGATCGATTGGTTGCATGTGACAGATAATGGATGCATGAAGCTGGAAGATTTGGTCTTCAAGTTACCAAAGAAACAAGAAGTGCTAAAAGGAATGTCAAGAGGAAGCTTGAAGATGAAGAAATGCTGCAGGATGAAGACTATGCTTCAGGAATGTTCTGGGGCACAATTTAATTGGATTCATATCTTCATTCACAATTTCCTACAAGTTGTCTTTTTTCAGAATCCAGGTACAAATATTTCCTAGAGTTTATAAAACATTGCTCTATTTTTTTTCTAGAACTTGCAATAGTCCATACTTATGTAGTAGACCTAAGCTTTATTGCAGAATCAACTAAATTATTGAAACAAAAATTTTTATTAGGAAAAAAATTAAAGTGTAAAATGTGATATTTTTTTATCTTTGTAATATACATAATAGGTGGAATTAAATAGGTCCAGTACCTCAGCCATCATGTCGTGCATATCTGGTAAAAATTAGGTCTCCTTCGAATGTATAACATTGGATTAAAAGATACCTCAATTTGAGGAAGCATTTTGGAAAAAGAATTGCATCAGTTTCTTTGTAATTTTTTTTAATAACCATAAGCAGGTTCATAAATATTCAAAATACTTCTGATTTGTTTAGAAAATGTGCAGCATTACCTGGTATCAACAAAACACCTGTAAAACATATACTTAATAAAGAGTGCCTGAAAGAAGTAGGTGTTGATTTTTACATTATATTAAGCCGAAAAAGTACACTGTATCCTTAAAGGCAGATAACTATCAGTGAAATCATCTTAATTTTCTCTTTAAAATGATGCTATTGGTTTTTGTGTAGTTAGTCTGCATTCGTTTTTATATAGAATATTTTCATGTTTAAACTATGTTTTGAGACCTCTATGGATGCTGCCTTCTTAAAACGGCCAGAAGCTGCAGGTTTCCATCCAGCATGTGTTACCAGCACTAGGGCGAGGATACAGATGTTTCACATTCCAACTATGTCCCCCAATGACTTCGTTTCAGATGTGCCACTGTCTATTGGTGCTGTCTGTAGGTTCTTCAGCTCACAGCCCGACTAAAGCTCACCTCTCTTTAGTTGTCAGACAGCCGAGCTAGGTTGATAATGGCTGTGCCCACTCACAAATAAACACAGAACACATGTGTGACTGTCACGTCTGCATTTTATGTCTCCAACTTTTTGTAGTTGGCTGTATCCTTCAACAATACTTGTTGCATATTTACAAGTGAACAAATACAATAAAGAAAAAAATGTAATTTAACACTGTTAGATACATTATCCTCTTCCTCTGAATAAGCTATAGATTTATAAATAAAGATTTTTTACAGGATTTGATGTGAAACTTCCTGGCAGATTAAAGCTGTGTGCCCGACCGAGCCTCGAACTCGGGACCTTTGCCTTTCGCGGGCAAGTGCTCTACCAAATGAGCTACCGAGTACAACTCACGCCCAGTACTCACAGCTTTACTTCTGCCAGTATCTCGTCTCCTACCTTCCAAACTTTACATACAGAAGGTCTCCTACGAACCTTGCAAAACTAGCACTCCTGAAAGAAAGGATACTGTGGAGACATGGCTTAGCCACAGCCTGGGGGATGTTTCCAGAATGAGATTTTCACTCTGCAGCGGAGTGTGTGCTGATATGAAACTTCCTGGCAGATTAAAACTGTGTGCCCAACTGAGACTCGAACTCGGGACCTTTGCCTTTCGCGGGCAAGTGGCAGAGTGAAAATCTCATTCTGGAAACATCCCCCAGGCTGTGGCTAAGCCATGTCTCCACAGTATCCTTTCTTTCAGGAGTGCTAGTTCTGCAAGGTTCGCAGGAGAGCTTATGTAAAGTTTGGAAGGTAGGAGACAAGATACTGGCAGAAGTAAAGCTATGAGTACCGGGCGTGAGTTGTGCTCGGTAGCTCAGATGGTAGAGCACGTGCCCGCGAAAGGCAAAGGTCCCAAGTTCGAGGCTCGGTCGGGCACACAGTTTTAATCTGCCAGCTAGTTTCATATCAGCGCACACTCCGCTGCAGAGTGAAAACCTCATTCAGGATTTGATGTGTTTTTTAGTATATGTATCATAAGCTAGGTATTTAAACTAATTTTGGTATCTGCGAGGCTCAGTAAATCACTTGCAAAAACATTGAACATTTATTTCATCACCAAATGCAAACTAGCTTTTTTTGGTCATGGAACTATAATAATGAAAACATTCTTTGTCTTTTGAACCATGATGGGTTATTAAATTATTATGTATGCTATGTAACATGTAATAGTCTTAGAAACTTCTAACATTTCAACGGTACATCTGCAAGAAAATTGTGCATGAGGTATGCATGTGTGTTCTGTATGCAGACTTTCATTGTAATAGTTAACGTCCTCCAAAATGTTTTCCTGGAACACATTAGTAAATAATACTGACACAATATGTTAACTTACTGATTTATTTGTCCTGGAGACTTCCGATGACATGAAGTGCAAAGTTTAACATAAAAACTGTATGAATTAAACAACACTCCCAGTAAGTTTGCTTCCTTTTAAAGTTTTTTGCTGTTTTTCACGAGTTTTTTAATGTGTTTATTTGATATCATAGGCAGAGAGAAAATTTAGCAAGTTAAAAATGTAAAATGATTGGCAACTTTCCTTTTCATAATATTGCCTCTCACCATACAGCAGAGACACTGAGTCGCAGATAGGTACAACAATAAGACTATCACAAATAAAGCTTTTGGCCAGTAAGGCCTTCGTCAAAAATAGACAGCACACACACACACACACACACACACACACACACACACACACACACACACACACACACACACAGCTTGCACACATTTTGTGTGTGTGTGTGTGTGTCCGTCATCTGGTTTTGACAAAGGCCTTACTGGCTGAATGCTTTATTTGTAACAGTCTTGTTGCTGTACCTATCTGCAACTCAGCATCTCTGCTATATGGTGAATGGCAACTTTTCTTCTCATAATATTGTTACATTCCATCCTGGATTTTTCATTGTTTAAAACGATAGGCAGTGGTATGTGCAATCGACTACATAGCTAACTTGTGCTCCATTTGTCTCACCTGTATTATCTGTGCTGCACCTGTATTATCCCAACAGTTTCCAATGCTGTGGTCCAAAGAAATTAGACTCTGCTTACTGTTTGTGTTTTAGGAAGACGCATGCAAGAGATGCTTTGAGGAGGTGATAGACAACTTGTGCATAATATTTGACTTGAAGGACTTTGGAATAACGTGCATGGACTACCAGCTAATCAAGAACCTCATATGGCTTCTGAGCAAGCACTACCCTGAACGGCTGGGCATTTGCTTGATCCTGAATGCACCAGCAGTCTTCTCCACCTGCTGGCCAGTCATTAGGGGATGGTATGTGTCTCTGCCCTGCTGGCCTCTTAGGCACAACTGCCAAAAATGAATTGTGCTGTGCACTGTAATTTATGTTTAGTTGCCTCTTTATTTCTATTCACTTTCAAAGTATGTTTGCTTTTAGCTATCCACCTGCTGTGGTATGTAATTATTGCAAACTTTTCTTTTTGTGGTGTGTGTGTCTGTTTGTTTTACACTAATTTCATATTCTAAGAGTGCCCCTGTCTCATTATTGTAATAACTTCAAGTTGAACAAATATATTTCAAGGAAGACGCAATACATGAAAGTCACAGATCAAGTAAACACAGTAAAACGTTTGTACACTTTAACAGTCAAATCATAACCGAGTCCAAGTCTAGCAGCCGCTGGCTGGCTGGTCGCTTAGGTAGCGCTGCTGCTGCATAGCTGGCAGACAGCGCCGCATGTATAGGACGCAAGTAGCTGTGCGGCGGCACTTAGAAAGATCGGGGAGTCACAACAATTATTGATGCTTTTAATATGCCATTCGTATTTCCACTAAAGGTAATTCCATAAATTGTGACAGACTGGTAACCTCTCTTCCTCAACTCCATGTCCATTGACAGTAGTGTCATTGTGAATGTGAAGCTGTATAAAATATATTTGACGTGTGGTGTATACGTGGACATTGTGGTAGATTTTAATTGTTGGGTTTTGAGAAATTTAACAAAACCAGCTTCCATAATGTATTTTATTTCCTTTCTCCTGTTCTGTCACTCTGCTTTTGTTGTGTTGTTCTTCCATCATGTACAGTACATCTTTGAAAAGCAGCAGTTTTCTGTATGTTGACTTAGTCAGTAAGAAAGCTGATATTTTGTGTGTCTAGAAACATCACAACTGTTCACTAATATTCTTAAAATGCAGATAATAAAATAATTTATTTTTATAATAAATTCTGCTTCAATATTCACCTGTTAGATAAAATCGTGTGATAAATATAAAAGACTTGTTTGAAATCAGATCAGACTGATAAACGATTTTCCTCGTTTTCGTTTTGCAGGTTGGATGAGAACACTTCCAGAAAAGTTAAGTTTGTGGATGATATAAATGACTTAACAACATATCTTATACCTGATGTTATACCTGAAAATATGTAGAATGAGCAAGTATCACTTTCACATAAATATCGATTTCATTGTTATAGAAGTGCATGGCAGCACCAGCCATTCATAAAATTATTTGAGCTCTAATCAAAAACAGATCATTTCAAAATATTTAATGCTTACTCATGTGAATTTATTTAAAGTACTGACAGTTTGTCTCTCTTGCCCATATATTGTGTTACAGTCTTCATCACCAAACTGTGTAACAGTACAGCTAATTTTTGTGATGTGTAGATACCCAGGACTTCAGGACAAATAAGAACATTTATTAGTAAAACATGAATTCAGCATTTAAGCATTTCATCATTATTAGTATGCATTAATCCTATATATCTTCATGAGGAGCAAAATAAAAGAAGTGTAATAACTTTTATTGTTTTGTGTAAAAATTTCAGCTAACATTGGAGAGTTGGTGAAGGCTTCATCAGTGTAAATTAAATCAGTTGTGAAATGCAAATGAGTGCTTTTTTTAGTTCCTGTATTTTGCATTTTAATGGTGTAACTAACCTAAACATTTACTCGTATCAGTCGGTGTTGTAGTTATTTTTAGCATTTTTTCTGTAGTATCTTGTGTTTCTCACCCTCAGTGTTACAGTTATATTTGTCATTGTACATGCAGTTGCAAATGCTTTTATGGTGGTTTCAGTGTGGCCTTCAAAGTTTTGAATGTTGTTGTTTTCTCTTTTAATGAAGCATGCAATGTATAGATCATTCCTTTAGTTTTAATTTAGAGCCATCTGTCAAAAGAAGACAAAAAAATTCTGAATACCACAGTCAGCATCTCTTTCTGAAAATGTCATTTTTTAAATTAATGCTGAAGAGAATATGGTATGATGATGTACTTTTGTATCTAATCCATGAGATACCTATTTGTAGAAATAGAAGAAAAATGTTCATATATCTTGCACTAAAACTTTATTTACTGCTGTATTAATTTTTTAAGGATCACTATGTATCAGTGTTATGTAGGTATATGATTCTGTAAGCTGTCACATTACTAAGTAGTTGATGACATGTTTGCACATAACAGGTGTTTTAGATTTACTTAATTTTTGTGCAAGACATTCTCTAATTTTCCAGTTAAATTTGCAAGTACACCAAAATCCTAAATGGAGCAGCAAATATTGAGTTGATCGTACATCACTCAGACATTTCACTAGTTGCTGTGGAAGTAATGACTGTGAATTTCAGTGTATTGGCATGGTACTTTGACACACTAACTTGTTTCTTGCCTTCAAAAGTCTTTGGCAAAGACTGTACTTTTTATTTTGTTAAAACTTCTAACTTTGTTAACTAAAGATTTTTGTCATTGGTTAGGTTGATTTTATGTATGTGAAACTGAATTCAAATTCAGTGGTTCGGTTATCAAATGAAGTTGCTTGTTTATATTAAAAACAAAGATTCCAAGACTTACCAAGCGGGAAAGCGCCGGCAGACAGGCACATGAACAAAACACACAAACACACACACAGAATTACGAGCTTTCGCAACTGGCAGTTGCTTCGTCAGGAAGGAAGGAACGAGAGGGAAAAATGAAAGGGTGTGGGTTTTAAGGGAGAGGGTAAGGAGTCATTCCAATCCCGGGAGCGGAAAGACTTCCCTTAGGGGAAAAAAAGGACAGGTGTACACTCGCACACACACACACATATCCTCATATGTCTGCTTGTGTCTGTGTATGTGCGGATGGATATGTGTGTGTGTGTGCGAGTGTACACCTGTCCTTTTTTTCCCCTAAGGGAAGTCTTTCCGCTCCCGGGATTGGAATGACTCCTTACCCTCTCCCTAAAAACCCACACCCTTTCATTTTTCCCTCTCGTTCCTTCCTTCCTGACGAAGCAACTGCCAGTTGCGAAAGCTCGTAATTCTGTGTGTGTGTTTGTGTGTTTTGTTCATGTGCCTGTCTGCCGGCGCTTTCCTGCTTGGTAAGTCTTGGAATCTTTGTTTTTAATATATTTTTCCCATGTGGAAGTTTCTTTCTGTTTTATTTACATCGTCATTAATTTGAAGTTGCTTGTTTGATAGACTGGATTTAGTACTGTGTAAAATTTCCTATTTGCACATAAAAAAGACCTAAAATGTAAATAACTTTGTACAAAGGAATTATTTATTTTATTATAATTTATTAATGTTGTAAAGTAATGTAACAGCTATTGGTGAATTTCATGTAAACATTGGATGGCACTATGTTTATGATGAGAGTATAACACAGAAACCTGTGTGCTCCAGGTATCCATAATTCAGCTGTGAATTATTATAGTATATGATTTTAAATGGCGATATAGCTTGCAATTGACTTCCAATGCCTTAAACAATCTGTATTTTATAAGATTGAACTTCTGTCTTCTTGTGCAATTTGTTACAGCCATTTCCTGTGAGTATAATTTCCCGTCCACATATATAAAATGAATATAGGCTTGTGAATCTGTATTATTAAGAGCTTCTGTATGTTCTTGTTGTGTGGGGTCAGTGAAAGATTAACATCTGTGTTTTCAGAAAGTTTGGAGACTCTCCAATTCTCAGTAGATTTGCAACAAAATGATGATGAAAGCCAAATGTTCCATTTCAAGAAAGAAGGCTGAAATGAATGTGGCAGCCAATATCATCATTTCACATTATTATGAGAGACTTATTCTTTTCTATCTTTCTGGTTTATAGCTGAACACTTCAGCTATATATCAAAAAATGTAGGCATGAAAAATTTTGTGTCGTTCCCACTATGACAGTTTTTATGTAATATTACGATCATAAAAATTTTAATATTTTGCTATATCATGGGCCAGATACATGTAATTCTTCCATCAGTAGTTTACATACTACAAAAATGTGTAAATTGTTCTTTGAAATTGATGAAAACCATCGTACTGTCTATTGTTGGTGGGAGTAGTCATATTTAGTCTCTTCTGTGTGTTACATAGAAAATATATGCATTCTGGATCAGAAGTTTATTCCCTTGAACTTTATTGGTAAAATGGACACGTCTTCCAGGCAGGTATCTTTTGGGTCCATGAATTATGAGACAAACCTGATTTAATATAAATGATTTGCAATTTTTGTCTGTTAATAGTGCAGGGTAAATAATATTTTACATTTCTCTCGATCAACAAGCTGACTGGTGTGAGGTCACCGGAAGGCAGAATAGAGTTTTCATGCCTTATACCTTGTGCTTGCCAGCAGCCACGTGCCACACTATGTTTAGGACCATAGTGGTACAGTACTGTGCATTAGTTTGTGTCTCTTTGATCGAGTTTATGCCATTGTACAGGAAGTCAGGTACAACATCTTGTTCAGTGTTTTGATCTTTGTTTTTTACAACTTTAGGCACCATCCAAAGATTTACTGTACTAAACAGTGGAGTGTGTGGCTGGTGGCAGGCACTCTGTGTCAGATATGAACCTCTGCTGTGTCTGCTGGTGGTCCGGGGCAGTGAATATGTTAACTTAATAACAAAAGATTGGTTATATAAAAATTGTAATGAGTCAGCTTAGACTATAAATAAGCAACCTACTAATTAGGTCAGTTCCTAAGAAAAGGATTTCACAAAACTGGCATTGAACATAATGGTTCATTAAATCAACGTAAATTGACATTGAACATATGAGGCACTTTTTTAAAATAAGTGCCAATTTTAGAAAAATAAAAAAATTCAATAGTACAACCCCTCTATTTTTATGTGAAAGAGTGGACCTTTAATCTTTTTCAACATAATTTTCACCTGTATTAAAAGTGCTTATTGTAACTTATGACAAGTTTCTGGAATCCTTAGAAATCTCCCACCTGATATTTTTGTTTAAAGCATCCTGTACTAAAGTTTTAATGTCGTCTACTTCCTCGTAGCATGGACTGGCAATATTGTAGTCTTCCTCACACTGCTGACTGGGAAGGTGCTTCTTTTAAATACAAGAACAAATGATAGTCATTAGATGCTAGATCAGGGGTATACAGAGGGTAGTCAATTTATTCCCAACCAGACACGATCTTAATGCGCCACACGGGAGCAGACACTGATGTGGGGCTAAACAAGCCCTCTTTGACTATGCTATGCCTTTTGTTTTGGATTTCAAGGTGTAGTTTCTTTAAATTTCTCAGTAACTGCATTGACAATGCTATCCCAAGGCAAAAAAGTCAAGAAGCATAACATTCTGCCTTCTCCAAATTAGAGCACTTGATTTTTCAGACTGAAATTATTTGTTGGAACTGGTCCTTGGGTGATCTTAAATGTCTACATTCCAAGCACTTATGCTTCAATACTGATATATTGTGAGGAAGCCACGTTTTGTCACCAGTGACAGATTGGATTAAAAATTTATTCACTTCAGCATTAGCTCTGGAGGAAAGTCATTGCACTGGCTAAACGAGTGGTTTTGCGCAACTTGCTTAGTATTTTTGGAACCCGACATGTGTGTAAGCATTCCGTCACACAACACTCTTTGCAGTGTGATGTAAAGCGTGAGATAATGATGAAATAGTGTAACATTTGTCTCCTCGATTTTTTTTTTATTGAGTTTCTGCACCAGGTCATCAGTAATGACAGACGGTCACCCACTTCGCATGCCATCGTTCTCAATTGTACAGCCTTTAAATACACTGACTGCCACATGTGTAATGATGAATGTTTCACCATCAGGCCAGATATTAGTCATGAGACTCCTCTGTGGCCACCGGCGGACACATGATGTGAGACATTGCTGTGGCGGCCTAGTGGCAGTCAACATGTGAAATGCTCTTCACCATTTTCTAACCATTCCAAGTGTTTTCTCCATACTTCATTAATATGCTAATGAATTTTGGTAGCTTTCCCGCATTTAATAAATGAATAACAGCACTTATTTAACAGTTGACTGCATTTTTAATTACTTGAGATAAATCAGTGTTCACACAAATGAAAGCTACCATAATGGCATTTGTTGATAATCAACAGTTGGAAGTAGTTTGCAAGCATGCAGAGTACAGCTACCACAGAGCTCCGACGGCCCTGTTTCAGAGTGGTACTTATCTTAAAAATGTGTATTAGAATATTAGCAGTACTAGTTAGCTTCAAAAGAATGGTGAAAACGTGAATGCCCACAAAAAGGTCTATGTGTACAGAATACTTTTTCACAACTGCCCTTTTAACATGTAATGTAAGTATTGAATTTCACGTTAAGGCTGGGAAACGTGGAAATAAACTACCCAGGCATCGTATATAATGTATTTAAAAGTAGAGCTTCTTTTTTAGAAGAAAAGGTACAAGATGCGATTAAGAGACAGAAATATCTTTACAAACCCTGGATCGTCGGAAAAGTATCACATTAAAGCAATAACCAAGAAATATACATTAAATTTAGATTGTACTCCAATATGGAGTATCAGAGAACTATGATTTATAGGTGCGAAAATGTTGATTTATTTAATGATAAACAGGGTAAGAAGGAGGAGGAGGAGTGCTACGACATCCAAAATTGTTGCCTTGTCTAAACCAAAGCCAAAATTCAGTTATTACATCTTTTCCAGTTGTGTGCACTTCAGCATGATTCATATTTTTCTTCCTATTGTTATTTTGTAGCCAAGGGGTCCAATTTCATAGTAATTTGGCTTTTATTTATTTTAAATTTTGTTACCACTTACTCATTTTGCTGCCACAGTCACCAGGGAGGGAAATTGCTTGTGCCATCTATTCGCAAATCACGTTATTTTTGTTGTTCCATCATATTTTAAATCTGTGCACCACATTTTGTGAGGCAGAGAGTGTAATCAACACAGAATTTGCCTAAATGAGGTGGTGAAACCACCCAGTAACCACTTTTAAAGTTGATTGCTTTACTGGCCCAATAGCCAGTAGTCTTGCACATGGGTTGGATTGGAATCGGGCTCACACCTGCCTCATATGCCGGTGTGCTTCACTTTTTGTAAGCAGATCCTCTCAGTACTGTTCTCATCCATAATAATAATAATAATAATAATAATAATAATAATAACAAAATATTTCCATTGAGATCATTCTGAATAATTGCTTTACACGTCTTCCATTTCATTCGTCATATGGTGTTGTCTTTTCTCCAGCCCAGGCTCAGCAATATGTACAAACCAGACATCTTAAAACATTAGAGATAACATCATGAAATTTAATCTTCCATTTATCTTTAGTGACTCAGCTTTTCTACAGTTAACATCTTCCTTAATGATGCACAATTTATACACGTAAGTGCACGTGGAATCTACTGACATAGGTGCTGAGGAAACAGCTGTTGGCCTCGATACGAAACTGTATTGATGTTCGACATGAAACGTAACCAGTGACTTAAGACACAGTAGCTAGTTTTATGTTGAAACTTGTCATTTTTCTGTACAACTCTTTATAGATAATTTCATAAGCAGTGCAGCTGCTATTAGGCAACTTTTCTAACATGGGGATGTTTATCACACCTACCCATCTTCTCTTGAGGCACAGTGTATAATGTGTCAGCTAACAACAAACAGTGTGTGTCGTACTGGTGGTTATTTTCTTGCTTCCATGATGGATACAATTAAATTACTTCATGTTTTAAATTTGCATATATTTTCCCAGTTACACACGAATTTCATTTGCCCCACACACTATGTAGTATTAAACACTGATACAAAATCAAAAAACAAACTCAAAAGTGAACCGGCAAACAAATGGAAGAGACAAATGTGTTATAAGTTAAATAAAAAAACAAATTTTGAAAATGGAACTAGTAAAACTGCAAGGAAATGAAAGAAAAGGAAGTGTAGTAACTGACAGAAGATAGGGGAATTTTTATTTAACTGGCACTAAACTGAAAGCCAATTCACTTTTTCATGAAAAGGAGTCTGAGAAAGTTCAGTGTATATAGTAGCTGTTGCTGCTAGTTGAAGAAACAAACTGCTCTTTTTTCCGAATGCAATATAGTTATATGTTCACTTCTAACACTAAGATTTTTGTGATGTCTGTAAAGGAATGTAAGTGTAACAAAATGACAACAATGTTAGCAGTTTAAATGAAATGATAAGTACTATATTGACAGTCTTACCAATTAATTTTTAATTTCAGGCATTCCAATGTAATTCTCAATAACTGTGGAGAAATGATCATACTGAGAGACACACTGTTGCTACTGTTCAAGAAAATGAACAGCTGCCCATCTTTGTTAAAGTTGAATATAGATTAGATGCTGAGTACTTATTATGTGCACTCATTATTTTCAGTCCACAAAGAACTGAAAAAGCATATGGTTTTTCTCGTTTCAAGGCCTTGATGTTAACTGCATGATGGGCATCAGCATTTGTGCCCATCTAATGCAATGAACCATTGTAATGCCATCTTACCACGTTAATGGTGGCTTGCGTATATTCTGTTTTAGTGACTACATAGCATACTGGTATGTTATGTGACTTTAATGTTACCGATGAAGCCTATGAAAGAATGAAATATTATACCCTTGTGTACTGCAGGCATGGAAATTGGTGTTACGTTTCCACTTGTTGTAGACATATATGTTGTACTTACATATCTTGTAATGTTCCTAGTGATAATATGTGATGCTTAGAGGTATGAGTGAAGTGTGTGTGTCAAATAAACCTTCTTTTTGAACAAAGAATGATGATGCATTGTATGGGCTTCCATTGCTGTTCATTTTAACTGGTAATTAATTGCTATCTTCCGTGTTATTTTTCCAAAAATGGTCCCCTGTGAATTTATTAATGAGATATATACAGTGTTATTGCCTGTCTTCATTTCTTCTGTGATTTTTGTGAAGTTACATAAAGAATCATACATTATGCAAATAACACCAACTCTTCACAGAAAATTTTATTTTGCAAATTACACAGTTCTTGTTGATTGCTTCAGATTTGTAATAACTATATGCTGAGAAAATAGATAATTTTTTCAGGTATCACTTTCATGATAACTAATAATCATACACATCATATTTAGTAATTGTTTGTTACACCTGTACTACTGTTTCCATGATTCAATCAAACACAAAAATTTCAGGAAATCTAAAATGGACTTTTCTCATGTCAATTTTCACTTGTTTGTTCTAAGAATTAAATACTAACATACCACATTACCATGTATAAAGAGTAAACTCCATTTTGTGATTATAATAGATTTGTATATAGCCTGAAACTATTTTCAAATCAGTTATTTCAGCTTAAAATCATCATAAGAGAACAATTAGTTGCAGAATATGTGTAGCTAAAGGCTGAGTATAACGCTTTAGTCACTGTTAATATTTTCCTTACATAAGCTTTATTAAATTAATGTGTGTTTTAAGTGAAGGTGACATTGTACCTGTTTAGCAGATAACCATGACACTATATTGGTGGCCAGATTTGCTGGTTATTTACAGTGCAGCTGATTGTCGAATATGCAATTATGATATAAAATTGTGTACCTGTGAGTAAATACAGTCAATCTTTTATTTGAGGTGCAATATATATATATCTATACAGATACATATACTGTAGATAATTTAATGTTATTCATTTTAATTTATTTTTTGTATAAAAGCAAGCAGATATCAGATAATTATTTTATATTACAGAAATGTATTTTCTGTAGAATGACAAGTGTATTATATTGTCTGTCATAGAATGTGAACTATACAGATACTCAATAAATTTTCAGTGGATTAAATCTGATTTTATTGATATGATCATCTATGCACCTATTTAGAAGCTACTGGGAACCGCAAGACTCTACAGTGCCTTTCTATTTGCAGTTAGTGGTAAGTTGTACACAAACACAAAGCAGTGACAGATTATTACAGTCACAATGAAATCATTTAAAAATCTGTTGAATGCAGTGATCATCGTTGAGGATATTATATACAATTTGATATTGGCAACTTTGGTGTAGTGTCCCACACTTTCAGGTTAATCTTTCTGGCAAGTGTAAGATAACCATTCACCATATGAAGTGTTGAACCATCAACATGCACTTCCACGAGTTTGAAAATGTCATCGAGCTGTCGGACAAAGTTTTTCCTCAGAGCTGGTAAACACACTTCTGGCTGCATTATTCTGGCACTGCAGCTCGAGGGGTGAGAGGGGAAATAGTGGCTGAGTGAATGAGGTGCTGCAGACACTGGCCAGCTGAGACAATGTAGCCATCTGTGCACGACTGTGTGGTTTGTTAGCTCTGAGGAAGAACACTTGCATGAAAGGTTACTGACAATTTTGGCCTTACTCACAAGCCTGCTGAAAAGTCTAATCGAATTCAATAAAAACCTTTCAACTCAAATTATGTAGTTTCTTATTTGTGGTCCTTTGTACAGTTTCATTTTCTTAATCCAGTCCTTGTTATTAACTACAACACATTTTTGTATTTTATTGCATTTATCTTTTGTGCTACTAGTGCCAACAGTGTGGATGTTATAATACATTAAACAATGGAAAATCCCAAATAGAATAATGACAATATTATAAAAAAGGGTATATTGCTGCTCTCCCTATACAGATGTTGAGTCATAGACAAGCACGACGTATTAGCAGCTTTACAATATATTAGTTATATTATTTTGGTGCCAGTAACTTAATCAGGTAGAAAGTCAGAAATTTATATTATGAAGTTTTACTCAAGAGTAGGAAGGTACACCAAGCTAATTTAAACAATAAGTCATGTCTTAGAAAACTTCCATTGCACAGACATAGAATAAAGGGAGACAGTAGTTGAGGAGAGAGTGGGACAGGGCTGTAACCTATCTCTCATATTATTCAATATAAACATTGGGAAAGAAAGCTGTGGAAGAAACCAAGGAGAATTTTGGATAGAGAATTAAAATTCAAGGAGAACAAATTAAAATTCCCAATTTTTCCAGTGACATTGTAATTATGTCAGAGGTGGCAAAGATTTTGGAAGAGCAGAGTTGAACAGAATGAATAGCGTCTTGGAAAGAGGCCATAAGATGGATAGCAACGAAAGTAAAACATGGGTAATGCAATGTAGTCCCATTACATTGAGCAATGCTGAGCGATTGGGAAATGTGACACCAAAAGTTGTAAATGAGTTCTGCTATCACAAGAAAATCATTTCTGGAAAGAACAAATATGTTAACATTTGATATAAATTTAACTCTCAGGAAGTCTTTTCTCTAGGTGTTTGCAGTGTAGCATTGTATGGAAGTGAAAGGTAGACACTAACCAGTTCAGACAAGACGAGTATAGAAGCTTTTGAGATGTTGTGCTACAGAAGAAAGGCAGTGACTAGAAGGGTAGATTGGATTGCCATTGAGGAGGTACTGAATCGAACAGGGAAAAAAGTAATTATGATACAACTTGACTAGAACAAAGGATCAGTTGCTTTGACATATCCTGTAGTATCAAGGAATTGTCAATTTGTTAATGTTGGGAAGTTTGGAGGCTAAAATTTGCAGAGGGAGACCAGGGATTCACGGCACTAAGGGCACAGGATGCAGTAGTTATGCAAAGATCAATGGGACAGACTAGCATGGAGAACTGCGTGGAACATTCTTCAGACCGAAGGACTGTAACAGCACCAGTTGAAGAAGAAAGTGGCAATTATTTAATGAAGAAAGATGACGCAGTAAGTAACAGAGAGAAAGTTGTACAACCATTCCAATATTTCTTTAAATGTTTTTTTTATTTTTTTAAAGTACTTAGATATGAGTAGATTCAAGGATAGCTAATGTGACATGAGGGGTACAAAGCTATTCACGGCATGAAAAAAGGAAATGTGCCTGGAGAAATGATTACAGGTGGAGGCAAATTAATACAAAAGGAGTTTGCAAAATTGTTTAGAGAACATCTGGAGATGAAGACAATCCCTCAAAACTAATTATTCTGCTTCACAAAAAAGGGGACAGACAAGACGTTAAAATCACAGACCATCTCAGATTGTTATTTCTTTCCCATTTTCTTTTATTCTCCAGTACCTCATGAAGCTATTGTTTTTCAGCATAATTGAAACTGGGTTTTGGTTGTGAATACAATAGAAGTTTCATCACATCTGTCGCATCCTGTGCGATTGCTTTTATAGTGCTCTAGGTGCTGACATGAAACATGGTTGCTTATTAAGCACCAATATAGGGCTTTCCAAAACTTCTTGCTTGGCCAGTTACCTATTTTAAAGATGGATAAGCAAATGTGAGAAATAATGTAGAGCCCCAGGGTAGGTGGCCTCTACAGTGGTAGGGGTTCATTGAGGCCGCGAGTTGATGCCAAGGTGTTGTCCAGTGTTGACTCGATAAAACATCACTGACAGTCACACATTTTATTAGGAAACAAGCTATAGCAGTTGTAGTGTTGTCCTGTAGTAGCAACACCTCCTCAATGTGCGAATACCGTCAGGAACAGTGGTGCTGATTCGACAAGCGGCCGGCAGCTGGGCCGGAATGCTCACACGTGATGTCCGCGGCAGCATATGCACCATCCTGTTGTAACTCTGCAGCTCAGGGTAGAGCATAACTGCAGATGTGGAGGCCCCCCATGATTTTTGCAGAAGAAGATAGCCCCCAGCATTAATGTCTGCCTTTGCAAGCAGAGGCAAACAGTACAAGTGGTTGGGTGGATGAAGTGTTGTGGTCACAAATGGCTGCCCTCTGAGGCAGAAATCCAGCTGTAGCTAAGATTAGCTTGGGGTTGGTCCACCAACTTGAAGGCACCAAGTTCACAGGAGCAGATTTAGAACCAGAAGTCAGCTTTTCAGAGGTGGCAAGTTGCAAAATCATGTCATCCCATCACCTGGCTTGGAACTCCCCTTGTAGTAGGTGTTGCCCGAGTGTGATGTGTCTGGTTAAAAATGATTTATACTGGTCTGGTGCCCCCTTGTTGTGCCAAGGCACCGCTACCGACTATGTACACCAAAATAAGGTGGCGGAAGGGTGCGCCAGCTGGCCAACCTTTCTGATGTGTCATCAGTACTATGAGCACTGCCCCTCATCCACAATTTAGAAACCAGCTGTTGGTGTAGCTGTATCTAATGTAATGGTGTTTTGGTCTGCTCTACACATGCTGGCTTCTACGACCCTACAGAGTAAAACAACCTTGGCAGCTCCACTATTTTACTCTGTAGGGTTGAAAATACTGGTGATACTACAAAAGAATCTAAGATGGTGTACCTCCTATACAAGTGATGTAGTTCACAAAAAAAATTGCATAACCGTTCCAAAACACTGCTTACCTGTCTCTAAATTGCATTACAAAGTTGACTAATGAAACTGAAAAGTGAAAAAACAGAGCCTCATGTTTTGACCAGTGTAGTCAAGACATTAGACTAGTTTTTGGGAGGAGTGGAATTTAATGTCTGTCCAGCTATATTTATTTACATTCTGCTTACATAACTTGAGATCAGAAGTTCCCTAAACTATTTTCTTCGCCATTTTTCTCTATTTGTAGCTTCTAGTCGATCTCTAATGCCTTTGACACTGGTCAGATACTGGATTTTAACCTGCATTCCTTCGCAATTATTACACTTTTTAAACTCTTTTATGCACTATCTATGCCAACATTGTTGACGGGATATTAAATGCTAGCCTTCCTTTATAAACATTAATACGCCATAAACATTGTAAGTCCTGAGATGTCGAGTGTTCTGGTGAATATCAGCCTCATTCGTCCACAATATTTTAACAATGTGATTTGTTGTCTCGATCAGGTGCTACCTGATATACCTGATACTGTTGGTTGAATGGAATGGTCCCAATATTTATGTCCACTGCCTCCCCCTTCACGGTCCGTTATGGGTGTTCTGCTGCGGTCCGTTCTCACTACAAGTGTCCTGAGACATTTTGAAGGCAACAGGCATGATTGACAAGGTCAGCAAACAACTATGATCTAGAGCACCAATTTCAACTCCACTCTGGGTACTGCCAAAAGTACACAAAGATGTTGTGCCACTAAGTCCGAATATCAGCAGTGTTGGCACATCAGTGTACCCAGTACCTGAGTATTTGAAGAAACTGCTGTGTCCATATGTGGTGAAGTGTATTCATCACATCCACAACTTGGAGGACTTCTTGCAATGTGTCAAGCAACTATGTATCATGGAATCTGATATAATGGTCAATTTTTATGTGGTCCTCGTGTTTACCAAGGTACCACTGACAAACTCCTGCAACTGATTGCAGAGAAATTTGATGATCCTCTGGTGGACCTTCTCTGATGTCAACATATTCCCTGTACAGGGGGCAATATTATGAACAGACAGGAGTGGCCATGGGCAGTGCCGTCTCCAGTGACTGCTAATTTCTTCATGGATAACTTTGAAGAGGATACATTAGGGATGGCTAGATACAAAACCACATGCTTCTTCAGGTATGTGTGTGATATCTTTGTGATCCGCCCTCATGGTAGAGAGAGGCTCTATGAGTTTCTGGAACATCTAAACTCAAGTCACCCAAATATAAGGATCACTATCGAACTGGAGAAGGATGGTTAGCTGCCATTCCTGGGTGTAATTGTCAAAAGGAGAGCAGATGAGTCATTTTGCCACAGTGCATGTCAAACAACCAACACACAGTGATTCACACCTACAAGCTAGCAGCTGTCATCACTCAATGGGTACACACCTGGTCAGACGAAGATAGCTTGACATCATCAGAAACAAGCATCTACACTTTGTCTTCTGCAAAAATGGATTCACAGTAAGGAGATTCAGAAGGCCTTTCAACCAGCCCCTCTGCCACATGAAAGAGAAGGAAAGCACAATGAAGCAAAGACTGCACCATACCTGCCCTATGCGGGATATATTTCTGCCAGGATCAACAGGATTCTCATGAAGCTTAACATCACATTTGTGTTCTGTGTGCCTACCAAAATAAGAGGACTACTGGGAAAAGCGAAAGATGACCTGTGACTACAAAAGCCAGGAATTTATAATATACCTTGCCAATATGGCATGATGTGGCTGAACAACTAGCACATTGGACATCAGGTGGCAAGAACATTGGAGGCAAACCCGGCTGGGACAGGCAACTACATAAATCAGCCATCACTGTCTGAAACTTAATCTTTCCATGAACTTTGAAAAAATGACACTTCTGGCAGATACCCCCAGATACTGGGACAGTGTTATAAGAGAGTTAATAGATATAAAGGAGGCAGAAAAAATCATGATTATTCACACTGGTATCAACTCAGCAATGTCTGTGATCTGGCACCACAGTTGCAAATGATGCAATGGTGGCAGCAGCACAACTCAACAAAAAGAACTGAGAATGTGGACAACAAACCCAAGACACAGCACCAGGTGCACTGTATCAAGAACACAACACCAAACTGCTGTCAGATGCACTGGACTGCAAATGGAACACCAACTCATGGCCAGGTGCACAGACCAAATACGGAATATCTCAGGACGTTTCTAGTGAGAACAGACTGTACGTGGAACAACTAGAACTGACTGTGGAACTGCACTGGAGCAAAAATGGAACACCAGCTCATGGCCAGATGCACAGGACACTTCTAGTGGGAACAGACCACAGACAGAACACCCAGATCTGACCATAGAGGGAGCAGGCAGTAAGCATAAATATTTGACTGCTCTACTTGACAAGCAGTCTCAGGTAGCACCTGACGAAGACGACAAGTCATATTGTTGAAATACTGTGCCTGAATGAAGCTGATATTCGGCAGAACACCAAACTCCTCAAGTTGGAAAGCCTGAGGAATTCATTAAACATCAAGTTGAGGTTATCACAATATACAGAAAATTTTCAGACATTGTTCAAGGATGTTTTCTGAGAATATTGGTATAAGGTACCATTGATTTCTTGTGGCAAGTCACAGAGTCAGAAAGTAATTCAGTTTATTACTCCAATTCCTTTGTTTCTAGGAAAATTGTTTCAAAACAGTGAAGAAGGCTGTAATATGCCATCACCTAATTAAACAATACAAAAACAGAGCAACTTAACAGCTGAGCTAGTTGGGAGTTACACAGTATGTTGGTTCAGGGCAGGTGAGGTACACTGTGGACTGCCTCCTCTGGTGTGCACTGACTGAGATGAGACACAGCCACAGGCACTGGCGTGAGGTACAGTGACGGCATACGGCCGTCAGCTCTGCAAAGCCAGCACATTGTGTCGTCTGTGCAGCCCAAAATAGCTATATCAGCTTCAGAAGTGGACGACCAGGGCACAAATAATCACACTGTAGATTACACACACAGATTGCAGCCAAAAGAAGCAGAGTCTACTCTCAGGAGCAGGAGGTGGGCAGCTGAGCTGGATGCCTCCATGATGACAGTAGACCAGTTGCACGTTCCCACATGGGAACCAGACACCCTCGAGATAGAATGTGGCAGCAGGTGTAGTAGGGCCTTCAAGTGACCCACTGGTTGCAGATGCCTAAGTTCCTCTCATTGGACTCACCATAGATGGCAGTGCTGTCGTTGATGGCGTTGAAATCTCCCACAGGAACTTGCTGTTCCATAGAAGCAGGTGGCAGGCCGACATAGGTGCCTCCTCCAGGCTGGTTGGCTGCGGACTAGAATACTTCTGCTGGAAATGAGCAGTATTTATATGGGCCTGTCCCACGTTTGTTACGTTATTGTAAGGCAGCAATGGCATCACTTGGGCTACTTTTTCCCATCTGGTCAGCTTTCCTGAATGCCCTGTGATGTCCCAACTTTACACTTCAGGCTAGTTTATTTTGCAGCATCAGTGTAAGGAGTAGTTACTCTTGCATCTGATGTATGCTTTCTTACTTAAACATGAGTGGGCACTAGAATAACAGACCCTTTTCCCCTCTAACATTGTGCTGGTGCATTGGAATCTTAGACCACTCAGCTCATTGTGGTGTGTAGCTACTGGCTCAGTGGTGCGGCCATTATATCAGTGCTACCAGCAGGTTCGCCATGTTGAAGCTGCACCCAGCTTTAATGGCTTGACCTGTTTCTCGCACTTCTTGCACTGGCGGGGGAAGGTGTACGATTTTTTTTACTTGGGAGCACCAATGCATTATTTCACAGTGTGATACTCCTGTCTTGAAAAAGTCTGTCTTGTATTTTGTTCGAGGTATCTCTGGAGAAGTCTGAGCGTAACTACATAACTCAACTATTATAAACAATGTTCTTGGTTTCTTTCTTACTGCAACTCAACTTGACCCATATGGTTCACCAGTTATGCTCTTAAATCCTAAAAAAATTATTCCTCCATTTTGCCTACTGAAGTTGTATTCCTACAGAAACATATTTCTTCTAAGTCATCACTTACAAACTAGTAGAATAATTTTTCCCCATTGTAATGAATAAACATTCTACAATTTACAATTTCATTCATTTCTTACTTATCAGGTTGTTTATTATATTAATTCTCACTTAACTAACCCTTATTGCTATTGATTATCCAGTCAACTGGTACCTGATGTACCAGTACTTCTTTGGGAGGTCTGAGCTTTCATTTAAGATAGAAGTAGGTTGTACAAAACACAATCAGAAACAACGGAGCGTTAAAAACCAACATAGCTATAGCATAGTGGTATTGCTTATCATAATTGCACCATATATGCTGGAACATTTTCAGTGGTTATCTATCCCTCTTGTAATGCTATCAGTTGGGATGAGTTTGTCATTCAGAAAGGTTAGATTCTGTGTAGGCAACGGTCTAGCTGCTTCTTCAGACAGTACAACAAAGGCCGGCTGGTGTGGCCATGCGGTTCTAGGCACTTCAGTCTGGAACCGCGTGACCGCTACAGTCACACGTTCAAATCCTGCCTTGGGCATGGATGTGTGTGATGTCCTTAGGTTAGTTAGGTTTAAGTAGTTCTAAATTCTAGGGGACTGATGACCACAGATGTTAAGTACCATAGTGCTCAGAGCCATTTTTTTGAGTACAACAAAGGCTACATTCAAGTTCATCGTTGCTGTTCCAATGACATTAGCAGAAAGACAAAACGTTGCTCCCACTATGTCACCTGTTGTATTGTGGGTTAGCATCCTGCTAATCTGTAACTCCAACTCTCATTCCTCCGGTCTTCCTTGCTCATAGCAGTTCACTGTTATCACTTGTGGAGAATATACAGAGTAAACCCACTGCATGTCTACCTTTAGACAATATGGCTGTGGAATCTGTATGCCTCCTCACATGCAGCTGCTTCTGAATTTCCTAAGAAAAGTTGTACTTCACATGCCTGCACACTAGTCTGAACCATCCTAGTCACACACCTTTGCCCCAAGTGCTATTCCTCACTGGCATCAATACATAGGTTTCCTACTGTTCTGAGACTAGAAGCACTTCTTTTGTCCTTACATCTGCAAATTTAACCGTGGCTTTCTATTCCACTGAGTGGGAATGAATTGTGAAGCATTGGTACTGTGCATCCCTGCTTGCCACTGGGTATTGCACTGACACATGAAGTTGTGCTGTATATGTGTGAACCCCACTGTTGACATGTGGTATAACAATGGTAAACTTCAGTCCATTGGCCCCACTATGTGCTGCAACTCTTAACATCAATTCCTGCTGTACCTTACGTAGTCCACCTAAAAGCTGTTGTGGCCGTAATAATATAGGACTCAATTTTTTACAAACTGTAAGAGGAACTGCTTCCTGCAACATTGCCAGTACTATCCTTGCACAACTCAAGCTCTCCACCAGTGATCACTCAAGTTGTCCACTTGTGATCATAGTAACCTTGCCACAGGCACTCTCTCCTTCAACAGACTCAGTTGTGTTTGCACTTCATCGAGGTATTTATTAATTGTTCCAACAGCTGTACTCACATAGCTTGTCAGCTTCATGGTCAGTTATCGCACCATCTTGGTGTTATTTAGCACCTCAGTTCCTAAGTCCATTGCCTGACAAAACTGTTCTTTCAGTCTCTTGTACAACAGACCCCTCTGTTTCTGTTAACATTCCTCCTCCTTCTTCCTGAAGCAATTCCACAAATGTTTCCTGCAACTTTCTTATTTCATTTCTCACTTCCCATGTGTTATACATCAACAGTGATGTCCACAGATGACTTGCTAGTATGAAGTCTGCTCCATTAGCAAATAACGCTCCTGCTTCAAGTCGTTGGTTCTGTAATGTTTCCACTCCTCCTCCCCTGGAAAGCTATAGAATCATAACAATTTTCACACTCATTCTGGATGTTCTTGGTGGTACTGCCACTTAGGAGAAAGGAATTCACATAATTCTCCCTCCCCCTTAAAACAGAAATGTGCTTACATTTATATTGGCCCCACTACCGTATACTATAAAGCAAAACCCCCAAGAAACAGCACCCTAACATCAAATAAAATCATAATATAAGCCCAATATTTTACAACAGGTACAAACCCTATTTCATCGATTATTCATAAAATAAATTATACTCCACACATCACAATGTTATTCATTGACGTGATCTAAGTGCACAAGGCTTTCCGGGTACACTGTGCTCGTCCTTCCTTACTTCTTTCCTGGGTTTAATGCCTTCTGTTGGTAACGATGCTGGCTCTTGGAGTAGAGCATCCACAGCTGCCTTAAACAGCTTAACATGTCTGATATGTAAAATGGAAGTCTTTATTGCCAACTGCAACTTAACACCGAGTGTAGAATGTAGTTTATTTGTCTCATAATGTACAGTTACAAATCAAATGTTTTTGTACTGGAGACACGTCAAATTACTTTTATTAAAATAAGGTTACAATAAGTAATGTATTTGAGGAGGCATTTCTGAATTTTTAGACATGGAACATTTAACAAGAGTATATATAAGACTTATCATTATTTTGCAGCTTGCAATACAATTTATACACTATATTAACAATTTATTATACAGTACCTAATCTATATTGTTTCTTTTCTTTTCAAATTGCCAAACTGCTCTGCATGAACTCTTCAATTGATTAATATCACTTTTCCACTAGTGTATTAAATAACAATCTTTTTAGTGGGTCAAACTCCATATTTAACAGATTTGTGTTACAGCAATTTTCTATTTTTCCCAAGTGTAGACTTAATCACCTCAAAAGGAGAACTCCTCTTTCTGCTGCATGTTACTTTGTATTATGAAAGATCCACACCACTGTGTACTTTAGAATTGAATACTGACACTACATATGGAAGGTAAACACCTCGAAAATTGTGATGGCTGTTTATAAAATAACTCAGCCTCTTATCAACCATACACTTGGTGCATTCTGCTCTTCCATTTGACTGATGACTGGAAGGGCTAGTCCTGATCTTCTGAATGCATTGTTAATGCCATTACTGCTTAATCAGACCAGACATAAAATTAGTAACCTGATTTGTAATTATGATCTCAGGACTACCAAAGTTCAGTAAGCAGTTGTTCACCATGGCCTGTGCTACCAAACTTGCTTGTTGATCAGGTGTTTGCAATGATTGTGACATTATGTGAGCAACAGTCTATAATGGTTACCATATAAGGATTACCCACCAGTGTTTAGCTGAATGGTGCTAGGGTGTCCATTACCACCATTTCAAATGGTTTAGATGCCTCTGGTAAACTTCATAATGGTGCTTATTGTTCACTGAGGTTGCCACATGGTGCCTGTGGTACACAATTTCTGACACTATTTAAACTTTGCATTTCCTTGTCCTCCCCCAGAATTTCTTGGCTATGCAATGATCAGTTGTTCTTAACATCACATGACTTGCTGATCTAGGGTCATGTGCTTGCCATAACAGTTCATCTTCTAAAGTCGCAGGTACTGCCACGTGTGGTCCAGACTACTTCATCCTACACAACAGGCCCTTATACATTGTATACTGCAGCTGTGTCCTAAATACTTTGCACTCAGAATCAGCAGTCTGGGCATCTTGCCAATCAGCAAGGCTCCTAACCTGTACTCACATGACCAAAATCTTCCTACTCAAGCCGTCAGCATTGTACATGACCTCATAGTCAAATTCACTCAATTTCAGACCCCAACATGTTAACCAACTTGAGGATCCCTTCGGTCCTAAAAGCCACTTCAACACAACATGGTCTGTCATGTTATTACTTTGTATTTTTTTCCTATACAAATAATGATGGAAATATGTGATTCCACAAGTAATAGCCAACATTTCTGTATCTATGGTTCAGCTTTAGTTAGTTATATTACTTGTTCCATGGATCATGAACACGATTCTTTCGTAATGATGTGGAACGTGTCAAAGTACAAAAGATTCATTTATCCCAAATAATCTTTGTTAGTCTTGTATACGGTACAATTGTTAATACTTAGTGTATTTCTTTAGCCTATGTCTAAAAATTCATCTATGGAGTAGAAGGAGTTGTCATTCAGGAATTCCCTTAACTTACTTTTGAATGCCAATTGGTTGTCTGTCAGACTTTTGATATTGTTTGGCAAGTGACCAAAAATCTTTGTGGCAGTATAATTCACCCCCTTTTGTGCCAATGTCAAATTCAATGAACGGTAGTGAAGGTCACCCTGTCTCCTAGTATTGTAGCTGTGGACTGTGCTATTAATTCTGAAGTGATCTGGGTTACTAACAACAAATTTCATTAGGTTGTATATATATTGTGAAGCTACTGGCAATATCCCTAATTCTTTAAATAGTCGTCTACAAGATGATCTTGGATGAGCCCCAGATATTATTCTGATAACACGTTTTTGTGCAATAAATACGTTCTTTCTTAGTGATGAATTGCCCCAAAAGATGATACCGTAAGAAAGCAACGAATGAAAATATGCATGGTAAGCTAACTTACTGATGTGCTTGTCTCCAAAATTTGCAATGACACTAATAGCATAGGTAGCTGAGCTCAATCGTTTCAGTAGATTGTCAATGTGTGTCTTCCAGTTTAAATTCTGATCAATACAGACACCCAGAAATTTTGAACAATCTGCTTTAGCTAAAGATTTTCCCCCACACTCTATATTTATTTCCGGTGTTATGCCTTTCCCTGTACTGAACTGTATGTACAGTGTTTTTTCAAAGTTCAATGAAAGTCCATTTGCGGAAAACCACCTAATAACTCTTTGAAAAACATTATTTGCATTTTCCTCAGCTGATTCTTGCTTTTTAGGCTTGATTACAATACTTGTGTCATCTGCAAAGAGAACCAAGTTTGCATCTTCATGAATATAATTAGGCAAGTCATTAACATATATTAAAAACAATAAAGGCCCAAAGACAGGACCCTGTGGTACCCCATTCTTGATACATCCCCAGTCTGAATAATCTGATGCCCTTTGTGTACTATGTGGGTTTACTGTTTCAACCTTCTGCATTCTACCAGTTAAATATGAAGTGAATCATCTGTTTACTGAACCATTCATTCCATAGTACTTCAGCTTATCTAAGAGGATTTCATGATCCACACAATCAAAAGCCTTAGAGAGATCACAGAAAATCCCAAAAAATCACCAGTGTCGATGCGTATCACATCAGGTATTCCTTGCCACCTACATCCTGACTGAGAAAACATCCAATCACCCCATTTCTCAAGTCACAGAGGACTGTACATTGCATTCAGCATTCTTAGCCATGGCAACAGTAACTTCATCAACAATTTGTAGTGCAACTGGCCATTGGCCTCTCCCAGAAGCAATTCCCAAATCACCAGTTAATTCAAATTTCTGAATCATGTTTCTCAACACTTGTGTAGAAATAGGACCTCTCCTATTCCTTTCATGCATTGATAATCACAAAAATCAGCAGCACCATTGCTGTTGTTTTGATAAAACAGCTTTACGAGTCAAGTGCTGTTCACCTTGTCCAGACCCATGATGAGTGACTGCAACTATAATGCACACTGATATGTGTGTTTCAGCCCGAAGTTCGAGTACCAGTACCGGCGCTTATTGCCAAATCTCTACCAATAACACAAATCCTGCAGTGCAGTCTGAACATCATTTGTTTCAAGTTGGGTGCCCAGATGATAAATAGTTTCCTGTCTACACTGCCTCAAGTAGCAAAAGATTAATTATAAACTCTCTAAACAATTACATCATCGAGATAAAGCATACACTATCTTGATTTTAACCCCATAAGCATGCTATCCAGTAGCCTCCGAAAGGTAACTGGTGCATTTTTAAGGCCAAATGGTAATTGACGACATTGATAGTGATCCCAAGCAACAGTAAATGTGATCTTTGGCCAGTCTTCTGGTAATTCTTCCAAATGATGATAATCACTTCTTAAATCCATTGTAGAAAAGTATTTACACTGAGCCAAGTTGTCTGAGTCTCTGTTATATTTGGTATACAATATACATTAGTAGCAGTTCATGCATTTAGATATCCGTAGTTGCAGCAAAACCTATACTTTCTTGACCATCCAATGACGTTTTGGAAACAATTTCAAATGGCAGCACCCCATGGCCTATCACTGTGCTTGGTAATGCTATCAACCAACAACTGTTCAATAAATTCTCCCATTGTAGGCCGCATGTGCCTCAAGATTCTGTGCACAGGGGCACTATTACCTGTTGGTATCTTATGCTGAGTTACTGGTGTTGCCGATACAATCGACAAATCATATTAACAAAGTTACCACAGCTGACATATTTCCATTTTTCAAATGCTTCATCTTCTCTCATTGTGCAGGTGAATTGACGGTATGCTCGTGGCAGACGTCTTCACTCGACCTATCCACATCGTCAAAGTCCAGGATGTCTAAGTTTGCAATCGATAAACCTTTTAACAGGTTCACCTAGTGAGAGCTTGAATTACCCACACTTAACAGAACCATACAATCCCCACCTATTTCCTTCACATGTGTCACAAAAATATGCATCTCTTCATTGCATTCAAACAGCTCTACAACATACTTTTCAATCAGGGGGTACTACTCACACTTACCCAGACTATCTTTCCCATAACTCCTGGCACTGTCTTGTTTGAATTGAGCTGTAGTGCAAGTGTCTACATTTTATTTGGTACCATCTTCACGATAGGTGAGCCTTGCAACGATGTAACACTTTCAGTGGTCATTCCCAGCTGGAATAATGTCCCACAGAGTTTGATTGTATACTGTGGAAGGTCAATTTCTGTGTGATGCATATCCAGAAAATCTAGTCCCAGGGTTGCACAACACCTCTCACCAATATGTGGCAATATCTTCATATATTCCTGGAGGTTCTTTGCTCAGCAACATTGACTCCAATGATGCCATATTGCTGTCCCTACTCCATATAATCTGTAGCTTAGCAGCTTTAGTTTAATCACACCTAGGAGGTCTAGACTAGCTACCAGCACATGACCTGTGTCTCCACCAGAAACCTATGTTCCATTCTGTTTATTATGCCCACCAAGCAACACCCCATCTCTGCAGGCACTTTTGCAGTACTGCTTTTTATCAAGAATGCTGACCGGAAAATGAGGAATTCCCCTTGACGTTTAAGAAGTGCCTCTCATGATGTTGTCTAGTCTGCCTCTTATCCTGGGTTGGAATAACACCAATATAAGGAAAAGGATAGACTGCAGCTCAGTCCGAGCTGCCAGTCGCATGTGGGTGAGCTGTGTCCGCTTGTGTGAATGAATGTGTGTGCATTTTCTTTTCCGAAGAAGGCTTTGGCCAAAAGCTAAATATGTAAAAGACTATTTGTTGCTCCGGTCTGCAACTCAATCTTTACGGTGAGTTGGAATCTATCCTTTTCCTTATACTGCAGCCTTTTATTCTGGCAGTCTTGAACCCAGTGTCCCACAACCCTGCATTTATAACACTTAGGTTCACAGCAATGCTTTCTAACATGGCCCATAAAACCACCCATACATCATTTTACCTATGCGGCAATCACACTATGCTTATCTTGTCCTCGGGTCACAACGTCTGCCTCCTCCAGTTGTGTAGCAAATGTAAAAGAATTGATTAAATTCTTTGGTTTTTCATTCTTACTCTCTTTGACATGTCACATGGAAGTTCTCTAAAAACACATCTAGAGCCCTGATCTACACTTCTTGGCAAATAATTCTATCCACTGCCATGTTTTGTGTAAGCTCTCAGATGTGAGCATTAATTTTCTTTATTCTGCCACAATTACCTCTTCTGACTCGCTTTGTTTCTGAAACAAACCATTAAGCTGTCCTCTGAAAAAGCTTGTGCTATTTGGCTTGTGGTAATGTTGAAAGAGCCTCATCTTAACTGCTCAAATGTCTGCACTTTATTTAGTCCTTCATGGTACATGATGTACATTTTCACATCACCAACCAAATGTTACTTAGCCTTGTCCAAGTGTGTCTCCTCTGATATATACACAATCTAGCTGCAGCTTCCAGGTCATCAATAAACACTGACACATCCTCAGTTGACATACCCAACAAAGGAGCCACTTGATTAGCTGCTACAAGAGCCACAGAAGGGATACTTGCACTAACCAAAGCTTTTGCTTTCACTATTTCCACCTCTATAAGCCCATTCACAGTCTTTGAAATGACTACCTCTTTTCACAGTGCTTCATTTTTTGCCTTTACCTGAGCAAACTGCCTCATCAAAATTTTAACTGATTCCTACATCATCGTCCCACGTCTATACGGCATCTGTGCAACCTCTAACACACAATACAAATGAAAACATCAACTATAGCACACAGACATATATATAAGAACAAACTACGTTAATCCTAATAATGGATTGTAACTCCATGTGATTCAGAGCACTGATGTGCTTCACGGCCAAACCTTCTGCAAATGCTAAATATAGCTGACACTGGTTTCTCACACAATGCAACTCGTGCACAGCTAAATTACAGTATGGACACCTCACCAATCACAAATACTACTCCCTAAAATTATGCCTGAATTGAGAGAGATCTGCAGGTTCTTTCTGCTTCATAAGAGTCACTCTCAGGCTGTGATGGATGTCCTGCTTACTGCTCATGGCCGAAATATAGAAAATAAAAAGACGAAAACAAGAGAGTCACTCACCAATCTAGAGTGCACAATTGCAAGCTACAGTCGAAGTTGTGATGCTGCAACTAGCAACACTCCTGATGCCAGATATAACAACCAGGTTAGTCTGATGTAATGCTGGATGATGGTTGAGGGTGGGTGAGGTAGGTCACGATGCCTTGGACTACCTACTCAGCATGTGAGTGAATAGCCAATTGATGAGTGGGTGTCTGTGTGACACCTGGTAGCCATTAGTAAAACATAATTAAAGAATCAAACATTTATTCTTCAGCAGTACACAAATGATGCAAGGATGTTCTAGGCAGACACCGCTGGTGGATACCAGCAGCAGGCAGTATGCGCTGACCGAGGTGAGGCTTCCATCCACAGGTGGTAGCATCAGCTCCAGTGACAGCACAAGGCCACCACCCCTGCAAAGCTGGCAAGAGGTGCTGTAAGTGCTGCCCGAGACATTTATCAGCTTCGGAAGTGGATGACCGGGGCGCACATAGCCACACTTCAGACTACCCACAAGGAAGGTACCCACTGGCAGCTGAGTTTGCCCTCTGTAGTGGGAGATGGGCAGTTGAGACTGCGAAACCCCACAATGACAGCAGAGCAGTTGATGAATTCCCAGATGGGAACCAGAGACCTTCACAGTGAAAGGGAGCAGCAGTCATAGAGAGCCTCAAGAGGCCCACCAGTTGAACACATGTGAATCGTTCTTTTCAGACTCGGAACAGATGGCGGAACTGCAGCTGACAATGTCGAAGTCTTCGGGTTGTCACTTGCTGCTCCATAGAAGCTCGTAGACAGACGTGCTGGACTGTTGTTCAAATCACTCGCCAATATTTTGTAAGGTTTTGGACTTCAGATACTTATTTTAAAGATTATTGATGTTAATATTTGCTGTAAAAGTAATTTATTAGTGGATTTTCCTTCTTCTCAGTCTTTCTTTTTGTGTTATTGATTTGAGTGGTCTGTTGTATATGAGTAAGCTTATGTCATTCATCAAAGTCTAAGCAATGTGATTAAATTTTGCACCATGCAGTTGCAGCTGTAGCAGTTTAAAGTTAAGTATTTGCAGAGTTGTTTCTGCATTGTATTCAAATACTAAATTTAGTATTTTTCAATCATTCATCCAAATATTAGCAGTGTGTTTACATTTTGCAGCATGCAGTTGCAACTGTAGCAGTTTTTAAGCTAAGTGGTGACAAAGTTGTTTGTGCACTGTTATTCGGTTATTAAATTTCATTGGTGTCCTGTGCTGTTACTGGTGAAATAACAGTTCAGTTTAATAAACTTTCCCTCACTGTGTTTTAGAAAGTTGTTTGTGCATTGTATTCATTTATTAAATTTAGTAGGGTAGTTTTCAGCTGGCGTTTCTTACTGTTTTTAGAGAAATATTTCAGTAAAAACCTTCATTCACTGTGTTAAATTTTGTTGAGCGTTCCAGTGGACACTTGAATTTTTGTTTTTAGATAAGAAATTGTATGAAGCTCTTGTCATATTAGTATTAGTTGTGTTTAGTAGAGAGTGAAATTTGATATCACTATTGTCAGCTCTTTAAATCATTCTACTGTAGCGACTGAACTTGGGTAATGTAGATGTTTAGTTTTTTCAGTAATTGTTCACATTTTACCATGAGTGAGAAGTGTGGGGTTTGTCGTAGGTTTGTAAGTAGTGGGTTATAGTGTGAGATTTGTTTGAAGTATTTTCATTGGAGGGAATGTGGTGGAGTCAGAGGAAATACAGAATTTGTAGCAGAAATAAGTTGATAGAGGAACAAGAGTGTAAGATCTGTGCCCTTCAGGTGCAGTTACAAAATGCAAAGGAGGAACTAGACAGCATGAGGAGTGAGGATGCTGGGGAATGGGAACTGGCAGTTGGTAAAAAGGCAGCTAGGAGGAGGAGGTATTCAGACAGTCGTAATTTGCATATCACCAACAGATCTGACCAACTGTCTGAGTTTAGTGGAGAGGAGCCTCTTGTAGCTGTAAGTGTAGGAAACATGCAGCATACCTCAGCAGTTAGGGAGCCTAAGTCAGTTGCCAATTTGTAATATAAAGAAGAATGTTCTGCTGCTAGGTATTTGGTATGACAGAGGTGTAGGCCAATAGTCGCAGGAAGTGTTGGGGAGTGAGTATCAGATCACCAGCACTGTGAAGCCCAGTGCAGGGTTGGCTCATGTGACTGTTAACATAGAGTAGTTAGAAGGAATTTTATGAAACAGGATCAGGCAGTGACTGTTGGTGGAGCTAAAGGGACAGGGGGTATGATGTAAGTGGTGACCTGGAAAAGATAGCTACTCAAACTGGTGGCAGAAGTGTGCACTTTGTGCGATAGTTTCAGTGTCATGGTTGGCCTCATCTCAATGCTGCTGTTAGACGTGTTAACATGGGGCTTGAGAAGGCACTGATGGTGGAGGGCATGGCTCACATTGCAGTGGTGCCAGTCGAGTCTATCAATAGATTGGGTTTAACTTGGCATGGCCTGCACCTCAATAAGGTGTGGGAATGGGAGGTTGGCTCATAGGTGACAGTGTAGTGGCCAGTACTGGGATCACTAATGGGAAAATTCCTGTAGTAGTTGGCGTTTGAACTGCCCCTTTTTTAAATTGAAGTCAGTTGTTTGGTAACCCTGCTTAAAGGAAGATGGTCTAACAAAGGTATCACCTTCAAAGGAGGTCAGATATCCAAGTAGTGAAGGAATTAGGATATTCCATCAATGTATAAGTGGTATTAGAGATAAAGTTAGTGAACCACTTATAGATGTTGACTCTGACATTACTGGCATATTGGAGCATCATTTACATAACTTGACAGTTCAAAGGCTTCCTTTACCAGGATGCAGATTTAAAGTAGTTCTTTGCAGAATGGGAGACTGGCCATGTATATAATAAATATTGCATTTGAGTCCATTGACATATGAAAGCACTGCACTGAACAGGTATTTGAATGTTTTTGAGGGGCAGTTGAATTTAGTGAAACTAAACTTCTAAATGTTGTTATTTGTAGGGCCCCTAATTTTGACTTCAGAGCATTTCTGCTCTAGGTAGAGAGGGTTCTTGGTTCACTTTGTAGGAAGTACCAAAAATTTGTTGTACATGATGACTTCACTATTAATTTCGTATGTAATCATGTAAGAAAAAGTATGTTGGAAAATCTCCTAAACTCATATGATGTGATGCAGACTGTACTTTTTTCAATCAGGGTGCAGGGGAACAGTAGCACAGCCACAGACAATATTTTTATTCCTTCTTTATTACTAGATGCGGATTCTGTTAGTAAAAGGCTGAATGGCCTTTCAGACCATCATGCACAATTTAACACTAAAAGGTTTTTGTCCTCAAACAAATATAATATATAATTACAAACTATGTAGAAAAGCTAATCCAATGGCAATAGATTAAAAAAAAAAATCTCATTAAGGAACAAGCCTGGCACAATGTCTACAATGCCGGTAATATAGATGACAAGTATAATGCTTCCCTTGTCACATTTCTCATGCTCTTTTGAAAGCTGCTTTCCATTAGAACATTCTAAACTGGGTACTGGCAGTAAAAGGCAACCTGGGTGGCTGAATAGTGGGATAAGGATATCATATAGAACAAAGTGGGAATTATTTCAAAATTTTAGAAGCAGTCACAATCTAGCTACAGTACCCCAGTACTGTAAGATGCTTAAAAAATGTTATTAGGGAACCAAACAGTATGTGGTATGCAAATAGAATAGACAATTCAGAGGATAAAATTAAAACCACATGGTCAGTCGCGAAGGAAGTGTCTGGTCAGCAAGCACAAGTTCGACAATATGAAGTCAGTACGTAGTCAAATTGTTTCTGCTATTGATAAAATTCTCTTTGAAAATGCTTCCGAGACTGGTATCTGAAATACTCCTCTGTGATACTGACAAGGTGGAGATTGAGTCAGTAATTAAGTCACTGAAGACTACACGCTCTCATGGATGGAGTAGCTAGCAGAATATTAAAGTACTGTGCTGCATATGTTAGCCCTGTAATTAGCCATATTTTTAATTTGTCCTTTAGGAATGGTCAGTTGCCTGAATAATTAAAGAACTCAGTAATAAAGCCGCTTCATAAAAAGGCAGAAAAGGATAATGTAGACAATTTTAGATCTGCTTCTATGCCACCAGTGTTTGCTTAAGTTATTGAAAGGGCTGTATATGTAAGGATAATTTCACTTCATTTAATTTGCTATCAAATGTACAGTTTGATTTTAGAAGTGGTTTAACAACTAAAAATGCTATAGTCTCTCTTTTACTGCAAGGTACTGGATGGATTAAACAAACGGTTTCAAATGCTACACATCTTTATTTATTTAGCTAAGGCGTTTGATTGTGTTGATCACAAAATATTGGTCCAGTAGTTGGACCATTATGGAATACAGGCAGTAGCTCACAATTGGTTCACCTCTTTACTTTAATAACAAACAGTGAAATGTCACTGTCCACAGTGCTGAGAATGGCTATGATGCGGGGTCCATGTGGGGCTTGGTCAAATAGAGGGTTCCCCATGGATCAGTGCTGGGGCCACTCCTGTTCCTTATTTATAGCAATGATATGCCCTCTAGTATTACAAGTGATTCTCATATATTTCTGTTTGCTGACACTAGCTTGGTAGAAACGGATGTTGGGTGCAGTCTTGACACCGATCCAAATAGTGCAGTTCAAGACATACATTCACGGCTGTAGAAAATAAACTCATGCTAAATCACAGTAAGACTCAGCTTTTACAGTTTGTAACACACAATTAAACAAAAACTGACATTTTAATTTCACAGCAGATGCATACGATTAGTGAAACTGAACAGTTCAAATTTCTCGGTGTTCAGATAGACAGTAAATTGTCATACAAAGCCCATGTTCAGGATCTCATTCAAAGACTTAATGCTGCCATTTTTACTATTAGAATGGCATATGAAGTAAGTGAGAGTTCAACATGAAAAGTAGTTTACTTATGCTTATCTTCATTCACTTATGATATTTGCTATTATATTTTGGGGTAACTCTTTCCATTCTCAATGGGTATTTTCGGCTCAGAAACAGGCAGTCCGGGCAATAAGTGGTGTAAGTTGGCAAACCTCTTGTCATTCATTAGTCTGCATATTATTCTTTACTGTCATTTCTTATTAACAATATCAGCTTATTCCTAAGAATGAGAAACTTTCACTCTGTTAATACTAGGCGTAAATCCAATCTGCATTTGGATCACACTTCTTGATTCTTGTGCAGAAAGGTGTGCAGCACACTGCTGCATATATTTTCAACAAGCTATCACAAGAATTAAAAAGTCTTAGCAGTAATCCATGCACTTTAATACCTAAGTTCCTCATGGGTCACTCCTATTCTGATGAAGAGTTCATTGAAAAACTGAGCTGATTCCTGCGTTATATTGTTGACTGCATTTATATAAACTTACTGTTTGTCATGCTACAGTGAGGCAGCACTGACATTGTTTGGGCTGCTTTTCCCATCTAGTCAGTCAGTCAGTCAGTGGTAATAATCTGATCACTTTTCTGCATACTTTAGCAATTAGTTTAGGACATTCTGTCAAGTAAAATAAATATGCCACACACAGAAACAATGCAAACAATAAAAACGAATAACTGTTACATTACCAGCGGCACCTGCAACAGCAAAGTGGTACTGCAACAGCAGACACAAGAGGAGGCCTGACACCAGGCTCATTCTCTGAATGGCTCGTGCTCTGGCAGCTACCCTCTAAACAGATAGCTGTCAATCTCTTTGTCATTCTGACCTAGATATACTAAAATACAAACTCTGGTAGACCTCCTTTAATTTGTAAATTACAGCAACTAGCATTCTTGAAATATATAGTCGTTACTGAAGTTCATCTGTAAGCGCATAAAACAGAAAATATCATTTTTCCAATATCCATCCGGCGACTACATACATCGGGCTGTTCTCTTCCTACGTATTACTGAGGGCATGGTTTAGTATGCATTGAAGATGAATCTGTTTTACTTAAAAGGGAGAGGATAGTGGGTACACATGAGTGGCATTAAATAATTGAAACAACATAATTTGATGTGCTGTGCATTTTCTTCTTCTGGATTTGAGATCAATGGAAATGAAAACAATACACCGTTGTGTGTTGTAATGAAATTATCTGCAATTATGTCTGTATTATGGTAAGCCAGTAATAAATAATGTCTTATCTTACAACACAAATAATAATTTAAAGACATAAGCAGTCTTATGTTCTCAATGGGCATACTTTTCAAAAATGTTTCACACAATATGTGAGAATAAATGTTTTTTCATTTTCCAAAACGCTATCACTGCCACTGCTGTGGCAGGGACCAAAAGCCCCATGACTTTCCAGGAGAAATATTTCGCCCTCCGACTGTCGGACTGCTTTCTCATCTGGTAAAAAGAAATTGTACAGTGTATGAAAATCGAACGTGTCAAAACCATATACACAAATTTTCATAATAATAATAATAATAATAATAATAATAATACAACATATTTAATGATAGTCTTTTGACCTGTGACAATTCTCCAGGCAGTTTCTGAAGTTGGTTATGGAGACAATATGCTTGCTCCATCGCCAATTGCAATACCACAAGCAAGACGGCTTTAGAGGAGTACTGTTCATCCACAAAAGCATCATCATAATTTTGGGCGACTGCCTTTAACAGAGTGTCCAGTACCAAATCCAACTCTTCTAAATGTGTCGCAGTCAAAGATACGATTTGCTGTCCTTCTTGTACACTAAAAAAACAGCAGACTTGATAAAGTATAATAAATAAATGAAGGACAATTTATTCCACTGAGAAACAATCTTTTACGCACCTAATTTCGGAATTGGATTTCATATGTGCCTTATTTTCCTGAGGCTGTTGTTTTGACGAGAGATTTTGCATGTCTTCAATTAGCTTATGTCTTCGTTCTTCATCCTCAATTCCAATAATTTTTAAGTCAGTTTCTTTTAATGCTAGAAATGTCTCTATGTTGATATTGCGTTGTTTCACAAGTCTGATTTCATCCACAGTGAGTCCTAGGCCACAGAGAAGTACTGCAAATTCTCTGAATCCATCCCTAAAACCACATGCCATTAGCAATCTCATCAATTATTCTGCTTATAAAAAAAGGCATACTGAAAGAGCAAATTACATACTCCATTCCACCAGAAGACTCGGGGGATATATCTGTCAAAATATCATCAAAATTGTAGGTCTTCTGATGCATCTCACTTTCCTCTGGTACAGTGACATTATCTTCTCCTTCTGTCACTTTAATGATGGCATTATTCTACAAAAATGAAAACAACAGGGATTAGCAACGAATACAGCAGGAATAAATATGGTTACACATATTAGTTCTAGTGATAGAGCCTAATATTTAAAATACCACTGTATTTTATATCCTACTTTAGTAAATAGTAGCAGATTTGCTCTGTGATGAATGTGATGTAAAGATCACACTGTCCGCAACAAAATAAAAATGCTGTATCATATACTTCTCTTTTGATTACACGTAAAGAAGCACAAGCCCACATTACAAAACTTATTAGTTTTCCCAAAAACTACAAGACAACATTTTTCTCTCAGGATATATCAATTATATCAATTTTCAGACACATTCAGTGGGCCATTCTACTTGATGTCTTACATATGTATCAGAACCACTATCAATATCAGAATTAAATTTTATCCATATGCAGTTCATAGCCACATAACACAAGATAATTAAAATATTTGCATTTATACAAAACACAAACACACTTAAAACTTCACAGTTATGAGAGATAAGTATGTCAGCTCATGTTTATAATACTATGTTACAATGTCCTCTACCAACCATCACCATTATCCTCTTAAATACAGTGGTTAGGCATCTGTCATGATAATTTCATTTGTGATCACATCAATATTAAAAATGGGGACTGTTTATTTTCCGCCATTTGTTTTCAATAAAACATCCTTCATCAGAAGTAGATATGGAGTTCAGATACAGTAGCTAGTTGTTAAAAAAGCTACTTCTCTGTTAACGTATACCTTCACTCAGTCTCAAGACTTGTGCAAGTTGTCTACTTACAACACCCAAGCAATATATAACAATAGTGTAGCACAGTTTTTCTTCTTTCAGATGGTTTCTAAATTGGAAAGTGTTAAGGAAGCTGAGCAATAATGTGCCAGACAGGATATATTGAACCTGCTGATATGAGCTGCTCACTTTGACCTCACAATGTCATCAACAAGGTGAATATAAAACTTTCATAAATGCCCAAAATGCATGTAATACACACACAATTTTAAAAAAAAAATAGAAGCTGCACACCAACCTGTTGTCGCATGGCAAGTATACTTTCTTATCCATCCAATTATTTTAGTGCATGGCAAGTATATTTTCTTATCCAACCAATTATATTTTCAAAAAATAATTAGTTCTGTTGATAAATCTTAATGATGTGGAACGAGTCATTTTAAATTCACAATAACACTAGTATGTAAATATGGCTACATGCTGACCATTTTTTAAATATACATGTTTGAGTTAGTAATTCCTACCCATCACCTTTCCACATTAAAATAATAGAAATTCTTCTACAAAACAGAAGGAGTCGCCAAGGATAAACTTTTTCAGATTGATTCTAAATTTTACTTTGCTGCCTGTCAGACATTTTATATCACTGGGTAAGTGATCACAAATTTAGGTTGCGTACTGTGACCCCTTCTTATGCTTAAGGTGACCTGAATGTGGAATAATGAATGTCATTTTTCTTCTCATATTGAAATTATGTACATCATTGTTCCTTTTGAACTGTAGTGGAGTACTTACAATATGCATCATGGGGGATAAATATACTGTGAGACAGTAGTCAGAATGCCCAACTCCTTATATAGATGTCTACAAGAAGATCAAGGGTGAGCATCACATATTATTCTTACAGCACATTTTTGAGTTATATAGACTTTCTTTCTTAAAGATGAATTACCCCCAGAACATTATATCATATGGTATTATAGAATGAAAAAATGCAGAACACGTCAATTTACTCATTTCTCTCTCCCTAAGATTTGCAATAACTAAGTGCAAATGCGGACGAACTGTATTTCCTCACCATTATCTTACACTTATCATCGGTGCAATAGCTCTATGTATGCAGAACTGAATATGCTGTGTCTTTTTGAAATTGAGAGTGAGACCATCCAGAGAAAACCAGTCAATGATACTTTGAAGAAGACTGTTTATCATTTCTTCTGGTGGTGTATGTACGCTCAGACTGATTATAATGCTAATGTTATCTGCAAAGAGTACTTCTGCTTCTTCTATCTTGCACAGAAGGTTGTTTACATACATGGGGAACAAAAGTGGACGTACGATCGAGACTTGAGTAACACAGACATGATTTCTACCCAGTCCATAGAATCTGCCCTGATTACATTGGTTGAATTGCAGAGTACAATTTTCTGCATTACTATGGTTGGACATGATATTATCCACTGATTGGCTATACCATCAACCAAGGATGTAGCTGGGATTTTGTCAAAAAGGGGGTGGGGGGGGGGGGGGGTCCAATTTGCTAAAGAGGACATTCAGGTTTTTCATTTATTTTGAAGATTTAATAAAGAATGCAAAACCATTGAATTTGACAATTATCTTGGAGTTTATGACAAGCGTAGATATAATCTCATTGTTTAGGAGAGCTGTATTTTGACCAACTACTAAGAAGCAGTCATGCTCCAGTCTCCCTTTGCCCTTCATGGTCATTTTCCACTCTTCTCCTTTCAGCTTGGATTTGCACCAAGGAAATGATCAGAAACGGACAAGTGCTAATTTTTTGGGACATCGCTGTTATTAGCAACAGGGCTTTAGAAATAGAGATCTCTGTTTGACAGAAGCTAGAACGATTTCAGGTGGTGAAAATGCAAATGAGTATGCACCTGTTCCTTCTTGCAGTGTAAGAAAGATCATTTTCTGCATTAAAAAAATGTCCAGTCAGACAAATGTATAAGCTTAAATGAGGAATATTTGGATTATTGTTCATTTATCATACAGCTTTTAGTGCTGGGAGTCTCCAAAAAGATGCTCAGCTTGCCTTTGATGCAGCTCTTTTCATTTAAATAGGGGAGCCCCATCTTTAAAAGAACTGGAATCTGTCAGGAATGAAAGGTATTTGGAAGGAAATGACTGTGGAGTATAGTAAGGGGCCAACCCCAGCATTTGCCTAAATTGACAATGGGAGACCAGAGAAAACAATTTTCAAGATCACTGGTGGATGTTTTTTAAACCACTTCGTCTCTTGAATCCCGAGATTGCTGTCTCAGTGGCTCAACACGCAGAGCTACCACAAGTTGATAAAGAATTTGCGGGGGGGGGACAAAAACTGGTTGTTGTATATTGTTTTAAAATAAAATAAAATGCATTTCAGCAAAAGATTGATTTTTGACACTGCATGTTTTATCTCCAATAGTGTTTGTTTAGTCACCTGGAAGTGCATGAATGCATGCATATTTTAAGATTTAATTGAGCACAGACTTACTCGTTATTATAATATTACAAGAGCATAAATAGATTTCAGATAAAAGGGGAGGGAGGGATGCAGAGTGAAGCTGGCTCAGATGAATTCAAGCAGCCCACTGAACAAAATCTTTTAGAAATGAATGAACTATAGAATGTGCTGTCATCACATACCCCTCCATTCTCCACAAACTGCTCACCACCGTTCAGTTTGGAAACTGATTTTCATAACTAAGTACCACCCGCATGATCAGACTGGTCGATATTTTGTCATTTAGGCTACTAATCATAAAATATTCAGCAAATTTTTTTAAAGAAATGCAATCATCGCTATTTGGGTGATATTTTTGTTGATCAATGCAGTTTTTGGATGACAGACAAATTAAAGTGTTTATGCACTGCTTTTAACTTAATGTTATTTGTCATTATATTTACTGCTCCGCTGTCTTTTGTAGTACTAAAATACTGCAACACCAAAGTTCTACCAGCATCCAAATAACAACTCAAGTGCTAACATTATATAGACAGGTAATTAAACTATTATAGTAGTGCATACTTATTTTTAACTTTTCATAAAGCTAGCGGACAAACCAATTTTTTTTTTTCTTGCTACAAACTTATCCATAATTAGAAACTATCACAACACCACACAGAGCAAAAATGATAAACGGTAGCGCTTACATTAAATTCAACTGCAAATAAGAACTGAACTGACGAATGAAACAATTAAGCTCAAGTAAGGCCAATAATTGGTTTTGGCTAAATAGGGATGGGCGATAGCCAATAGTGTTATAGATAGCTTAAATCTATCATTCACCTTGCTGTCTAATGAAAGTGAATATTCCTTGTATGATTGAAAATCAAAATATCTTTCATACAACGTAAGCTTTCATGGCTGATACTGATGCTACTTATACTTCCATTTTTTTGAGTCTCACTACATGGCAACTAGGTCGTGTGTAACTTCATTTAGGTGATAGGGGGCTCCAGACCCCTGGAACTCCCCTTTGACTATGTCCCTGCATCAACTGCACAAAACCTTTATTTATCAGGGAGAATACTGTGATTCATAAAGTCAAATACCTTAAACAGTTCACAGAAAATAGGAATCAACACTATTTTGTTATTTACTGCTTATAAAATTTGACGAGGGAACGTGTAAATGGCATTCTAAGTTGAGCAACTCATTTGTGATCCAATCTGCGATTGTTGGTTAGGTGGAATACTATTCCACAATACATCACCTTCTTAAAATTTTTGGAAGATAATGGGTGAAACATGTCCGTAATTTTTGACATCTCCTTATCACATTTCTTATAGAAGGGTTTAACAACAGCAAATATCAATCTCTCTAGAAAAATACCTTGAGTTAGTGATGCATTATACATTTAAGATAATACAGGGCTTATTATGTCAGAACAAATCTGTAGTATTCTGTTGGAAATAGTATAAAATCCAGATTAGTTTTTATTTTTGAGAGAATTTTGTTGTTATTGTTGTTGATGATGTCGTCGTCATGGTTTCCAGTCCGAAGACTGGTTTGCTGCAGCTCTCATGCAACTCTATCCTGTGCAAGCCTCTTCAACACTGAGTAACTACTGCAACCTACAACCTTCTGAATCTGCTTTGCTGTATTCATCTCTTGCTCTCCCTCTGTGGTTTTTACTTCCACACTTGCCTCCAGTACTAAATTGGTATTCCCTGGATGTCTCAGAATATGCCCTACCAACCAATACTCCTTCTAGACAGGTTGTGCCACAAATTTCTTTGCTCCCCCATTCTATTTAGTACATCCTCATTAGTCATGTGATCCACCCTAATAATCTTCAGCATTCTTCTGTAGAACCACATTTCAAAAGCTTCTATTCTCTTCTAGTCTAAACTTTGTCAATAGCTTTCAGAAAATACTTCCTAACATTTAAATCTATACTTGATGTTACCAAATTTCTCTTATGGGGAAATACTTTTATTGCCATTGCCAGTCTATATTGTATATCCTTTAAGAGAATATATCTCTTAAAGTCAGAAGGAGATGTTGGGGAGACTTTAATATGGTTGTATTTCATGAGAGTTGCTTTTTCAACATACTGCAGTGGTTTTTCTCCTCAACTGTTTGTTGCTTTATTTTCGACTGCATTTAGGAAATGATCACTAAACATATCTGCAACTCTTCCATTTAATTTAACAGTGATGTTATCCTGTTCTGTGACCTGTTGCCCTCTCTCATTTCACTACATTCCATATAGCCTTAAGTCTATTGTTGGTTTTACTGATTTCTAAAATAATGGGCATGATCCCAGATTTTTTTTAAATAACTTTGCTTAGCAATGAGCAACTACCACAGGATCTCTGTTCTTGCCAGCAGATACATTTCCCCTTCCTTTCACTTGATACTTGAATCCTCATAGTGATGTATGATTTTTATATTGCTGTTCAAAGTCTTTTCTGATTAGCTTATAAGGAAAACTATTTTCTGTTACGTACAATGCTCATAGCTTTTCACTCTTATTAATTTGTGCACAATGTTTTAGCAGTAATCTCTCTCTTGCATCTTACCCTGTCTTCCACCTTTAAGCTCTCAGATTTTCAAAGCTTGTCCAGTGCAGCCCCCAACAATCAGGCTTTCCCTCTCATCCTGTCCAGTAAGTCTCTTCTGACCCATGACTCTGGGTGACTTTTCCAAAATCTACCCATTTTCCTAAACCTCTCCAGTCCTTTTTCTTCACCCCTCTTCTTTTCCCCTCTGCTGGAAGGAGACCACTGGCTCTGAATGCTTGCGTAAATATAACCTCCTCTTATGCGCATGTTCTGCCGTTGCTTGGTGAGATTTTTTTTATCTATTCAAATACACTATAGTGTCAAAACTATTTTCAAATAATGATATGAATTTATCATGAAATAGATTAAATTTTATGTCACTATTTGAACCATCATAAATTTCATCTAAAGTTATTTCTTGTAAACGGTTTTTAGAAACATTCTACATCTACATCTGTACTCTGTGAACCACAAGTACATGGCAGAGTGTACGCCCCACTCTACTAGTTATTAGGACTTTTCCCCATTCCATTCAAGTATGGAGCACAGGAACAAATGATTGTTTAAATGTGTCGGTGCATGCTGTAATTAATCCTTATCCTAACAATCCCCATGGAAGCTATATGTAGGGGGTTGTAAAATATTCTTATAATCATCATTTAAAGGCAGTTATTAAAACTTTGTTAGAAGACTTTCTTGAGATAGGTGTGCTGTTCAGTTCTTTCAACATCTCAGTGAGACCCTCCCACGTGTCAAACAAACCTGTGACCATTCGTGCTGTCCTCCTCTGGATACATTCAATATCTCCTGCTAGTCCTATTTAGTATGGGTTCCACACACTTAGCAGTATTCTAGGATGGGTCACATGAATGATTTGTAAGCAATCTCCTTTGCAGACTGATTGATTTCCCCCGTATTCTACAAATAAACCAAATGGTGCTATAGTTCGCACAGGATGCACAGTGCCCGATGCACAGTGGCCAATTTTTACTCGAAGTGCTGGGTGAGTTTATTCATTTGCTCAGATGGGGAGTGTTTGCCACGTTTTGGCCGGTCGGCGATAACAGAATCGAGGCGCATGCCCTGCAATCTTTCTCAAATGATTTTGCAGACACTATTTGGTAAAAAAAAAAAAAGATTTTTGTGTTTGTTACAGCTTTATGTGTCAGGTTCATGATGATGTGCCCATCATTTCATTAATGGTCATATTTATTGTGATATTTACATGGACATAACACGCTGTGCAGAAATAAAAAAAGCTTGCATTGAAAATTGGGGATCCGATAAGTGCAAATTACATAATATGCTGCTGCGTATAAAATTTACTAACATATTGAATTTTTATATAGATTTGGGTGGAGATCTCTATGTGTTACCAATCTCAAGAAAACTGATCTGAAGTAGCGCATTTATTTTCTATCTCACAGTGATGGTGATGAATTCAGAATAAAATACCCACATTACTCATATTTCAGAAACGGTTTGAGATCACACTGTCCGCAACAAAATAAAAATGCTGTATCATATACTTCTCTTTTGATTACACGTAAAGAAGCACAAGCCCACATTACAAAACTTATTAGTTTTCCCAAAAACTACAAGACAACATTTTTCTCTCAGGATATATCAATTATATCAATTTTCAGACACATTCAGTGGGCCATTCTACTTGATGTCTTACATATGTATCAGAACCACTATCAATATCAGAATTAAATTTTATCCATATGCAGTTCATAGCCACATAACACAAGATAATTAAAATATTTGCATTTATACAAAACACAAACACACTTAAAACTTCACAGTTATGAGAGATAAGTATGTCAGCTCATGTTTATAATACTATGTTACAATGTCCTCTACCAACCATCACCATTATCCTCTTAAATACAGTGGTTAGGCATCTGTCATGATAATTTCATTTGTGATCACATCAATATTAAAAATGGGGACTGTTTATTTTCCGCCATTTGTTTTCAATAAAACATCCTTCATCAGAAGTAGATATGGAGTTCAGATACAGTAGCTAGTTGTTAAAAAAGCTACTTCTCTGTTAACGTATACCTTCACTCAGTCTCAAGACTTGTGCAAGTTGTCTACTTACAACACCCAAGCAATATATAACAATAGTGTAGCACAGTTTTTCTTCTTTCAGATGGTTTCTAAATTGGAAAGTGTTAAGGAAGCTGAGCAATAATGTGCCAGACAGGATATATTGAACCTGCTGATATGAGCTGCTCACTTTGACCTCACAATGTCATCAACAAGGTGAATATAAAACTTTCATAAATGCCCAAAATGCATGTAATACACACACAATTTTAAAAAAAAAATAGAAGCTGCACACCAACCTGTTGTCGCATGGCAAGTATACTTTCTTATCCATCCAATTATTTTAGTGCATGGCAAGTATATTTTCTTATCCAACCAATTATATTTTCAAAAAATAATTAGTTCTGTTGATAAATCTTAATGATGTGGAACGAGTCATTTTAAATTCACAATAACACTAGTATGTAAATATGGCTACATGCTGACCATTTTTTAAATATACATGTTTGAGTTAGTAATTCCTACCCATCACCTTTCCACATTAAAATAATAGAAATTCTTCTACAAAACAGAAGGAGTCGCCAAGGATAAACTTTTTCAGATTGATTCTAAATTTTACTTTGCTGCCTGTCAGACATTTTATATCACTGGGTAAGTGATCACAAATTTAGGTTGCGTACTGTGACCCCTTCTTATGCTTAAGGTGACCTGAATGTGGAATAATGAATGTCATTTTTCTTCTCATATTGAAATTATGTACATCATTGTTCCTTTTGAACTGTAGTGGAGTACTTACAATATGCATCATGGGGGATAAATATACTGTGAGACAGTAGTCAGAATGCCCAACTCCTTATATAGATGTCTACAAGAAGATCAAGGGTGAGCATCACATATTATTCTTACAGCACATTTTTGAGTTATATAGACTTTCTTTCTTAAAGATGAATTACCCCCAGAACATTATATCATATGGTATTATAGAATGAAAAAATGCAGAACACGTCAATTTACTCATTTCTCTCTCCCTAAGATTTGCAATAACTAAGTGCAAATGCGGACGAACTGTATTTCCTCACCATTATCTTACACTTATCATCGGTGCAATAGCTCTATGTATGCAGAACTGAATATGCTGTGTCTTTTTGAAATTGAGAGTGAGACCATCCAGAGAAAACCAGTCAATGATACTTTGAAGAAGACTGTTTATCATTTCTTCTGGTGGTGTATGTACGCTCAGACTGATTATAATGCTAATGTTATCTGCAAAGAGTACTTCTGCTTCTTCTATCTTGCACAGAAGGTTGTTTACATACATGGGGAACAAAAGTGGACGTACGATCGAGACTTGAGTAACACAGACATGATTTCTACCCAGTCCATAGAATCTGCCCTGATTACATTGGTTGAATTGCAGAGTACAATTTTCTGCATTACTATGGTTGGACATGATATTATCCACTGATTGGCTATACCATCAACCAAGGATGTAGCTGGGATTTTGTCAAAAAGGGGGTGGGGGGGGGGGGGTCCAATTTGCTAAAGAGGACATTCAGGTTTTTCATTTATTTTGAAGATTTAATAAAGAATGCAAAACCATTGAATTTGACAATTATCTTGGAGTTTATGACAAGCGTAGATATAATCTCATTGTTTAGGAGAGCTGTATTTTGACCAACTACTAAGAAGCAGTCATGCTCCAGTCTCCCTTTGCCCTTCATGGTCATTTTCCACTCTTCTCCTTTCAGCTTGGATTTGCACCAAGGAAATGATCAGAAACGGACAAGTGCTAATTTTTTGGGACATCGCTGTTATTAGCAACAGGGCTTTAGAAATAGAGATCTCTGTTTGACAGAAGCTAGAACGATTTCAGGTGGTGAAAATGCAAATGAGTATGCACCTGTTCCTTCTTGCAGTGTAAGAAAGATCATTTTCTGCATTAAAAAAATGTCCAGTCAGACAAATGTATAAGCTTAAATGAGGAATATTTGGATTATTGTTCATTTATCATACAGCTTTTAGTGCTGGGAGTCTCCAAAAAGATGCTCAGCTTGCCTTTGATGCAGCTCTTTTCATTTAAATAGGGGAGCCCCATCTTTAAAAGAACTGGAATCTGTCAGGAATGAAAGGTATTTGGAAGGAAATGACTGTGGAGTATAGTAAGGGGCCAACCCCAGCATTTGCCTAAATTGACAATGGGAGACCAGAGAAAACAATTTTCAAGATCACTGGTGGATGTTTTTTAAACCACTTCGTCTCTTGAATCCCGAGATTGCTGTCTCAGTGGCTCAACACGCAGAGCTACCACAAGTTGATAAAGAATTTGCGGGGGGGGGACAAAAACTGGTTGTTGTATATTGTTTTAAAATAAAATAAAATGCATTTCAGCAAAAGATTGATTTTTGACACTGCATGTTTTATCTCCAATAGTGTTTGTTTAGTCACCTGGAAGTGCATGAATGCATGCATATTTTAAGATTTAATTGAGCACAGACTTACTCGTTATTATAATATTACAAGAGCATAAATAGATTTCAGATAAAAGGGGAGGGAGGGATGCAGAGTGAAGCTGGCTCAGATGAATTCAAGCAGCCCACTGAACAAAATCTTTTAGAAATGAATGAACTATAGAATGTGCTGTCATCACATACCCCTCCATTCTCCACAAACTGCTCACCACCGTTCAGTTTGGAAACTGATTTTCATAACTAAGTACCACCCGCATGATCAGACTGGTCGATATTTTGTCATTTAGGCTACTAATCATAAAATATTCAGCAAATTTTTTTAAAGAAATGCAATCATCGCTATTTGGGTGATATTTTTGTTGATCAATGCAGTTTTTGGATGACAGACAAATTAAAGTGTTTATGCACTGCTTTTAACTTAATGTTATTTGTCATTATATTTACTGCTCCGCTGTCTTTTGTAGTACTAAAATACTGCAACACCAAAGTTCTACCAGCATCCAAATAACAACTCAAGTGCTAACATTATATAGACAGGTAATTAAACTATTATAGTAGTGCATACTTATTTTTAACTTTTCATAAAGCTAGCGGACAAACCAATTTTTTTTTTTCTTGCTACAAACTTATCCATAATTAGAAACTATCACAACACCACACAGAGCAAAAATGATAAACGGTAGCGCTTACATTAAATTCAACTGCAAATAAGAACTGAACTGACGAATGAAACAATTAAGCTCAAGTAAGGCCAATAATTGGTTTTGGCTAAATAGGGATGGGCGATAGCCAATAGTGTTATAGATAGCTTAAATCTATCATTCACCTTGCTGTCTAATGAAAGTGAATATTCCTTGTATGATTGAAAATCAAAATATCTTTCATACAACGTAAGCTTTCATGGCTGATACTGATGCTACTTATACTTCCATTTTTTTGAGTCTCACTACATGGCAACTAGGTCGTGTGTAACTTCATTTAGGTGATAGGGGGCTCCAGACCCCTGGAACTCCCCTTTGACTATGTCCCTGCATCAACTGCACAAAACCTTTATTTATCAGGGAGAATACTGTGATTCATAAAGTCAAATACCTTAAACAGTTCACAGAAAATAGGAATCAACACTATTTTGTTATTTACTGCTTATAAAATTTGACGAGGGAACGTGTAAATGGCATTCTAAGTTGAGCAACTCATTTGTGATCCAATCTGCGATTGTTGGTTAGGTGGAATACTATTCCACAATACATCACCTTCTTAAAATTTTTGGAAGATAATGGGTGAAACATGTCCGTAATTTTTGACATCTCCTTATCACATTTCTTATAGAAGGGTTTAACAACAGCAAATATCAATCTCTCTAGAAAAATACCTTGAGTTAGTGATGCATTATACATTTAAGATAATACAGGGCTTATTATGTCAGAACAAATCTGTAGTATTCTGTTGGAAATAGTATAAAATCCAGATTAGTTTTTATTTTTGAGAGAATTTTGTTGTTATTGTTGTTGATGATGTCGTCGTCATGGTTTCCAGTCCGAAGACTGGTTTGCTGCAGCTCTCATGCAACTCTATCCTGTGCAAGCCTCTTCAACACTGAGTAACTACTGCAACCTACAACCTTCTGAATCTGCTTTGCTGTATTCATCTCTTGCTCTCCCTCTGTGGTTTTTACTTCCACACTTGCCTCCAGTACTAAATTGGTATTCCCTGGATGTCTCAGAATATGCCCTACCAACCAATACTCCTTCTAGACAGGTTGTGCCACAAATTTCTTTGCTCCCCCATTCTATTTAGTACATCCTCATTAGTCATGTGATCCACCCTAATAATCTTCAGCATTCTTCTGTAGAACCACATTTCAAAAGCTTCTATTCTCTTCTAGTCTAAACTTTGTCAATAGCTTTCAGAAAATACTTCCTAACATTTAAATCTATACTTGATGTTACCAAATTTCTCTTATGGGGAAATACTTTTATTGCCATTGCCAGTCTATATTGTATATCCTTTAAGAGAATATATCTCTTAAAGTCAGAAGGAGATGTTGGGGAGACTTTAATATGGTTGTATTTCATGAGAGTTGCTTTTTCAACATACTGCAGTGGTTTTTCTCCTCAACTGTTTGTTGCTTTATTTTCGACTGCATTTAGGAAATGATCACTAAACATATCTGCAACTCTTCCATTTAATTTAACAGTGATGTTATCCTGTTCTGTGACCTGTTGCCCTCTCTCATTTCACTACATTCCATATAGCCTTAAGTCTATTGTTGGTTTTACTGATTTCTAAAATAATGGGCATGATCCCAGATTTTTTTTAAATAACTTTGCTTAGCAATGAGCAACTACCACAGGATCTCTGTTCTTGCCAGCAGATACATTTCCCCTTCCTTTCACTTGATACTTGAATCCTCATAGTGATGTATGATTTTTATATTGCTGTTCAAAGTCTTTTCTGATTAGCTTATAAGGAAAACTATTTTCTGTTACGTACAATGCTCATAGCTTTTCACTCTTATTAATTTGTGCACAATGTTTTAGCAGTAATCTCTCTCTTGCATCTTACCCTGTCTTCCACCTTTAAGCTCTCAGATTTTCAAAGCTTGTCCAGTGCAGCCCCCAACAATCAGGCTTTCCCTCTCATCCTGTCCAGTAAGTCTCTTCTGACCCATGACTCTGGGTGACTTTTCCAAAATCTACCCATTTTCCTAAACCTCTCCAGTCCTTTTTCTTCACCCCTCTTCTTTTCCCCTCTGCTGGAAGGAGACCACTGGCTCTGAATGCTTGCGTAAATATAACCTCCTCTTATGCGCATGTTCTGCCGTTGCTTGGTGAGATTTTTTTTATCTATTCAAATACACTATAGTGTCAAAACTATTTTCAAATAATGATATGAATTTATCATGAAATAGATTAAATTTTATGTCACTATTTGAACCATCATAAATTTCATCTAAAGTTATTTCTTGTAAACGGTTTTTAGAAACATTCTACATCTACATCTGTACTCTGTGAACCACAAGTACATGGCAGAGTGTACGCCCCACTCTACTAGTTATTAGGACTTTTCCCCATTCCATTCAAGTATGGAGCACAGGAACAAATGATTGTTTAAATGTGTCGGTGCATGCTGTAATTAATCCTTATCCTAACAATCCCCATGGAAGCTATATGTAGGGGGTTGTAAAATATTCTTATAATCATCATTTAAAGGCAGTTATTAAAACTTTGTTAGAAGACTTTCTTGAGATAGGTGTGCTGTTCAGTTCTTTCAACATCTCAGTGAGACCCTCCCACGTGTCAAACAAACCTGTGACCATTCGTGCTGTCCTCCTCTGGATACATTCAATATCTCCTGCTAGTCCTATTTAGTATGGGTTCCACACACTTAGCAGTATTCTAGGATGGGTCACATGAATGATTTGTAAGCAATCTCCTTTGCAGACTGATTGATTTCCCCCGTATTCTACAAATAAACCAAATGGTGCTATAGTTCGCACAGGATGCACAGTGCCCGATGCACAGTGGCCAATTTTTACTCGAAGTGCTGGGTGAGTTTATTCATTTGCTCAGATGGGGAGTGTTTGCCACGTTTTGGCCGGTCGGCGATAACAGAATCGAGGCGCATGCCCTGCAATCTTTCTCAAATGATTTTGCAGACACTATTTGGTAAAAAAAAAAAAAGATTTTTGTGTTTGTTACAGCTTTATGTGTCAGGTTCATGATGATGTGCCCATCATTTCATTAATGGTCATATTTATTGTGATATTTACATGGACATAACACGCTGTGCAGAAATAAAAAAAGCTTGCATTGAAAATTGGGGATCCGATAAGTGCAAATTACATAATATGCTGCTGCGTATAAAATTTACTAACATATTGAATTTTTATATAGATTTGGGTGGAGATCTCTATGTGTTACCAATCTCAAGAAAACTGATCTGAAGTAGCGCATTTATTTTCTATCTCACAGTGATGGTGATGAATTCAGAATAAAATACCCACATTACTCATATTTCAGAAACGGTTTGAGATATCGAAATGAAATTTTGACAATTGATAGCACAAAAAAAGAGAGTATTTTACTACATGGTTCTTATGCAAAACTTCATTATCTAACATGTTAATCCGCTAACTACATAGTGGCCATCAATAGCTGGTGAAATGATAAATGTTATGGGTTTTGGAACAACATAAGAGAAGACAATATACATTTATTTTGTACCAAGGATATGCTTTTTTAATAAGCTACTGATCTTACTTTTCCTTAGGTCCTCACTTAATAAACCACAATTGTGTCTGCACAATAGGTTAGGGGAGGTGACACTGTTATACTCCACTGTGTTCTGTGAAAAGAAGCAAACATTAACATGGCAACCAGAGAAATGTGTTGGTTTTACTCAAAATTCATCACTCGTGACACTTCTTTGAATGTTACAAAAGATTAACAGCCAAGTGAAAATAAAACGCAGCATTTTCTGCAGAATTCTTTTTCGATATTAATCAAAGTAGAGGTGACAGATTTGTCCGAATGGTCACCATGCAAGTGTGTGCATGGAGGGACTCCACTTAATATCTACAAAAAGTGTGAGTGTAGGCTTCAGTTTAGAGCAGCATTTCCCCTAAAGCACATGCCCCGGCCCCCCTACTACTGTTCTCCCTATGCGTGCCCTGCCAATTGTTCGTCTACCGGCTACAGCATTTTTGTGGACTATACGTGTTTTACCCATGACTGAGCCTATGGTATTATTCCACTGCATTACCCTACTAAGTGTTACACCCAAGTATTTGTGTGAGTCTGCAGATCCCAACTGTGACTCACTAATAACATTCATAGGATACTTTTTTTCCCATTTTGTGAAGTACCCAATTTTTACATTTTTGTGCATTTAAAGCACGCTGCCAGTCATTGCAGGATTTGAGATCTTATCAAGGCCTGACTGAATTTTGTACAGCTTCTTTCAGACTGTACTTCATTGTAGCTAACTGCATCATCTGTGAAAATCTACTATTAATATTGTCCACAAGATCACTGGTATATAGAGCATGAATAGTAAGGGAACCAACATACTTCCCTGGCGTACACTCAAAGTTACTTCTACAACTTACTAATTGGTACACTGCATATAGCAGAACTGCTGGAGGATAGTGAGGTACTGGATGCAGCATGTAGTTCATTAAGACAAAGTATTGTACGTGTACAGGAAGGGGATCGAGTCAAGGTAATATCTGTGAATGTAGGATAATTTTGGCACTGGGGAGCTTAAGTTGTCGTAGGAAACATTAGAGGCAACATTAGAAGTTACAGACGAGGAAGACTGCTGCATGGAAAGTATAGGCTATAAAAGAGCACAGGATGCCACTAAGACTGCATTTTGGGAGAAGTTAAGCATAAGGGGAGCAGGGAGGACACAGATGGAAGACCTGTTCCTAGAATTTCAGGACTTGTTCTCACAAGAACCACTGCCTGCAATGCAACACAGGATTGCTATGGGGAATGAAGTGCCGGTGTACCAGAGGCTGTACAGAATACCACAATCTCTGCAGCCGATTTTGGAGGAGTTTACCAATCAACAGTTGGCCTGCAGCAAAATAGAAGATAGTAGTAGCCCTTGAGGTCACAAGAACTGTAATTATATTGAATAAGTTACAGGTGGTTAGGAGGAAATATCGATTCTGCCATGACTACCACCATTTGAAGAGTTAGACAACAACAGATGATTACCCCGTTCCAAATATCATGGGAACCATTGATAATATTGGGCAGTGCTGGTATTCCTCAAAGATTAAACTGAGGAGTTGGTAATGTCAATTAGAAATGGCTCCAGAGGATAGAGAGAAGACGGCATTTTCAGTACCATGGAGATATTACCAGTATAGATGGACACTGCTTCGTTTAAGGAATGCACCCGCAGAATTCCAGCATTTGATGGCCAAAGTGTTGAAAGAATTGAAGCATCATCAACGTTCTGTGTATCTAGATGCCTTCATCATTTTTTTTTCAAGAAATAGGTGGCAACATAGGCAATGGCAAAGGGATGTATTCTAGAGGTTACAGGCAGCTCACTTACTACTGAGTACTAAAGACTGTCACTCTGCAATGGAAGAAGTAAATTACTTATGTCATCTGATTAGTAAGGATAGTGTGACGACTAACCCAAGATTGATACAAGTGGTGTCAGATTTTCCAGTACCAGGAACAAGCAAGAGTTAAAGCTTTTCCTGGGCTTTGCAAATTATTATAGAAAATTCATGAGGGTGTTTGCAAATCATCCTATTGCTTTGGTGTTGAGATAACTGAATGGAGCCGGGAGAAATGATTCTACCACGACAAAGAGGTACTCAGCGTGGTGTACAAATTAACATGCTTCCAGTGTTACCAGTAGGGGAGGAAGTTTGAAGTAGTGACTCAATATGCTGCTTTGAAGTGGTTATTATGTTTGAACTACCCATCCAGTAGACTGGCCAGATGGGCCTTGAAACTCAATGAATTTGAGTAAGAACTACTTCACAAGTCAGTGAGGAAACATGGAAATGCAGACACACTAACCAGGAAGGTAGCAGTTATACAAGCACTTGATGAAGATTTTGCTGAGTGGCAAGTAGCACAGAGCACTGACAGAGAATGTAAGCAGTACAGAAAGCAGTAGGAGCTCAGCATGCAACACATTGTTATTTAGGGAGACAAGATGAGGACCATGAGTGGTTGTACTACTGAAGTTAAGGGAAGAGGTGCTGGGAGACAAATGCACGATCATGTTTTATCTGGCCATGGAGGGTGCAGAGCAACAAATTCAGAGGGTAGGGGAGAAGTAGTGGAGGAGAAGAAGGAAAAATGATGTTGATCAACACATCATGAATTGTGTACAGTGTGCACAGCATGCAGGTTTGTGTCACAAAGAAGTATTATAACAGAGATTGCAGGAAGTGACGGGACCGTTTTGATTAACTGGAGTGGATGTGTTACGGCAATTCAACCGAAACCCAGCAGGGAACTGTTTTGTGGCTATATTGGACCATTTTTCTCATTACACTGAGATGGTGCCGATGCCAGATCAGCAGTACGGATGGTGAAGTTTCGGGTGCCAGAGTCAGTAATTATGGACCAGGAGACAAACTTCATGTCAGACCTGATGAAGGAACTGTGTTGATTGCTGAAAGTGAAAACATTAAGAAATAGTCCACTTCATCTCAATCAAACGGAAAGAGGGAGCAAGTTCATCAGATGATTTGGAGGATGCTTAGTTATTATGTGAATTCCCACCACAGGGATGGTGGACACATATTTATCTTTTGTGGTGAGTGCATATAATTCAAAGATACACACCAGCACTGAGTTGTTGGCATAAAATGAGGTGGTGTATGATAAGAAGATGCTGTCACCATTTAATATGATCAAACAGAAAAGGAGCAGGAACAGAGAGTCAGTCCAAGAGCTTCTGAGAATAGCATGAGACATTTGAAAGAAGGTCCAGAAAGCAAACACCAAGGCACTAGAAAGGCAAGAGGCGGCAGTGAAGTGTATGGGAATTTTACCTCAATATAAGATAGGGCAACAGGTAGTGACATCAAGTCTTTGTACTCTAAAAAGGAATACAAAGAAGATCACGACGCAGCACCAGGACTTGTAACAAGTGGTTGAAACCACATCACCTGTGAATGTGAAGATACAGTTGCCAACGAGATTAACGATTGTACACAATAAACATTTATGACCCTACAAGAGCACATCGGAACCAATACCAGGGGGAACATTAGTTGAACCAAGGAAGAAAGAAAAAAGTAAGAATCTGAGGAAATTGCATCAGAATATACTGTGTATTAAAGTAATTTTGGGTAGGATTGTGTGTGCGTCTGTAGGGTAAGGATTACCTTTAGTTATTTGGTAAGAGGTGCTGTTTGGTGTCAGCAAATTTCTGGGGGGAGGAGGGGAGGGGGGAGGGAAGGTGGTGATAAGCCCTAACCTCAGGCTGCCATTCACAGATGGCGAGGAAAGAAGAATGCTAGTTTTAGCAGACCTGTACCTCTTTGCCTGAGGCTTTAAGATCATCGCCTGGTGGAGTTTTGTTATCCAGGCAGGAGGATGTGGTATTATCTAGTCACAAATAATCATTAAGTTTCGTATTCAGTACTGCAGTACAAGACAAGGAGACTAAAAAGGTATTTTCGTGTTTGCAACAATTAGCAAGTATTATTTTATTCATGGCTGCAATTTTTAGCAACTGTAACACCTATTTTTCAGAAAAAAAATTATATTTGCAACTGATAACTGAATTTTATTCTGAAAAATTAGAAAGTAGAAACAGAGTACTAACGCAGGTTTTGGAAGAACACAAGAAGTGGCTGGTGGCATATGCACTGTAGTGTTTCTACCTAGTGTTTGAGTAAAAATTATGTCTTTAGCAAAAGTGATAAGAAGTAGTGTGAAAGCCACCAAGAGGTGCCGGATTAATGGCCACGAGGCAGCAGCCACCAGAGTGGTGACATGGGGGTCCAGTAACAGACACACAAGTGAATTGTGAAGCCAGGATAGCTGAGCGCTGCTGTAAAATGTACCACACAGTGGCAATTGTGTAGCCAGCAGGGCAATATTGCCAAACCAGGGCTGGTCTCTTGTTATGGGTGGTACGACTAAGTGACATGTTTAATGAAATATTCATGGCAGAAGCATGTTAACGAATCTGGATTTTGAGGCATAGGATAACATGTCATCACCAGAAACCAGCAACACAACCACAATGCTATCGCTATACCAGACAGTAAGGCAACTGGGCACCGCCCAAAACAGCTGTGGGTTTGGGACTGGGCTGCACTTGGCGTCAGGACTAAGTCCATCATGGGACTTGGCGCCACAGCCCCACCGACCTGCTGTCCGAGCCTGTTGCTGCATCAGACACAGAGTTCCTAGAGGGACTTGGCTCCACAGCCCCAGCCGTCATCCTATTTCTTTCAGAGGGCAACAAGATACACCCCGCACACAGCCTCCTTCGTGAGGCATCGTGGTGACACAAGCAGACACAGGTCGTGCAAACTCCACGACCCTGAGGGAAATAGTGTGCCACTGACGTCAATGGGCATGGGACTCTAAAGGTTGCTGGCCTTCCACATTGCTGTAAATAGTGTCTCCAATGGAGCTTTGGCCCCACCACTCACCCCCCAAGCCTTCAGAGTGGTGCCAGGTGTGCTGACATTGCCATAATCATAAGTGGAGGGTGTGCCCTCCTCGCAGTGTGATGCCTGAGCCACAGCCTACACTTTCTTCATTTGGAGTGAGTTAGACATTTTTTGTTCTTGTGTGGTGGTAGTTATGGGATCGAACTTGAGGGGATGTGGTTATACGAAGGTAGATTTATGAAAATGGAGAAACCAGTGGACTTATAACAGTTTAAGGGGAATCCTAGGAATGAGTGGTTAGTAACTGTGTGTTGTAGGCAGTGCAATTTGCTTGGGCATTCCGTCCCTTGTGCTCAGTCTGTAGCAGCTGTTTGCCTTACGTGTAATCGTTTTGGTGACATGGCCAGTCAATGTAGAGTGTCCAGATCGCTCAAGATTAGGCAGAGAAAGTAGGTTGGTAGAGCGTTCTGTGACTACCAATTCTTTCTGGGTTATTAATAGATTAACTATGTAGGATAAGACAGATTGCTACTTACTGCAAAGAAGGCATGTTAAGTTATAGACAGGCACTTACATATGCTATCAGCCGGAGCCTTCATCAGTAAGTATGTAAGTGTCTTTAATTGTGCCTGTCTGGAACTTAAAGTGACTTCTTTATGATAAGCAGCAATCTGTCTTTTCCTACACTATCAATAATCCTACTTGGAGTTTCCATTGTTTTATTAGAAGATTATTTTTTGTGATGTTCTGAGGTATTACTTTTTAGTCATAGAGATGAGTAAGGAGGATGTAGTGGCAAAATCAGAACACAAGGTGTCATCAATGAGGAGGCTATACAGTTGTCTGTGAATCAGATGGCTCAATTAAGGGCAGATGAAGTGATCACAGACAATAAACTGGCAGAGAAAGATCAGAAAATAGAGATGTTCAGGTCACGGGCTCCAGTAGTGGATCCAGCAGTTGTTAATCTTGTTTCTCCCTTCTTTGGTGGGACATCTGAAGGCAAGCTGGCATTTGTGGAGGATCTTAAGTCATCAGATAACATAGGGGATTAATCTGACACACAGTTGTTACATATACTAAAGTTACATTTAACAGGGGAAGTGATGTCGCTTGTTCATTACACGGAGGCACTACACAGTGCACAAACTTTTGACCAACTCAGGCAGGGACCATAGCAATGGTATAGGAAGCAGAGCAGTGTACGGTTTTTTCATGAGAGGTTGAGTACAATTTCCACGAGGCATAAAAAAGTGGATGAGGAGTTTGCGGATAGGATTAGGAAACAAAATGTGCATACTTATGAGTTAACACAGAGTGAGAGGGCGAACAAAATATTGTTGCAAGAAGCCAATTCTCGTTTCCACGGAAGTAAGAGATTGGAGGACCATGCATGCATTGAACATACGATGTTTAATTGTGGCCTTCTGGGGCACTTGCGAAAATAATGCTACCAGCCAAAGAGGGTAAGATAGATGGCACGGATTCCTGATGGTTTAATGGAAACAATAGTGGGAATGATACAGACCAATGGTAGGGATACAGGGAGAATGGAAGAGCTTGTCTGGGTGGTAAGAAGTGTCCATTCATCTCAAGAGGGAACCACACAGCTATCAAAAAGAGTTCCCAGTAAAGACTAATGCAGAGGTGGAATGTACCATAAGGGGTGTGATAGATGGTAGGGAGTATAAAGTTTCATTGGACACTTGGGTGCATGTGTCAGTGGCCTCAAGAGAGTTAGTAGACAAGAGAAGGTGGAAGCCACAACATTTCAAATTGCGTGAGGTAGGGGATAGTGCTATGCAGCCATTGGGGTCAGTAGTGATGAAATTTTCATTCGAGGCAACCAAGTTTAAGCAATGTGGGGAGGCGGTGTCTTATGTTAGCGAGGACTACAGTAAGACTTTCTGCATCATGCCATAACTGCCCCTTGACGAACAACATACAATGGAACTTAGTGGCAAGATATTCTGGCTTGGGGAAACTGTTGGCAGTGTTCACCTGCTGCGGGGGAATGTCTAGTATATGAGACAATCTAGTTAAACTTAAGTAATGACATTAAAGCCTGATTCACATGACTGTGTGTTGGGAGGCACATGAAAGTCAATATGGGTAAATGTGGAGCCTGATTTCCAGTTGATATGTGCAGGAGAGCACTGGAAGGTAATGAGGTAGTGAATATAGTGTGTTATTTGGTGAAATGTAGCATTGTATTTGTACAAGAGAGGAACTGAGCCAAAGTAGTACCCGTCAATGTGGATAATTTTGGCTCCAAGGAGGTTAAGTTGTTGAAGGGAATGTCATTAGCTACACTACAGACTCCAGATGACAAGGATATGGTGTAGACTATGAAAGGGCACAGGCTGCTACCAGAACAGCATTTTGTAAGAAATTGAAGTATTTAAAGTGGACAGACTGGACATAGATGGAGGGGCTATGGCTAGAATTTTGGGATTATTGTTTCCTGCAAGAGCTGCTACCTGCTAGAAAGCCATACGGGAATACCACGATCTCTGCAGCCAGTTTTGGAGGACTTTATAAATCAACAGTTGGCTGATGAGGTATTGGAAGAGAGCAGTAGTGCCAGGAAGGGGAGTGGGGATGGTGATCACCCCCAACAAATCTATGGATGCTTTAAAGAAGTATTGCTGTTATTGTGATTACTGCCACTTGAATAGTAAGACTGCAGTGGATGTGTACTCAATTCTGAACATCACAGAGACAATGGATAATATAGGACAAAGCCAGTACTTCTCAGCAATGGACTTGAGGAGTGGGTACTGTTAGTTGAAAGTGGCTCTGGAAGACAGCCGAAAACAATGTTTTCTGCACGCTCGGGACACTACCAACATAGAATGATGCCTTCTGGGTTGAAGACAGCTCTAAAGATATTCCAACAGTTGCCACAGGAAGTGCTGAGAGGATTGAAACTGCATCAGTGTTTAGTGTATATTGATGACATAATTGTCTTTTCAAGGGATATGCAAGAGCACAGACATCATCTGAGGGTGGTATCCAAGCGATTACGAGCAGCCTGTTTGACACTCGGCACAGAAAATTGTCACTTTGTAGTGAAGGAAGTTAACTATTTGGGCCATATCATTAGTAAAGATGATGTGACCCCAGCTTAGTAAACACAGTGCAAGATTTTCCAGTACCAGGAATAATAAAAGCACTGCAGTTCTTTTTACGCCTCGCAAATTATTATAATGAAGATCATGTAGTTTGCAGATATAGCAAAGCCACTTACCCAATTGCTGAAAATGGGTGTTAAGTTGGTATGGCCAGAGGAATGTCAGGGAGTATTTGCTGAATTAAAAAAGGCGTTAATGTTGACCCAGTGTTGGTGTTTCCAGATTTTCAAAAGGAGTTCATATTATTGTTTGATGTGCCAAATCACACTCTTGGATGTGTTTTAAGTAAGGAAGTGGGGGATAAGGAACATCCTATTGCCTTTGCTCCAAGACAGTTGAATTCAGCAGAAAGGAATTGCTTCAAAATTGAGAGAGAGATGATTAGCATAGTAACGTACTTCTGGTGTATGGAGGAACATACTTCTGGTATTACTAGCATGGTAGAAAATTCAAGGTAGTGACTGACCACACTGTTTCGAAGTAGTTACTAGCTTCGAAGGATCCACACAGTAGATTGATGAGACAGATGTTGAATCTCAGTGAACTGTAGTACAAAGTAATCCACAAACCTGTGAAGAAACATGGAAATGCATACGGGTTGAACACCAAGACAGCAGTAGTACAAGCACTAGGTCAGGACTGTGGAGAATGGCAATCAGGACAGAGTGCCGACGAGGACTCTAGACAGTATGGCAAGCAACAGCAGTTCAGTATGTGTATGCAGAGAAACAAAATTAGGACACAAGTGGTGGTGCCAGCCAAGTTGAAGCTAGAAGTATTATGTGAAATGCATGACAGCATGTTATAGGGCCACGGGGTATGCAGGGTGACAAATCAGAGAGCGGCAGGAAAGAACTGGTGAAAGGGAAAGAAGAATGATGTTGATCAGTATGTCAGAAATTATGTGTACTGTGCACAATGGGCGGATCTAAATCTGAAGCAGGTACTGCTGCAGAGACTGCCAGAAGCAACAGAACTGTTCAGTTTCATTGGGGTGGACAGCTGGGCGCAATCAATCAAACACCAGCAGGTAATCGTTTTGTGCTGACCATAATAAATAATTTATTTCATCACATATTGTCATTATTCCATCCTGGATTTCCTACTGCTTAATTTTTCTTGTTACATGATGCCAGATAAGCAGGCAACCATAGATGCACAGATGTTGGTTAATAGGTGGCTATTGAAGTTCAAGGTGCCAGAGACAATAATTATAGACCAAGGGATGAACTTGATGTCAGATCTGATGAAAGCATTGTGTTGGTTCCTAAAAGTAAAAAAAAGCTGAGAACCAGTCCACTTTATCCACAAGCTAATGGAGTCATGCAACAAGTTCATCGTTCTATTGGGAATATGCTTAGTTATTATGTGAATCCTAACCATTCAGATTGGGACACATATCTATCCTTCACAGTGAGTACATATAACTCCAAAGTACACACTAGTATAGGATTGTCACCATAGTTGAAATAAGTGGTTCATCCAATGTTAAAACACCAGCTGATTCCTCAAACGGGGGCCCTATCAAGTACGGGGTCCCACAGGGCTCGGTCTTAGGTCTTTTACTGTTCTTGATATACATTAATGACTTACCATTCCACATTGATGAAGATGCAAAGTTAGTTCTTTTTGCTGATGATACAAGTATAGTAATAACATCCAAAAACCAAGAACTAAGTGATATAATTGTAAATGATGTTTTTCACAAAATTATTCATTGGTTCTCGGCAAACGGACTCTCTTTAAATTTTGATAAACACAGTATATACAGTTCCATACAGTAAATGGCACAACTCTAGTAATAAATATATACTTTGAACAGAAGTCTGTAGCTAAGGTAGAATTTTCAAAATTTTTAGGTGTGTCCATTGATGAGAGGTTAAACTGGAAGCAACACATTGATGGTCTGCTGAAACGTCTGAGTTCAGCTACGTATGCTATTAGGGTTATTGCAAATTTTGGTGATAAGAATCTCAGTAAATTAGCTTACTATGCCTACTTTCGTTCACTGCTTTCGTATGGCATCATATTCTGGGGTAATTCATCATTGAGTAGAAAAGTATTCATTGCTCAAAAACGTGTAATCAGAATAATTTCTGGAGCCCACCCACGGTCATTCTGCAGACATCTATTTAAGGATCTAGGGATCCTCACAGTAAACTCACAGTATATATATTCACTTATGAAATTTGTTGTTAATAATCCAGCCCAGTTCAAAAGTGATAGCAGTGTGCATAGCTATAACACCAGGAGAAAGGATGATCTTCACTATGCAGGGTTAAATCTGACTTTGGCACAGAGAGGGGTAAATTATGCTGCCACAAATGTCTTTGGTCACCTACCAAACAGCATCAAAAGCCTGACAGATAGCCAACTAACATTTAAAAATAAATTAAAAGAATTTCTAGATGACAACTCCTTCTACTCATTGGCTGAATTTTTAGTTATAAATTAAGGGGGAAAAAAAACCTTGAACATTTGTGTCATGCAATCTTTTGTGCAATGTAATATCTTGTACAGGCATCTTTTATTAACCTGACACGTTCCACATCATTACGAAGTGTCGTATTCATGATCTATGGAACAAGTATTAATATAATCTAATCGAGGTGCTGTACAGAGAAAAAGGTGCCCTTAGTATAACGTAGACCAGTGGGTGATTTTGTCTAGCCCTTAAGCTCCAAAGCGAAAGATAAGAAGTTTTTAAGAATGTACCAGGGCCCGTACCACATAACTGAAACTACATTGCTGTTAAATGTGAAGTTGCAGCTACTGACAAGGACAATGACAGTGCATGCCAGACATTTATGACCATTCGAAGGTGCAGCATACAACTCTTCAGGCTTTGCAAGAACCCAATCCAAGTTCCCGTAGACTGGACACCCTGAGTGAGGGGTCAGAGATTAATATAGTAATTTATGTAGTAATTATGAGTAACCAACTAAGTATTATGTATTTGTTTTACAAATTAAAAGATAGATAGAATCACAATAGAGAACTGGGCCAGAACAAGACTCGAGGGACCGGGTCACCTCTGTGGAGAGGGGCATTGTAGTACCGCTACTATTCTCCAAGTAAAAATTATAAGTCTTAGCAAAAGTAATGAGAAGTAATGTGGAACCCGCTTTGGAGTGTTGCATTAATGCTGCAAGCTGGTAGCCACAAGTATGGTGACATGAGGGTCACAGTAACATACACGGAAGTGGATTGTGAAGCCAGGATAACCAAGCACAGCAGTAAACTGCAGTGCATAGCAGTACCTGTGTATGTCATCAAACCAGAGCAGGTCTCTTGTTATGGGGGACATGAAGAGGTGCTGGGCTTTAGTGAAACAAATGCATGGCAGAGGCAGATAAATAAGTCTGGATTTTGAGGCAGAAGCTGAAATCTTGACACCAGAAACCAGCAGCATTACAGTACTGTAGCTAAGCCAAACAGTGAAGTGACTGTATACTGCCAGCAGCAGCCAAGGGTTCGAGACTGCCACCAGTACTGAGTCTGTCATTGGACTTGCTGCCACAATCCCACTGACCTGCTGTTCTGAGCTTGCTGCCACTTCTGACACTGAAATCCTAATGAGACATAGCACCACAGTGCCAGCTGACTCCCGCTGGACGCCAACAAGTTATAAACTGCACACAGCATCCTCATACGCCGTCGTGTTGGTGCAAGCAGAGTAAGCAGCCGTGTGGACTCCACAACACCAAGGGAAGTAGTGCGCTGCTGATGACAATGATTGTGGTCTCTAAAGGTTGCTGTTCTTCCACTGACCTATCATCAGCATCACTGGGTGCCAGCTCAGTTGCCAGAGTGGGAGCTGCTACCCGTAGGTCAGTGCCAGCTGGGGGTAACAGAGAGAGGCATTGTCACCTCATTATGTCATGTATTGAAGTCTATAAAAGTCATTCTTAACTGCCAACAATGTTTCCACTAGAGAATTGGGTCCCAACACTCAGCCCGCACCCTTCAGCAAACTGGAGGAGCAGAGGCAGGAAATGGTGGTTGGGCGGCAGTGGTGGTGGTGGTGAGGGTGGTGGTGGTAGTAGTAGTAGATCACTGAGCCACGAAAAGTAAAAATGAGGATTGATACAAGCTGGAGGGAAGATACTCAAAAACAGTATCTTGGACTGTGGATGCAAACAACGTGAATAAACTGAATATGACAGAAGAAGACACAATGGAATTGGTGGGAAGGAATAAGGCAATTGTAAAGTGGCATTCCATGAGAACTCCAAGTTCAGAGAATGGTGTGTCGAACAAAACATGCATGCTTCGACAGATAACTAGAGAACTAATGGATTATGCCGCAGCATTATTCAGCAGTCTAAACCAGGATCTAGAGGCAATTCAGGCGCAGATGCAAGACTATAGAAGTCACTGGGTTTAGTGTCTGGGACACACGAGTGGAGTTGATGAGCTTACAGGAAGCCTTTCATCAGGCACTACATTTGCCATTTAGTCCAATCTTATTGTCATTTATGCAATATCTGAAGGGGCTGATGAAGGTGTGGAGAGAATTACTGCCAGAGGTATGGTTAATGGCAGAGCTCTGTAGCCACAACCTGTCTTTCTACTAACATGGAGCAGTTGTAGATGTAAAAACAGACAGCACACAGCTGCATGTGTAAGTGAAGGTATCGGTGCCAGACAAGCATGCGATGTTTAAATTTTACACGGTGCACACCTGTCCAGTAAAGCTAGAACCAGTGGGGATGTTCATGCAAATAAAAGAGGATGATGTATTACTGGGATGGAAGTCAGTGAGCAGAATGTGATAATAACTCAACGTGAGCTACGACAGTGCCAAAATGGGACGGTCATCCATAGCCCTACATGCAAGGTCCAAATGGAAGGAAGCACGTGCAACATGCAACTGTCCAGAGGCAAGGCAGAGGGTCCCATACCAAAAGGAAATGATGGAACCAAAGCTGTACTTCCATTGTCCATTGAGTGGGTCTAGAATGACATAATAATGGTTACGAGTTGCTATGAGCAATGGAGGCTCATGGGAGCAAGACACAACTGCAAGCAGTGAGTTATTTGGCGGGACAAAGATTTTATTCAGATGAGGAGATGATTGCAGCAATTAATAGCTGTTTTGCAGACTTGGATAATTCCTATTATTCAGAAGGGATCAACAAATTAGAACAGCGCTGGACGAAGTGTTTAAGTCTAAAAGGAGATGATGTCAAAAAATAAAAAAGGTTTACCCCAAACATGTAAGTAGTTTTTATTTTTGCACGGACTTTTCAAACGCCTCTCGTAGCAGCCTCTAATGCACACCCGAGCCTTTTAAAGAGAGCCTACATTTCCCAACCTTATGGCACAAGTGGAGGAAGTTCCAGTCTAACTTGCCACTGAACCTTTGAAGTCTCTGGTTCATGCTTTCTACTCAAATTCAGAATCAGTGGTCCTTTATCAGTTTTGACAACAGTGGTGAAAATTGTGAGATTCACTGGAACTCCATGAGCGAGGCTGGTCTTCTCAACCTTCTCTGCCAGTCACTGGAATGCGCCAAATCTGACCTCAGAAGATGACATGCATTTGTTCCAACATGTACCACAATCTGCAGTTGGTTGCGCCCTGTTCCCTCAATGGCTGCCAGAATACCATTTAACATTCAGAAAGAATATCCCCAGGCATACACACTGAGTGAGCCTGGTGTTCCTTACCATCCTTTGCTGTCATTTCCCTACATTGTACCATTATTCGCAGTACATTTGAACTGTCGACTATTAATAGATCTCAACTCTTTTGCAAATTGTCTCTTCTTGACACAGTATGTTTCCCAACAGGTGAAGTGAATCTGTCTGGCTCAGTTTCTGTTTCAGTGGAAGACAGTGCCTTGAACTTGGGAGAATGAGTGCAACACTCCTAGCAGAGGGCAGTACTTGAAGCACTGTTGGTATCTCTGGTACACAACTCTCGGGAGCTCTCCCATCACACATTCATTCACAGCAGCTTCCAATCTCCTGCACTAATGAAGCATTTAATTATTATATTGTAGTAATTAACTGAAGTGTTGCACATTTAGAAATTTTCTGTTTTACTAAGGCATCCAGGTAAGAATTGTGGCAGAAGTGATCAGTAGTGCTGTTGCACTTGCATATCGTGTTATGTAAATCCCATCATGAAGGAGAGACTTCAAGAAGGTGGAACAAGCCAAGTTAATAAATTGATATGTAGATCAAGTAAATGCAGGCTAATTCTATAAAGTGTGCTAATAATCAATTCCAGCTTGTGCTAATATTGATAATTAAGGGAGTAAATTCTGGATTCCTTTCCATCCCTAATTAGCTAGGAAGGTTAGAGAAATTAAAAAGAGAAATGGATAAGTTAAAGTTAGAATTAGTGAAGAACAGGACTTCCAGTCAGTTGAGTGAAGTATAAGAACTCAGTTTCAAAAAGGGATAATGCAGGAGTAGGTCAGATAATGAATAAGCAAAAAGGAATGTGGGAGGAGGAGGTCATTAGAGACAGAGCACAAGCTCTGATTGGGGAAGGATGGGGAAGGAAATCGGCCATGCCCTTTCAAAGGAAACATCCCAGCATCTGCCTGAACACAAGTTTGAGCCGAATCATCCCAAATGCAAGTCCAGTGTGCTAGGAATGTGCATAAGCTACCATAAACAGCACAGCTAACACTTTGTGAAAGATAATATAGTCACAAAACAAACACCCACCACAGCAATGCCAAGTAGCTCAGCACATAATGAAGAGACTGAAAGAAAGCACAATAAGATAAAAGACGTTATTTAAATTTTTAAAGGAGATGACAATTTAATTGTGATCAGAAACTATTGCCAATTTAATTGTGATAAGAAACTAGAACTCAATGGCAGGAAAAGGATGAGAAGAAACAATAATAGGAAAGTAAGGACTGGGGGAAAGGAATGAAAGGGGTAGCTATCCAGTTGAATTTTGCAAAGAGCACAATTTAATCACTGCTAATGTTCGGTTCAAAAATGTGAAAGAAGACTGTACATGTGGAAGGGATCTGGACACACTAAAATGCTTCAGACTGATTATGTAATGAATGGTAAGACAGAAAATTCGAAACAAGATTTTAAACTGTAATGCATTTCCAGAACCAGATGTTGACTCTGACCATAATTTGTTTGTTATAAAGCAAAGAATAAAATTGAAACAAGAGCACAGTTTTAATCTGCCAGGAAGTTTCATATCAGCGCACACTCCGCTGCAGAGTGAAAATCTCATTCTGGAAACATCCCCCAGGCTGTGGCTAAGCCATGTCTCCGCAGTATCCTTTCTTTCAGGAGTGCTAGTTCTGCAAGGTTCACAGGAGAGCTTCTGTAAAGTTTGGAAGGTAGGAGACGAGATACTGGCAGAAGTAAAGCTGTGAGGACCGGGCGTGAGTCGTGCTTCGGTAGCTCAGATGGTAGAGCACTTGCCCGCGAAAGGCAAAGGTACCGAGTTCGAGTCTCGGTTGGGCACACAGTTTTAATCTGCCAGGAAGTTTCATATCAGCACACTCCGCTGCAGAGTGAAAATCTCATTCTGGAATAGCAGAAAGGTAGTAAATTAAGGAGCAGGGGCATGGATAAACTGTATGAACTAGATGTTGTTGAGTTTCAAAGGGAACATTAGGCAACAACTGACTGAAATAGGGGAAAGGAATACATTAAAGACAAATAAGTACCTCTGAAAGATGAAACCAGAGTATCAAATAGGCAAAAAGAGAAGGCCTAGTAGAAATCTTTGGATAACATGAGATGTTTAACTTAATTAGTGGGGGGAAAATCAGCAGCGAAGCATGTAGAAAGAGAATACAGCTGTCTAAAAAATGATATTAACAAAACTTGTAAAATAGTCAAGCAGGAATGGTTGGAGGACAAATGCAAGTTTGCAGAAGCACACATGACAATGGGAAAGGCGGAGGAGTGTATAGGAAAATTACGGAGACTTTTAGGGAAAAGACAAAAGGCTGTGTGAATATTAAAAGTTCAAATGGTGAGCCAATACTAAGCAAATAAGGAAAGGCTGAAAGTGAAATAAGTCTACAGAAGAATTATAAAAAAGCAAACAAACTTGAAAAGAATGTTATAGACAAGGAAGGGAACATAGGCAAAGATGCGATGGGAGATACGATACAGCAAGAAGAATTCCAAAGAGCACTATAAGACTTAAACTGAAACAATGCACTTTTTCCTGAGTGTGGCATTGCATCTTTTATATGGGAAATAATGGTTTTCTGATAATAATGTACTGCAGCTGTTGAGTGAATGAGATAGTCACTTATTGTGCACATTGTCGACCCTGACCCCGACCCTGATTTCAGTGATAAACTACAAAAGGATGCACTGTGGTCTCGGACTGCTGCCAATGAAATCCTTGTCCTGCATCTTTTGCAATAAATGAGTAATTCCCAGAAAAATCACCAATCACAATACACTCTGTTGGGCCAAGTGTTTCTTTCAGTGAAGCTAGATAATGTGATTGCTGTTTTGTTATAAAATGATGACTTTTCAGAAATTCCAGTTTGTTGCAAAAACTGTGTATGAAACCATCAACTGTTCCCACTGCTGATATCAACGTACACCAATCTGTTAGTTTCCACTGCATATACTGGACATCTTCAGTCAAACAGTGCTTCTGATTCTGCAAGAGATGAAATACAATGCACTCCAGTGCACTTATGACACTTATAAAACATACAGTACTTGCTTTCAGTAGAGCACACAATATTCTCAAGTAAGTCTGTAGTTGTCTTACTAAGCTTGGTGACACCTAACATTAGCTCCATATTCTGGTGATGAATACAAACACACACAGCATGGGTTCCATGAGCACCCATGAGTACACACCATTTGCGACGCAACTGTGAAAATTTTGAGAAACCAGTTTTATAAGTGGGGTAATGTCTCTTTGAAAGCTGCATACAGCTCCTTCAAATTCACTAAAACGAGACATTTCAGCTTGTGTTCTTTAACACCACATTCCGAACGGACAGATACAAAATCTTTCATCCCTGGACACAAATTACTGTGCTCATCATCTTCATAAAATGTACAAACAGCATGTTGTACATTATCACATAAAGACTTATGTCCACACTGTGTCACATCACACAAGGTTCCTTGCTTTTCCTTCAGTGCCCTGGCCTTCCGAACAAAATATTCTGACACCCCAAATTTCCTAGCACAATATGCAATTGCCCACTACGAAGGAAGGAGACTGATAATCTTGATTTTTATTTCATAGGTAACCGTTTTACATTTTTATTTTAGCTGTTCAATAAGACCAGCAAAGCCTGTCTCGATGGAAGTTGAAGGGATATTATCCTCATCATAAGGTATTGTAACTTTGAGGCTGTTTTCAAAGTGCTTATGAACAGCAGAACAGATTTTCTTGTACTTCTTTTTGCCATACGAGAGGACTACAGGCCGTATTCACTGCAGTTACAAATTCTTCAGTAGGTCGAAAACTGTCACTTGTATCTATTGAACATTCATTCTCTTGGTTGCCTCTTATAATGGCGTTAATCATCCAATAACACTTTGAGCACAGAGATTTGCCAGGTGTAAGACTGACATTACCAGAAATCTACCTACACAGTTCCGTGGAAAAAACTCTCAGAAACTTTTTTACCACAGTCTTGTGATGAGAGAAGAGGTCACAACATACATGACCAAAAATGTGTGTTTATTTATTTATATTTTATTTATTTATGTCTTGTTCTGGTGATCCTTGTTGTGACACTATCATAGGATATGGAATGTGTCAATTTTACAAGCTTTTGGCCAGAATTTAAGGTAAATAACTTAGGTCCCACTACAAAAAAAAAAAATACATTTTAGAGATTGATAGAGATTACAAAACAAAAAACAGTAAACAGTAACTTAGGTCCCACTACAAAAAATACATCTTAGAGATAGAAAAAGATTACAAAATAATAAGTGTTACAGAGAAATAAATATTGCAACATATACGTTTACAAAAAAATATTTAGTATTACAAACACAAATTTGGTAACACATTTGCAAATTTACAATACAAGAAATGTTAAACACTGTAGTTCAGGAACTCTTCTATTGTATAAAATGATCCTTGCAATAGGAACTGCCTTAAAGTTTTTTTTAAACAGGAGATCATCATCTACCAAACACTTAATTCTTGAAGGGAGGGCATTAAAAATCTTACAGCCACTGAAATGGACTCCTTTCTGCACCATACTTAGATTTGGCTTTTCATAGTGGATATCATGTTTCCTTCTAGTATTGTGACTGTGATATGCACTATTCAGCTTAAAGATGGTTTTTTCTTTCCTTATGAAGCACATCAATGAGAATATATATTGTGCAGTGGATGTAAGTATTTCAAGCCTCTTAAAAAGATTCTTGCATGTGGATCTAGGCTGGACTTCACACATGATCCTTATGTCTCTTTTTTTGTACACACAGTACATTTTTAGCCAGTGGCTGATTTCCCCAAAATATAATTCCAAATGCCATAATTGCATGAAACTAACCATAATACGCTGACTTCATGGTTTCCATATTTCTATAAGAAGAAACAATGCGCAATGAGTATGTTGCTGAACTTAGTCTTTTGGATAGATCCACGATGTGGTTTGACCAATTCAGTTTGCTATCAATATGCAAGGAATCTACCCTGGTTATTATCTGCTCACCTATTTTTATTACTATTTCCTCATCTTTGGATGTTTTGTGGAACTGAATGTAGTTTGTTTTACAGTAATTTAAAGAAAGACCATTAATGTTGAACCAGTTCACTGTTTCATTTAAAACCTTATTTGATGTTACCTCAAGTTTATCTACTGAACTATCAAAAAGTAGTGTCATCTGTGAAAATGGTGAATCTACAATATTCTGTAGATAGAGAGATCATTTATAAATATAATAAAAAGTTGGGGACCCAGAACTGAGCCCTGCGGCACCCCACATGCGATGGTACCCCATTCTGAAGATACCGGGACACCATCTTGACTATCTACTACTACATTTTGTTTCCTGTTTGACAGATATGAGTCAAGCCATTTCCCTGCTGCACCACTTATACCGAAATGTGCAGCTTTTTGTAAAAGAATTTGGTGATTTACACAGTCAAGTGTTTTTGTTAGGCCACTAAATATGTCAATCACTTTCAGTTTTTTGTTCATAGATTCCAAGAGTTTGCCATTAAATGCAGATATTGCATCTTCTGTTGACAAACCTTTCTGAAATCCAAACTGACTTTTGCTGAAGCTATTGTGTTCACTGAGATGCTCAACAATCCTGGCATGCATTAGTTTCTCTAAAACCTTTGAAAAGCTTGTCAGTAGTGATACTGGCCTATAGTTAGCAGTATCCGTCTTACCCCCCTTCTTATACAGCGGTTTTACAACTGCATACTTAAGCCTCTCAGGAACTATTCCTTGCTTAAGTGACACATCAAAAATGTGGCGAAGGACTTAACTTACATGGCTGGAGCATTATTTTAATAATTTTTTTAGAAATGTTGTCAATTCCAGCAGAGTTTTTACTTTTCAGGGATTTAATAACTCTTTCAATTTCCTGAACAGTGACTGTTTTTACCTTAATGTGTTGTACTGAAGCAGGTACTCTAGCTTTCAAAAGATCGATGGCTTGCTTCATGGACCCTTGTAAACCTATTTTTTCTGTTACTGTTAAAAAATTGTTGTTGAATGTGTCTGCAACTGATTTTGGATCGCTAACAAGAATACCCTCACTTTTGATTTGGATATTTTCACTACAAACTGCATTTTTCCCCGTTTCCTTCTTTACAAATTTCCAGATAGTTTTTACTTTATTGCTCGAGTTGTCAACTTCTGCCTTCAAGCACATGTTCTTTGTTGCCTGAATGGTCTTATTCAGAACTTTATTGTAGATTTTATAGTGTGTAATCCTACTGTTATCATTTGAACTACTGGCTGCAGCATATAGTTCTCTGTAAAATTGTCCAGGTATACCTTCTCATGATAGTGACACAAAGTTTCCTTATCATCAATTTGTAATCCTATAGGAACAGCAGAAAGGTGTTCTGTCTCATCACTATAATCACACATCTGTTTGAGTCCTGATCGTCTACAGTAAGAGTTTATGACACTCCTGTTCTAATGCTGTACCAAGAAAACATTTCTCTCTGTCATCCATACACTGACCATGCACTTCACGACTCACTTCCATATTGAATTGTAGTGTATGCACACTCCTCATAAGATGATTCAATACTGTGCACCATGACAGCTCAGCTGTGATTCGATGATTGTAGTGGACCAATTAGGATTCCTGGGCTGGCAGAACTGTATTACGTGTGGTATGTTAAGTTGCTGTCTGTATATAAAAACAATAAATTTTTGTTACATGTAAAGGGCTTTCTACAAGTGATAGTATATTTGGAGTTAAGAAAATTAATATAAAATGTTTAATTTAAATCCTTGATATCTTTAGCTGGAACTCAAATATTTATTATTTGATAGGCAAGATTAATGGGCAATTTCGGTAATTAACTATTATTTTTGTCTGCACTTTTGACTAATAATTCTTGATTAACACCATAAAAATTAAACAGAGTGAACATTTAAAAATTTAATGTTGAAATCAGCTTAATGCGCTTTGGAAACATCAGAAAACATCTCTGAAAGATAGCAGTGTCATGGTTTGATGCTTTAGGGGATAGGTTTTAACTTAATTATCTCATATAAATCGTCCCATCCATCATGAGTAGCATGTGCCATCCATCTCAGTGTTTATGTAGGAAAAATCAATTTGAATTAAAATATAACTAACAGAATTCAGTAGATCTTGAGCAAGACTCAATGAAATTAAAGTCTTTCTTTACTATCAAAAACCAATGCACGACTTTAGTGCCACATGGGAGAGCTATCATTGTGAAAAAGAAATCATTGCAAAAGAACTTGGTGGTGCCAACTACACTCACGCTCATAAATTAAGGATAATGCTGATACATGGTGAAACAACGCTCTGGTAGGCAGTTTGTGGCTTTAAATCGCCTCGGAGTATGACCATGTGGTGCATTTGACCTGTGGTCGTCGCACAGTGGCGCTGGCAGCAGTCCACATACGCAGAGGTGTGTTGGTGCATGTCAGAGTATGGTGCAATGAGTAAGTGTGCAGACGTTTTCAGACGTGCTAATGCTGACTGTGTGTTGAAAATGGCTCAAAGAACACATATTGATGATGTTATGAGGGGTAGAATACTAGGGCGACTGGAGGCTGGTCAAACACAGCAGGTCATACATAGCATGGACCCTCCGCATGCCACAAAGTGTGATCTCAAGATTATGGCAACGATTCCAGCAGACAGAAAACGTGTTCAGGCACTACAGTATAGGACGTCCACAGTGTACAACACCACAAGAAGACCAATATCTCACCATCAGTGCCCGCAGAAGTTGACGGAGTACTGCAGGTAGCCTTGTTTGGGACCATACCGCAGCCACTGGAACAGTTGTCTCCAGACACACAGTCTACATACAACTGAACAGACATGGTTTATTCGCCCGGAGACCTGCAAGGTGCATTCCACTGACCCCTGGTCACAGGAGAGCCCGTAAAGCCTGGTGTCAAGAACACAGTACGTGGTCATTGGAACAGTGGTCCTGATTATGTTCACGGAGGAGTCCAAGTATAGTCTGAACAGTGATTCTCGCCGGGTTTTCATCTGGCGTGAACCAGGAACCAGATACCGATCTCTTAATGTCCTTGAAAGGGACCTGTACAGAGGTTCTGGTTTGATCGTGTGGGGTGGGATTATGATTGGTGCACATACACCCCTGCATGTCTTTGACAGAGAAACTGTAACAGGTCAGGTGTATTGGGATGTCATTTTGCACCAGTATGTCCGCCTTTTCAGGGGTGCAGTGGGTCCCACCTTATTCCTGAAGGATGATAATGCATGACCCACCAAGTTGCCATCTTGGAGGAGTACCTTAGAACAGAAGATATCAGGCGACTGGAATGGACTGCCAGTTCTCCAGACCTAAACCTCATCGAGCACGTACGGAATGCTCTCGGTCGACATATTGCTGCAGGTCTTCAAACCCATACAACACTTCAGGAGCTCCGACAGGCACTGCTGCAAGAATGGGAGACTATACCCAAGCAGCTGCTCAACCACCTGATCCAGAGTATGCCAACCCATTGTGCAGCCTGTGTACATGTGTATGGGGATTGTATTCCATACTGATGTCGAGGTACATGCACAGGAAACAGTGGCATTTTGTAGCACTTGTATTAGGACGGTTTTCTCAACTTATCACCAATACTGTGGACTTGCAGACGTGTCGTGTGTGTTCCCTACGTGCCTTTGCTATTAGTGCCAGTTTTGTGTGGTGCCACATTGTGTGGCACCAGATTTTGCAATTATCCTTAATTTATGAGCATGAGTGTAATTTCCAGACTTTCTGGCTATGCTACTGAAAACAAGTTTAATAATGAACTGTTTGTCAATAATGGTGGGCAATCATTGCCAACATGACAACCTAATGTTTACAACTACCACTAATTTCTCTCTGGTGATAAATGAAAGGGGAGGGGGGGGAGGGAGTTGCTATTCTCTACATGTAATTTCAGTGCCTTAGGATTCCATTGAACCTATTCACTGTCATGACTTTTACATTTTTAACTTCCATCCATAGGTCAGTAACTCACTGAAGGCCTGGTATAATAAGTTCAGCAGTATTAGGACATTGTTAAATGACTTACAAGAAATGGGAGAAACACAAAGATTCTTTGGCTGTAATTAGACTTTGATACAAGCTACATAATGAAGCAATTTGCAGCACGCTGTGACCTTGCACACATTGCCTTTGGGGAGGTCCCTAATAATGATTTTTGACAATTTCAGGATTTTCCAAATCCAAAAACTCAATGTGTGCATGCAACTAACACAACCAAATTTGTTGCATGAATTCAGCCTTATCATCTCTCTATACACAACCAAATATTGTTTCAGTACCTACAGTTATTCACATGAGATAAAAAATATTGGAAACGTCCAAAAATGTGATAACTTGTGTAGCTGTTTGTCTATGTATTACTTCTGAACTATGAATCACTGCAACATATCCTTGCTTTCTTCTACAAGGGAGAGGTGTTACCTTTCAAATGAGACCAACCTTTTGGTTTTATCTGATTCAGTACAGGAGCTAGGTCACACACGGTGTCATGTTTTTTGAAGGAAAAAAAATTGTAACTTGGGGAGGGTCTAGCTCAGCCCCCAGGCTGAGATATGGACTTACTTTAGTGCTGTTATTAACTGTACCAAATTTCATTAAAATCTGTAACCATGATGCTACCCCCATCTGATGATTTCCAATGGAATTGCCCCAGTACAATTATTTGGGGTATCAAGGGAAATTTGTAATTGTGTTAATCTTTTCTAGATAGGGAGGATGTAGCAAGTTATCTTCAATGAAGATTCATCGACAGAAGTTTAAATAACTTCATGTGAGCCCAAGGGAAGTATGTTGCGACCCTTGCTGTTCACGTTTCACATTAATGATTTTGCGGACAATATTAATGGTAATCTCAGACTTTTTGCAGATGATGCAGTTATCTCTAATGAAGTATTGTCTGAAGAAGCTACTTAATTTCAAAGTAGTGCAAAGACTGGTAACTTGCTTTAAATGTTCAGAAATATAAAACTGTGTAAATCACAAAACAAAAAACGTAGTATCCTACAATATCAATCAGCCAACTCATACAAATATCTGGGTGTAATACTTTGTTGGGATATGAAATGCAATGGTCACATAAGTTCAGTCGTGGGTAAAGCAGGTGGCAGACTTTGGTTTGTTCAATGAGTTCTGGGGAAATGTGAGATTTCTTACAAATCGCTCATGCGACCCATTGTAGAACATTGCTTAAGTGTGTGGGACCTAAATAAATAGGATTAACACAGGATATCGGATGCGTACAGAGAGGAGAAGCATGAATGGTAACAGATTTATTTGACCAGTGGGAGAGTGTCACAGAGATGCTGAATTTGCCGACCTCTGGAGAAGTTGTAAAATACCCAAGAATGCCAACTTACAAAGTTTCAAGAAACGGCTTTACATGATGACCATAGGAATATACTACAATCCTCTAGCGCTGCCACGAGGATCTTGAGAACACGATTATATTAGAGTATGCATGGAAGTATTTAAACAATCATCCTTCCATACTCCATTTGTGAATAGAATGGTGGGAAAACCCTAACAACTGGTACAGTGGGATGTACCCCTGCCATGCACTTCACAATGGTTTGAGGAGTGTAGATGTTGAGCTGTTAATTCCACAACCAGAGTGCTTTCACAGGCACAGTACAACAACTGTTTTATGCAGACTATGTATCCCTATCTAACGTTCAGAATTTGAGTTTTTAAATTCTGCTGCAATGCCTGTAACAGGTTGTCGATACACGTTACACAGGAAACTCCTCCAATAAGAAAAAATGAGTAACTTTTTACCATCTCCTATCATAATTTACCTGATACCTGAACTCTGGGATATATACTCAACCGAAACACGACAACTCATATTAAACAAACTTTAACTTGCAGTTATAGGCATCTGATAATGTAAAGTCGTAGATGTAAACCTGTTTTTGTGAACCACATAAAAAAACAGAAAGAACAGCAGCGAGTTTTGTTTTTCAAGTACATATATATATATATATATATATATATATATATATATATATGCGATTTCATTGGCACTAGTTGTAATTGGTTGTTCGTACACGTTACGGAAGTATTTTATAGGATTTGTGGAACACGACAAGTGAAACAATGTATGTAACCAATTTCTGTTATTATTTAAAGCACCACGACCTCTACGTACAACCTACTGTGTTATATAAACATAATGCATTTGATTTTTTGGTTTAGGAAATTGAGCAATTATACTGGACTTGCATACCCGCATAGTTGCAGCATACACGACAAAAATCAATTGCTTTTTATCTTATTGTATACTATAACGAGAAAAGTAAACTCTTGAAGAAGGGTGGAGAGAGAGGGGTGGGGGGGATGTTAGGCCACACGATAGAAAACTCCTAGCGAGAAAAGTCAGCTATTGTCTTCATCATATCCCCATATGCTTTGCCCGTTTATTTTTTCGGTAAATGTCAAGGATCACTCCTTAAACTCCCTACTAGCTACAGTTAAATTGTTTTTTTAAAAAATCTGTGGTTAAATACAATTGCTATATGAAGCAATACATACTGACGAATCACTCTCCTGTACATAAGCTTGTTGAATTTCCCCCTTCCCGTTCGCCATTCCACAGCAATAGCATGATTTGGAACAACACACACGCGGGAAAATTGATAACACACATCGCTGGAAAGATAGATCAACAACAGAACGAATTGCTGACGAATGGGAAAAAAATCAGAAATTGCCTCAATAAATCAATCTCATAACTAAATGAGCCATAAATTCTAATTTATGTTATAATAAAGATATCTGTATTCATCTGCAGTATATGAACGGAGAATTCCTGTACAGATTATTTTATAAAGCTGTGCAAACTCGAATAGGTTATAGTTTATATTATTCATATAACTCAAAACTGGCTAATATTCATATACTTTTCAGGCATGTGGCGATTTCAAGGATATATGAGAAGTTTCGAACGTCCATGAACTTTTTAGATCACTAATAATCTTTGGGTAAAAGTGCTGACAAACTACATCGTGATCTTTGGCGCGTCAAGACGAAAGTGGATACTGTTGTAAATAATTAGTAAACAGTGAGATATTGTGGAAGTGCTCTTGGAAACTAGTAAATAAACTCCGGTTTATAAGTTTGCGTAAAGTACAGCCTGTGAATAAGCTAGTATCAGAATGGTAATTTTCTTGTCATGCCATATTACGTCGAATCATTTGTAATGTGAATAGTTTTGACATGACAGAGCAATTTTGAATTTGCAACATGGGTGTCTTGAGCGTTTAAATGCTCTTTAAATTCATAAATCGTTGATGATACTCATCTCTTTATTTATTTGTTTTCGTGTTGCAGAGTTTTGGCTTGCCATCTGTGAAACCTAAGCCTTCTGCAGCAGGGAAGTTCGAAATCCAGGAAGGCCATTATGGAGTTCCGGATCCAATGGTCTACGGGTGAGAAGACATGAAAAATTATTACTAATTCTACTACTGATCATTACCTTACGTGATCAAATTTATATTAACATTATAACTGGAGTATAACGTATATTTATTCATATTTTTTGCGCGTAGGCTGCGATGGCTTTTGCAAACATCATACATAAGTTGTTTAGATTAGTATAGACAACACTTACATAAAGTAGTGGTGCATACATTCATCTTAAGTCTAATTTATGTTACAAAAGGGGTCAAATAAATTAGAATTCACAGAGTCAATATAAACATTTATTTTTTAAGAAGCCTTTTAACTTCCTGTGGAACAGGTTTCAAAGCATGTGGCAGCTTGTTGAACCATCTATGCCCATTAATATAAAGATTGTTGTCTGTTATTTTAATTTTGCCCTCACCTGAAGTAGTTACTCTTACTTCTAGTATTGTGTATCACTGCACTTATTATTTACTTTGTTTGTACTATTAAGAAAAAATAAAAGTTTATACAAATACAAAGGGTTTACTATTAAATATTTATCTTGGACAAAAGTTTCTTGACAGGACACTCAGGACTTCAGTCCATACATTAACCTAATGGGTCTTTTCTGTTGTATTGATGTAATATGCAGGTGCAGGTATGCCACACAACCCCACGGTTCAATATCATAATTAAGAAATGGGTAAACTGTTCCATAGCAAAAAATTTTTAATGTTTGACTTTGGACTATGCATGCCAGTTGACTTTAACACATACAAGCTACTGCTGACTTTCACACATACAAAAGTAGGGTCAATTCTGGTATCTGATTCCACTTGTTGGCTTTGAGCAATGACATCATACCTAAGGCAGATAGGCTACATAGAGGCAATCTTTGAAAGCAACTGATCATATTCGCAAACAAGAATGTAGCATATGATAAAATTTGAATCACAGTTCACGTGATTAATATTTAGTCACAAATTATATTGACAAGAATTAAAAGTAATGAAAATAAATAAGAACAGAAAAAGAGAAGTATACATGTCTGAATTAATTGTTATCGTAATTTATGCAAGTAAGAAAAGCACAAAGAACCCCTGAATCCATTGCAGTGTAGCATGATGAAGTCATAATACTGTGAAATAGCATAAACTTTTAATAATTATTATTAAATCTAATGGGACTAGTACACAACTATCGAAAATTCACAAAAAGTAGGGCCTCACAAATAGTGGAATCGGTAACTGGACCTGACCTATACACGTTAATTCGAGCTATAGATTACTACCATTCCACAGTTCACCATATAGACCGTTTTAACAATAAGTGTGTGCACTAAGGTGTTACAGGATTTCTACATATCGTTGGTGAAGAAACAATACTGTGTAAGTAGCAAAATTTTACACGAGAGACAAAAAACTGACTAAAGTGCCTATTACATTTCACAGCAGCATTGCATCGTAGCACTACAAGGAAATATTGGATCAAATAAAAATGTGAAGGGGGGGGGGGGGAAATGCTTTCGTCAGCTAAATTACGGCACATACGCGGAATTGTCTTGGTATTAATGCCATGGTCTGCTACTTATGCGGTATTTGTTTGTCAGTCTTGCGGCAGGACTTGACACATTTACATTGGTATTTGGTGAAGGGAAAGCTAGTAAGAACACGTTTTGGAGCATTAATCATTTTTATTGAAAGATTTTATAGAAAAATTTTAAATAAATACACTGTTTACATAGTTGCGATAATGTCTGCACATTTCTTCAAGAAAAATCCTAAACATCACTCAAAGCAGCAACAGAGAATTACACTGCACTGATACTCGTCACACTGTTACCTCTGCGATAATTTTCATGTGTAAGGAATGTTGTCATAATAACTATGACAGTCTTTAGGAAGAACAGATGTAAGTTGTTGTAAATGATCCCATTTGAATTTCTTGATTTTTCCATCTTTCCTTTTGGGAAGCAAACATCTCCAAGATTTTCCTCGGACGACTCGATAATTCTTACCACATCTCGTTGAAAGAGCACTTGTAGTAAATAATACCAAGTGGGCGGTACTGTAGTGCCCTCAGATTGGTAACTGTAGGCTCATTTTTTACAGCTCTTCCAGGCCTAATTGAGTCATACAGGCACAAACTTTTATCTGCATAGTTGATGAAAAAAATTTAATCTAGGTAATGGACTTCGTATGGCTGAGGCTTTTTTTCTCGCTTATTTAGATATCGTAGCGTATTGGCTAGGAAGTGTAACTTCACGTCCTTTAAGCTTGCGTTCAATGGAGCTGTGAACTGAGTCAGATTCCACCTAAGTGTGGTCTTTCTCCAAAAACTTTTGTGTGATCAGTACTCCAGTATCAATTGCTAATCTTAAAAGAACATTTGATAATATCAAATTTCCGTTCTGATATGTGCAGCCATCCAAATGTGGAATGACTTGAACGGGATTTTCCTTAGTCATTCTGGATAGGGTGTCCACGATGCATGAGGCAAAACATGATGCAACCAAATCGCCTTGAGTTTCATCGAACCAGTAACATACTGCATCATGACTTTCTAAATTATACATGTAAAGCTATGAATAGCCAACTTAGTATTATTATAAACTGCACTTGCACTTAAAAATGGAGCTACTTTCACGGCCTGTGAGTCCATGGTGTGCACTGACTGGAGCTTCTACTGGGCTTCTTTCTTGTCGGCATCTTTTTGCATCCTTGCCTGCTCTTCCCGTTCTGTGTGTTGCTTCCACATGTCTTTACTACAACAAGAGTCGAATTGACCTTTCTTGGGGCAAAATAAGCTAATATTACCATTTTCTAAAATCAAGTTAAAGGTAGCCTGACTTAATGGTGAAACCTTCTCATCATGACTTTTTTCCTCATAGAGTCCACACAGCTGTTGTTTGGATTGTAGAATAGGCTCAAGGTACAACTTCGAGGAAGATTTCCTGCAGTAATGTGATGGAAGTTTCAGAAGAGAGTCCAGGAATTCTTTTATGAAGGTTCTCTCATCTTTCTTCTTTGTATGTTTGACTCGAGGTCGTGACAATTCTGTATCAGGACTCATCCCATGTGTGGAATTACCCAGCCAATATTGGACTGTCCATTCTTTAATCCCAAGAGTATTGTGAAACACCTTTTTGTATAATTTTTGTTTCTCCGGCTCATTTTTCAAATGATTAATGGGCATCCCTTTTCTCATGGATTTGCCAGTGTTCTTCCCTGGACGTTTGGTTGAAATTACATCCACAAGGTTGATAACGTAAACCTTTCTCTGAGCCCAGGACATCGTTTCCCTAAATGTGTTAAATACTGCCTGCCTATCATCAGCAGAAAACTGATGACATCTCCTTTGAACGTATTTCTGGCACATCTTCGAAGTGCATGTTGGACCTAATTTTCATGCTTCTCTTGGAGTATCGTGAGTGATTTTATCAGTTCGACTTCTTTTGTATCCAATATATGCCTGTTGATGCATTCTCAGAATTTTATTGGCATTTTTCTTCCGATCTTCATGATGTGGCTTAGACTTCCTTTTCCTGTCACTGCTTATGTCACCATAAAATTCTTGGCCTTCACTGTCAGCATTATTATTGCATCCGTAATCTTCTGACAATTTATCCAGATTGTTTGGCAAACAATGAGCACCATCGCATAGCAATGAGTGTGAAGCACTGTCGTCTCTAGTGGAAACAGTGACTGTGGTTTCATTTTGAGCATTGTTGGATACAGCCACTTAAGTTTCTAAATGGAAAAATATTTATATATTAATTAAGCAGACAAAGATGAAGCTCAAATTCATGTATTTATGAGAATGATGGCATCAGTAATACTATTAACAACAATACCAAGAAAATTTACCTGCGTCATTAGATGTTTCAGGAACAGTAGCCAAGAACCCCATATACGAAATTAATTCTTCTTCGGTAAATGTAATTTCAGCGTTACAACTTTTCTCACTAGTTGTTTGTTCTGCGTTTACGGGAGATCCTACGAGATATTGGACAGTCTAGAAATCTTTGGTAGAAATGAATAAAGCACAGAACAAGTGACGTGGAGTCATTCTGATTTATATCACAAAAAGACACTTGCGGTGCTACTAACGTTCAAAGGTGAATAATAAAAAAAAATTCTTACCGCTATCAGTCACTTTGAGGAACGATTCTCCGCCTTCATAAGCTGATTTCAGCTGAGAAACAATTTCTTCTTTGGTAAAAAGATCATCTATGTCGCTGTCCATTGTCACGAAGCATGGAACCACTTTTGAGCACTGTTAAATACGCAATACGGCACTAACAATGTGCTGTGGCTGCACACGCTTTTGTATTTATGCAATATTGTTTACAGTATCCATAAATTATAGATACGCCGTATTTAACTCTCTACAGTTACACGGTATTGTTTTAGATAATTTTTTCATGGTAAATAATTAAAAATTCATCATTATGGCGTTAAGAACAGATGTGCGTACGGTCAACGACATCATCTGACTGAAAAATGAAAAATTGGCAAATTGTCATGTACACGGTATTGTTTCTTCATCGATGATATGATATTACTCGCATCACTGCCATGAAAAAGAGAAAAATTTGGTGGTTGTACCTACAATACTTGTTACTTTCTCATGATAGCTGTGAGATGAATAAGAAATAGGCTATAGAAATCTGTCCAAAATTATGAACCATCGCATATTTGGAATTGATAATTAGACTTGACCACCTACATAGATCAATTTGAGTTACTGATTACAGCCATTTGAGCATTCATTAATTAGATTATTTTTTTCACCTGGTGTGTGCACTAAAATGTAGGCTAATATTGAAATTGGTAACTAGAATTGACCTATATAGAAGGTCAGTTGTATTTATCGATTCCAATTTTTGTTATAGTTCACACTAGTTCTAGAGAGCAATTACAAATGTAGAAATTCATAAAACACCTGCAAAATAATTTACATATGCATCATGGAACACTTGGTAACTAAACTTAATTCTAGTTAGCGATTCCAAAATTCGTTATTTTTTGTAGATGCTCACTAGTTGTGTAGGCTTACTGGCTTTTCGTTTAGAATTCTGCGTATCGGTTTCTCCCTGTTTCTTTGCATTTCAGTTCCTCCCTGCCCGAAACCTCCAACTTTTCTGCACTTCTCCAGTTACATTCAATAATTAATAGTAAAATTAACGCTATTTTCTAACATTACGACTTCTCCATGCACTTTGCTGTAATGCAATTTAAAGGTTCTCTGTGCTTTTCTACTCACATAAATTACAAAAATACTTCTTATTAGATATTAAAATTTGTTTTTAATTTTTGCTCTTGATTATTTTCATTATATTCAATTCGTTTAGATACAATTCACGACTAAGTAATAACTGAGTGAAATATGATGGTAATTTACCTTAAGGTAAGTCTTTCCGCTCCCGGGATTGGAATGACTCCTTACCCTCTCCCTTAAAACCCACATCCTTTCGTCTTTCCCTCTCCTTCCCTCTTTCCTGAAGAAGCAACCGTCGGTTGCGAAAGCTAGAAATTCTGTGTGTGTGTTTGTGTGTTTTATTTATTGTGCCTATCTACCGGCACTTTCCTGCTTGGTAAGTCTTGGAATCTTTGTTTTTAATATAATTTTATAGTATGCTACATTCTTTTTTCTTACGAGTATGAACCATTGCCTTCATAGATTGCCTGTATTTACCATCTTTGCTTTAGGTGTGACGTCATTGCTCATGGCTGATGAGTAGGATTAGACACTAGAATTTATCCCACAAGTATTTGGTTTACCCAACAGATTTTTGTTCATGTGGACACCAAGAAATTTAATGTTGCCTATCCCTGCTGATGTAGTGTCACAAATATTGTTTATTTCAGCCTCATAAATGTTAGTAGCTGGGATGTACTGATGTTTGTGTTTAGACCTTGGTGTAGAAAATACGTGGTTACTTTTTTCACACCGTAGGCTGCAGCTGAGTGTAAATTCTCGAAGTACTTTTCATAAAATAAGTGGGAAATGTCATCAACATAGGTTACTAGATGTGAGTGGAAGGGTTATAAGCCAAGAAGAGAAAGGGACCAAGCATTGGTCCCTGCAGTAACTCTAGAAGGCTTTAAATTATATTACCTTGTTATCTATTTTACATGAAAGCTTAGCACAATGTTTGCGATTTGTCAAGTATGTGATTAGTAATTGCATAGATGATTCCTTGATGTTGTAAGCCTTCAATTTATTAATGAGCAGCCTATGGTTGACTGAGTCAAAGGCTTTGAAAAGATCTGGGAATATGTGTGCTATCTTCATACCTTTCTCTAAGAGGTTGTACACGTTATGGAGAAATTCATCAACTCCAGTAGTTGTGCACCGATATTTCATAAAGCCATGTTGCGTTTCTGTTAACAATTCGTAATGTGTAAAGTAATCCGACAGCTAGGAAATGATAACCATTTCAAAAACCGTACTAAAGGTTGGGATCAGTGACTTTGGGCAGTAGATTGAAACCTCTTTTGTATTACCTTTCTTATGCACTGTTTAAAAATGCTTATTTTTTAGACTAGTAGGGTAAGTGCTTTTTTTAATATTAAAGTTTATAAGGAACATTAGTGGTGTAACTATTTTTATGCATGTTTTAACTACAAGACTTATACCATCCCCTCCAGATGAGTATTTGTTTTTTAATGTTAGGATTATCTTGTTCATATGATTTTCTTTAGTCTCACCAGATTGAAAACCCGCTACTTGAAGGGTATGATATGGTACCTCTCAGTACACTTTTAAGGTGTGTTGGATTTCCCGTTAGTGATATGAAATGTTGGGTCAATGGAAGCGTCCAGTTCCACCCGTCTGCTTTGACCCATGACATAAGGGTGTTGTGGTGTGTGACGTCATTACAGCGCGGAGTTTGAGTTAGTTATGTTTGAAGATGTTGTCTTGTTGTGTTTGATGGCGTCCTCTGTCTGTGAGTGTGTGTGTGTGTGGGCGTGCGCGCGCGCCTAGGGGGGGGGGGTATTTGTTGGTGGTAAGTAATTTTTTATTTTTATTTTTCTCGAGTTGTAATTTATTGTGTGTTGAATGTGTTTTAATTTACGTAGGGATGTTTGAGTTTTTAATTTTTGAGGTGTTGTGGTTTTGATTTTGTTTTTCGTAGTTGTAGGTGTTGGTTTTTTTCATATCAGTAGTTATAGTTGACATATACAGGTCAAGGGAAATGCCCAATTCCAATTTTCATATTTTTATACATAGGTATAGGAGTTTTGGTTAGTTACCATCAGCTGTGTGAAGGGAAATGTCTGATTCCAATTTCTGTAGTTTTTGCTGTAGGCATTGGTTTTTTGGTATTGTCGGCTGCCATTGATATATATAGGTCAAGAGAAGTGTCCGATTCCTGTAGATTTGATATTTATTTATTTATTTATTTTGTTCTTGTTCGCCATCTTGTGTATTTTAGGATTGTGATGTGTGGTTTTTCTACTGTTATATTTAGCTTTTCTCCTCACTAAAACCCCCAATTTCCCACAGTTGTCCCATTAGTTTGTTTGTATTTTTGGAGGGAGATATTATTGTCTTATTTATACGTATTTTAGTGTTTGTTGCCATGTGTATGTAGAGATATCATAGGCGCCATATTGGAGATGCTTAGAATAGCCATTTCCGTCATGTTGATGACTTCATAGGTCAAAGCAGAGGGGTGGAATCGTACACTTCCATATTCCCAAAATGTTTATTGAAAAGGTTACATAATGCTTTTGGTTCTTTTATTATATTACCATCCTGTAAACATAAGGGTTTGCTGTCCCTAGTTGTGGAGGTTTTTCCATACGTAATTGATCAGTTTCCAGGAGGCTTTGCTTACATTTGTAAATTATGAGATTTCATTACAGTGGACTTGTTTTCTAAGGTTTGAAAGTTTTGCTTTAATGGTTTTATTAGCTGCATTAAATCTTTGTGTGAAAATGTGCAATCTTGTTGATTTGTACAAGACATCTATGTCATGAATATTTTGCATGAGTTTAAAAAGGCTGGCTGGAAGTCTGAGTTTATTTTTTCCACTCCGAATGTGTCTTGGCCCTGTCTACACTTCTTTAATGGGACAACATGAATCAGTGTTTCAATAGTATGTTACAAACATGGTTGGATGTGTAAATGTTTATAAACTTCGTGCCTGTTGACTCAGTGGAAAGGTACTATTTTGTCATTTTGGTAGTGGAATGCTACTGCAGTGCAAAAATTGTAGTTAGAATTCAGTATTGGTACAAAATAATAGGGTAAAATATAGCATGGATTAACATGTCACCTGTAGTTAAGCCATGAGGTCCCATTGGCCATAATCTGCATTAATCTCATTTTGTAGAACAGAAGAGACACCTTGAGTTTTCTTGTCAGTTTCTCATACTCTTCGTCCAGCATCATATTACACTTCTTATTTTCATAAGAATATCGTTGTGGAATGAGATTGGTAACATACTTTTTATGCTTTCTACTGCCTACATCCAAAGAACTTTGGTGAAATAATACACACACACACACACACACACACACACACACACACACACACAAAACCAGTAGGACTGTTTATATATTCCCAAATAATTAAAAACTTTAACAAGTGAAAGTGCTGCATCTAATCAAGAGAGGAGTTGGAAGTCAGATGCTCCCCTGTCCATTATTTATTATGTTTCAGAAACCAGATTTTTTCCTTGGAATCCAAAACTTCTGAGTTTTGCATTTTTGTATGGAAAGATAATGTCATTGTTGGTAGCTACCTTTAAAAGAAAACATAATTCTAAGTAATTTTAGATGCATCTTGTGTGCATTATTGGGCCATAAAAATTATTTGAATATCCATAGTTATCCTTTATGGTTTGGTCATTGTTTGTAAAATGAAACTTTTTAAATTGCTGGGATCTGAAAAAGTAATTTGTTGTTTTTGTGTGGTTTTCTGGGAGCTTTTTTAAAATTATTGTTTTCTGTTCAGCAACTTTAATAGAACTCAACAAGTTAATTACATTTGCATACTAACTTCAGTTCCACCATTAGCATTGCAGGAGAGGAGATGCACCCTGTCATTTGTTTACATTCCAGAGAAGTATGTAAAATTTCCAAATTCTTTCCAACTGCTTCTTTTGACATTCTAAAAACAGCATTCCTTGAGTTGTCCTGTCAGTTTCTCATACACTTCACTGCAATTACCAAATTTAAATCAGTCTTCCAATACAGGACTCGTCCAACATCTGGCACTGCCCCCCAGAGGGCTCACGGTTCTTTCATGAGTTTGTGCGTGGTGAACATGGGGCCTTGAGTAATTGCAGCCCATTCTTCTTTCCCTGGGTGCATTTCCTTCACCCTGCCCTCCCTCCCTGTCCTCACTCCCTCCCTGTCCTCACTCCCTCCCTGTCCTCACTCCCTCCCTGTTGTCCTCTCCTTCCCCTCTCTCGGTGTTCTGATTTACATCAATCTGGTTATCCATAACCACCTGGTTCGCTGTATTGCTTGCAATTTTGTTGCTTCTGCCCCCTCTTTCATCCTGTTTGCACTTAGGTTTGAACTCAATTCATAATTTTTTTGTTTTTAGTGTGAGCCATTTGGGGAAGAACTCCCTCCCAGCACCTACGGTATGGATTCCTCTCCCTCCTTCCTTCCCCTCTCCCTTCCCATTGAGCCCCCTTTGACCGTGGTAAGTTACCAGCAAGTGCAGCCATTCTGTGTGGTGGGGCTGTTATGTACCCATCTGGCTGAGCCCCTGGACAACACAGGGATCACACTACTGATCCCTCCTTATGTGTGCCAAGGAGCAGTTGCTTGTCTTCTCGGAGCACCGGTATTCCTGGCAACAGCTGACATGCCAGGTTGCCCTTACTGTGGCTGGGCGGCATCCTTGGGGAGAGCCCCTGATTGGAGTGGTGGTATCGGGATTGATGCTTGGCGCATGAAGCTTATCAAACTGCAAAAATTTGGCCATTCTCAAATGGCCATATCTTTGAATGGCGAAGGATCATTGAATGGTGCTTCGTATGACCCAGTAGCCATCCCTTCCCTTCCCTGGTTACGCCACGGAAGGATGACCAGGCTCACTATCTTGGGATGAAACACCTTCCCCACTGCCTTACCTGTACTAGGACAGATGGGGACACATTCATGCCACAAAGCCATTGTTTTTTGTGGAGAATATTGAGGATAAGTTTGGTGAGGTGTAGTCTCGTAGTAAGATGCATTGGGCTCCCTGTTGATCAAAGCTTGTTCTGCCACCCCAGCTGCAGCTCTTTGTGCTTGTCATCGTCTTGGAAATGTTCCAGTGTCTATTACCCCTCACCAGTCTCTCAATATGGTCCAGGGAGTAATTTTTCATAGGGGCCTCATCCTGCAAAATGACGAGGAACTCTGGGCTTACCTGGACTGACACGGCGTTCATTTTGTTCGGCGTGTACAGAAGGGTCACAGAGACAACTGCATCGATACTGGCACGTTCATTCTGGCTTTCGAGGGGTATACCCTCCCAGAGAAGGTCAAGATTATGTGCTACGGATGTGATGTTAAGCCGTACGTCCCACCACCCATGAGATGCTTTCGATGCTTGCGTTTTGAGCATACGTTTTCCCACTGCATGACAGACGCTCTGTGTGGTGACTGGACACTCGCTCCATCAGGGATGCCCCTGTATTCTGCCACCTGTATGTGTCAATTGTCATGACCGCCACTCCCATCACTCACCTTACAAGGGAGAAAATAAGAACCAAGAGTACATGTCCCTGGATCACTTGTCTTATGCTGAGGCTCACCAAAAGTATGATAGACTCCATCCAATGTCACTATTTTCAAGTTTTGCATCTGTTACATCCTTTCCTCCTCTTACCTTTTCTGTACCCTAGCCCTCTCCCCCTCTCCGCTCCCCCTCCCCTGCAGTTCCCACGACCTTCCTTCTGGGAGCCACTCCCTCTCCCCGGTCGAAGAAGTGCCCCCGTTCTTCGGCACCTGCTGGTGATTGATCTCCCCGGTGCCCTCAGAGGTGCCATCTCCCCTCTCGCAACCTGAGTCTGACATCTTATTTGTGTATATCACCCCATCCTTGTTGGTGATGATCACTGACTGAGTGACATGACCACCTCTGAGCTTCTTTATGTCTAAACTGGTCCCTCGCCACATGATCATCCAATGGAATGGCAACAGATACTATTATCACCTACTGGAAATATGTCGTCTTGTCTCCTCCTATTCTGTGTTCTGTTTTGCTCTTGGTGAAACACCCTTCCACAATGACAACTCTCCAACATTTCATGGTTATCAGGCATTCTGTTGGAACCATGCCAGCCCCAGGGTAGCATCTGGTAGGGTCTGCACTTTGGTTTGATTCGATGTTATTGGTGACTGGAGGCCCCTAGATACCAACTGGGAAGCAATAGTTCCTAGAGTGCAAAAACTCTGCCAATCACCATTTGGAATGTCTCCATCCCTCCAGGTAGGCCACTTCCTTATGTTGAACAGTCTACCTTAATCCAGCGACTCCCACCCCGATTTCTCATCCTTGGGGACTTCAGTGCTCACCACCCACTGTGAGGGAGGGCCACTTCAATGGGTAGGGGTCTCCTAACTGATCAACTTACTATAGACCTCCATTTGTCTCTCCTCAGTAGTGGTTCCCGTACCCACTTCAGTGCCGCTCAATGCACCTTTACTGCTATCGATCTTATGATCACCTCCCCTGCTCTCCTGGCTCCCCTTCATTGGTCATCCGATGATGACCTTTGTTACAGTGACCACTTTCTGGTGATTATATTGTTCCCCTGCTGCCGCCAGGCAGACAGCCCCCCACATTGGGCGTTCTACAGGGCCAATTGGCCATTATATACGTCTGTTGTGCACTTCGACTCCTCAATCTCGAATTTGATTGATGCGGTTGTGCGAGGTGTTTCTGCCACTATTCTTCATGCTGCTGGTGCTGCTGTTCCCCTTTCCACAGGTCCCCCTAGTTGTCGATCGGTACCTTGGTGGATTGCTCGATACCGTGATGGATTGCTGATGGGCGCTGCAGCGATTCAAAAGCCATCCTTCAGAGACCAACCTCCTTGCCTGTAATCGTATCCATGCTAAGGCTCATTACTTTATTAAAAATAGTAAGCAGGAATGCTGGGGATGCTAAGTTTTCTCTCAGGGAACATATGCCTCTTCATCACAGGTTTTGCCCAAGCCCTGTAACCTTCTGGGCAGCCAGCAATATTCAACTGTCCAGGGTCTTAACCTCCAAAGTACTCTGTGCACTGATCTGATAGTCCTCCCAGAACACCTCGCAACACACTTTGTGAAGGCATCAGTGTCCTCTTCCTATCCTTCTATGCCGAGTTGAACAGTGCACCCTCTGTTTCACACCCTGCACCACACGGAACCCTATAATGAACCCTTCACTGAATGGAAATTCTTGCAGGCTCTTAAGTCTTCACGAGACATATATCTAGGCCCGTATTCCATCCACAACCAGATGATCCAACACCTCGACATTCCCCAGAGGCGGTATCTCCTCAGGGTATTCAACCGCATTTGGCTCAAGAGTGCGTTTCCGTCACAATGTTAAGACAGTATAGCTATCACCATCCTTAAGCCCGGGAAGAACCCAACATCTTGCAATAGGTACTGCCCGGTTAGCCTGATGAATGTATTTTGTAAACTGTTCAAGAGGATGCTTAGCTTCAGATCATGTTGGGTACTCGAATCTCAGTGTGTCTTCCGGGCAGAACGCCCCCCTGCAGTTTCGGGGGTTAGAATAGGCCTGAGGTATTCCTGCCTGTCATAAGAGGTGACTAAAAGGAGTTGCACGCTTTTGGCCCTATGAGTTCAGGTCCCATTCTATGGTTTGACCTTCCACATTCAAAATGCAGGCCATATGGGGAAGGATGTCTTACGTGGTGTAAGAGTTATCCATAGTACCCTTATATTCAATCTCCTGATCCTCTTGTCATGGATTTGCATCTCCACCTGTGATTCAACTATTTGAGCAAGGACACTTTCCGGGGCATGTTGTTATCTTCTTCCGTTGTGTCATGTCCTCTTTTGTCCCCATGACAATATTGTATTTCTCTACACCCAACATCAAGCACGGTAGCCAATCCATTGTGGTAGGGCCGTCATGTACCAATTTGGTGGTAGCCCCCTGGCAACACATGGATCACACTGCTGTGCTGGTGTCTGAGCTGTAAACTCCCCACGTATGCCAAGGAGTAGATGCCTGTCTTCCTAGGGCATCAGGACTCCCTGCAACAGCCATCATGCCACTTGGCCTTTGCTGTGGCCGGGTGGCGCCCGTGGGGAGAGCCCCTATCGAAGTGGGTGGCATCAGGGAGGATGACCCGCAGTGAAGCGGCCTAAGTCATCTCTTGCTGGTGACTGTATGGCACCAGCAGTCTCTAAGAAGGACAAGATAGAATACAATGCCAACAGTTATGACCGTAAATCATTTCCCTCCCTCGCTGCACCATGGGAGGAACGTAGGGCTACAGAACATAGATAGCCATATTCGCCTCGGTTTTTAGTCTGTAGCAGAACTGATGAGGACTCCTTTCTACCTACAAAGCCTCTATTTTTCATTGAACACCTTGAGGATAGGTTTGGAGAAGTGGCAGCACTGTCCAAGATGCGAAACAGCGCAGTCTTGATTCAGACAACACCCCCAGCCCAGTGCAGAGCGTTACTCGCCTGTGACAAGCTGGGTGATATTCCTGTTTCTGTCACTCCCATAAAAGCCTCAACATGGTCCAAGGGATCATTTTCCATCGCAGTCTCCTCTTGCAGTCTGATGACCAACTGTGTGTCAATTTAGAACGGCGGGGTGTTCATTTCATCCGGCGTGTTTACAGGGGACCCAAAGACAGCAGGGTTGCTACTGGTGCCTTCATCTTGGCCTTTGAGGGTGATTCATTGCCTGAAAAGGTCAAGGTGATTGTTTACTGCTGTGACGTTAAGCCATACATTCCTCCCCCTATGCGGTGCTTTAAGTGTTGGAAGTTTGGACACCTGTTCCCGCTGCATTTCCAGTGCCACATGTTGCAACTGCGGACATCCACTGCACCCAGATACTCTATGTGCACCTTCTCCCACTTGCATCAGCTGTGGAGAGCACCACTCCCCCTGCTCACCAGACTGCCCACTACTCCAAAAGGAGTGGAAAATCATGGAGTGCAAGACCCTGGACTGGTTGACTTACACAGAGGCTAAACGTAAATTTGAAAGATTGCACTCTTACGCTGCAGCTAAGTCACCATCTCTGTCCTAAGTGCCAGTGGTTCCTCACTTTGTACCACAAACAGTGGCCCCTCCGGGGCGCCAGAATACATTTGTCCCCTTGGTGGTAGGTTGCAAATCTTCCTTCGTTGCTCCCAAAGCACCTACTTCAGGGGCAAGGCCCACCCCAAACACAGGGGACATTGGTCCCCTCCCCCCCTGCTGGAGAAGCAACAGCCTCCTCCGGCTCCTCTCGTGCAGAAGGGGTCCCTTGGGGCCCTCTCTTCCAAGGTCTCCACTAATGCCAGTGGCTCAGGGAACCAAAAGCTGCTGTAAGAAGAGCTTCACAGTCTTCCTCCATGTCTGAAACTACTTCGGAGAAATCTTCCCAGCGAGCCCTTAAAGAGCAGGCAAACTAAGAAAAGTCTGTTAAAAAACAGAACTCTCTGGTGGCCCCAACACCACCACTCCGTATCAGTTCTGTATCTGAGGATGCGGTGGAGATCTTAGTGTCCCCTGTGGACCCGGATCTTACTGGTGCCTCATCCACCATAGCAATGGCTACTAATACTCAGTCGGTGGCAGTAGGTGACCCTGAGGCGTAACCTGCCTACTTTCATGTTTCACACCTTCCCAGCCTCACGATAACGTCACCCTCCGGTGGAATTTCTGCAGTTTTTTCCACCATCTGGCTGAGCTACAGCAACTGTTAAGCTTTACACCTGCTTTCTGTATTGTCCTTCCGGAAACCTGCTTCCCGCAAATGCGGATCCCTGCCCTCTGCAGCTACAGGCATATTACAAGAACCGTAGTGACTATAATAGTGTGTCAGGTGGAGTTTGTGTCTGTGTATGCATTGAACCTGTGCCCCTTCAAACCCCTCTTGAAGCTGTGGCTGTGGCTGTCTGCAATGTATATCTTGCTCCAGATGGTCCAGTACCCCTGAACTCATTGGCTGTGCTGATTTATCAACTCCCTAAACCTTTCCTACTTTTGGGAGATTTTAACACTCATTACTGCTTGTGAGGTGGCACCGTGCTTACTGGCCGAGGCAGAGATGTCGAAACCTTACTTTCTCAGTTCGAGCTCTGCCTCTTAAATACAGGTGCCCCCACACATTTCATTGTGGCTATGCCACGTACTTGACCATTGATCTCTCGGTTTGCAGTTTCTCCCATCTATCCATTGGAGAGCACATGATGACTTGTATGGTAGTGACCACCTCCCCATCTTCCTGTCACTGCCCAGATGGGCTTTAAGCAAGGCAGAATGGGACGCTTTCACCTCTGCTGTCACCGCTGAAGCTCCCCCACATGGTAACATCAATGTGGTGGTTGAGCAGGTAACTACAATGATGGTTTCTGTGGCAGAAAATGCGATCCCTCGTTCTTTAAGGTACCCCCGGCAAAAGACAATCCCTTTTTTTGCTGGAAGGCGCTGAGGCAATTACGGAGTGTTGGTGAGCTCTACAGTGGCATAAGAGGCAACCTTCCCTGGAGCACCTCATAGCCTTAAGTGGCTTTGTGCCATCGTTCACCAGATTATCAAAAGATGGAAACAGGAGTGTTTGGAGAGGTACGTCTTGACCATTGGGTGCCATACGTCACCTTCCCAAGACTGGGCAAAGATCAAACGAGTTTTTGGTACCAAATCCCAACAGATGTTCCCTGTGTTAACATAAATGGCGTGTTACGTACCGCCGCAAATGTGATTGCCGAGCACTGTGCTCACGCCTTTGCATCGGAGAATTACCCCCCCCCCCCCCCCCCAGCCCTTCGCACTCTCTAACGGTAAATGGAAGGGAAAGTCATCTCGTTCACTACATGCCACAGTGAACCCTGTAACACCCCATTTACAGAGTGGGAGCTCCTCAATGCCCTGACACAGCTCCTAGGCCAGATCAGATCCACAGTCAGATGATTAAACATCTCTCGTCTGACTACAAGCGACATCTCCTCGAGATCTTCAACCGTATCTGGAACGATGGCATCTTTCCATCGCACTGGCTGGAGAATACCATCAGACCAGTGCTCAAATCTGGCAAAAACCTGCTTGATGTGGATAGCCTCACCAACATTCTTTGTAAGCTGCTGGACTGTATGGTGTGTTGGCAGTGGCGTTGGGCCCTGGAATTACGTGGCCTACTGGCTCTGTGTCAGGGCAGTTTCTGCCTGGGTTGCTGTACCACTGATAATCATGTGTCAGCCATCCATCTCGCCCTCGGTGTATGCAGACGACTTCTGAATTTCATATGGCTCCACCAGTGCTGGTGTTGCTGAGTGGCGCCTACAGGGAGCCATCCACAAGGCGCTGTCATGGGCTGTAGCCCACAGCTTCCAGTTTTTGGCCACAGAGTTGTGTTATGCAGTTCTGTCAGTGTTGTACTGTTCATCCGGAACCAGAACTTTACCTTACTGACAATCCCCTCACTGTAGTGGAGACATATCAATTTTTTGGACTGGATTTCAACTCCCAGTTGACTTTGCTTCCTCATCTTCGTCAGCTTAAGCTTTGCTGCCTGACAGCACCAACTGAGGTGCAGATCGTTCTACACTGCTGCAGCTCTACAGAGCCTTGTTCAATCCCGCCTTGACTATGGGAATCTGGTTTATGATTCAGCAGCACCTTCAGTGTTGCGTTAACTCAACCAGTGCACCACTGTGGCATTCGACTAGCGATGGGAGCTTTTAGGATGAGTCCGGTGACCAGCGTGCTGTCGGAGGTTGGAGTCCCTCCATTGCAGGTCAGAGGTGCGCAAGTGCTCGCCAGTTACGTCACACATGTTCGTAATTCTCCTGCGCATCCGAATTACTGTGTCGTTTTCCCACCCACGGCGATTCATCTCCCAATCGGCGGCCCAGGTCAGTTCACGTCCGATCCCTTCTATTTGAACTGGAATCCTTGCCTTTACCACCTATATTCGTGGTCCATTCGCGTACACCTCCATGGTGTACACCTAGGCCGTGACTTCGCCTGGACCTTCCACATGGCCCAAAGGATTCAGTTCACCCCGCAGATCTCCACTGTCACTTCCTCTAGATTCTTGACATGTACTGAGGCCATGAAGAAGTTTACACCAATGGCTGATGGTCACGCCGGCTTCACGTATGTCCATGGGGTACATATTCAACAGCATTCCTTGCTCGATGGCTGCAGTGTTTTCAATGCAGAGCTGGTGGCTATATCTCGTGCTCTTGAGCACATCCGTTCATGCCCTGGGGAGTCGTTTCTTCTGCGTACTGACTCCTTGAGCAGCCTACAAGCTATCGACCAGTGCTACCCTCATCATCCTTTGGTAGTGATCATCCAGGAGTCCATCTGTGCCCTAGAATGGTCCGGTCGTTCAGTGGTGTTTGTGTGGACCCCAGGACACGTTGGAATCCCAGGCATGAACTTGCTGATAGGCTGGCTAAACAGACTACATGGAAACCGCTTATTTAGATCGGCATTCCAATAACTGACTGGCATTCATTTGTACACCATCAGGTTTTTTGGCTTTGTAGACAGAATGGCATAGTCTCATTAAGAACAACAAGCTGTGTGCCATTAAGGAGACTGTGAATGTGTGGCCGTCCTCCATGTTGGCCTCTCGCATGGACTCTGTGATTCTCTGCTGGCTCCACATTGGCCACACTTGGGCAACCCACGGCTACCTCCTGCACCGTGAAGACCTGCCTCAGTATCGATGTGGTGCCCGGTTGTCAGTGGCCCATATTCTGGTGTAGTGTCCCACTTTAACTGCTGTGCGACGAAATCTTGGTTGCTGTTAATTTTATCTGACAACGCCTCATCAGCTGATTTAATTTTACGCTTTATTCGTGAGGGTGGGTTTTATCATTTGATCTAAGTTTTTGTGCATGTCCTTTGTCGCTCTGCGTCCTGCACCCTAGTGCTTCTAGGATGGAGGTTTTAATGTGTTGTAGAGTGGCTGGCTTCTCTCTTTTTATTCTCACAGTCAGCCAGCCGTGGTAATCTGTTTTGTTGTTTTAATCTCTTCTATCTGTTTCTTGCATTTCTGTAGTTTTCTTGTCCCCTTTTATCCATTTAAGTGTTTGTTGCCCTTCCGTCATTCTTGTTGTTTTTATTTTCTCTCCATTTTGTGTTGTGTCTCACTTGTTTTATTCTCACCCTTGTGGCATTGTTTTATTCGGAACAAGGGACCGATGATCTGGCAGTTTGGTCCCTTCCTCCCCAACCGACCAATCCAGGCAGAATGATCTCCAACTGACCATTTATTCAGATTGGAAACAGCCATCTGACAGGCTTTTGCTTACTGCCAGCATGTTGTCGCAGTCTTCTTTGACCTACATAAGGCATACGAAATGGTTTGGTGCCATCACATTTTAGTTACCCTCCATGACGGGGGCTTCTGTGACTCCCTTCTGATTTTTATTTGTGAGTTTTCATCTCACCGGCTGTTCCAGGTTCACGTTGGCACTTCACTCAGCGCCCCTTGGATTCAGGTGAATGATATCGCACAGGGTTCTGTGCTAAGTGTCACACTCTTCCTCAAAGCTATCAGTGGGCTTGTTTGTAACCGCTTTTGGGCCTGTGATTACCCTGATGATGTATGTTGGCAATTTTTGCATTTGGTGCAGCTCCCACACAGTAGCATCTGCTGAGTGCCGGCTGCAAGGCACCATCTGATAGGTGTCTGCGTGGGCCACTTCCCATGACTTCCAGTTTTCTCCCTGCAAAATGCAGGTTATGTATTTTTGTCATGAACCACAGTGCGCTCCTGTCCAGAACTTTATTTAGATGACCTGTTCCTCGTTGTTGTAGCGTAGTCCCATTTTTTTTTGTCTAATTTTTGATAAAAAGCTGACATGGCTTCCCCATATTCACCACCTAAAGATTACATGCACGTGGAAGGTTAATGCTTTCTGCCTCCTGGCCCTCATATCTTGGGGTGCAGACAGTACCTCTTTTTTCCATGTGTAGTATGCTCTGGTCTTGTCCAGACTAGATTATGGTAGTCAGGTTTATGGCTCAGAGGCTCCTTCCACTTTGCAGCTACTTCACCCTGTTCACCATTGTGGAGTGCATCTGGCTATTGCACTTTTCCCTCTAACAGTCTCCTCACAGAAGCGGGGATTCTCCCTCTATGAATACGATGGAGCAATCGCCATTTGTCAATTCCCTGACCATCCCACATACTCTGTCCTCTTTGCAAACTAGGGATATCTCCCTCCTGACAACTGCCCATGGATGGGATTGCGAGTTGGTGTGCGTCTCACTTCCCCCGTCAGGATTTTCATCTCCACTCACAGGAATCCGCCCCATGTATTTCCTCCCATAATCCTTCTGTGATGGTGCCTAGACCACGGATTAGGACTGACCTATTCCAGAATCCTGAGGTCTCTGTTACCCCTATGGTTTTCCAGCATCATCTTCGTGCCATCCTAGCAGAGTTCCAGGGTGTCACCATCTTCTACATTCATGGTTCTAATACAATTGATAAGATAGGAAACACTTTGACATCTCCTCCTGGTTTAGAACACCATTTATTGCCACAGTCGTGTAGTGTGTGCACAGCAGCTCTTCTAACCATTCACAGAGTCCTTCATTTTGTTTCTCAGGCCTCCCTCCACAATGTTTTAATTTGTTCAGACTCAATGAGCAGCCTGAAGGCTATCGACTGATGTTACTCTCGTCACCCTTAGGTCTTTGTTATCCATGACCACCTCTCTGCCCTTGGCCATGCCGCCTGCTCAGCTGTCTTTCTGTGGGTCCTAAATCATGTGGTCATCCCAGGGAACTGGCTAGAGTACGTCAATGAAACGTTTGTTGTGTGGGGCTGTGCTAGGAAACATTTTGGTGATTTCACAAGACATCTTAACAGTATTCAAGGCAACATTAAATTTACTATGGAGGAGAAAAGGACCAAAAGCTACACTTTCTAAACGTGCTTATTACAAGGAATGATGAGAATGTAAACCACAAAGTGTATTGGTAAGCGGCATACACTTACCAATACCTGGCCAACTTTCAAATCATCTCTTGAGCCAGAAAAAAGAAATCATTAATACACATGTAGCAGGTGCAAGATGAATTGGTAACTGACCCACGAGACTAGGATCATCAAAGAGAAATCATACTGCAGACTGAGACAGGTGGAGAATCAGCTGTGGTGGAGCATTTGCTCTGAGAGACCAACACTATAATAAAATTCACTGCCATGCACCTCCTTGTGGGGAAGGCCTGCCAGACTTATTTGTTCAGGGAAGTCATTGAAATCAATGAGCATGATAAGTCTTAATATGAATAAATAAGGCCTCAAGATGAAAAGGGCCTCACACACTTCAATAAATAGATGGCAAGTTATGATTAAGCAGTTTTCATTTTTGCTCTCTGTGCAGCAGATAATAATGTACTCTGAAATTATTTAAATAAAAAACACACATTATCATTAATGTTTCTGAAAAGTGACATCTCAGAATACAACCTCACTGACATGACTGGCAAAAAATCTTTTTGCAGTTTACATGAATCAGTAATTAACAACTAATGTGTAGTAACATTTAGACACCTGATGATGGCACTATGCTTCCAAAATATGTTGTACCAATAAGTTTATGAAAATGAATGTAACTAAAGCTGAGAAAATGTTATTTACTGGAAATGATATACAGTTGGCTCTCACCATCTCTGCTCATGTAACTACAAAACAGTAATCAAATAAAACATCAAAATGAATGACTACAGTAAGATACATTCAGTTTGCTTAGCATGAATTTGAGGAGATAATGGGAAATGTTGTGTGGCTAGGGCCTCCTATTTGGTAGCCCTGTTGCCTGGTGCAAGTCTTTTGAGTTGACGCCACTTTGGTGACTTGCATGTCGATGGGAATGAGAGGATTTCTCTTGTACCACAACTACAGAAAAGTGACAAGAGTGGCTGCCATTTATACAGGGTGTTACAAAAAGGTATGGCCAAACTTTCAGGAAACATTCCTCACACACAAAGAAAGAAAATATGTTATGTGGACATGTGTCCGGAAACACTTATTTTCCATGTTAGAGCTCATTTTATTACTTCTCTTCAAATCACATTAATCATGGAATGGAAAGACACAGCAACAGAACGTACCAGCGTGACTTCAAACACTTTGTTACAGGAAATGTTCAAAATGTCCTCCGTTAACGAGGATACATGCATCCACCCTCCGTCGCATAGAATCCCTGATGCAGCCCTGGAGAATGGCGTTTTGTATCACAGCTGTCCACAATACGAGCACGAAGAGTCTCTACATTTGGTACCGGGGTTGCGTAGACAAGAGCTTTCAAATGCCCCCATAATGAAAGTCAAGAGGGTTGAGGTCAGGAGACCGTGGAGGCCATGGAATTGGTCCGCCTCTATCAATCCATCAGTCACTTAATCTGTTGTTGAGAAGCGTACAGACACTTTGACTGAAATGTGCAGGAGCTCCATTGCGCATGAACCACATGTTGTGTCGTACTTGTAAAGGCACATGTTCTAGCAGCACATGTAGAGTATCCCGTATGAAATCATAACGTGCTCCATTGAGCATAGATGGACAAAACTAAAATGAGCTCTAACATGGAAATTAAGCATTTCCGGACACATATCCACATAACATATTTTCTTTATTTGTGTGTGAGGAATGTTACCTGAAAGTTTGGCCATACCTTTTGTAACACCCTGTACATGGAGTCAATCAGAGAGAACAAGAAGCAAAGCAGAGATAAGTGATGGACACTAAAGAAGTTGCTTAGTAAATCTATGCAGCTTATATCTGCCACTATATTTCAAAACACTCATCCAAAAAGAACTTATTCAATAAGTTGTTTCATACTGGGTGCCATAACCATAAATATATTGAAAGATAATTCCATTTCTCACTTTGGCTGTTACACAATTGCTGTAATAAATATCACTATCAACAGATTTTGGTGCTATGCCATTTTCACATTGACTCACATCAACCGATATAGTGCAATGTTCTGTGTGATATGAGTATTATGTTTACATACATATGCCACTGCAGCAGTAATGTTATTCTAAACTTTATATAAATGAGGTCTGCTCTTTCAGACATGTCAAATAAACAGTTGCAACAAATGTATAATAGAGGCCATCTGGCCAATGATCTCTTCAGGGCAAATGCACACTAGGCCTAAACTCTTCTGGGAATCAGTGAAATGCCACGAATAATGAGCATAATGGTCAAGGGACACTCTCAGTAGTGTGTGGATAAGTAGAGAATTTGGGTCTGACAGGAGGCTTGCTAGGGAAGTTCTTACAGCTGTGATGACGACTGTGTCTGGCTGGCTTAGTGATCAGTGCATCTGCCTAATAAGAAGGAGCTCCAGGTTCGAATCCCGGTCCGGCACATATTTTTTGACTTTCCCTTTTGATTTAAATCAATGCCTGCTCACAGCCATTGTATGTAATTTCTTTATGTCTTTACTTTAAATTAGTTTTCATTTCATTTATTTTCAACAAGCTCCATCACAATATTTGTAATGCTACAATCTAAATTGTTGATGAGGGAAATACCTAAAGTCTGATACCTGCCATCAGTTTTGACCTGTGACATCATGAAGATGAGAGACACCACCATTTCTGCCTTGTGCAATATGGCAGCCATATCACACATTCAAGACATTGATAAAGGAAAACAAACCCACAATACAAAATATAAACAAAATAAATTGAGGAAGAACACGAAACTAACAAGACAACTGCAGTAATTACAGGGTTTGGGGAACAACGAACAAAATGGCATTCCAAATATAAATTATATACCCAAACAAAGACATGCACTAAATCCAACAAGCCTACATTAAACACAAAATCCATAAAATTAGCATTGACAATTTCAGTTAACCTAAATAGATAAATTAAGTCTATGATATAAACACACAAATTAAGGTACAAAACACCGTTAGGCTCTACCAAAAATTCCACTCGAACCATGCAGCTCGAACAGTGTTGTATACCACAAAAACTGTAAATCACTTGAAAAACTGGTATAGAAAACTCCACCACTTGACCTATATAGCGAGAATGAAATAAAACACCTCCCTGATCTATCAAAGAGCTAACTTGAGTGAAATATCTAGAAGCAACTCCATGATACCCATCACCCTCAATCATTTGTAACTTCAACTAGTAACAAATGCTAAAAATCCAATAAAACAGTCTTCATTAACATCAGTTTCTGTTTACAACAAAAATATGTACAAGTGATGTCACGGTCACCATAGCAAAGTTTTGACTAGGGAAATCTGCCATGTGACGTCACATATCCAAGCGGGCATATGGTGCCGCAATCTTCGGTATTCTTATTTGTTCATGACAGGTGGCCTTGTCCACGGACACAGCACATGTGTACAAATATTTTGTCAAAGTTCTGGATGTATGCAGTAGAAAGAATCAAATGTACATTACCAATCTCATTGCACAACGATATTCTTACAAAACAGTGTCAGATGATTGATTGATGGAGAGGGTTTATGGGACCAAACAGTGAGGTCATCAGTCCCGCAGTTCCGAAGTTACTCACAGAAGAAAGAGGGTCCGTTAAAAGTGGATGTATCCAGTCAGGGGAGTTAAATCATAAAATAATAAAGTTAAAACACACTCAGTAGAAAGCTTAAAAGGTGAGACCAAGTCTAAAAACTGGAAAAAAGGGGCAGTCTTTCTATGGGGGAGTGGTCATGGGACCCCCTACTGAGAATACATGGAGAGGTCCCATCCACAATCATCCTGCCCCTGCTCCAGGGGTAAAGCAAAATCTTATATCTGGAAATAAAAACCACTTTCACGGAAGAAACTGAGGACCAGTTCAACCATCCATGAATCGTCTGCTAATATTAATATTAAGGAATCAGGAAGACTATACTTTGCACAAACGGCCAAAAGACAGGGGACATTTCACCAATATATAGGATACCATCAGTTCTGGCTCCACAACCACGTTATGGGGGTGGTTAATAATGCAGGAGGAAGCAATGGGGTGAGCCTGGTATGACCAATGCATAGACAGCATAAAACAGTGGACTCCTTCCGAGAGAAGTAGAAGGAAGAGCAGCAAACTGCAGGAGACTCCTTGATTGTGCATAGTTTATTACTATGAGCAGTAGCACACCAGATGTCATTCCACTTTTGGACAAAGAGAGATTTGACATAGATCTGCAGCTGGAATGGTGAAAGGGAATGGGTGTAAGTATACAGGGTGATCGTAACTAAAGTACCAGTTTAAAAATGCTCAGAATGACATGAAATTTCAATGGAATATTATTAAATTATGGGGAAGCGTTATGGAGAAAAAAATTACCACTAGGTAGTTCTGTAAGAGCCATGGCATAAATAGGTTTAACTATAAATGACAGATGACTAGCAATATGATGGTTATGGTGAGAGTTGCACATTAAATCAGCCATATTGTGCCACGTGCATCGCAGCACAAGTTTGGCATTCAGCAGTTGGGGCACTGTTAATTATGTAAGCTCATGCACCTTGGCAAGGTCACATCGAATTGGATGGGAAAAATTGGTTTTGAATGTCCTGAGACCAAAAACTGCATAAAAAGAAACTGAAATCCATTTTTAATCATTGTGAAACTGGCGAGATGATGTGCTGTCCACTGTTGTATGCCACAAGTTGAAATTGAGAAGCAGTATATTCCACAGGAGATTGGAGTGCCTCTGAGCTCATTTTCAGAATGTATTATGCAGTGTGTGCCTTTAATTCAGCTACATTTGTAATTGGAGCACTGAACACGGCATCTTTCAGATAACTGCAGAGCTTGGAGTCACACGGGTTGAGATCAGGTAATCTGGATGGCCAGACTGAAGGAAAATTACGGCTGATAATTCTAGCTCTTGCAAAATGCCGGTGCAGTAGATGCTTTGCTGGCCTTATTGTCACATCAGTAAGAATCAGTTCCAGAACATGGATAATTATGGGTGGATAGCAGTGCAGTGTGTGTCGTAGAGATTTACACGCTGTGTTCACAGGCATATCCCAAGTTTGGGCAAATCCCTACGCACTGCATGTGTGCACACCACCACTCAACTGCTCCTGCAGTGTTGTGACCACATCTGTTACTGACATCGGATCAGTTGTTTTCACATTGCATTTCAAAAGAACCTGTCTTTTTTTAATTTTGTAACCATTTTCTCCAGACCTTTGGTAGACATTGGACCAGTGACGTTTTGCATACCATTGAATGTCTGGAACTTATGTAGAGCTACTGGCACACAATCACCATTCTTGTAAAAGAGCTTTACCAGTCGTGCGTGATCCCACATGAGAAAGTCATGCCAAGAGTCTTTGATACAAACTGAGGAACAGCTGTGGACCCTGCATCTTTTATTTGGCATATTCTGCCTCTTACAGTGCCATTTAATGGTAACTTTTTTTCTCTCTCTGTATAATGTTTCCCACTTATTTTGTTCAAATTAGACAAGCTGTCTGCTGTGTCTTTTTATTGTGTTTCCTGTCTTGGTTCATTTTTAATACCTCCATTAAGTTATTTCTGTTACATCTCTTCTTTTCTGTGGGATATGAGTATGGTGAAATATTATTCTCACAGGATTAAAGATAATTCCTCTGTTTAAAATAAACAGCTTGAGAGAGGATGAATCATAAATTTAATACTTGTCTTTTTCAGACTTGCTGCAACAAAAGAAAAATTAGTTCCTTCACATCCTTTGGAAGAATCTGAAAGTAATGTAAGTAAAAAGAAAAAAAATATTTTCATTGAAATGCGGTGAATTGCAAAATTTTTCAAATTGAGTTATATTTTTTGTTCTCCAACTGCAGTATGCTGCCAACGAGCTCCGCATGTCGATGCAGATGATGCAGAACTTGCAAGGCCTGCAGGGACCGCTGAAGTTTGCGATGGAGCTGCGTGCTGCACGAAGGGTGGGTCACTTGCCCTTCCTGCCCAGCTCAAATCTCATGTACGACACCCTGACGGGGCGTGACGACCGCATAGGTTTCGAAGACATACTGAACATCGAAGAGTTCCGTGAGGAGATGGCACAACCTCACCTTCTTTTGGAGAAGCTTTGGGACAAATAGTAATTGTGATGCTGTGTGTTCCCATTTTCCTGTATTTTTGGATCATAACTTGTAATTCAGACATTATAATAAAATGTTTTAAAAATCCAATGGTTGTACGCTTTTTGTTGGATGTTATAGTTACTGGCATTGTTTTAAAGCTACATAACATTTAGAGCAATTGTGTAAACTTCACTGACTGGAGATCAGTTTTGACAGAAAATACAGTTCATGAATTTGCTATGTTGTATAACACTGAACTTCACTCAACTTAACAAGGTTCAGTGCTAATCTAAATTAGCACAAGACATGCTTGGCAACACAGCTAAATCAGCTATCAACATGAATATTGGACTTTGATCACAGATATTTATTGCACATTGTAGATACAGAGTATTTATTATTAGTGTTTCCATGTTGTGAAGATGCAGAAAAATAAGCTGAAGAATCTTCTCAAATTTCAAGATATTTTTTACAAAGCTGAAAGAAACATAGTAAGATGTAAGTACAGTAAATGAAATAAACAATCTACTTCTCAGGACTTAAGTCTCTGGAACACAGTATGCTGCTGACCACAGTGGCACAGGATATTATGAAAACAGCAAGTGGCATATCCTGGCTGTATGTTTACAAAACAGTGTTGTCAGAGTTCCCAGTGTGACCAACACCATAGAAATAAGTCATCTGGAAGCTACCCACCCACAGCCCCACACTCACAGCCACCTGATATATGCTGTTGTTTGCCACAAACAATTTGACTTGGAACACAAACTGTTGCTGACTGTGGTGTAGCAATGAATTGGGCTTTCAGCTGCATTGTAGACTATCGGTCATGGTTGTGGGTGGTTTTCTATGAGGACAAAAGTTTGAGTAGCTTACAAGTTTTAAAGCCACTGTTATTCAGTGCTAAAAAGCTGTTGCCAGAGCAAGTGGCTTAAGTAGAGCAGTAAACAACTGGATGGTTGATTTGGGCACCAGTGTGATTTACTAGGCATGGCCATTTTGGAGGTGTTACCTCCTTACTTTCCTCTGGCCTTTAAACTGACTTACCCACACAGAAATATCGGTACCTACAGTTCAACGTGGACTGTGAACTATGACGTAACTTGGAATTTTTCAGCTTAACCAGCATCTGATGTAGGTGAAAAGTTATAATTGAGACAAATCTTGGCTGACCTACTAGTGAATCGTAAAGCTTAACATACAATCATTGACCCACTAAATTAATTATTGGCCAGTAAAGGTAACTACTGCTTGACCCTCATGTGTTTGCTATTCAACTCATGTGCAGTTGTTGTAACATTTTACTCATATGGGTCTGCAGTAGCTAAATTACTGCACTCCGGTCACCATTCACTTGCCTAGAATTTAATTTGAATTGTGTAATTTTGTTATTCAAGCCCAGAATGTGTTTTTGTTTAAATGTGCAGTCACTATTTTTGCTGTCGAAGTCGATAAATGTACTATTTATTGCAAATAGTTCAAATTATCCTTTCTTGCGCTGTTGCTAAGTGTGTATGAAATGTCCTTAAACTTTTTCTTGTTAATTAAAAGTCATCTTCAGAAATGCCTACGGGTGCAATTATTATTTTCATTCATTACTTACATCACTAATATTTTCCTTAATGTAACCATACAGATGAAACAGCAGAGTAGGAGTGTTAGCGATAACTTCTTTTGGGTAATCAGTCTTATTATCACTACTTTGATACGGCGCTCCACAATTTCCTCGCCTAGGTCTTTCTCATCATCCTTGAGTTGCATTTACACCTAATGTCACCAATTATGTGATTTATATATTCTAGTCTCTCTCTTCCTGTACCTTTCCTCTCTTCCTATAACCCCCCACCCCCCCCTCCCTTTCCACACACATTTTTGTTGGCAATTCTGCAGAGCACTTCCTGATTTCTTATCTTATTGACCCATTCAGGTTTCATCCATCTATAACACATCTCATTCACTTACATTCTCTTCTTGCATTTCCCCCTCGGTTCTAGATTCGTATTCATATAGTACTGTGCTCCAGAGCTACATTTTCAGAAATTTCTTTCTCATTTTAAGGCCTATGTTTGATACTAATTGAATGAATTTAGTGAGGACTGCTCTTTGCTTGTACTAGTGTCCTTCTTTTATCCTTTTCACTTAGTCTGTATGAATTATTTTCATTTGACATAGCAGAAATCCTTCTCGTCATCTACTACATGGTCATAAATTTTGATGTTAAGATTATCTCGGTTAGCATTTTGTAGTCATGTAAGCTGTTTTTATGTTATTTTTTTAAATGTGTTTCTGTGTTCAGAACATTTCTGTTTTAAGTATTTGGAGTACTGTATACCATTTGAAAACCAGTGGAGATTGAAGTGAACTGTGGCTAACATAAGAGTTTTGGTTCATGCCTAATGTTTGTTAATTGCGAACAACTGATCATCATATTGTGAGTGATTAAGTAGTAATGAAAATCTGGTACTACAACTGCTGTTGCGATTATATGCAGAACAAACCTAGCAACAGAGGAAACACAGAATAACCTCATTGTTTACGTTGGTAAGTATGATTTTAATATTGTGTCCCTTAAATAAAGTTTTCACCTTAGATTCACTATTCAAACTGTGTAAAATTAACGGAATACATAATGCGTAAGTGTAATTGGAAAAGGGAGACATGGAGCAGGAGGGAAGGTTGATTACCCATCCGTCCTCCTGCTCCATGTCTCTTCTTTTCTACACTCATCCACCTCACAACAGCCAACCTGTAGAACTCCATTCCTGTATGTGCCTGTCTAAGACTTAACTCTCCCACTAGTCGGTGACATATTTCCTTTATTCCTAGTTATATTCTTCCATAACTTTCCATAGCATACAAAAAAAGGGTTGGGGGGGGGGGGGGCGCAATGGAAAATGCAGGTTGGAATATCCTCAATTATGAAAAGGGTAGATCGCTACTCCCCACAAAGATGACATGTTGAGTTGTAAAGAGGCACATTGAAAAAGACACTGTGTAACAAACAGTCTACACAATTAAATGATTACACACAAAGTGATGGATATAAGCCATTCCCAACTGAAGATATATAGGGTATTTCAAAATGAATATATGGGTTTTAAGTAATAATACATCAAATGAAAGAGCAACTTAAACATTTTACAAGTGTTCGATGTGAGTGCCATTCATCACACATTGAACCGATAAGCGAGTTTTTCCTAAACCTTGATCAGTGTGTCTGGAATAATTGTTGCAACAATGCTGTTTCTTCAAAAGTTGAGTAGATCAGCTGGGAGCAGAAGCACATACAAATGATCCTTAATAAACCCCAAAGGTAAAAATCGCAAGGCGTCAGATAGTGTGTGAATGTGGATGACGCAGAACAAGGTCTGTCATCTGGCCATTTGTGGCCAATCCAGCCCAAAATCCAGTATCTTCATTGGAAATACTTTGTAACAAGATCTAATAAATAGATAGTCATCTGACACTACACTTTATTAAAATCAGAATCTGAAACTCATAATAAATACTTATGTCACTGTACACTCAGAGCTTGAAATTTACAGTATTTATGGATCTGTTCTGAATGAGCATATCTAGTTACTTAAACTGTTTAAATTTTACAAAACAAAAACAACTTTACTGTAGCGAAATTTTGAATTTCTGTGCTCTACCTCACTTGATCATTTTTTTATGTCCCCTCTTTCACATGGCATTTAGTAGTTGGTACCTGTTGTGGTCAGCTGCATTACATTGGAAGAAAAATATTTAAATAGACTTTTGGTAAACACAAAATATGAAACACAATCTTCCGCATCTCAGCATGAGCTTACTTGCTTATAAGCCAGCAAAGGCTATGTTTCATTTTGCTCTGTACCTTTTGTGTATGAATTTAATTCAGGCACATATCAAGTGGAAATACATCCCTTCACATGTACTATCCCTGTAAATATACACATCTTACAGCTTCCATCTTATAAATGGGAACTAATTTAAGTGCTACTTTAATGTTAGTGGACTGTCTGTAACTTGTTCTAGGTTTGGACTCTAGTATATTAATAACATTCTGTTTTTCAGTCACAATATTTTTATTTTCCAGTTACCGTCCAACATGTTTGGTAGCTACAACTTACATTTTCGAGGAATGTATAGACATCAGGGACATAATGTCTGTTTCAGTTGTTCACCTAGCAATAACAAACAACATATTATGAAAAGGATAGTTTGTTATCCACCATGTAGAGGAGATACTGAGTTGCGGACAGGCACAACAAGCACAAACTATACTTTTAAGACTTGTGCCAAAAGGCCTTCTAAAGCAGGCACACACACACACACACACACACACACACACACACACACACACACACACACACACACACCATTGTGTGTGATAACAGAGGCTGGATGGCTCGCAGCACAGCCTCTGTTACCACAGATGGTGTGTGTGTGTGTGTGTGTGTGTGTGTGTGTGTGTGTGTGTGTGTGTGTGTGTGTGTGTGTGTGTGCGCGCGCGCGCACGTTTTTATGCACACACTCTTTCACTTTAGAAGAAGACCCAAAAAGCTTAAATTTGTGCTTGTCAACTCAATATCTCCTGTATATAGTGAGAAGCAATCTATCCTTTTCATCGTGTAGTTTCCACTGTTTAATAAACAACATAATTATTAATTTTAATGAAAAAGTTGTCTCAGGTTTGATCAGTGAAACAAATGAAGTAATATATTACTTGTGCTTGACCACAGAATATTCATCTTCTGGATTGGGGGGAAAACTTTCACATTTGCAGTTTCATTTTGAATGATTTAGCATTTTTAGGACAGCTCTAAATCTACACCCATACTCTGCAAACCACCTTGAGGTGCATGGCAGAGGGCATGCCCCATTGTACCAGTTATTAGAGTTTCTTCCTATTCCATTCACATATGGAGTGCAGGAAGAATGATTGAATGCCTCTGTGCATGCAGTAATTATGCTAATCTTACCCTCATGATCCCTGAGTGAGTGATATGTAGCAAGTTGTTGTATATCCCTACAGTAATAATTTAAAGCCATGATCTGTAAGGAATCTCTTTTGTGGACTGATTGCACTTTCCCAGTATTCAACCTACCAATTAACCCAAATCTACCACCACCTACTTTACCCACTGCTGAGCCTGTGTGATCATTCCATTTCATATCACTACAAAGTGTTACACCCAGGTATTTGTATGAGTGGCCAATTCCAACAGAACTCATTGACATTATAATCATAGGATACAACATTTTTTTTTTCATTTTGTGAAGTACAAAATTTAACAGTTCTCAACATTTAGAGGAAGCTGTCAGTCTGCACCATGCCTGAAATCCTATGAAGATCTGACTGAATATTTATCCGGCTTCTCTCAGGCAGTGCTCCATTATAGATAACTGCATATCTGCAGAAAGCCTGATTTTACTATCAATATTATCTGGAAGATCATTAACATACAACATGAATCATGCGATGCTTATTTAATATTTTACAGTGATCTAATGGAGTATTGAATTCATTTATTTATTTATTTATTTATTTTTTACATATTTCACAATTAAAAATTTGTTTAGAGGAGTGTAAACAATAGAAACTCAGAGTTGGAATAACAACAGTATAAGGAAGAGAGTGGTTGGTACTCACCATGTGCCCCCCTCCCCCCCCCCCCCCCCCCCCACACACACACACGAGCGAGCGAGCACGCAGATATATATTCTTTCACACACCTCACGCACATGTGACCATCACCTGCCATTCCCGCACCAGGTGCTGGTGATGGTGGTCATATGCGTGAGGTGCCTGCTTGTGTGAATGTATGTGGGTGTGTGTTTTTCCAATAGGAAACTTACAAGAACATCATTTTTCGACATAGTCTTTTTGCATTTCAACACGCTTTGTCCATCGTTGTACAAGTTTCGTGATGCCCTCATAAAAGAAGGTTCTCGGTTGAGCTGCGAGCCAGGAATGCACCGCTTCTTTCACTTCTTCATCTGAGGCAAATTGACGACCTCTTAATGCCTGTTTGAGTGCATCAAACAAGTGATAGTCAGAAGGAGCAAAATTGGGACTATATGGACGATGGCCTAGGGTTTCTGTAGCATTTCAGCAGTGTGGGCACCAGTATGGGGACGGGCAACAACACTACACCTTTTGACAGCAATCCTTGGCGTTTTCTTAGAATTGCAGGCTTTAGTCTGGCAGTAAGCATCTCACTATAACGTATACTTTGTTGTTGTGCCCCTTTCTCCATAATGTTGCAGTAATGGACCTTGTGCATCCCAAAAAAAAACGTAAGCATCAGTTTTCCTGTGGACGAGTGCATCTTGAACTTTTTCTTGCATGGCCAATTTGACGTTTCCATTCCATACCCTGCTGTTTACTCTCCAGCTCGTAATGATGGATCCATGTTTTGTCACCAGTAATGAACCTGTCTAAGAAGTTGCCCAGTGCTGAGCCTGTGTGATCATTCCATTTCATATCACTACAAAGTGTTACACCCAGGTTTGTTGCCAAAGCTATCCAAATGTTTTTACAGATGTCCAAGCATGTTTGTTTATGTAACTGTTTGAGTTGTTGTGGGACCCATCTTGCACAAACTTTATGAAACCAAAGTCTGTTGTGGATGATTTCGTAGGCAGAACCTTGACTAATTTGCAGACAATGTGCCACTTCGTCAATAGTTAATTGTCTTAGTAAGAGAATCATTTTACGTGAACACTCAATGTTTTCTTCATTTGTGGCTGTAAACAGTTGTCAGACTCCTTCATCGTGCATTGCACTTGTGCGACCATTTCGAAATGTTTCAATCCATTCATAGACACTCCGTTGTGGCAAAACACTGTTCCTGTACTGTACCGAAAGTCTTCGATGAATTTCGAGCGCTGATACACCTTCCGAGCACAAAAAATGGATCACTGAATGTTGCTCTTCTTTGATGCAAATAGACAGCAGAGCAGCTATGATTAACAGTATGGCAGCAACAATGAAACTAACCTAGCAGCTTGAAAATTGCAAAGATATAACAAAAGATAAACAAAGCATGTGTCATCAACATAAAATGACAGTACTACCAAAATAAAAAAAAAAATATAACTAAACTGCGGATAATAATTGACTTGCCCTCATATATCCCACCTGCATTTAAAGCATCTCAACTTTGGCCATCATCAGTTACTTTGCTGCCCAAATAGCAAAACGCATGATCTTTTTGTCCCATTTCCTAATCTATTTTTCTCAACATCACCTGCCTTAATTTGACTGTATTCCTTATCTTTCTTTAAGTCTGATTGATGTTCATCTTGCAATCACTTTTCAAGACCTGCTCTTCCATGTTCTTTGCTGCCTTGCTAGAATTATGTCATCAACAAAACTCAGTTTTTATTTTCTCTCCTTGAACTTTAATTCTCTTTCAAGTTTCTCCGTAGAATGTGTCAAAGACTTTAGGACGAAGACTATGCAATACTTCATAACAAGTAACTAGTTTGTTTGAGAATGACGTCACAAATGTTTACGTTTCTAACGGGTTGTGGAAAAAAATTGGGAATGGTAGTTGAGAAGTGTTACTTTCAAAGTAATTTTCTTCTACACCAGATGAATTGTGCCATATGTGAGAATGTGTGATGAATTTCTCAAATTGTGGAGCATTTGATTGTCATTTGAAACTTAACTCTTAGAGGACCAGCCATTTAGAAAAATTTAGGGCCAGAATACCAGACATTTATGTTCCTATTTAAAATTTTACTTACATATTTGATATATCTTAAAGAGTAACACACGCAAATAGACCAATATTATATGTGAAAGCTTAGCTTTTCTTGTAGCTGTACTATACCTATATTAATTTAAATTATTAACTTTCCCTATTTGTGTGTTCACACTACTTAAGTGATGCTGTTGGCCAACTACATCATCTCTCTCCCCCCCCCCCCCCCCCCCCCCCCCCCTGCCACTCAGGAAAATGTTTGATTCCACCTGGAGAAAAATGTATTTTTAACTGGAAAATCCAGGAATGTTTTTCCTTGTCCGTGTATACTCCCTGTATATAGAACTTAATAGTCTGTGTACTGTATTTAGATCAGTTTAAGAGATAGTTTATAAATTCATATAAACTATGTTTCTACTACATTGTGGTGGTAAATTTGAGTAAAGTGAAATATATTTTGTAATAAATATTTGTTTACCATCATACCTTTGCCTAAAAAAAATCAGTATGGGTGAACTGCTTTGAACTCACTTCATAGCAATTCCTCTTGATACAGTTAGTGATATTACTATACCAACACCAGATTATAAGTGATTGTCACATGGCATTCAATTGTTAGCCGTGTGTCTCTTTGCCACCCTTCTAAAACACTTATATCAAAAGCAATCAGATTTGTGCTTATCTACCATGCTCCTTCACCACTCATAGTCATACCTACACAGTTCACATAAACTTGGAATTTTGTCGCTTTAGTGAATAATATGATATTCTGACACATTAGTAAATCCTGCAAACCATCAATTCTAACTGCACAAGAGCTATTACTATGTGTAATAAGTTAAGCTTGGAGATATTCATTCAACAGCATCCTTTTGTGTCAACTAGGACACAAAAAATTGAAATTGCTTTTCAAAAAAATAGTGATGGGGCCACATCCACCCTGTCCCCCATGCTGCCCCCTCCCTGCCGATGACAACCATGTTCACACCTATCAGCACTGTGTTCTTTGGCATTAGAATTCTAACATTGTTCTTGAAATCTGAAGGTATTTGCCCTGTTTCATATACTTTGCGCACCAGGTGGAATAGTTTTGTCATGGTTAGCATGCCCAATGATACCAGTAAGTCTACTTAGAGAGCTTGTTTGCATTTAGGTCTTTCAGCAGTCCATCAGATTCTTCCCTCAGTATCATTTCGCCCACCTACGTTATCCTCTCTTTCTATAACAGTGGCCTAACTTTTGTTTCTCCTTCATAGACTGTCTATATATTCCGTACACCTTTCAGCTTTCCCATCTTTGCTTAGTGCTGGCTTGCCTTCTGAGCTCTTGATATTCACACAGCTTGTGAGTTAACGAGCATTTTGTTCTCACTTAAGCCCTCGGGAACTCTGTCGTCCAGGACCGTGAGCAACAAAGAGTGCAGATTTGCGACAAGATGGGGAAATTCACAGGCATCTGTTGTGCTGAATGATACCTAAGTGCTGTAGTGTGTGAGTGAGATGGATGAAAACTTATGTCATAGGGAAACGCCGTAGAAGCTTTTTATGGCCAGGGAGACGTAGCAGTGTTAAATAGGGCGGACCTGAGATCAGCCATAAAGGGAAGCATTTATGAAAACTATTTAATTCTATATAATTCAGGGAATGAAGCCACAGTAATTTTAGTCTACCATCCTCCATAAATTTTCACGGTGATCCCAATAAAACTTTGAATATTGATCATATCTATAATAGTTCAGGATTTACTGTTAAAGTGAAACTAACAAGTTTTGTAACAAAGACCTGAAAGCTAAAATCTGAACGCTTTGGTCAATCTTAATGATCAATATTTCATATAGAAGTGCATCATTAAAATGCCAAAGGTTGTAAATATCAACACTCTAACTTTATTTGTTTATAATATATAGTAAATGTAAATTATCAGTATTTTCAGTTAACCATCAGATCATCATTTCCTCCACACAAAACACATTGAACGATGACAGCATGACACCTTATTAAATCATTAGGTAATAGAATATTTGTTGTAAAGCTTAGTGAATAATAGTTACTGTTGTTCTTTATTTATTCATCAGAAAGCACATTGTGCAAGGCTACAGGCCATGGCATTCAAAGCTAAGAAGGAAATTGTATTGGTTTTATGTAAAAGAATTTAATGTCTATTATGTAATGGATATTTAGAACATGAAAGTAGTCAAGCTTTGATTATTTAAATATGTTAAAATGTAAAATAATGTAGAATAAGCTGTAGCCAATCGGATGGACGGCTTCAGGAAATGGAACTGCCCTAGTCAGTTGAGTGACAATGTTCGACATGCAGAAGACATTGCCGGAGACAGGCAGAGGGAGAGTTCTGGTCTAGACACCAAAGGGAACAGTGATGGACGCGAAAGCGGATGTTCGGTCTCTAGGTAGTTAGGAAGTGAAGCAATGTAGAAAATTTCGCATTGTGTGGTATCGTGGGACTTAGTCTCTGAGCGGTGAGCAGCCTTGTGCCTGGTGTGAACTCAAACTTGTCGTGTAAATATCGAGGTCGAGTATTGGACTTGTGTTTCGTGATGAGATTGTGAGTGATCGAACTCTGTCAAATGGATATGCACTCGAGTCTAACAGTAATTCTAAATATGACAACTTTTCGTATTAGTTTGCTTTCTGAACAAACATTATTCTTACCAAATCGCAACTGTGTAGCCTAAATCATTAATGGGTCCTTAATTTAGTTCCAGATATTATTATTACAGTTATTATATGTTATATTAACTTTGCATTTTGCCATCAGCCAGACAATTAACCAAAGGGTCACAAGTGTCTAATTTACAGTGTGTAATGTGACACATGCAGTTCAACTCCTAGACGAGTTTGAGCCAAGACATATCAACGAAGAGGAACCGCGTGTCAGCCCGAATATCTATGGGATGTTAGCTCACATGCTCCTGCTCTTTTCTCCAGAGATCTCTTTAATTTCCCTGGAGATGGCAACTATCTTTCCCCCATGTTATACAGTTTTGCATTCCCCCTTTAGCTATTCCATTCCTGCTTAGCCATATTGAATTTCCTGTAAATCTAATTTTTTTAGGCACTTGTATTCGATTTCACCTTTTTCCTGTGCTCCATTTTTATATTTTCTCCTTTCGTCACTTAAATTTAGCATTTCGTGTGTTATCTGAGTATTTTTACCGGGGCTTGTTTTTTGCCTATGTTGTCCTCTGGTGCATTCACTACTTGTTCATCTTATGTTGTATTCCTTACCCCTGTTTCAGTTCCACGTTGCACAATGCACCTTTTGAAACTTTCAATGACTTCACGTTTGCTCAGTTGATCCAGGTCCTATTTCTCTAAATCCCTGCCTTTTTGCAGATTCTTCAATTTCTGTCTTCAGTTCATAACCAGTAAATTGTGATCAGACTCCACATCTGCCTCTAGTAATGTCTTATAGTTTAAAATCTGATTTCAAGATCTGTCTTAACATAATATAATCAGTCTGAAATATACTAGTTTCTTCAGGTCCTTTCCATGTATACAACCATCTCTCTCATTATTCTTAAACTAAGTGCTAGCAATGAATAAAATATGCTCTGTGCAAAGTTCTACCAAGTGCCCACCTCATTCATTCCTTTCCCCCAGTCCATGTTTACCTTCAAGTTTTCCTTCTCTTCCTTTTCCTACTACCACTGAATTGCAGTCACTTATCACAATTAAATTTAGTCCCCTAATCTGTGGGTCTAGTTGGCATGTCAAGTTGTAATACCATGGTGGGTGTCAACTACATGTCTATCTTGGCTGTGCTAATGAGTTTACTTTGGTGTTCATAGTAGCTTACGTGCATTCCTATTTTCTTATTCATTATTAAGTGGACTCCTGCATTACCTCATTTGATTTTGTGTTTTTAAAACTGTACTGACCTGATTAGAAATCTCCTTCCTGCCACTGCACTTCACTCATTCCCACTGTATCTAATTTCAATCTATCAGAAAAGGGAAGTTGCTACTCACCATATAGTGCAGATGCCGAGTCGCGATAGGCGCAACAGAAAGATTCACACAATTGTAGCTTTCAACGCAACTTGCACACACGTCTGCAGTCTCAGAGAGCTGAAACCACACTGTGAGCAGCAGCACCAGTGCATGATGGGGGTGGCAAGTGGGTGGGGTGAGGAGGAGGCTGGGGTGGGGAGGGGGAGGGATAGTATGGTGGGAGTAACGGACAGTGAAGTGTCGCAGTTTATACGGAGGGCAGCAGAGAAGTTGCGGAGGGGGGAAAGGGGTAAGTAGCAGAAAGGAGAGAATAAAAAGACATTAAAAGACTGAGTGTGTCGGTGAAATGACGGCTGTGTAGTGCTGGAATGGGAACAGGGAGGGGGCTGGATGGGTGAAGACAATGACTAACGAAAGTAGAGGCCAGGAGAATTATCGGAAAGTAGGATGTATTGCAGGGAAAGTTCCCACCTGTGCAATTCAGAAAAGCTAGTGTTGGTGGGAAGGATCCATATGGCACAAGCTGTGAAGCAGTCATCGAGATGAGGGATATCATGTTTGGCAGCATGTTCTGCAACAGGGTGGTCCACCTGTTTTTGGCCACAGTTTGTCCGTGGGCATTCATACGGACAGACAGTTTGTTGATTGTCATGCCTGCATAGAATGCAGCACAGTGGTTGCAGCTTAGCTTGTAAGTCACGTGACTGGTTTCACAGGTAGCCCTGCCTTTGATTGTATAGGTGATGTTAGTGACCTGACTGGAGTAGATGGTGTTAGGAGGATGTATGGGACAGGTCTTGCATCTAGGTCTATTGCAGGGGTATGAGCCATTAAATGAGGGGTTGGGAGCAGGGGTTGTGTAAGGATGGACAAGTATATTATGTAGGAGGGGTGGGAAGGGTTTTGATTACCTCTCGTCGTGCCCTGAAATGAGAAATGTCCTGCTCACTATCCTTCCCACTCCTCCTACATTATATACTTGTCCATCCTTACACAACCCATGCTCCCAACCCCTCATTTCATGGCTCATACCCCTGCAATAGACCTAGATGCAAGACCTGTCCCATACATCCTCCTACCACCATCTACTCCAGTCAGGTCACTAACATCACCTATGCAATCAAAGGCAGGGCTACCTGTGAAACCAGTCACGTGACTTACAAGCTAAGCTGCAACCACTGTGCTGCATTCTATGCAGGCATGACAACCAACAAGCTGTCTGTCCGTATGAATGGCCACCGACAAACTGTGGCCAAAAAACAGGTGGACCACCCTGTTGCAGAACACGCTGCCAATCATGATATCCCTCATCTCAATGACTGTTTCGCCACCTGTGCCATATGGATCCTTCCCACCAACACCAGCTTTTCTGAACTGCAATACATCCTACGTTCCCATAATCCTCCTGGCCTCAACTTTCATTAGTCACTGTCTTCACCCCTCCAGCCCCCTCCATGTTCCCATTCCAGCACTACACAGCCGTCATTTCACCTCCACTCCCAGTCTTTTAATTTCTTTTTATTTCTCTTTATTTCTCTCCTTTCTGCTACTTACCCCTCCCCCCTCTGTACAATACCAACGCAGGCATGTTGGCTGATGTTACAAGGCCAGATCAGTCAATCGTCCATACTATTGCCTGCACAACTGCTGATAGGTTGCTGTCCCTCTCTGTGAATATTGGGATAGTCTGGTCTCTCCACAGATATCTGTCCATTATGGTTGCACATACAGTAGGGCTATCTGTATCGTTGATGCAGGCAAGCCACCCTAACTCCCCAAGGTCCATGGTTTATGTTTTATTATCAAGAGCAAAAACCATCAGTTAGTAAATGTATTGGAAAATGAGTGTAACGTGTCAAAGATCCTATGATACCACCTAAAGATGATCGGTTATCTTCTGAATAAACACTTTATTTACAGGGTATCCATAATGAAAGTTCCATTTCAAAATGCTGTAGAAATGCTCAGGATGATACCAAATTTGAATGGCATGTTCTTGACACACGGGAAAATGTCATGCAACAAAAATAAATCAACAAAAATTTGATGGATACATGACACTTAGGAAAATGTCATGGAACAAAAATAAATTAACAAACATTTTATGGATACATGACACTTTAAGCGACTTAACATAAATGGGGTTGATTACAAATGGCAGATACATCGCAGTACGATGCCTACGGTTTGAGTTGCACATTACACCACCTGTACGGTTCAGTGTGCATGAATGCACAAGTTTGGCAGGCAACAGTTGTGGCGCTGTCAGTTAGGCAAGTCCACCCACCATGGCAAGGTTTTACCACATTGGACAGAAAAAATAGGTTTTTAATTGTCATGAGGGCAAAAACTGCATAAGAAACAAAATGTCATCGGTTTTTTTATTGTCCTTGGGCAAAAGCCATATAAAAGCAAACCAGCAGTTTATGATTGTTGTGAGACAGGTGCAAGACATGTTCTGTGTGCTGTCTACCACTGTACGTCACAAGTTGAAATTGAGAAACAGCACGTTCCACAACAGATCAGACTGTCCTAGAGATCACACTCAGAATGTGTTACACATTGCATGCCTTCAATTCAGCTATGCTTGTAATGTGTGCACAGACCACAGCATCTTTCAGATAATCCCAAAGACATAAGTCACATGGATTAAGATCAGGTTATCTGAACAGCCAGACTGTAGGGAAATAATCACTGATAATTCTAGAATTTCTAAAATGCCTCTGCAGCAGCCACTCAACTTGTTGTGCAATGTGCAGAGGACAAAAATCTTACATAAAAATGATTGCACCCATACATCCACACTGTTGAAGGGTTGGAATGTCGTTGGTGCATAAAAGACTCCCAAAAAAAAAAAAAGGCCCTATGTTAAATGATGCCCTCAACCCGCACCACACAGTCACCTTTGCAGAATGAAGTACATGGTGATGTCAGTGAATTTTCTGTTGCACATGTTGTGCAGTTCTGCTTATTGACATGTCCTTGGACTTACATGCAGCCAAGAAATTCCAGAGTGAATGCTTGTCATGCTGGCAGGAAGCAGCTTCTGAATGAAGACATTTTGTATGGTTGTTTCATAGGATCTTATGCACCATGCTCACAGGCATGTCCAGTTACGGCAATTCCCTGTGCACTGCTTGTTTGCTCACCACTGCTTGACCCCTCCGTCAAAGCTGTGGCCACATCTTCGACAGGACGGTGGACCAACTGCTTTCCTCCATTTGCCGCGTTGCACTTCAAAAGAACCTGTCTTTTCGAATTTAATAATGATTTTCTCCAGACCCTTAACAGATATTGGACTAACGTTCAGAACTTCTGTAGGACTACTGATGAACAGTCACTGTTATTGTAAAAGAGCTTGACCAGCGGTGCGTGAACCTTCATGGAGGCAGTCATGTTGGATGTCATGGATGCAACCTGAAGAGCAGTCGTGTGCTGTGTGGCTGTTGCTGTGCATATTCTGACGCTTACAGTGCCATCTATTTGTCAAATTTTTGTTATATATATTTATTCCAATATGTTTCCACTTGCATCAATAATATGTTGTTCAAATTTCTGTCATTCTGAACCATGGTTCTCTTTCTATGGCATTTTGTAACTGGAACTTTTAATTGTGGACACGATATAGTTTAGGTACAGTGCCCCAGAAGATGAATCCAGAAAACTATGGGGAGCGGAAATATGCAAAAGAAGCCAATTTTCTTATACTTCTGAACACAGAACATGCTGAACCGAGCATCCTGATTAATTTATCTATGTGTTGACTTGCAATCCAGTTATCGAGGGCGGGGGGGGGGGGGGGGGGGGGGGGGGGTGGCGGCACAGTGGTTAGCACACTGGACTCGCATTTTGGAGGATGATGCTTCGAACCCCTCTCCGGCCATCCTGATTTAGGTTTTCTATGATTTCCCTAAATCGTTTCAGGCAAATGCGGGGATGGTTCCTTTGAAACCATGGCCAATATCCTTCCCAAATCCGAATTGTGCTCTGTCTCTAATGACCTCACTGTCAAGGGGACATTACACACTAATCTCCTCCTCCCCTCCTTGTAACTCAGTTGACCCCGACGACTATTTCACATGGTGTTTCTTTTATATGAGGTTAATACTTAAACTATGAGCCACTTCTATCTGAAACACACTCCTGAAATGGAAAAAAGAACACATTGACACCGGTGTGTCAGACCCACCATACTTGCTCCGGACACTGCGAGAGGGCTGTACAAGCAATGATCACACGCACGGCACAGCGGACACACCAGGAACCGCGGTGTTGGCCGTCGAATGGCGCTAGCTGCGCAGCATTTGTGCACCGCCGCCGTCAGTGTCAGCCAGTTTGCCGTGGCATACGGAGCTCCATCGCAGTCTTTAACACTGGTAGCATGCCGCGACAGCGTGGACGTGAACCGTATGTGCAATTGATGGACTTTGAGCGAGGGCGTATAGTGGGCATGCGGGAGGCCGGGTCGACGTACCGCCGAATTGCTCAACACGTGGGGCGTGAGGTCTCCACAGTACATCGATGTTGTCGCCAGTGGTCGGCGGAAGGTGCACGTGCCCGTCGACCTGGGACCGGACCGCGTTGACGCACGGATGCACGCCAAGACCGTAGGATCCTACGCAGTGCCGTAGGAGACCGCACCGCCACTTCCCAGCAAATTAGGGACACTGTTGCTCTTGGGGTATCGGCGAACACCATTCGCAACCGTCTCCATGAAGCTGGGCTACGGTCCCGCACACCGTTAGTCCGTCTTCCGCTCACGCTCCAACATCGTGCAGCCTGCCTCCAGTGGTGTCGCGACAGGCGTGAATGGAGGGACGAATGGAGACGTGTCGTCTTCAGCGATGAGAGTCGCTTCTGCCTTGGTGCCAATGATGGTCGTATGCGTGTTTGGCGCCGTGCAGGTGAGCGCCACAATCAGGACTGCATACGACCGAGGCACACAGGGCCAACACCCGGCATCATGGTGTGGGGAGCGATCTCCTACACTGGCCGTACACCTCTGGTGATCGTCGAGGGGACACTGAATAGTGCACGGTACATCCAAACCGTCATCGAACCCATAGTTCTACCATTCCTAGACCGGCAAGGGAACTTGCTGTTCCAACAGGACAATGCACGTCCGCATGTATCCCGTGCCACCCAACGTTCTCTAGTAGGTGTAAGTCAACTACCCTGGCTAGCATGATCTCCGGATCTGTCCCCCATTGAGCATGTTTGGGACTGGATGAAGCGTCGTCTCAACGCGGTCTGCACGTCCAGCACGAACGCTGGTCCAACTGAGGCGCCAGGTGGAAATGGCATGGCAAGCCGTTCCACAGGACTACATCCAGCATCTCTACGATCGTCTCCATGGGAGAATAGCATCCTGCATTGCTGCGAAAGGTGGATATACACTGTACTAGTGCCGACATTGTGCATGCTCTGTTGCCTGTGTCTATGTGCCTGTGGTTCTGTCAGTGTGATCATGTGATGTATCTGACCCCAGGAATGTGTCAATAAAGTTTCCCCTTCCTGGGACAATGAATTCACAGTGTTCTTATTTCAATTTCCAGGCGTGTATTACTGGTCTCTGAAATAGTATATATTCAGACTATGAGCACTGTTAAACTTGAATCCTGAAGTGCTGCCTCTTTAAATACTGTTTAGACAAACCATATATTTTCTTCTGTGCTTGGACTTCTTCACTGTTGCAATTGTCCTGTGCTGGAATCTGGAGGCTTTTATCTATCTCCTCTTTTCTACTAAATAATAGCAAACTCTTCATCTGAAATACAGTTATAGTGCTTCTTCTGTTACACAATGTCGTAACTGTATAGAGTATGTATCTTTCTGATACGAGAATAAGAAAAAGTTACAATACGCCAACACTTCATAACATTCTTATGTTCATACATGTGCTATGATATTAAATGCATTCAGTATGACATTAATGACAGCTAATGAAAACTTTGTCTTCTGTGATGTTAGCACCATTGTCAACATGCCTCCTTCATTTGATGGTGTGGTGGGCCCTGCTTCTCTGTTCCGAGGTGTCATAGTGAGGAATAACTACCAAGCCAGCAGGTACCGCAATGTATAACAAAACTGCCATCATCACATCCCGCCTTGAAGACACTGGCATCCATCCATATCAATGTACATGTGCAGTCAGTAACAGACTTCCAAGCAGCTTGCTATTCTAAACTAATTGGGTAATAAAATACTTATACTGCGGTGATCATCATTCACCAACTAGGTAGACATTGGATAAAATGTTGCTGTACTAAAAGTGATGTGTTAAACCATGTATTGTATGAACTGTAGTGAGTTTGAGTTTGGAGAATTGATTAGTGTTGTTACATCATCAGCAAACATTACAGTTTCTGCTACATTTTTAAGCATGGACAACAGGGTGGCAAGTGGTTTTTACATATAACATACAGGGTGTTTCAAAAATGACCGGTATATTTGAAACGGCAATAAAAACTAAACGAGCAGCGATAGAAATACACCGTTTGTTGAAATATGCTTGGGACAACAGTACATTTTTAGGCGGACAAACTTTCGAAATTACAGTAGTTACAATTTTCAACAACAGATGGCGCTGCAAGTGATGTGAAAGATATAGAAGACAACATGGTCTGTGGGTGCACCATTCTATACATCGTCTTTCTGCTGTAAGCATGTGCTGTTCACAACGTGCAAGTGTGCTGTGACAACATGGTTTATTCCTTAGAACAGAGGATTTTTCTGGTGTTGGAATTCCACTGCCTAGAACACAGTGTTGTTGCAACAAGACGAAGTTTTCAACGGAGGTTTAATGTAACCAAAGGACCGAAAAGTGATACAATAAAGGATCTGTTTAGAAAATTTCAACGGACTGGGAACGTGACGGATGAACGTGCTGGAAAGGTAGGGCGACCGCGTACGGCAACCACAGAGGGCAACGCGGAGCTAGAGCAGCAGGTGATCCAACAGCAGCCTCGGGTTTCCGTTCGCCGTGTTGCAGCTGCGGTCCAAATGACGCCAACGTCCACGTATCGTCTCATGCACCAGAGTTTACACCTCTATCCATACAAAATTCAAACGTGGCAACCCCTCAGCGCCACTACCATTGCTGCACGAGAGACATTCGCTAACAATATAGTGCACAGGATTGATGACGGCGATATGCATGTGGGCAGCATTTGGTTTACTGACGAAGCTTATTTTTACCTGGACGGCTTCATCAATAAACAGAACTGGCGCATATGGGGAACCGAAAAGCCCCATGTTGCAGTCCCATCGTCCCTGCATCCTCAAAAAGTACTGGTCTGGGCCGCCATTTTTTCCAAAGGAATCATTGGCCCATTTTTCAGATCCGAAACGATTACTGCATCACGCTATCTGGACATTCTTCGTGAATTTGTGGCGGTACAAACTGCCTTAGACGACACTGCGAACACCTCGTGGTTTATGCAAGATGGTGCCCGGCCACATCGCATGGCCGACGTCTTTAATTTCCTGAATGAATATTTCGATGATGGTGTGATTGCTTTGGGCTATCCGAAACATATAGGAGGCGGCGTGGATTGGCCTCGCTATTCGCCAGACATGAACCCCTGTGACTTCTTTCTGTGGGGACACTTGAAAGACCACGTGTACAGCCAGAATCCAGAAACAATTGAACAGCTGAAGCAGTACATCTCATCTGCATGTGAAGCCATTCCCCCAGACACATTGTCAAAGGTTTAGGGTAATTTCATTCAGAGACTACGCCATATTATTGTTACGTATGGTGGATATGTAGAAAATATCTTACTGTAGTGTTTCCCAGACCGCAGCGCCATCTGTTGTTGACAATTGGAACTACTGTAATTTCGAAAGTTTATCTGCCTGAAAATGTACTGTTGTCCCAAGCATATTGCAACAAACTGTGTATTTCTATCGCTGCTCGTTTAGTTTGTATTGCCGTTTCAAATATACCGGTCATTTTTGAAACACCCTGTATATATTACATATAACGTTAGTGGTAATTAATTTTCAAGCCAGGAAGAAGCTGTTGACTGCCTCTCTCTGGTAATTCTTTTGTTATCGTTTGACTACCAGATTAATGAGTTCTAAATAGTGTGTCGTTTTGCACTAATATTAGAGAGCACCAATGCATCTATTTCAGAATGACTGCACAGACTCCATTATAAGAAAAACCAATGACAGGGCTTGATTAATTGGCAGCTTAGCGAGGAACTGCATTTTGTCTACAAGATACTGCATAGAAAACAGACGCCGTTTAGTTGTGTCCATTGCTTAATCTCATCTTCAACCGTTTTGAGTCCTCTGTCAGCTGTGCAATTTTGGAACACACAATGCATTCACTGTAAGTCCCGGAGAACTGTTTCTGATTCTGGAATCCATGAAACATGATAAATTAATAAATTAAGTCAGTGTAGTGGTGCTTCTAGCTGATACACCTTTATTTTTATTTGAAGGGAAATATTGGTTTTTATTTCATGTAAGTTGAATAACAAGTTATTATATACACGACACAAAAGTTCAGTCTTCGACTAAATCTTTTATTCTTAAATTGCATATCTTCTTTACTTCAGAAATACCTGTTTCCAGTTCATCTTGCTTAGAATTCTGTAACCTCCTCCTCAACCCTTCAAGAATTGTGTCTGCTTTATTTTCCCGTGCACAAATTACAAATGGGAATCCAAATTTTGATTTATAGCTGGAATAAAAAAAATACATGTAAATCAAATTTGTGTTCCAGTAGTTACAAAGTAAATATTTTATGAGTGTAGGTAACAACTCACCGAGTAGTAGAAGTTTGTTTGTTTGTGTGTGTGTGTGTGTGGGGGGGGGGGGGGGGGGGGGGGGGGCGGCGTGTGTACTCTAGTTTGGAAAAGGATTCAAAGTTAGCTGAGTTTTCGCTCTTTATTTGTGCATCTGTTGATGACTCACTGCTTCTACTATTTCGTGAGTTGTTACTATTATTCCTAAGCTACACTTGCCTGGTAAAAAAAGTGAAGGTCCCAGAAGGGGAGCAGAAAACGAAATGAAACATCATGAGTTGATAATCTGTGTGTGATGTTATTTCAGCAATTACAGTAAAAGACTCAAATTTACGAAGAACTTGGCAATGTCAGCGCACTGATGCAATTGGGAAGCCTGTCGTAAGGCTGTTGTATCCTCTTCTGAGGCAAGGTGGTCCGCTACTGTTGTAACTGGTCCTAGATATCCTGGATGCTGGCAATGGGGAACGAGGTTGCTATCTGAACTAGTCTCACACGTGTACTGTTTGGGACGATTCTGGTGATCCTGTTGGTTACGGCATAGAAGTGCCACATGTGGACAAGCATTGTCTTGCTGACTGATGGCACCGTGATTCTGTCACTTGAGGAGCAACACGTGAGGACACAAGCTGTCCGTGAGACACCATTTTGCCATCAGCCGTGACTTGAATTGTACCTGATGGCTCCCTGCACCAGTGGCACCAGGAGTAACATGGCTGTGCTCCTCCAAAACATTGCAAGACCACTACATCTCCTGAGGTCACCATCATATTCACTGACACAATTTGATGCCATTCATCAGCAGTCCATATTTCGTGGCCATGGCACCACTCCAAATGAAGCTGTTTGTGTTATGGTGTTAATGGCAGCCAATGCATGTCACACTATTCCCTAGTCCAGCTGTCACTAGTCTCCAATCAATGGTGCGGGATGACAAAGAATATTGCAAAGAGCCCATTAGTTGTAGAATTGCAGATGCAAATGTAAAGGGGTTACAATGTGCCCGGAGCACAGAAAGGCAATTCTCCCTTTTGGTGGTCAGATGTGGTTGTCCTGAACCTTGACAACGAGTATGCGTGCCCTCACGTTCACGTGCAGTACAACATTCGGCCACTGTCTCATCCAATTGCTGTGCAAATTTGACATATTATACGATTCGACCAGCCGGCCAAATGGAGATCCATAATGAGGATGCTTTCAAACTCCTCTGGATGCTGATAAAGCTATCTCACAGTAGTGTTTTGCATCTTCATGTGCTTCAGTGCTCACTCAACATCTGATCCTCTTTACATCCATTATATACCCTACCAGGCATGGTAACAATGTTAAACAGAAACAATACACTGTTTTGACTATTCAACCTGCAACAGAGAATTGCAACTATCACTACTTATGTGCCTGATGATGGTGTGTATGCATTCAAAGTTGTATTGAAATCTGACCGCATCTTCTGGGTTCTTCACATTTGTTTTGTGAGACATTGTATTTACATTCTGTCAGAACTTCACATAAAGTGCTTGAAATAAACAACAACGTAGAACAAAGTCATAATAAATCAACTTGCTGTGTAACTTCAGTCCCCTGAGATGAAAAGACAGCCCATTCCTATGTGCTAGATAAAAAATTATGTGCAGGTATGAAATGACATTGTGCTCGAGTTACTTCTGTAAATAACTTTGCTTTGACTATTTCATATACAACAAGGAATAAATACTCAAAAATGTGACAACTGGCATGGAATTATAGATAGAGTAGTATGACTGGAAAGCATTACTGTTCCCTTTAAATACCTACAGTATGAAAAAACTGTGGAGGGTGTTATAATATCACTTTCTTCTTGCAGTGAGTGAGTGTGGGAAGAAACAGGAAAAAAGTGTTGAAAGAATGTGGAAGCAAATAAATAAAAAAATGACCTTAAGAAAATAATAAGTGACTATGGATGAAAGAAAATTTCAGTTTGTGAGTATTAGGAGCATAGAATATGTTGATTTTACTTTGAAGTATTCCATCTAGTGTTGTAAAAGCTGAGTGATAATATCTCTATAGAAGATGACATTAACATTATCATTTGAGAGAACAGTATTGACTAGGAGTTAATTGCAGCGATAGGAGGCAAAACTAAATAAACTTTAAGGATTCATGTGGAGGGTAGATGAAGAGTTGAATGGGAAACATTTATTAATTTGGAATTGTCAGTGTGGGAGTTTCCTCTCACTCTCTGGGCAACAGGTAACAAAATGCAGAAAAAACCCTATTAGTTCATATAAAAGAAATGAAGACTGTAACTAAGCAGGAGTTTAAATGGGAAGATTGTGAAGATGATTTACTGAAAAGTAATGTGAGATATAGTGCTAATAGTGCTATTGGTTAGGAAGCAATTGTCATTAATACATCAGTGTCCAAAAAGTAAGCACTGTAGCTCAGTTTTGTGATGAATAACAGAACAGTTTCGAAATTTCATGCCAATTGGCACTGGGCACACTCTCTATTAGTAAATATGCATTACCTTTCCTGGCTTTCCTCAAACTAACACTGAATTTATATGCTTGTCCATCTGGCAATAATGCGAGTGGGGGGAGGGCGGCAGCTGCCCTTTCCTGCCCACCTCTTGTACATGCTTGTACTTGACACACAGATAAAATATTCAAGAAGCTCAGTTCACCTAAAAACCTTAAAAACCAGAGGTGGCGTATTTTACATCCCTGTGGTCAAGGGTAGATTACCTTCCGAGACAGTGCATCTCGTGTAAATAGTGTCCATTCAGTAAAAATCAGCATTAAGAGTATTGTGCAATGTAGATAACTGCACATCTTATAGAACCCTTTCCTTTTCCAATAAATGCAGAGGAGTCCAGAAAATGTAGACAACCTTTGATTGTAATTGTGACATATCTTTGCATGGTGGCATAGACTATTGTTTTCTCAACAGATCTTGGTGCATGTTTTCCAGCAAATGACAGTGCAGCAATGAATGAAGCAAGATTCTCATTTGAGCAACACAGGGTCCTATTGAATTGGTACTGGAAGTGCAAAACCATGATGGAGGTACAATGGCAATGCCGTAATGTGTATGGAACTCAGGCACCAACACATACAACAATTTATTGTATTCGGGATAAATTTGAAACTTGACAGTACCATTCAGGATGAGTATAAGGGAAGGTCTGGCCCATGAAAAAATCAAGTCCAGCTTCCAACACTGCTGTGTTGCAACAGTTTACTGGGCCACCTAAAAAATCTGTGGAGCAGGGTGCAAACGAAAGCAGGGTAAGGCAATCAAATATATGACAAATTCTGAAGGCTGTGAAGTGGAAAGTATACATTCAAAGATTGCTGCACACTATGAATAAGGACAACACGGATCGAGGGATGGAGTACTGCAAGGGTTTTGAAAGCATGCTTCATAAGGATGTATGGTTATCTCATCTGACAAGGTGCAGTTCAAACTGAACGGTACTGTAAAGCAGCGCAACTATATGTACTGAACTCCTGAAAATCTTCACGTTGACATGGACAAACACGTTAATCTACCAGGTGTTAATGTGTGGTGTGGTGTGGTGTGGTCTGTCATCAAGCACTTTGATTGGCCCATTCTTCTTTGAAGGTACCGTATCTGGTAATGTGCTGCATCTTCATATGCTGCAAACTTCCATTTTAACGGCCATCTGTGAGGTGTTTGGAAATGAAAGATTTTACATACAACAAGATGGCACTCCACGTCACTATCTCAGAGATGTCGTAGCCTACTGGGATGAAAATCTACCTGGATGATGGACAGGTCGAAGAGGAGCTGTTAAGCATCCACCACATTCTCCAGACCTTACACCTCTTGACTTCTATATGAAGGACCTTTAAATATGAAGTTTATCAACAGAAACGAGCTACACATAATGAGCTATGAGAAACCATCAAGACATCCTGTGCAACCATCCCACTAACAACGCTGACAGCTGCAGTTTAGTCAAATGAAATAACCTTCCTTCCATGTAAGAATTGTAGTGATATTTCATTATGTTCCATTAATACTGACTATCAAAGACAGTCTACATTTTTCTTGACCCCTCTCTATACTACTTCATGAATTTTGTTATGAATAATAAAAATCAGTTTCAGCTGAACTGTGATTTGCCCAGTCACAATATAAGACACAAAAACAATATTTATGTAGAGCTTACCTTCTCAACTATAATTCATGATGGAGTTAGGCATGCTGTTGCAAAGATATTCAACTAGCACCTGTCTAACATAAAACAAGAAATGAGATCCACAGCACTGTAGACAGTGGCACTCAATGTGATGCTGCATAAATGGGGTCATTCATGAGTGAATGGTTCACTGAAGTGGTTGAAAGACCTAGAAACAACGTAAAAGGAATGGTTCTTCACCATTCACTATGGTCGTGGTCAGTCCCTTCACAGGAAAGGTCATTTAAGGTCACTTCAGCTGGTGTTGTTCCTCAGTCTAGTTCCTCCATTCATCTTTCCCATCTGGGTCTCCTTTCATGTGTAATCACTCATTCCTCATTCGAGTTCAACTGTTTTATAATTATGGAACATATATAATAGTTAAGTCATATGTAATGAAATCATATTTTTCATCTTTTCTATCAACTGTGGAACACGTACTTATGAGAAGCTGTTGCTTTTTTTTATGTGTAGATTTTTAAAATTTTGACTGCTTGCATTGTAACGAATAATTTTTAAGATAATTTTAAAGTTTGGTTGTTTCCTTGTGGCACCACCTACTTGGTTTCTTTGCATAAAAGGGTGAGTCGTTCATGATTTTGCCTCAGTTGGCAAAGGGGAAGGGCTACCTCTCTATTTGAAAAATTGTGGAATGTGGTAAAATCGTATTTACATTTCACCTGAAAAAAATATTGTTCAGAAGTAGCTTTTTAATGAATGTTGTTTTTTACTTTCAACATGTTTACAAATGTGGTATTGCTGGATTAACTTTAATAATATTACTGATAAACCTACTGTTCACTAAGTGTGTGAGGCAAATATGAAGAAAAAATCACACTTTACATCACGCATGCTTGTTCTTTGATAATGTATTTTTTCCCCCCTCTAGAATGTTATGGGAATACTGAGACACAACCTAAAGCACATATAACTCCTGTTCCCCTTTTATATTATTATTATGTGTTCAGTGAGCTTGACACCTGTTTTAACAAGATAATTTACAAACTAATTTTACTATAGAAATTAGGTGTAAACTGTTAATGACCTCTTCATTTGTGCACCACTGTGAAGAATCTCGAAATAGTCACTCAAATCAAATCTGTTTACAGAGGCTTCTACTTTATTAGAAATGAACTGTTCAGTTCCATCATTCATAATTTTGGGATTTGACCGATTCTTGCTTGAATCCTTACAAATTTTTGTCTGTTGGTTCTGCTTCACGATTCAGTGTAGTGGCTGTTTTCATTTTTTTTATTTAGAGGACTGAGATGACAGAAAAGGAGTCAGGAGCCACAAATGACTTTCCCATTTTTGTTAAGCCACACGTGTAGTATAATTATCAACAATCTGATATATGTGTATGAAGTTTTGAAAGAATTTTGAAATCCAAATAAGGTGCTTTGGTTTCTGAGGTGTCACAGGATCATGCTTAGAAATACATACTGGTAAGGAAAATGCAAATAGGACAAATTGCAGCCTCATCATGGGGTTGAAATTCAACTTCATTTGGAATTAAACTTTTTGAATTCATTAAAGACTTTCACCTTCCATCCTGCATGATGAATCCAGTTGGAGTGCGGAAAGACACTCCACAATGTGGTTCTTTGAAAAGAAAATTCACAGTAAATTCAAATAACTATCAGTATAATCCTCTCATATATCTTACACCTGCAAGGTAAATACGAGAGATCTTTTTTCAAAACGCATTCAGGCAAAACACAAGCACCTTTAAAATAGGCTGTATATTATGTCATTGTGACAAATTAATGTTTTTACTAGAAAGTCATTCAGTGAGAGTTTCATTGATGACTTTTTCTTGCCCTTTCAAATGAACGAAATATGCAGAAAATTATCGGTATTGAACTTTTCTTTTCAAATGTGTTTGTGTGTGTGAAATTCTTATTTATGTAAAATAATGTGTATTTACATAATTCTTGAACTTTATATTGGTTTGACTCTCGTCTGTCAATGGTTGCCTTTGCTGGCATACAAGTTCTCTTTCTCAACTAAATGATACCATAGTGCTGAGAGCCATCAACCGATGATTGATTCTATGCATGTACATTACAGCCTCTTTCAACTGATAACTAATCAAAAACTGACTTATCTCAATTGTAAAGTTCTTCAAAACAATGATGTGTGCTACATTGTCAAGGCTTTGCATTAATGAGTCATGTTTCTTTTCATTTACAAAGTTCCGACATGCCCCCTCCCCCATTGCATTTATGTAGTAGCCCTGCTGCTGACACAAAGCATCTATTCAGTACACAATTTCTCAGTTCAAGTGTCGGAAGCTGTGACTTTTCAAATAAGTTTTCACATTCCACACAGTGTGCGGAACTTTGATGTGTAGTTGATTTGCACACACACATATTGTAAAAAGAAACTGTTAATGTTTGTTTTACAGATGACAGTCTACTTTCAGTTATTTCACAATAGCAGTGCCTATGCAATTATATATCATTTTCTGTAAATGAAATGAAAACAATCACACAGTCCCTGGTACAATTACGAGCTTCCCTCTACAGTGAATAACGATTAGCATAGTCCATGCTGGGTCAGAAATAGCTTCCTTAATTCGTACTTCCGAGCAGATCGACTAATGCAGAAAAGGAGGTATTCAGCTAGGGAAATTGAATAACACAAAGAGTTTACATAAGGCAATCAGTGAATTTGACAGGCAGAAATATGAGGATCATTCAATAAGTAATGCAACACATTTCTTTTTCTGAGAAAAGGTTGAATTCCATCCCACTCTTTTGGCTACAAAATCCTATTTTTCAATACAATCTCCAAGGCGATGGCATTATGCCACCTTACTGCAAATGCCTGTATGCCCACATGGCACCACTCTACTGGCTGATGTCAAACCCTACGTTTTGCTGCATCAGTAACCTCCCCATCATCTATGTACTGCTTCCTGTGGAGTGCGTCCTTTATTGGGCCAAACAGATGGAAGTCCAAAGGTGCAAGATTTGGAATGTAGGGAGCATGAGGAGGAATAGTCCAATGAACTTTTGTAACCTCCTTGCAGGTGAGCAAGGGTTGTGTTGTGTTAGAGGAGGAGAAGTTCATTTGCATTAATGTGGCAATGAACACATTAAAGTTGTTTCTCCAGTTTCCTGAGGGTAGCACAATAAACTTCAGAGTTCATCATTTCACCATAAAACAGAATAACACCTTCAGAGTCCCAATGCTGCTGTGCAGTGAGGTTTTTATTTGTAATCCATTGATAATCTCAAATGAGAATGTACGCATGTTCCAACACTTCAGGAATTACAGCTGTATGCAATTGGCTGGTACGCAGCATTGACTCACAGAGCTTTTGTTCACTTTCATGTGTGTGTACACACTGTGCAAGCACTTATGAATGAATATCTGTGATGGTCCGGTTTCCTCCAAAGGCAACTAACTCTCTGCTTGGAGCACACCTCCACCACAGACTCAATTTTGAAGGCTACTTATAGCGTCGCCACCTATATGAATTCCATGACACTATAGGACCTGAAGCGGGAATATTCCACGATGTTCCACAACAAATTCTGCATTTCTTCAATTGAAATTAGCCAAGAAAAAATTGTTTCAGTACTTATTGATTGTCCCTCGTACCACTTGTGCATACTTGATTTTTTTCTGGAAATTTATATAAAGCCATGTAGCCCACACAATGAGATGAAAAGAAATGGTAAATGGTAAATGGTTCCCAAAAAGAAGCAATCACCAGTGAATTAGTTCCCAATGAAGAACAAGTTTGCCCATCTCTGTTGCTGCATTCCTTTACTTCAAGAAGGCATTTAATACAGTCCTGCACTGTTGTTCATTAAAAAAAAGAGCTTATCGAGTATCGGACCTGATCTGTGAGTGGACTTAGTACTTACTTGCAGTTAGGGGTCAACACTTCACTTAATACACTCCTGGAAATTGAAATAAGAACACTGTGAATTCATTGTCCCAGGAAGGGGAACCTTTATTGACACATTCCTGGGGTCAGATACATCACATGATCACACTGACAGAACCACAGGCACATAGACACAGGCAACAGAGCATGCACAATGTCGGCACTAGTACAGTGTATATCCACCTTTCGCGGCAATGCAGGCTGCTGTTCTCCCATGGAGACGATTGTAGAGATGCTGGATGTAGTCCTGTGGAATGGCTTGCCATGCCATTTCCACCTGGCGCCTCAGTTGGACCAGCGTTCGTGCTGGACGTGCAGACCGCGTGAGACGACGCTTCATCCAGTCCCAAACATGCTCAACGGGGGACAGATCCAGAGATCTTGCTGGCCAGGGTAGTTGACTTACACCTTCTAGAGCACATTGGGTGGCACGGGATACATGCGGACGTGCATTGTCCTGTTGGAACAGCAAGTTCCCTTGCCGGTCTAGGAATGGTAGAACGATGGGTTCGATGACGGTTTGGATGTACTGTGCACTATTCAGTGTCCCCTCGACGATCACCAGAGGTGTACGGCCAGTGTAGGAGATCGCTCCCCACACCATGATGCCGGGTGTTGGCCCTGTGTGCCTCGGTCGTATGCAGTCCTGATTGTGGCACTCACCTGCACGGCACCAAACACGCATACGACCATCATTGGCACCAAGGCAGAAGCGACTCTCATCGCTGAAGACAACACGTCTCCATTTGTCCCTCCATTCACGCCTGTCGTGACACCACTGGAGGCGGGCTGCACGATGTTGGGGCGTGAGCGGAAGACGGCCTAACGGTGTGCGGGACCGTAGCCCAGCTTCATGGAGACGGTTGCAAATGGTCCTCGCCCATACCCCAGGAGCAACAGTGTCCCTAATTTGCTGGGAAGTGGCGGTGCGGTCCCCTACGGCACTGCGTAGGATCCTACGGTCTTGGCGTGCATCCGTGCGTCGCTGCGGTCCAGTCCCAGGTCGACGGGCACGTTCACCTTCCGCCGACCACTGGCGACAACATCGATGTACTGTGGAGACCTCATGCCCCACGTGTTGAGCAATTCGGCGGTACGTCCACCCGGCCTCCCGCATGCCCACTATATGCCCTCGCTCAAAGTCCGTCAACTGCACATACGGTTCACGTCCATGCTGTCGCAGCATGCTACCAGTGTTAAAGACTGCGATGTATCTCCGTATGCCACCGCAAACAGGCTGACACTGACGGCGGCGATGCACAAATGCTGCGCAGCTAGCGCCATTCGACGGCCAACACCGCGGTTCCTGGTGTGTCCGCTGTGCCATGCGTGTGATCATTGCTTGTACAGCCCTCTCGCAGTGTCCGGAGCAAGTATGGTGGGTCTGACACACCGGTGTCAATGTGTTCTTTTTTCCATTTCCAGGAGTGTAGAACAAAATTGACAGGTGTAAAGGTAATTTCAGGAGTACTCCAAGGAAGTGGGATAGGACCATTACTGTTTACAGTGTACATATATGATCTAGTGGGTAATGTTGGTAGCTCCATGAGGCGCTTGTGGATGACGTGCTTATCTACAAGACTGTAGCAATGTCAGAAGAGAAGTGAACTGCAGGAAGACAGGAAGATGTGCAAAAGATAGGTGAATGGTGCAGGCACTGGCAATCAGCCCTGAATGTAAATAAATGTAACATATTGAGCATACATAGGAGCAGAAATCCACTATTGTACACTTACTCTGTTGGTGACAAATTGCTGGAAACAGTAACTACTGTAAAATATCTAAGAGTAACCATCTGGAGCAACCTTAAGTTGAATGACTACATAAAACAGATAGTTGGAAAAGCAAATGCCAGAAGGAGATTCCCATGGAGAATCTTAAGGTAACTCATTCAAAAAAAGAAGAGGCTTGTTTTCATTCTTAGTGTATTCATCTCTTGGTCTCCCTCTACGATTTTACCCTCCACGCTGCCCTCCAGTGCTAAATTTGTGATCCCTTGATGCCTCAAAACTTGTCCTACCAACTGGTCCCTTCTTTTTGTCAAGTTGTGCTACAAACTCCTCTTCTCCCCAATTCTATTCAATACCTCCTCATTAGTTATGTGATATACCCATCTAATCTTCAACATTCTTCTGTAGCACCACATTTCAAAAACTTCTATTCTCTTCTTGTCCAAACTATTTATCGTCCATGTTTCACTTCCATACATGGCTACACTCCACACATATGCTTTCAGAAACACTTAAATCTATACTCGATGTTAACAAATTTCTCTTCTTCAGAAACGCTTTCCTTGCCATTGCCAGTCTACATTTTATATCTTCTCTACTTCGACCATCATCAGTTATTTTACTCCCTAAATAGCAAAACTCCTTTACTACTTTGAGTGTCTAATTTCCTAATCTAATTCCCTCAGCATCACCCGATTTAATTTGACTACATTCCATTATCCTTGTTTTGCTTTTGTTGACGTTCATCTTATATCCTCCTTTCAAGACACTATCCATTCTGTTCAACTGCTCTTCCAAGTCCTTTGCTGTCTCTGACAGAATTACAATGTCATCGGCAAACCTCAAAGTTTTTATTTCGTCTCTATGAATTTTAATACCTACTCCCAACTTTTCTTTCATTTCCTTTACTGCTTGCTCAATATACAGATTGAATAACATAGGGGAGAGGCTACAACCCTGTCTCACTCCCTTCCCAACCACTGCTTCCCTTTCATGCCCCTCAACTCTTATAATTGCCATCTGGTTTCTGTACAAATTGTAAATAGCCTTTCGCTCCCTGTATTTTACCCCTGTCACCTTCAGAATTTGAAAGAGAGTATTCCAGTTAACATTGTCAAAAGCTTTCTCTAAGTCTACAAATGCTAGAAACGTAGGTTTGCCTTTTCTTAATCTTTCTTCTAAGGTAAGTCGTAAGGTTAGTATTGCCTCACGTGTTCCAACATTTCTGCGGAATCCAAACTGATCTTCCCCAGGGCCTGCTTCTACCAGTTTTTCCATTCGTCGGTAAAGAATTCACATTAGTATTTTGCAGCTGTGACTTATTAAACTGATAGTTCGGTAATTTTCACATCTGTCAATGCTTGCTTTCATTGGGATTGGAATTATTATATTCTTCTTGAAGTCTGAGGGTATTTCACCTGTCTCATACATCTTGCTCACCAGATGGTAGAGTTTTGTCATGACTGGCTCTCCCAAGGCCGTCAGTAGTTCTAATGGAATGTTGTCTACTCCCGGGGCCTTGTTTCGACTCAGGTCTTTCAGTGCTCTGTCAAACTCTTCACACCGTATCTTATCTCCCATTTCGTCTTCATCTACATCCTCTTCCATTTCCATAATATTGTCCTCAAGTACATCGCCCTTGTATAAACCCTCTATATACTCCTTCCACCTTTCTGCCTTCCCTTCTTTGCTTAGAACTGTGTTTCCATCTGTGCTCTTGATATTCATACAAGTGGTTCTCTTCTCTCCAATGATCTCTTTAATTTTCCTGTAGGCAGTATCTATCTTACCCCTAGTGAGATAAACCTCTACATCCTTAATTTTTGTCCTCTAGCCATCCCTGCTTAGCCATTATGCACTTCCTGTCGATCTCATTTTTGAGACGTTTGTATTCCTTTTTGCCTTCTTCATTTACTGCATTTTTATATTTTCTCCTTTCATCAATTAAATTCAATATTTCTTCTGTTACCCAAGGATTTCTATTAGCCCTCGTCTTTTTACCTACTTGATCGTCTGCTGCCTTCACTACTTCATCCCTCAGAGCTACGCATTCTTCTTCTACTGTATTTATTTCCCCCATTCCTGTCAATTGTTGTTCCCTTATGCTCTCCCTGAAACTCTCTACAACCTCTGGTTCTTTCAGTTTATCCAGGTCCCATCTCCTTAAATTAGCATCTTTTTGTAGTTTCTTAAGTTTTAATCTACAGCTCATAACCAATAGACTGTGGCCAGAGTCCACATCTGCCCCTGGAAATGTCAATTTAAAACCTGGTTCCTAAAACTACTCATTAGCCACACTACCTCTAAATTATCTGGATATGTAGATTCAAGAATTGGAAAAGTTCTGTTAGCTACATGGCAAATAGCAAGGTTCCTTGCAAAACCACATGACAAGTAATCATATATTGTAAATAGGGCTTTGTATATACAGCTGCAGGTGACTTTTTTCATTGAAAAATACCAATCTGATCAAGTGAATATTGAACTTGAACATCAGTGATTTAATATCATACAGGAAGCAGCAGCTTTCTTTCAAGTATCAGCTGTAGCTTTCTTCCTAATTTACTCGGTTAGATTTAGCTGGGGTAAATGTGAGCAGCATGATAGTGGTAGTATAATTCTTAATACAGCATACAGACTAAAATTGTCTTTGTTAATGTATACTGTAACTCATTGTACATTCTGGAAGGATATACATGATAACATTTATCTCACATCATGATTGAATTAATAATTTTTAAAAACTGAGAAAGTTGTGGAATTCTATGAGACTTGCAGTAAAGATAGAATATAGGTGATAAAATGGATTGCATCAGTAGGCGAAGCCCTGACAGAGGTGTTTGTACAACATGGAAAAAAAATTTACACAAAAAAAACATAACTGAGTAGTAACTAGGACAGAAAAACTGAGGAAGACCAGAGCAGATTTTTCTGAGGATATGGAAAGACTCCACAGTCACAAAGAAAGTCTAACAGAAAATTCTGACTGTAGTATAGTGTATGGTTCTGAAAATCCAAACATGAATGACAGCGACACAGAAAATCACAATTAGACTGACAGAAAGCTTCAATATCTGAATGAGTTACATAATTTGAGAAGAATGTGTATTAGGAAGTGTAATTATTTCTTCCGTGCAAATATGAACTCTGGGAATTACCATTAAGTGAAACTGTCTGAGTCCAGTGTTATGTGATGTGGGAACTTCTGTGTTCTTGTGTACTGAAAATAAGTTGTTTTACCGACACAATAGTATTTCTCATTTCTTCTTTACAAAGACAATGAGTGCTTGAGATAATGCAGAGAGGTAAAAGAAAATAAACATGGAATGCCTACCTGAGGCTCAGCTCATGTATGCCACTGATGGTTGCCTTGGAGTTTGTCTGCAGGCCAGCCATGTGCTGCTCTCTGTTGGACTCCTCTGTCAGCTGCTCCTTGCTGCCCAGGTCTGGGTGGCTGCGCAGAACCTCCTCCTTGTCTACAGGGGAAATGTTCGTATAGTCTGTAAGTTTGTAGCACAAGAGAATCGGTGTAACATGAGGAAAGCAAAGTTTCACCCCCCCCCCCCCCTCTCAACATCAACAACTAGCCATATGCACAGTTTAAAAATGTTTATTTAAATCAGGTTTCCAGTTTTGGGTGTTTATTTACAAATCCAGCTTCAAATGGCTCTTAAAGTTTTTCTCACTGGTCCCTTATTTTGTGCATGTAATTGATTTTGTGCACCAAGAAAAACAAAGTTTTTTGTTCAAAATTCAGTTGACTTACAAGAGACATACATTTACCATTTTAAACAAAAAACTTCTTGTTTACCTTAGTGCACAAAACCAGTTAAGAGTACAAAATGAGGCCCCGGCATGAAGGTATAGTTAGTAATGGTTTGATTTAAATATTTTCTTAAAATAATACTTGTGAGCTGGATGCTGTTTAAATTATAAACCTTATAGTTATACAGCAGCTAAAGTTCTCAACATGATAGCGAGGAACTATTAGTTCTGGAAACTATGTAGTGTGTCACTTTTATTGCTGTATGTGTCTCAGTAGTACTATACATTGGTGCTTGAAGGTAAGTAATGACCAGTAATTCTGTCTCAGTTTTTTTAGAAGGGTGAAACAGGCCTACAACTAGTCCACAGCAAACAGCTTGGACCTTAATTTTAAAAAGACCCACATTATGAAATACCAAACAAATAAAAATGACTTGCAGGTACTAGAAGTAGAGTTCAACTGGCACTAGTTATATGAGGTATCATGTGTGAAGTTCTTAGGCATCCTCAAATAACAGAAAATCTGGGATGGAATAACAATAATATTGTTCATATAGTGTGGAGATGCTGAATCGCAAATAGGCACAACAGAAAGCCTGTCAGAAAGTGAGCTTTTGGACAGCATTTTGTCGTGCCTACCTGCGAGTCAGCATATCCACTATGTGGTGAGCAGCAATTATCTTTTTCGTAATGTTGTTACATTCCATCCTAGATTTTCCATTGTTTAATAATATTGCTCAGTTTTGCTTCTTTTTGCACTTAGAAATCTCTCACTGTGTGCAGGTCACTAGATGAGATTGCTAGCCTGTTTTCCCCTCAATACTGTTATATAATGTAATCATAATGTATAGTGAAGACTATTATGTAAAGGTGATAACCAAACATCTTGTTCTTCTAAGACATAGGGATCCTTACACTCTTCTGCCAGTACACATACTCCCTAGTGGCACTCATGGTTAGTAACAAGAACACATGTAGTATGAAGTGCACAATTCACCCTCACAGCAATAGAAATAAAAATAATTTCATATGTACGCAGCATCAGCCTCCTGTCTGTCTAGCAAAGATGTGTTTGGGTCCTTAATCAGTATCTTCATTCGCAATACAAAACTAAAGCAAAATCTTGTCACAGTCATCTGTGTTCAAAACATTGCTAGAAGAAAAGAGAGATTATACCTCAGTATTTCATCTACATCTATACTCTGCAAACCACCATGAGGTGAATGGCAGATGGTATATCCCATTATACCAGTTATTAGGGTTTCTTCCTGTTCCATTTACGTATGGAGTGTGGGAAGAATGATTATTTGAATGCCTCTTTGCATGAAGTAATTATTCTAATCTTATCTTCACGATCCCTGTGTGAGTGATGTATAGGGTGTTGCAATATATCCCTAGAGTAATCATTTAAAGCTAGTCCTTGGAACTTTGATAGACTTTCTCAATATAGTTTATGTCTGTCTTCAAGAGTCTTCCATTTCAGTTCCTTCACTATCTCCTTGACACTCTTCCACAGATTAAAAAAACCTGTGACCATTCTTGCTGGCCTTCTCTGTACACGTTCAAAATTCCCTGTTAGTCCGATCTGGTATTGGTCCTACACACCTGAGCAATATTCTAGGATGGGTTGCATTAGTGATTTGTAAGCAATCTCTTCCCCAATATTCTACCAATAAATTGAAGTCTACCACCTGCTTTACCCACGACTGAACCTATGTTATCATTCCATTTCATGTCATTACATTCCACTAAAATGAGTGACTTCGAACTAATCCCTCGTCACAAGATCGTCATGTCTGCATGGGGAACTGGGTTTCATAGCCTGGTCTTCTTTTGTATTACAACTTACACATTTTCATGTATGGCATTACAACACTTGGAACATTATACAGTGTCAAATAACACAAAATATTATATGCCTATAATCACCCTGACAGCAAAAAAATGAAAATTGCAATACCAAGACGGAGTTGTGTGACATAAACAAAAGTGCAGGGGTATGTGTCTACATCTTAAAGATGATATCTAGTCAAAATTTGCTAGTAGTGCCTCTATGGGGATGCAAGTCAGGTTTAATTTAAATACATGGCAGAACAGTCATGAGTATTAATTACCTTTGAGATTGGACATGAGGAGTTGATGTTAGCCAAGAAGCCTTTAAGGCTACAAATATGCCTTTATCAGCACCTCACTGAGTTTAAACATTGACACAATGAACTGTTACAAATCGGTTACTTCAGGGACAGCTGCGAGCCAGACACCCTATAGTGTGCATTCCACTGACTCAAACCATTTGTGATTTCAGTGGTGTCAGGTGAGAGCTTGTTGGAGGGCAGGGTGGATGTCTGTTTTGTTTTCTGATGAATGGTGGTGTTGCCTCTGTGACAGTGGTGGCAGTGTGTTGGTTGGAAGAAGAACAACTGAGGGCCTGCAGCCAACATATCTGCATGCTAGACATGCAGGACCTATATCTGGAATTATGGTCTGGGAAGTGATTTTGTACGACAGCAGGAGCACTCTAGGGGTTCTCCCATGCACTGCTAATTTGTATGTCAGTTTGGTGATTTGACCCGTTGTGCTGCCAATCATGAACAGCATTTCAGAAGATGTTTTCCAACAAAGAAAAGCTTGCTGACATGCTGCTGTTGTAGCCCAACATCCTCTACAGAGTATCAACATGTTGCCTTGGCCTGCTCAATCACCATATCTGCCTCCAGTTGAGCACATACTGGACATCATTGGATGGCAACTCGAGCATCATCCACACACAACATTAACCATCCCTATATTGACCGACCAAGTTCAACATGTGTGGAACTCTATCCCATAACTGACATCCGGCATCTGTACAACACAAGTCTGCATGCTTGCATTCAACATTCTGGCAGTTACACAGATTGTTAATGTACTGGTGTTTTCCATTTACAATGGCGTATTCCGCACTTGGATTAACCTGTGATCTTGACTGTTAATCACTTAAATATGTTACCTAGACAATTGTATTCTCAAAACGGCATTACACCACATTAATTATTTTTTTGTACTGTGATTTTTTCTGTTGGTGCATATTGATTTCCCAGCATCTAAATTGTTTGTTGTTCACATATTATTGTACTTAGAAGAAATCGTGTTCTAGAATATAGTGTTCTTTTACCAAAATTATTGTGAGGCAGGGGAAACACACAGTTATGTAATCAGCATCGACTTTTACTCTTTGCAAGCTACCATACAGTAGCTGCCAGGTACAACATGTTTTATCTAACAGGAGAAACATGTACAGATTGTCTCTAACCCTTTGAGTCAAGTAGAAATGGAAGATAGTGTGTCCACAACTGATTAGACTGGGACATACACAGCATACACTGCATAACAATAACATACCTCAAAGTGATTGTTCAAAGGGACAACCACCAGTCTCAGCGCATGCATGGCAACAGTACACACTCTCTCAAAGGTCCCTGGTGTCTGTTGTGCCCTGAGACAGGCAGCTTAGACCTTAGCGAGCAGATTTTTATCTGTCTCAATGAGGGTTTCGTTCACCATTGTCTTGACGTAACCCCAGATGAAAAGTCTAGAGGCGTGAGATCCAGCAATCAAGCTGGCCATGGGAGAGGACCTCACCTTCCAAACCATTGGTGGTCAGTGATGTCCACTGTTATTACATGCTTAACACCTGGGATCTTTGTGAGAGTGCAGCAGAACAGCATGCACCCTTCCAATACACACACTGAGACGGGTGATCATCACTTTGAACTACTAGTATGAGGTACATAATCATTATGTGGCATATGCCATGTATGTCCATAACACAATAAATGTGCTTATCTGACAGTTGGTTCCCCATCTCAATATAATTAGTTGTGGACCCACTATCATTTGTTTCAATTTGACCCAAAAGGTTTGAGACACCCTGTATACACTCAGTCACTTAAAGGAAGGTCACCCTTGCAGACACACACATGCCAACTATTTAGTATACCTGATAAAGCAGTATCTGTTTTGAAAGAAGCTGTTAAAATTGTTTTTGTAAGCATGTACATCATCTAGGGATAGTTTCTTTGGCTAGCAATCAAAACATAATGGGTGCTAACCACTGCTTAAAATTTGAATAAAAATCATCAGCGATTGCATCTGAAGACTTATGGTACAAGGTCTCATCTTTGTTCTACCAACAGCCTTGTTAAAGAGGGTGTAGGACTGGCGACAGTTTCAGGGCATCGTCTTGCCCTTGGTGCGGGAAACAGTTCCCAAAAGGTAGAAGAGTCACTAAAGATGAATGGCATGAGGATATGGAACAAAATGGAAATCACTGCATTAAAGACACATAATGTGTATCCAAAGGACATGGGGCTTGTAAATGAAAGAGTGTCAGTATGTTCTCTCCATTGGAAAAAGTTTCCAATTAGTCCCCCATTTGGATATCTTGGAGGGAAGGGGGTGGGGGGTGCAGGGAGAAGGCAGACTGCCAAGGGAGAGGTGATTATGAGAAGAAGATTGAATACTCTACAAGTCAGAGTATGTGATGTTAGAGTTAGAACGTGATAGGGAAGCTAGAAAATCTGAAAAGAGAAATGGAATGAATCATTGTAGATATAGGGGGGGAGGGGGTCAGTGAAGTGAAATGGAAAGAAGACCATGTGTCTTTGTCAGATAAATGTAGCGTAATATCAACAATAACAGAAAATAGTCTAACAGAAATAGGTGTTGTTAGGAACAGGAAGGTCCAGCGATATGTTGTTGTCTGAATCGACAACAAACCAATGCCAGCAATTATAGTTTAGGTATACATGCCAAAGTCACAAACAAAAGATGAAGAGAGACAGAAAGTGTATGAGGATACCGAACAGGTGATTCAGTATGCAGAGGAGATGATAATCTTATAACCACAGGGGACTGGAATGTGGTAGTTAGAGAAGGAATAGAAGAAAGAGATACTGGAGAATGTGAGCTTCACAGTAGGAACCAGAGAGGAGAAAGACTTATTGAGTTCTGCAACAAATTTCAGTTCATAATAGCGAAAATCATGAAAGAAGGAGGATACCTGGAAAAGGCATGGAGACATGGAGACATGGAAAGATTCCAGCTGGATTACATCATGATCAGACAGAGATTCTGAGATCAGATATTGGATTTTAAGGTACATCCAAAGGCAGATATGGTCTCGGATTGCAATTTAGTAATGATAATGATGAGTAAAGTGCAGAAGGATGAGATCTATTTGCAATTTGCTAAGTCTGTAGCTACCATGATGATAAATACTGCTGTAGGCAGTCCAGCTTAAACGAAATGGGTGACTAAAAAGGGCCTCATGGAAGTTGGTTTGACAAACATACATACAAGGAAGGTAACTATGAAGAAACCTTGGGTAACAGGAGAAATATTTCAATTGATTGATAAATGAAGTAAGTATAAAAATATTAGGGAAATTCAGTAATACAGCAATATAAGTCATACAGAAAGGAAATACATAGAAAGTGAAAGAAAACAAAGGAAAAATGGCTGCAGGAAAATGTGAATGAATTGACAAAGAAAAATAAGAAGTGGTCTTTGGAAGGACTAATTCAGCATATAAAAAATTGAAAATATTCTTTGGTGGAATTAGAAACAAGGGGATCAATATTAAGAGGGCAATGAGAACTGCACTTCTAAATGCAGAGGAGAGGGTGGTTTGGTGGGAAAAGTACATGAAGGCCATTACAATGGGATCAACTTGTCTGGTGAAGTGGTGGAAGAAGAAATGGAAGTTGATATGGATGACATAGAGGATCCAATATTGTAGTCAGAGTTTAACAGAGCTTTGGAAGTTTTAACATCAAATAAAGCAGAAGGAATACATAACATTCCTTCAGAATTTCTAAAATTAATGGGGGAAGTGGCAACAAAACGACTACTAAAGTTGGCGTGTAGATTCTGTGAGAACAGAGATATTCCATCAGACTTTTGGAAAAAGTATCCCCACAATCCCAAAGACAGCAAGGGTGATAAGTGAGAGAACTATCGGATAATTAGTTTTACATCTTGTATATCCCAGTTGGCTGATGAGAATACCATATAGAAGAATGGAAAAGAAAATGGAAGAGCTGTTAGATGATGATCAATTTGGCTTTAAGAATGGTGAAGCACCAGAGAGGCAATTCTGATGTTGTGGTTGATAAAGGAAGCAAGACTGGAGAAAAATGAAGAGACCTTCATAGGGTATGTCGACCTAGAAAAATTCTTCAGCAGTGTAAAGTTGTGCAAGAGGTGCAAAATTCTCAGGAAAATCTATATGTAAAGTCGGCTAATATACAGTATGTACAAGAACCAAGATGGAACAATAAGAATGGAAGACCAAGAAGAAAGTGCTCAGATTACATCTACTACATCTACATCTACATCCATACTCCGCAAGCCACCTGACGGTGTGTGGCGGAGGGTACCCAGAGTACCTCTATCGGTTCTCCCTTCTATTCCAGTCTCGTATTGTACATGGAAAGAAGGATTGTCGGTATGCTTCTGTGTGGGCTCTAATCTCTCTGATTTTATCCTCATGGTCTCTTCGCGAGATATATGTAGGAGGGAGCAATATACTGCTTGACTCTTCGGTGAAGGTATGTTCTCGAAACTTTAACAAAAGCCCGTACCAAGCTACTGAGCATCTCTCCTGCAGAGTCTTCCACTGGAGTTTATCTATCATCTCCGTAACGCTTTCGCAATTACTAAATGATCCTGTAACGAAGCGCGCTGCTCTCCGTTGGATCTTCTCTATCTCTTCTATCAACCCTACCTGGTGCGGATCCCACACTGGTGAGCAGTATTCAAGCATTGGGCGAACAAGCATACTGTAACCTACTTCCTTTGTTGTCGGATTGCATTTCCTTAGGATTCTTCCAATGAATCTCAGTCTGGCATCTGCTTTACCGACGATCAACTTTATATGATCATTCCATTTTAAATCACTCCTAATGCGTACTCCCAGATAATTTATGTAATTAACTGCTTCCAGTTGCTGACCTGCTATTTTGTAGCTAAATGATAAGGGACCTATCTTTCTATGTATTTGCATCACATTACACTTGTCTACATTGAGATTCAATTGCCATTCCGTGCACCATGCGTCAATTCGCTGCAGATCCTCCTGCATTTCAGTACAATTTTCCATTGTTGCAACCTCTCGATACACCACAGCATCATCTGCAAAAAGCCTCAGTGAACTTACGATGTCATCCACCAGGTCATTTATGTATATTGTGAATAGCAACGGTCCTATGACACTCCCCTGCGGCACACCTGAAATCACTCTTACTTCGGAAGACTTCTCTCCATTGAGAATGACATGCTGTGTTCTGTTATCTAGGAACTCCTCAATCCAATCACACAATTGATCTGATAGTCCGTATGCTCTTACTTTGTTCATTAAACGACTGTGGGGAACTGTGTCAAACGCCTTGCGGAAGTCAAGAAACACGGCATCTACCAGTGAACCCGTGTCTAAGGCCCTCTGAGTCTCGTGGACGAATAGAGCGAGCTGGGTTTCACACGACCGTCTTTTTCGAAACCCATGCTGATTCCTACAGAGTAGATTTCTAGTCTTCAGAAAAGACATTATACTCGAACATAATACGTGTTCCAAAATTCTACAACTGATCGACGTTAGAGATATAGGTCTACAGTTCTGCACATCTGTTCGACGTCCCTTCTTGAAAACGGGTATGACCTGTGCCCTTTTCCAATCCTTTGGAATGCTTCGCTCTTCTAGAGACCTACGGTACACCACTGCAAGAAGGGGGGCAAGTTCCTTCGCGTACTCTGTGTAAAATCGAACTGGTATCCCATCAGGACCAGTGGCCTTTCCTCTTTTGAGTGATTTTAATTGTTTCTCTATCCCTCTGTCATCTACTTCGATATCTACCATTTTGTCAACTGTGCGACAATCTAGAGAAGGAAGCACAGTGCAGTCTTCCTCTGTGAAACAGCTTTGGAAGAAGACATTTAGTATTTCGGCCTTTAGTCTGTCATCCTCTGTTTAAGTACCATTTTGTTCACAGAGTGTCTGGACATTTTGTTTTGATCCACCTACCGCTTTGACATAGGACCAAAAGTTCTTAGGATTTTCTGCCTAGTCAGTACATAAAACTTTACTTTCGAATTCATTGAAAGCCTCTTGCATAGCCCTCCTCACACTACATTTCGCTTCGCCTAATTTTTGTTTGTCTGCAAGGCTTTGGCTATGTTTGTTTGCTGTGAAGTTCCCTTTGCTTCCACAGCAGTTTTCTAACTCGGTTGTTGTACCATGATGGCTCTTTCCCATCTCTTACAATCTTGCTTGGCACATACTCATCTAACGCATATTGTACCATGGTTTTGAACTTTGTCCACTGATCCTCAACACTAACTGCACTTGAGACAAAACTTTTGTGTTGAGCCGTCAGGTACTCTGTAATCTGCTTTTTGTCACTTTTGCTAAACAGAAAAATCTTCCTACCTTTTTTAATATTTCTATTTATGGCTGAAATCATCGATGCAGTAACCGCTTTATGATCGCTGATTCCCTGTTCTGCATTAACTGATTCAAATAGTTCGGGTCTGTTTGTCACCAGAAGGTCTAATATGTTATCGCCACGAGTCGGTTTTCTGTTTAACTGCTCAAGGTAGTTTTCAGATAAAGCACTTAAAAATATTTCACTGGATTCTTTGTCCCTGCCACCCATTATGAATGTTTGAGTCTCCCAGTCTATATCCGGCAAATTAAAATCTCCACCCAGAACTATAACATGGTGGGGACATCTACTCGAATTATTTTCCAAATTATTCTTCAGGTGCTGAGCCACAACAGCTGCTGAGCCCGGGGGCCTATAGAGACATCCAATTACCATGTCTGAGCCTGCTTTAACCGTGACCTTCACCCAAATCATTTCACAATTAAAAAGTGTGTAAGACAGAAATACAGTATTTTGCCTCTACTGTTCCACCTATACACAGGAGAAGCAATTATGGAAACAGAAAGAAAGATTCAAGAGTGGAACTAGAATCAGTGTGAAAGGATATCAATATAAGATTCACATATGACACACTAACCTCAGTGAAAATGAAGAATTACAGAATCTGTTGAAAGGGATGAACGGTATAATCGGTACAAAATATGGATTGTGAGCAAACTGAAGATAGAAAAATGTATTGAGAAGTAGCAGAACTGCATTTAGTGATAAACTTAATGTCAAAGTTGGTGTCCACAAAGCAGACAAGGAATTCTGCTACCTTGGATGCAAAGTAACACATGCTGCTCAAAGCAACAAGGACATAAAAAGCATATTAGCACAGGCAAACTGGGCATTTCTGGTCAAAATAAATCTAATAGTATTGAACATAGGCCTTATTTGAGAAATAAATTTCTGAAACTGTTATTTGAAGCACAGGATCATATTATGGTAGGGAACCATGGACTGTAGGAACACTGGAAATGAAGAGAATGCTTGAGATGTAGTCTGTAGGACAACGACAAAAATTGAGTGGACTGATAACTGATGAGGAGGTGAGGAAATCTGAGAACAACTTGGATGATACCATAGGAAGAAGCAGAAGGTGAAAACTACAGGGGGAGACAGAGACTGGAATAATCCAACAAATAATTGAGAACATAGGCTGCAAGTGCTACTCTGAGAGGAAGTGGTTGACACAAGACAGGAATTCATGGCAGGTTACATTAAATGCTCTTAAGACTGATGAGAAAGAAGTCCCAACAGCAGGACAATGTAGCAGTTTCATGACAGTTAACCATTGGTGCACTAACTTTTCTTTTTTAATATGTACTTCAACTGATTCTACATCACAGAACACTCTTCTTTGTGTTAGAATTTATGGAACATGGATAAATAAATGAATGCTGTAACAGAAAGGAACAATAACAATTATGGACATTGGTAACCTAGCCATTGAGTACCCGTAAACACATAACAACAGTTGCATGCTGACAGGCTTGTAATATGTGGAATATACCGCCTGTCATAATGAAAGCAACTACACAGAAATATCTGTCTCACCTTTCCATGTTTGTAAATATATTTTCGCAACTTCTTGAACAGATGGCACCCTCTGAGTCCTGATGTTTTGTCCACAGGCACTGTGACTTTTGGATGCACATACAAAAGCAACTGCTAACTGGATGAGAGTGGGAGGCAGATGTCATCACCAAACTGAGAGATGTTTCTGGGACAACCTGGTCTCGCTCCTTTTACGTGTGCAGCTGGACCTCCATGTCAGGATTGTATTCTCACTGTGGGAATACACCACAAAAGTTTGAGGTGGACAAATTCATTTGACAGTGTGACATGTTACATGCAAATTTCACTGTCCTCCTCTTAAAAAATGTTTGCTCTCAAATTATTCAGTAATACTGTTATAAGAGTTGAAGACTGTCGAGCAAGCAAAGAAGAAAACATAAGAAAAGTTGAGAAATGGAACTGAAGTTCAGGCAGAAGAAATAAAAACTTCAAGGCTTGCCATTGACATTGGAATTTTGTCAGTGATGGCAATGGAGAAGAAAGTCAGTCTAATGGAATGGGCAGTTTCTGGAAAAGAGTTTACAAGAGGAATATCATTGAAAGTAAAACAAGTGTATTGGACTGCATTCGATATAAGTCAAGTGGTGAATTTGAATAGGAAAAGGGACACCAAAAGTATAAACAAAATTTTGTAGTTGGGCAGAAAAAATAACTGCAAACACCATCTGCAATGACTGAAGAGCAGAGAGAGAGGTCTTCGGCTGAGGTCGGTCCCCTCAGAAGTGGCTAAGTTGTTGCAGTCAGCAGTGTAAAGTATGCAGCTCATGCACTGAATTGACATATCCAGAGTGCAGTGGACAAGTGAGGATCACTGGTTGTCTCAGCACTCCCACCCACAAACACCTATGTGGGTGTGAGTTCGTAGGCATTCCCGGCATAATAAGTCTTGAAAATCTCTTCGGGTTTGCTGCCGGATCCTAAAATCAACTTGACTCGATATTTCGACGATCCAACTGGTCGCCATCTTCAGGAGAATGCTGCTTGCTGATGAGTCCCGCTGAGAACTAACGCCTGGCTGCAAAACGACGTCCTATATAGCCCACCGTGCAGTACACGGCGCGTGCGCCGCCCGTCACAGTTGCTGCCCTCCAAGACAGGGAAGGGGCGCCGCCCCTGGTAGAACTTTGCGGCAACGATATATCGCACTCATGGTCGCACCGAAGAACGTTCAACTCTACAAGTTGTCATCCACCCTACCAACGCAGTGGCGTCCTCAGGACTTTGGTACGGAGAGCATATGCCATTTCCGACGCGGACAGCTTAACCCAAGAACTTGCGCATTTGATGGCTGTTTTTAAGGATAATGGATACTCCGAGAAGCAGATTCGTCGGGCTATGGAGTTTGGACCATCTCTGGAGGTGCATGAAGCGGAACATGGATCGGTGGCCTTTCTTCCCTATGCAGGAGGTATATCGTTTAAGATTGAACGAATTTTAAGGAATTTTAACATCAAAAGTGTGTTCCGACCGCCTTCTAAGATTAGGGCACTACTTGGCTCTGTAAAAGATGATCTGGGGCTTAGGAAACCCGGTGTATACAAAATTCCGTGTCAGTGTGGGAAAACTTACATTGGTCGTTCGACTCGCACAGTTCATGACAGGTGTGTGGAACACCGACGCCATACGAGGCTACAACAGCCGGAAAAATCGGCAGTAGCAGAACACTGTTTAAATGAGGGACACGGCATGAAATATGACTAAACGGTGGTAGTTGCCAACATTTCCAGTTTTTGGGATAGTGTTTATAAAGAGGCAATTGAAATTAGGTTGGCGGATAATTTAATCAATAGAGACAATGGGTTTCCTCTTAGCAGGACGTGGAATCCGCTACTATCCCGCATCAAAATTGAACGTTCTTCGGTGCGACCATGAGTGCGATATATCGTTGCCGCAAAGCTCTACCAGGGGCGGCGCCCCTTCCCTGTCTTGGAGGGCAGCAACTGTGACGGGCGGCGCACCCGCCGTGTACTGCACGGTGGGCTATATAGGACATCGTTTTGCAGCCAGGCATTAGTTCTCAGCGGGACTCATCAGCAAGCAGCATTCTCCTGAAGATGGCGACCAGTTGGATCGCCGAAATATCGAGTCAAGTTGATTTTAGGATCCGGCAGCAAACCCGAAGAGATTTTCAAGACCTATGTGGGTGTGAGGTGAGGAACTGGTAGTTACCAGGGTACACACATCTACATACAAGGTTTGGAGCTACGTATCTATATTGCCAGAAAACATTTGTCTGTATACTACAAGCATACTACTGGTCCCAAAAGTGTGTATTCCTAGTCCTATTCCTCTTCCCTGTTCTGTAGAGAGAACTTATTACAGTTTGGAAAGTGGGTCTAGTGCTGTAATGGTGCTAAGAAATGGTGGTGGCCTAGAGCACTTGCCTGCTGTTGTCAAGCAGTCCAGGTAGTCACCAGCAGCAGCAGCCACATGGTCGGCACTTTGGTAGGGCCTGCCAGAGCAGACGGCCTCGGCAGCAGCAGGCCAGCGCTCCACCACGTTGAGCAGCAGTGCTGCGCACTCTCCATCAGTCATGGCATTCAAGTCACGCACACGTACTGTTGGCGTCTTCTTTGTGTGTGGGCACAGCCATGCCAATGCCATCTCCAACACCTGATAAACTAATCAAAATATCCATGGGTGTACTGACGGTCTACAGTGTCCAATGGGCACAATATTTCGGCGATCATACATGTCGCCATCATCAGGTGAACTGATGGACTGAGCTCTTGTGAACGTGCCAGCACGGAGATCCGTACGCTGTGGCTGCTCAGAGGGAACTGGATTTAAATACCCTCCGCCCGCGGCGCGCTCCCTCCACTATCCGTGCCCCACGCCACGGTCGCGTGGTGGAACAGATTGCGACAGCGTCTGAAATGACGTCGGTGTGATGGCTCTGTCTGCTGTGGTCATCACAACTATATGTTTGCTCGAAAGGCAAGAGTACTTAGCAAACGATATCTACGGTGGCGCAACTTTTCAAATTTCTTCATGCTGCGGTACATCTTCCCATAAAGGTGTATGATGTGATTCTTGAATTTCTCCTGGCGTATTTGATAATCAAAATATCCACAGGTGTACTGCCGGTCTACAGTGTCCAACGGGCACAATATTTCGGCGATCATACATGTCGCCATCATCAGGTGAACTGACGGACTGAGCTCCTCACCTAATCCAGTTCCCTCTGAGCAGCCATAACATACGGATCTCCGTGCCGGCACGTTCACAGGAGCTCAGTCCGTCAGTTCACCTGATGATGGCAACATGTATGATCTCCGAAATATTGTGCCCGTTGGACACTGTAGACTGGCAGTACACCCATGGATATTTTGACTATCAAATATGCCAGGAGAAACTCAAGAATCACCTGATAAACTGTTCTACACCTCCAGCAAATCCGTGCCTTGGCTAAAAATTGGAACATGTAACAGTATTAGCAGTAGTAGTAGTAGAAGAAGACAATGATAGGAAAGTTAGTTGCAGAAGCAGTTGCCAGAAGTAATTTATGGAAACTATGGGTCGTATAAATCATTGTGACAGGACAGAGTGTGGAACCTCCATCTTTCTAAACACTTGGCCAGTCTGTTTAAAACAGCCAATCTCATTTATCTTATCCCTACTGTACAATACTGTTTTATTTTTACATTCTACATCTACATTTACATCTACATGACTACTCTGAAATTCACATTTAAGTGCTCGGCAGAGGGTTCATCGAACCACAATCATACTATCTCTCTACTATTCCACTCCTGAACAGTGAGCGGGAAAAACGAACACCTAAACCTTTCTGTTCGAGCTCTGATTTCTCTTATTTTATTTTGATGATCATTCCTACCTATGTAGGTTGGGCTCAACAAAATATTTTCGCATTCGGAAGAGAAAGTTGGTGACTGAAATTTCGTAAAAAGGTCTCGCCGCGACGAAAAACGTCTATGCTGTAATGACTTCCATCCCAACTCGTGTATCATATCTGCCACACTCTCTCCCCTATAACGTGATAATACAAAACGAGCTGCCCTTTTTTGCACCCATTCGATGTCCTCCGTCAATCCCACCTGGTAAGGATCCCACACCGCGCAGCAATATTCTAACAAAGGACGAATGAGTGTAGTGTAAGCTGTCTCTTTAGTGGACTTGTTGCATCTTCTAAGTGTCCTGCCAATGAAACGCAACCTTTGGCTCGCCTTCCCGACAATATTATCTATGTGGTCCTACCAACTTAAGTTGTTCGTAATTTTAACACCCAGGTACTTAGTTGAATTGACAGTCTTGAGAATTGTACTATTTATCGAGTAATCGAATTCAAACGGATTTCTTTTGGAACTCATGTGGATCATCTCACACTTTTCATTATTTAGCGTCAACTGCCACCTGACACACCATACAGCAATCTTTTCTAAATCACTTTGCAACTGATACTGGTCTTCGGATGACCTTACTAGACGGTAAATCACAGCATCATCTGCGAACAATCTAAGAGAACTGCTCAGATTGTCACCCAGGTCATTTATATAGATCAGGAACAGCAGAGGTCCCAGGACGCTTCCCTGGGGAAAACCTGATATCACTTCAGTTTTACTCGATGATTTGTCGTCTATTACTACGAACTGCGACCTTCCTGACAGGAAATCACGAGTCCAGTCGCACAGCTGAAACGATACCCCACAGCTCCGCAGCTTGATTAGAAGTCGCTTGTGAGGAACGGTGTCAAAAGCCCACCGGAAATCCAGAAATACGGAATCAACTTGAGATCCCCTGTCGATGCGGCCATTACTTCGTGCGAATAAAGAGCTAGCTGCGCTGCACAAGAGCGATGATTTCTGAAGCCATGCTGATTACGTGTCAATAGATTGTTCCCTTCGAGGTGATTCATAATGTTTGAATACAGTATATGCTCCAAAACCCTACTGCAAACCAACGTCAATGATATAGGTCTGTAGTTAAATGGATTACTCCTACTACCCTTCTTAAACACTGGTGCGACCTGCGCAATTTTCCAATCTGTAGGTACAGATCTATCGGTGAGCAAGCGGTTGTATATGAGTGCTAAGTAGGGAGCTATAGTATCAGCGTAATCTGAAAGGAACCTAATCGGTATACAATCTGGACCTGAAGACTTGCCCGTATCAAGCGATTTGAGTTGTTTCGCAACCCCTAAGGTATCTACCTCTAAGAAACTCATGCTAGCAGATCTTCGTGTTTCAAATTCTGGAATATTCCATTCGTCTTCCCTGGTGAAGGAATTTCGGAAAACTGCGTTCAATAACTCCGCTTTAGCAGCACAGTCGTCGATAACAGTACCATCGGCACTGCGCAGCGAAGGTATTGACTGCGTCTTGCCGCTTGTGTACTTTACATACAACCAGAATTTCTTCGGATTTTCTACCAAATTCCGAGACAATGTTTCGTTGTAGAACCTATTAAAGGCATCTCACATCAAAGTACGTGCCAAATTTCGCGCGTCTGTATATTTTAGCCCATCTTCGGGATTTCGCGTTCTTCTGAACTTCGCATGCTTTTTCCGTTGCCTCTGCAACAGCGTTCGGACCTGTTTTGTGTACCACGGGGGATCCGTTCCATCTCTTACCAATTTATGAGGTATGAATATGTCAATTGCTGTTGCTACTATATCTTTGAATCTGAGCCACATCTCATCTACATTCGCATAGTCAGTTCAGAAGGAATGGAAATTGTCTTTTAGGAAGGCTTCTAGTGACACTTTATCTGCTTTTTTAAATAAAATTATTTTGCGTTTGTTTCTGATGGATTTGGCAGAAATGGTATTGAGCCTAGCTACAACGACCTTGTGATCACTAATCCCTGTATCAGTCATGATGCTCTCTATCAGCTCTGGATTGTTTGTGGCTAAGAAGTTATTTAATGCTGCTAATGTAAAATGCTAGTGCTATACTGTTCTTTCATTTATTAATACCAATCACTCCACATACTGTAAACTCAGTCTTTAATAAGGTAAGATACCACACACTATCAGGGGACATCAAGATTGTAACAAAGACATTTGGTTTCAATTTCTTGTAGCATAAACTCCCATTAGCTTACTGGATAAAAAAAATTATCCGCATCCTTCCATAATGAAAGAGATGTTGACCACATAAAGAGTATAAGATATTAGTATTAACCATTACAGAGCTTTGAAGTAAGGTTGTCCAGAGAGAAAAATAATATAATGTGAAAGCATGTTGTAAAATGACAGATTTTTTACTGTTATTTATTTGTGTTACACATTTTACCAGAACATCTACTATGTATTATCTAAGTAAGCTTTTACTGTTCAGAATAATACTTACTTTTAAACTAGTTTGTTGTCATTATATCCTGAGTCACCTTAAACAAGCTATTTTATATTTTTTTTCCTTGGTAGTAAATGCTGTGCTAAGTTTTAAATACAGTCTTTTTTGGCAAAAACCTAAATTCAGTCTAGGTCTCTTTCCATGATTATGGACAGCACTGTTTATGCTGTAAGCATCAAGGTTATATTTGATATGCATAACTGATTCTTAAATGTACTCACAAGATGTAGTTAAAATTCTAAATGTTATTAACAGATTCTTACCACAAACCTGATTTCTGTCTTTGGTTATTGTCGAAGTGCGGAAGTGCGGCAACAGATATCTATGAAAAGGCCATGAGCAGAATCATGGTTTGCAGGGGTCTGTGTTCACGGTTCCTCTTAGAGCATGGAACAAGAGGTAAAATGTTTTTGGTCTAGCCTGGACCAGCAGCATTCATATGCCCACTGGAACATTTGTCTTATTATGTTACAGTATATTCAGCATGATTTGAATGATGAATTGGAACTAACATGTGGCCAAATTGTGCAAATAGATTAATTCCTTTTGCAAAAGATTTTATTTGGGCAGAAATTAAAATACAGCTAATGACACCATTTGTATATGCACTGTTCAGGTTTTACCCTTAAATAACTCCAGACTGGAATGAGACTGGTGGTTTTAATTTGGCCCAATGATGTATTGGACGTTGGCCTAATGTAAGTTTTAACCGTTTGAAAAAAGAAAAAAATAAATAAATAAAGATCTTGTCACATTTGGATTTTACGTGCAAAAATACCCTCGCAGACACCAACCATATTGCACAATTCAAGCCCATTAGCGGCTTTTGTGCGATCATGGGATATTTCAGACAGAGGATCATGCAGGGAGGTGACAGACTGTGCATACAGAAAATTTGGAAGACTGAATTCTACAGGATATTGAGACGAACCTTAGTCCATGCTCCAGGCAAGTGGCCTGCCAACATGGGGGTAAGCCGAAGTACAGCTATGTGTATCCTGCATGACAACCACTACTGTCCCTATCATCTGCAACACTTAATGAACACATGGCACATGGTCAGCAGAACTGTCATTTGTCAGCACCATCTACCATGGCAATGATGCATTTCCAGAAATATGTTCTTAGGGCCTTTTGTCCTCCATCCCCAGTCGGGAATCCATACCTACAGTTTGTCAGTTTTATTAATGTTCACACTGCACATGCACATTTATAATAGAGGTACATAAGGTAATGGAAAAAAGGATACACACAAAAAATTCGTAATACAAATATACACATACATAATTTATCACTGCAACAATATAGCAAAGATGCTGAGTCACAGATAGCCACAACACAAAGACTGTCTAAAAATAGGCTTTCGGTCACATGACCACAGTCATTAATTACAAACTATAATGTTTTAAACACCGGAGAATCCAGCATGGAATGTAACAATATTATGTCACTTCAGCTGCCAGAGGCTGCAGTCATGTGTGCGAGCTGCGTTTGCGTGGTGGTCTTGTTGGCTGAAAGCATATTTGTGACAGTGTTTTTGTTGTGTGCTATCTGCAACTCAGCATCTCCACTATATGGTGAGTAGTAATTTTCACAATATTGTTACAAACTACAATGTATTATGTTACTACAAGCACATTCCATCCTCTTTGTCTACTTTGTAATTGGTCAGCCCACCTATTTATTTGTGATAATTTTATGTTGCAGGAACTCTTTAGGAATGAAAGCTATTTTTTCATAAATGTTCTTTAAGGTATGTTTTAAATTTTGTTTTTGATCTCTTTATTTTTCGTACGTTTGTTTGTACAGTTTCATGTGTGTATGCATAAAATGTATGGAACTACATAAAAAAGTTGCACAATTTTTAGAGGATTAAAAAATATGAAACAAAATAATAATAAAATGAAAACCTCCCACAGGCTTGTGACTTTGGCGTGGTTCAGTGGCTTGTGTGCTCTGAGTGCACAGCAGGCTGCACTTGACAGGTTCAACCATAATCGGGTAGGTAACCATAGTGGAGCCAAACTAACACTGCCCATTTGAACCAACAGGTTTTGAAAGACAATAATGAAACCTATACCAGATCAATCTTCACCTGAGTCAACAAAAATATGCATTGTTTGCCAAGCTATGGCAGTCCAATATGAAAACTATGGTAGAGTAAAAGCTGGGAACCAGAATGAAAAATGCTTGCATCCAAACACAAAAAAGGTGAATATGCACCGGGAAGACAGAGGGTTGTAAAAGAAGGGAACTACCTTTTTGACTTATCTAGCAGCCTCAAAGAAATTTAAATCAAAACATCTTGAAATATTCACACTTTTTTACATGTTAGCACTACTTCCCCAGTGTGACAAGTTTTCTTAGCTGCAAGGTGTTGGCCCACCTGTATCTTGCAATTTATAGACTAAAGTCCCTGACACTGCCCGAAATCCAGAAGGCATGTAAGAACAAAAACAGATACAGATTTGATTTGTATGCTTCTAGAGAGTAGGCTGCATCTACAACAGGAAGAATATTGCACAAAGTGATAAATGTCACATTGGATGACACTGTAGCATGTCTTTCAATATACGACAACATCATGTATCATGTTACTTTACTTGACATGATGCATTCCATTGCATGACATGAGTCCTACTACTAAGAAGTAAAAAAATTGGGAATATGGAATGTGTCATGATGTTTTGTCTTAACTGTGATTGAAGCTACCAGATAAGTCAAAAAGCTAGTTCCTTTCTTTTACCTCACTAACTCTTCCCAGGACATATTCGCCTTTTTTGTACTGTAATAAGAGCATTTTTCATTCTGGTCATTTTTATTGTCCTTTTCTGTATATTGAACACTGTTTTCAATTTTTTTTTTTTGCATTTATTCCCATATAAGTATTCCAAAACTAAGAATTGAGTATTGAGAATACAGATAGCATCTAATAAATGACTGGCTTTTACACACTGATGTCAGGTCTGTGAGGGTGTAACATGCTCATGATATACTGTGTGCAAGAATCTTTTTTATATTCACACCTTTTCAGCTGAGAATCAGTATGCATTCCTCTACCATGCCGATTGTACAGTTGTATGTAGTCTGCCATGCTCTGCATAGTGATTTTCAGATTATAGATGTCGATATAAATTTAGATTTAGTTTATAGAAGTCCACCTGCATTTAATTTAAAACCATAATTTTCCTTCTTCATACTGGAATTCACAGCATTTGTTTTCTTTGTGATTGATGTATAAGGGGTGTTCAAAAAGAAACGAGCCAGGGTATGGAATGTGCAAACCGGTGACAGGAGAGCAATATCGTGGCGTGTGTAATGGTTGGTTTGTGGGGGTTAAAGAGACCAGACTGCTACGGTCATCGGTCCCGGCGTGTGTAATGAGGCGTGTTTCCAAACAGAGCATGGATGTTCACAGCTCATTGCTAGGGGGCACATGTACACGTCACATGACTATACAGAGCTAGCAGCAGCATGCATCAATCATCCAACAGTGCCAGTTGCATTGCAAACAGTGACATAGAGGCATCAAATAAAGAGCAAAGTGGTGTTGTTCATTTTCTGACAGGGGAGAAATGGACATTCATTGACAAACGTCGTAAGTGTAAGGCAAACACTGCATGTCCCTTGCAAGGGCCAAGGTGTGGGACAAGCACTCCAGAGAAGGATGGGTGTCACTAGCTGATGATGCACAATCTGGAGCACCACACTGCATTACAGATGACATCATGCAGCTGGTGGATGCACTCATTACTCAGGACTGCCGAGTGATAGTGAAAGCCTTAGCTACCATGGTTGCATTGAGCATTGGAAGTGTTCTCACCATCACAAAAGAATGACTGCATGTGTGCAAAGTGAGGCCCAATGGGTGCCCCACAGTCTTCAACCACACCAGGAAGCATGTCAAATGTCCCACTGTCTTGCTCATCTGCAGCGCTATGCTCATGAAGGGAATGCATTCCTGGCACAAGTGGTGGCTGGAGATGAATTATGGTGTCATCACTTCGAACCACAATCAAAATGATAAAGTGTCCAGTGGAACCACCACCAAAAAAGCCAAGGCCATCCACACAAGTGCAGGATAGGTTATGCTGACGTTCTTCTTTGACCAAGACGGCCCCCTTCTGATTCACTTCCTGCGGCGCAGGACAACAGTGAATGCCCAGTGTTACTCATAAACCTTGACCACCCTTCACCTAGCGATCAAATCAAAATGACCAAGCAATCTCACCCATGGGTTCATTCTGCTACACGACAATTCGAAGACTCATATGCCCGACAAAGTCATGGCACTTCTGCAGAAATTCAAATGGGAGGTTCTCGGCCACCCTCCGTACAACCATTTGCAGTCCCCTTAAAAAGGCTATGAGTGGCAAATGATTCACCTCAGATGACAATGTCCAGCTGTACGTGTGGAACTGGTTAATATCGCAGCCCCGGAAATTTTATGAGACAGCCATTCACCACCTTGTTTCACAGTGGGACAAGTGTCTCAACAGCCACGGTCAATACTTCTAACATACAGGTACTGGTTTCTGTAATTATGCCTCTGGCTCATTTCTTTTTGAATGCTCCTTATAACTTTATTGCATATTTTTGACCAATTGTTAACTACACTGAAGATTTCAGTTGCTTTCTCTACAAGGATTTGTCTTGTTTTTCACTTAATATATTATTGCTGTCATCAGCAAGGAGAATTTTTTCCCCAATAGTAAAGCAGTTGGGAAAGTGCTTGATGTACATTATTAACAGTGTTGTTCATAGTCTGAGATCTTAAGGATTTCCTATATTAAAAGATTTTCATGTTGGTAAACATTTCACTAAATGTTTGATCTTATTTGAGGTTCATGTTATCAGTACTCTTTGTGATCAGAACCAATCATTAGTTGCACCTTTATTCCAAATGATTATAGCTAACTTAGCAGAATTTTGTGGCCAACAGTATCAGAAGCCTTTGACATATAATATGCTCATCCTTGTCAAAAGTGTCAAGTATCATTTTCGTAAATTCTGCTATGTTTGATTCCTTGCTTCTGTCACTATATAAACTGGACTGTGAAGCACTTCAAAGGTCATATTTAATCAAATATTTCATTAATCTGTGTTTGTAATTGATTCTGTTATTTTTGAGGGTGATGATAGCAGAGGAAAGGGCCAGTAGTCCTCTGCATCTTCAGTATTGCCTTTTTTTAAATACTCTGGAAAGTTTCCTGATTCATGAATGAAAACACACACAACACTGTTATAATATTCTAGAATATTTATTATTTATTTCAGAAACTGGTTTTTGGCTGTGTAGGGCATCATCAGGTACAAAGATAAGTATGTGATGCAGTGAAATTCTGTTGGATCAAATATTTTAAACTAGTGCATTTACAGAGTATCTCCATTTCCAGAGATGAAAATTGTTAACATCAGGTTTAGGAATAAAACAAAAATGTGATGTAAGATTATTTTACTAAGATAAAATATACAGGTTGGTCCATTGATAGTGATCAGGCCGAATATCTCATGAAACTAGCATCAAATGAAAAAATAAGAAGAATAAATCTGTTTGATTGTGACGAGGGAAACAGATGGTGCTATGGATGGCCCACTAGATGGTGCTTCCATAGGTCAAATTGATAGAAACTGCATATTTTAAATCTGCATCTAATTGGGCCTTATTTTATCGATGGCAATCTAAGTGGTGCAATGTATACCAATTTCTTAATTCATCTTTTGCCAGTTCTACTACAAGATGTTTCACTTCATGACAGAATGGCGAGGTACTTTCAACATGACAGATGTCCAGCACATAGCACATGTGCAGTTGAAGTGGTATTAAATAGAATATTTAATGACTGGTGGATTGGTCGTAGAAGCACCATACCATGGTGTGCACTTTCACCGGACCTTACATTTCTGGACTTCTTTCTTTGGGGAAAATTGAAAGATATTTGTTATCGTTATCTACCGACAATGCCTGAAAACATGCGTTAGTGCATTGTCAATGCATGTGCAGCAATTGCTGAAGGCGATCTACTTGCTGATGAGAGGAATTTCATTATGCGTATTGCCAAATGCACTGAAGCTAAGGGACATCTTTTTGAGCATTTATTACATTAATGAGGTTATTATGGTTGCTCACGCAGTAACAGCATGCATTCCCATAATTTTTGATAAAGTCACAAAAGTAAATGTATCACATTGGAACAATAGAAATAAAGTCCAAACATAACTACTTTTTGTGTTTTAATTTAAAAAACCACATTGTTAGCAACTGTTCATCTAAATTGGCACGGCATATTATAAGTGTTGGAATATTACAGCGCTATCCATCACAAAGCGAAACAAATGTTCAAACATTCCTATTTATTTATGTACTGTATGAATATGTAATAAAAATGGGGGTACCTATTTAAAAAAAAATACAGTTTCTAACAATTTGATCAATGGCAGCGCCATCTAGTGGGCCATCCATAGTGCCATCTGTTTTCCCCCATCAGGTTCGAACAGATTTATTGTTCTTATTTTTTCTTTTGATGTTAATTTTGTGAGATATTTGGCCGGATCGCTATCAATGGACCACACTGTTTACACAAATTACCACAGTTGTTCAAGGAAAAAAATAAATTGAACAATAAACTTTGGTGATATGTTCCAAAGTTGTGACTGAAGAAAATAATCTTGTCTTTAATAGGTCCTAAATTACAAACAGATAAGATACACTAGTGAGATTAAGCAGAGGAGTAAAACAGCTGTGATTACACAAAGTAATTTTTTCTTCTTTGACATAATGAAAAAAGTTATAGTAACTGAAATAAAGGAAAATGGGACATGTAAGTAAGAGGGGTAATTTACAACATGGCCTGGATGGGATTATGCATACCATCTGTAGTTGAAAATAACATGTGAGGGAACTGTGTCTGGTCATTCGATAATAAGCTTGGGTTGATGGACATTTGTTTATTAATTTCCATTATTTTTAGATAGTTCATCTTCCTTCCTCTGTTTTTGTGATGTTAAACTTCATGTTTCACCTTGTAATTATGGCCTTCCTTAAACAGCTGTCCTGCAAAAGTAGAGACTCCTTTCCTAAGTTTCCAACTTCTGTCGTGTTCCTTGCAGCGGGTGCATATTGCCCTTCCAGACTGACCTATATAGAATTTGCCTTGAATTGCAAGTGTTTTATATACTTCACTCTTTTAGTAAGCTGGAGTGCTATCTGTACCATTGCACTAAAAGTGTCCAAGTGTGTTGTGCACATAAAATGATGTTTTTAGATTCCTGGATTTAAGCTTTCTGGCTACATCCACTGAGATTTTTTCTAAATAAGGAACTCTACATCTACATCTATAATCTGCAAACCACCGTGAAGTGTGTACATCCCATTTTACCAGTTATTAAGGCTTCTTCCTGTGGGAAGAATAATGTTTGAATGCCTCTGTGTGTGCAGTAATTATTTTAATCTCGTCCCCATGGTCCTTGTGTGAGTAGCACATAGGGAGTTGTAGTATATCCCTAGAGTAATCATTTAAAGCCAGTTCTTGAAACTTTGCTAATAGACTTTCTCAGAATAGTTTATGTTTGTCTTCGAGAGTCTCCCAGTTTAGTTCCTTCAGAATCTCTGTGACACTCTCCTAAGGATTAAATGATCCTGTAACTGTTCGTGCTGCCCTTCTTTGTAAAGGTTCAATATCTCCTGTTAGTCCTATCTGATAGGTCCCATGCACTTGAGTTGTATTCTAGGATGGATCGTACGAGTGATTTGTTAGCAATCTCTTTTGTAAACTGATTGCACTTCCCAGTATTCAACCAATAAACTGACGTCTACCACCTGCTTTACCCATGACTGAACCTGTGTGATTATTCCATTTGATACCACTACAAAGTGTTACACTTAGGTATATGTATGAGTTGGCTGATTCCAACAGTGACTCACTGATATTATAGTCAAAGGGTACTACATTTTTGTTTTGTTTTGTGAACAGCAAAATTTTACATTTCTGAACATTTAGAGCAAGTCACCAATCTCCACACCATGTCGAAATCTTATAAAGTCTAACTTAATATATGTGCATCTTCTCTCAGATAGTACATCATTGTAGATAACATCATCATCTGCAAACAGCTATTAATATTGTCTGCAAGGTCATTAACATATAATGAATAGCTTGGGTCCCAACATACTTCCCTGGGGCACACTCGAAGTTACTTCTACATCTGATGATGACTCTCCATTCAAGATAACATGCTGTGTCCTCCCTACCACAAAGTCCTCAATCTAGTCACATATTTCACTAGATACCCTGTACTTTTGAAAATAAGTGTAGGTGCAGTACTGAATCAAATGCTTTTCAGAAATCAACAAACACTGCATCTACCTGGTTGCCTTGATCCAAAGCTTTCAGTATATCATGTGAGAAAAGTGCAAGTTGAGTTTCACATGGTAGATGTTTTTGAAATCTATCCTAGTTGCCATTGAGGAGGTTATTCTGTTCAAGATACATCATTATGTTTGAGCTCAGAATGTACTGTAAGATTCTACAACAAATCAATGTCAATGATATTAGACGGTAATTTTGTGAGTCACTTCTACTATCCTTCTTGCAGATGAGTGTGACCTGGGCCTTTTTACAATAACTGGGAACAGTTTTTTGTTTGAGGGATCTATGATAGATTATAGTTGGAAGAGGGGCTAACTCAGCCACAAATCCAGTATCGAATCTGGCAGGGATTCCATCCGGGCCTGGAGCTTAGTTTCGTTTTAACAATTTCAGCTGTTTCTTAACACTAGTGTCCCTACCACTTATTTCATTAATCTTTTCAGTGGTATGAGGATTAAATTGGGGGTGTAGACTTCGTTTTACTGGTAGAATATTGGGGAAGTGCAATCAGTCTACAAAGGAGATTGCTTACAAATCATTTGTTGCGACTGGTTCTAGGATATTGCTCAAGTGTTGGGACCCGTATCAGATAGGACTAACAGGAGGTATTGAACATATACATAGAAGGGCAGTAAGAATGGTCACAAATTTTTGTAATCCATAAGAGAGTGTCACAGAGATAGTGAAGAAACTAAACTGGGAGACTCTTGAAGATAGCCGTAAACTATCCCAAGAAGGTCTGTTAACAAAATTTCAAGTCCCATCTTTAAATGATTACACTAGGGATATACTACAACCCCATATGTAACGCTCACACAGGGATCATGAGGATGAGATTAGAATAATTACTGCATGCACAGAGACATTCAAACAATCATTCTTCTCACATTTCTAATGTGAATGGAACAGGAAGAAGCTCTAGTAACTCATACAATGGGATGTACTCTCTGCCACACACCTCATGGTGGACAGATTTAGTCCTTCCAGTTCAATAATCTCATAAGAATAATTGAATTTTTCCATTCAGGAGATGTTTGCAATTACATCTGTAAATTATATGAACACCACGCGGAATCTGTTGCTATGATACATGTTATTTGCTTGTTGATGCAGATTCCACATAAAGTCCTGATGTAGCTGATATCAATAGTTCCTTCCCCTTCCTTTACTTTCCTTTTCTCCTCCACTTCCAATTTACATAATATCATCACCAAATGTTTTGAAGTTTGTAGGTTACATGTATGAATGACAGCCAGACCCAGTGCTAAATTTTCTAACATTAAATTATTGGTGACACAATTTAGCCTTTATTGCTCATCAATAAGCATAAAGGTACACATACATTATAAATGCTGTTAAATGAATTTTCACGATTTCTCTAGTTACAGGGTCTGTTCTCGATCTGTGGCACTTCTCTACACTGTTTTAAGTTGTGTCTAACATAACACACGTTTTTAGCTTGAAGCTACACTGAAATACCAAAGAAACTTGTATAGGCACATGAATTCCAATACAGAGATATGTAAAGAGGCAGAATACAGCTCTGTGGTCGGCAGTGTCTATATAAGGCAACAAGTTTCTGGTGCAGTTGTTAGATAGGTTACTGCTGCTACAATAGCAGGTTATTAAGAATTAAGTGACTTTGAATGTGGTGCTACAGTCGGTGCATGGGCAATGGGGCACACCATCTCTGAGGTAGCGAAGAAGTGGGGATTTTCCCATAGGACCACTTCACGAGTGTACCGTGAATGTCAGGAAGCCTGTAAAACATCAAATCTTCAACGTCAATGCGTCCAGAAAAAGATCCTGCAAGAACAGGACCAACGATCACTGAAGAGAATTATTCAATGTGACAGAAGTGTAACCCTTCCACAAATTGCTGCAGATTTCAATGCTGCCCCATCAACAAGTGTCAGTATGTGAACCGTGCAATGAAGCATCATCAATATGGGCTTTTGGAGCCAAAGGCCCACTCATGTACTCTAGATGACTGCACAACACAAAGCTTTACATCTCGCCTGGACCTGTTAACATTGACACTGGACTGCTGATGACTGGAAACATGTTGCCCGGTTGGATGAATCTCATTTCAAATTGCATTGAGTGGATGGATGTGTACGGGTATGGAGACAACCTCATGAATCCATGGGCCCTGCATGTCAGCAGAGGACTGTTCAAGTTGGTGGAGGCTGTAAGGTGTGGGGCATGTGCAGTTGGAGTGATATGGAACCCATGTCACGTCTAGATATGATCCTGACAGGTGACATGTATGTGAGCATCCTGTACGATCACCTGCATCTGTACATTTCCATTGTGCATTCTGACAGACGAGAGCAATTTCAGCAGGACAATGCAACACTCTTCTGAGTTTAAACACTTCCACTGGCCACAAAACTCCTGAGACATGGACATTATTGAGCATATCAGGGATGCCTTGCAACGTGATATTCAGAAGAGATCTCCATCATCTTGTACTCTTATGGATATATGGACTTCAGACATTAGTCGAGTACGACCCATATCGTGTTGCAGCACTTCTGCATATTTGCAGGGGCCCTATGTGATATTAGGTAGGTGTACCAGTTTCTTTGGCTCTTCAGTGTATAAGGGACAACTTAAAAAAAATGGCAGCACTGCAGCTAACTTTGTATATGTTTTTTATGATCCAGAGCCTTTTCTCTTTTGTTCAAAAGAGCTTGTACACATTCTGCCTGCAAAAACTCATGAGACGTGATGATTTCATCTGTGATATGAATACTGTGATGAGCTTGCACAATTTTTATTTTAAAGTGGTTTATACTGTGAGTGATAAAAATTCCACAAACAGAAAATGTGTGACATATTTCTCAAAACCACCAAAAAAGTGTTGCTCATGCCTATTTTGCTTACCCTTGATTATCATTCTTTTTTTATGTCTGATAGTGTGCACATATCAAAAGCATTGTGAACAATTCGGTTAACCAGAAAAATTCACAGCAGGACTTCACATATCTTAATTTTGAAAACCCTGGAAAAGACGGGCACCAAATTTGACTTCATTGCTTACAGTGCAGAAGATCCATACTTTGGAAAGGGAATCCAGTGGTTTGTAGATGAAGTACCTCTGTACACCAAATTTTGAAATGCAAAATGTAAAATATACACTCCTGGAAATTGAAATAAGAACACCGTGAATTCATTGTCCCAGGAAGGGGAAACTTTATTGACACATTTCTGGGGTCAGATACATCACATGATCACACTGACAGAACCACAGGCACATAGACACAGGCAACAGAGCATGCACAATGTCGGCACTAGTACAGTGTATATCCTCCTTTCGCAGCAATGCAGGCTGCTATTCTCCCATGGAAACGATCATAGAGATGCTGGATGTAGTCCTGTGGAACGGCTTGCCATGCCATTTCCACCTGGCGCCTCAGTTGGACCAGCGTTCGTGCTGGATGTGCAGACCGCGTTGAGACGACGCTTCATCCAGTCCCAAACATGCACAATGGGGGACAGATCCGGAGATCATGCTGGCCAGGGTAGTTGACTTACACCTACTAGAGAACGTTGGGTGGCACGGGATACATGCGGACGTGCATTGTCCTGTTGGAACAGCAAGTTCCCTTGCCGGTCTAGGAATGGTAGAACGATGGGTTCGATGACGGTTTGGATGTACCGTGCACTATTCAGTGTCCCCTCGACGATCACCAGAGGTGTACGGCCAGTGTAGGAGATCGCTCCCCACAACATGATGCCGGGTGTTGGCCCTGTGTGCCTCGGTCGTATGCAGTCCTGATTGTGGCACTCACCTGCATGGAGCCAAACATGCATACGACCATCATTGGCACCAAGGCAGAAGCGACTCTCATCGCTGAAGACGACACATCTCCATTCGTCCCTCCATTCACGCCTGTCGTAACACCATTGGAGGTGGGCTGCACGATGTTGGGGCATGAGCGGAAGACGGCCTAACGGTGTGCATGACCGTAGCCCAGCTTCATGGAGACGGTTGCGAATGGTCCTCGCTGATACCCCAGGAGCAAGAGTGTCCCTAATTTGCTGGGAAGTGGCGGTGCGGTCCCCTACGGCACTGCGTAGGATCCTACGGTCTTGGCGTGCATCCGGTCCGGTCCCAGGTTGACGGGCACGTGCACCTTCCGCCGACCACTGGCGACATCATTGATGTACTGTGGAGACCTCATTCCCCACGTGTTGAGCAATTCGGCGGTACGTCCACCCGGCCTCCTGCATGCCCACTATATGCCCTCGCTCAAAGTCCGTCAACTGCACATACGGTTCATGTCCACGCGGTTGCGGCATGCTACCAGTGTTAAAGACTGCGATGGAGCTCCGTATGCCACGGCAAACTGGCTGACACTGACGGCGGCGGTGCACAAATGCTGCACAACTAGCGCCATTCGATGGCCAACACCGCGGTTCCTGGTGTGTCCGCTGTGCCGTGCGTGTGATCATTGCTTGTACAGCCCTCTCGCAGTATCCGGAGCAAGTATGGTGGGTCTGACACACCGGTGTCAATGTGTTCTTTTTTCCATTTGCAGGAGTGTAGTTTCAGTCCACATTCTGTGTAGGGTTTCTCACTTTAAGTAAGGAACAATGAGTACTGCACGTTTTGTTACTTTTAATTAAATAGGGTTGGTCATTGGTGAATATTAAAACAATATATAAAGATGAACATCTGAAAGATTTGACTGGAAGGAGACGATGATAATTTCTAAATAAGTGTTTGAAATGGTGATAAAGTATAAATGCCAGCCGTGAGAGACCTATTGGGCAACATGAAGTACATCTCGCAGGTAACTTTAAATGCCAATGTACTGTATTCATGAATTTGCCTTCAAGTATTTTTTGCCAAGTGAAATACAGACAGATGTTCTTGAGGCAAGGTTTGCAAATTAGACATTTGCAGACTCACAGTACTTAATTTATTTAATAAAAGTCTCTCAAATTGAATGTTAGACAAGATTTGATAACCTCTTTCCTTTTCTATCCAGTTTCATATTGGATTGTAACTGTTTCTGTGAGAGGTGAAGAGGTGATGATGAAAGCAATCTCACATTCTTTCTCCCTCTTACATATTTATATGGCTGTTGCACTTGGGTTACTCTGGAGAGACTGATGCATGAATTCTGTGCTTTAGTCAAAGCTCTGGATAAGGTTATACTACTAGTTTTAATGACAGATATGAATAGAGGACTGCCATACGGATACAGAGAATGTCATCATGAACAACCACATAACAGTACAGAAACTGATTGAAACTAGCAATAAGACTGAATTTTTGAGCTGAAATAACAAGAGAAAACTTGTAAAACAGACATCTTGCACAAACTGGGTTTCTTCCTGACACACAGCCGGCTGAAGTGGCCGAGCAGTTCTAGGCGCTACAGTCTGGAACCGTGCGACTGCTACAGTCGCAGGTTCGAATCCTGCCTTGGTCATGGATGTGTGTGATTCCCTTAGGTTAGTTAGGGTTAAGTAGTTCTAAGTTCTAGGGGACTGATGACCTCTGATGTTAAGTCCCATAGTGCTCAGAGCCATTTTCCTCCTGACACACTTCATTTGTAAAATGGGAATTTTAAAGATTGCACATTAAGTTAGCTCTCACTGCTTTCTCCAAATAAACTTCTTAGTGATTATGTGAACAAACTAATGACAATTGTGCTAATGTCGAAGAGAAGAGAATACTGAAAATGTATCCCATGGAATCTGTGTTTGACAGTGAGAGAGAGAGGGAGAGAGAGAGAGAGAGAGAGAGAGAGAGAGAGAGAGGGGGGGGACATTTTTTTAAATTACACCTTACACATTTGCCCAAATTTGTCTTTTGTACATATAGGTTGAATAACAATAGTTCATAGAAATAAGTCAAATGATAAGACCTATCTGTTTTGATGGCAAATTAATTCATCAATACAATAACAATTTTGTTTCCAATGGGACCGCAGCTCGGTATAAGTCATGTAAAGACATTATGAATGAAGTCCAAAAAGCTGCTTCTATTTTCAGATGTTTATTTAATTCCGACAGGCCTGTTTCAGCACTATTGTCTGATGATGGCAATAGTGCTGAAACAGGTATGCCGTGATTAAATAAACATCTGAAAATAGAAGCAGCTTTTTGGACTTAATTCATAATGTCAATACAGTAACAACTCTTACTTTACAATAGTTTCTTTAATTCATTTTTAAATTTATGTAAATTTTGTAGTTTTTGGATTTCTTTAGGCAAGGCATTGGCCATTATTTTTGGAACATACATCAAAATATTTTGGTATAGGGCATTTGAACAAATGTCTCTGTGGAAATCATGTTTGTTTCTGGTTTCAGAGGTGTGTACTTCAACATTTAGAGTAGAGAATTCTTGATGTGACTTAAGAAAACCTAAAGATTTATGAATGAATAAACCAGGTAGAGTCAATTTTTTTAAGTCGTTAAATGGTTCTTTCTTTACATGGCTCCCTGTGGGTAGTACCCCTGATGATTCAAATTGCTCTCTTTTGGAGCTTAAAACAGTTTTTATCCCTGAGAATATAACACAATAGCTTATAAGGCTATCTAGTAGTAGTAGTAGTAGTAGTAGTAGTAGTAGGAACATAATACTGTTTCAGAACTGCAGTATTCTTTAAGATTTCTTAATATATAACAGTATTTACTAAGATTTTTATTCAACAATTCAACTGTTTTTCACCATCTTAAATTGTTGCCCAACAATACACCTAAAATTTTGTGAAATATGTTTGTTCCATTATACTGTTCCCTATCTCTACTCATATGTTATTATTTCCTTTGTTCCTTATGTGCCTAAAATCCATTCATGTGTTTTTTTTGTCATTTATATCTAAATAGTTGTCTCTCAACCATTTTGCTGCCTCATTTGTTGCTGGGTTCACTGTGTCCTTTGATAGAGAGGGCTGTCTCATCTGTACTGATTCAGCTTTTGTTAGATGGTTTGGAAAGTCATTAATGAAAACCAAGAAGAGCAGGGAGTCTAAAACAGAACCTTGGAGTATACAACAGTTAACTTTCTTGTATGTTGAGTAATGTGTTCTTCCATTATGAGTTAGTTTAACACTTTGATACCTGTCAAAGAGATATGATTTAAACCAGTTGTATACCTTTCCAAAGACACCATAGCAAGACAGCTTCTCTAGGAACATGCCTTGGTTAATGAGGTTAAATGCCTTGGATAGATTTAAAAATATTCATAGTTTAATTCATCATTATCTGCTGAAATTGAAACCTGTTCTAAGAAGCGATACACAGCTGTATTAGCAGACGTGTTTTTCCTGAAACCATTCTGTGCATTGGTAAGAATTTTACATTTGTTCATAAAATTTAACAGTTTCTAATACATTATTCTCTCAATAACTTTGGCAAAACCTGATAGTTGTGGCAATGGTCTGTAATTTTGCACATTAGTTCAGTTATTATTTTGTCTGAACTATGTCTTATGACCCTCTCGGGAGCACTATCACATCCACAAGATATTTTATTTTTCAGCTTATTAATTGCATTTCTTACTACTGAATGTGTAACTGGGTACAAAAAGGCTGTTCTTTCATTTATAGGAACTTTTATGTATGTTACTTTTGAGTTCCACACGTTCTTGGTAAGATTTTGAGTAATGTTAATATAGTAGTCATTGAATATATTAGCAATATTTTGAGGATCTTCAACAACTTTCCTTCTTTTTTATAACCAGATGTTTATCACTTTGGAGTTACCTAAATTATAGTGTATGACTTCAAATCGACTGTTCATCTTCTTTGCTGCATGTATAACCTTTCTATATGCTGAGCTGTGCCTTTAATGCTGCATTACAGTTTGTAAGCCTGTTGAGATTTTTAAATGTGCCTGCAGATTTCTTAATTTCTGCAGTTAGTCATCAGTTAGATTTGGGGGTAATTTTTATTTTCTAAGGGAGAAGGCAACATCAACACAATATTTATGTTCTGTGAAAAATGAATCATATTTAGTATCTCCAGCTTTGTTTGGGTTTATGTCCCATTTAACCCTCTGCAACAGGTTATGAAAAATCATAAGTTTACTTTCTTTATAGTGGTACACAGTGAAACATATTTACTATTTTTGACTTGCTTTCTAACATTGAAAACATAGGTCCAGAAAGCAAACAAAAACTGTAAACATATTTCATTGCATATCACGAACAATTTTATGAGTCAATAGGTTAGACGAGACTGCTTATGCGTTGCTTCCTGGACTCAGGTAGGCATGCCGGCCCCAGATCGAATCCGCCCAGTGGATTAACGACAAGGGTCAGTGGGATGGCTAGCCTGGATGTGATTTTTAGGCAGTTTGCCACATCCCACTAGGGGAATAGCGGGCTGGTCCCCACGTCCCACCTCAGTAACAAGACCCACAGATATTTGATACATGTTTGCACTATTTCATGGTTTACATTAGATGCAGACAGCTGGGATACACTGATTCTGTCCTGGGGGGTGTGGGTGGCGGCAGGCAGGGCATCCGGTCACCCCTTCAGACTAACAATGCCCAGTCTGATTGTAACAATACTGACCCTGCAAAAATTGTGGGGCAAGGCACAAGCAAAAGATGAAGATGATGATGATGATGAAAACAAGATGTAATGTTAATATAAATGTGTATTTTCTGGTAGTGTAAAACAACTGTGGTCACTATGATCACAGTCATTGAAAAGTTAATGATGCCCTTTGTTAGAATTTTTTGACCTTATTTTCAGTTCTGATCAACTTATTTTCTGTTCTGCATGTACCACTGTTAAGCTCAGTTTAACCTATTTCTTAATTCTGGATAATTGATGGATTCAGTTTTGTCTTTCCTTTTACTGGAGTCTGAATCTGTGTTCCCCCACCCCACCTTAAGAGTAGAATATATGTGGATGTCAAACTCTTTTGTGAATGATAGTCCCAGAGAAAGTCCATTCATGTATATTTTTAACTGAGTATCCAAAAATTTCAGCTCAGAAATATTTTCACCCATTGCAGATGTTTTGTTGTCTGTTGCAGTAATTTTGGATGAAATTAAGCCTAATAATTGACAACATCTAGACATTTCCACATATAAATTGTGTGCTGGACTTTTCTTACAGTTATCAAGTGTATCTATGCATCATTGCAAGTTTGCAGTTTCTGGACTAGTGGTTAACATTGGTGCATCTAGACTGCAAGGGTTCTGTGTTCTATTCCTGGCTGAGTCAGAGATTTTCTTAGCTCAAGGACTGAGTGTTTGTATTGTCCTAACATTTCATCTCATTGCCATTGACATGTAAGTCACGAAGTGGCTTCAAATAGAAAGAACTGCACCAGGAGGCTGAACAACCCCAGGTCTCAAAGCCAATAATGCCATATGATTATACCATTCATTGCACATAGTGCATGCTATTAGTTAACCACAAAATTACCACAATTGTGTGGTACATTGCATAATCTCAAATTCATTTATATTTCCTATTACACAACACAGAAATGCAACACTGCAGCCTTCAGCTATAGGTTTATTGTGGCACTGAAATGTGTTTTTATGAAAGAAAACTAGCGAATGCAGAAAGTTTTTGCCCAGAATTAGGTTTGCATAGGCCAGTGACATGCACACCCAGGAATTTGCACATCTGACAGTATAGTCCCACAAGGTGTGATGTCACCGAAGAGCACACTGGACGACTGTCCTTGCCAAAACCCAGCACATTTTGGCTCGCTCCTTCCAAGGTGTGTGGCAAATTTGAACTTGTCTAAACAACCCGTGTCCCCCTTGCAGATAACACTATTCACCAATAATAAAATATAATCTGAGTTGTCCTTACTTTTCATAACTCAACTGTATGGCAGCACACAGAGGACACTGAAAACATGTCATCAGATGATAAATAAATTATCAATTATTAATACTGATGACCAGGCTGATGAATATGTAATGCTCACACACCAATTACCCAGAGTGAAGGGGTCAGCAGAACAAAGAGCTTACCCTCAATTTAGTAAGGGTTAGTTTAATTAAGCCAGCTGTTGTGTAGTCCAGTGCACCACACGCTGATAACCAGTAATTCTACTTGTAACACTAGAAAACACTGTCTTCTATATAAATTGTTGTGTCTTGTTGCTTTTATATTCTTGCCTTTAAGTTTAACAAAGCACAAAATATGTAGTAGCTAAAAACATGCTCTTGTGTTTTAGCACTTTCTTCCACTGGTCCCTCAGTTATAAATGTCATAGCAATTATACAACCTCATATCACACCTTGGCACACAAGGACAGTGTACAGTATATATGTATATGACAAAATAATATACTTGCACATCCAGATACAAAATCATATCCAATAAAAAGTCATATCCAATAAAAAGTCATATCCAATAAAAAGGCATTGTTCAAATAAATGGTATTATATTTGCCTGTGTTCTCACTGCAGTTAAACAGAAGAATGGTGCCTCAAAGAGGTGTCCAGCAGTCAAAACACAAGCTGATTACTGCTACCTACCAGTTATGACTTACAGGTAACCCAAGCAGAAAGCTTCAGGACTGAATGCTCCCTTTTTTTCAGGCAACTGGGGGCCTGGACTGACTGTCCTAATCCTAACAGTATGCAACTGTCTGCACATGATTGATTTGGCTTCTAGGTGTACATTACAAACAATTTTAGAAGCACACCCCCCACCCAGACTAATACCTTCCCACCATTAATGTGCACAAAGAAGAAAGGATGCAATGGAATATCTGGAAGAGAACCTCCATCAGTGGTGTAGGATGAAAGATTTATCTGATGGCTGGTAAGTTCTAGAAGAATGTTGAGGTGACAATGTAGCAATGCATGACTCAGATATGCAGTCCCACAGGTTCAGCAGGGAGAAAGGTCAGTTGTCTCTTGAGCCAGTGTTATGTAGAAGTGTCAGACATCTCTTGCCAGCATATTTGAGGGCTCAGCAGTATTGGGATGCTATCCTCCAACCCATTGTGTACCACATTTTGTCAATTCATTCTTTTTGAAGAAGATAAATCTGAGCACCCCCCTGAGGACACCTTACTCCAGGAGGCAGCAATCAACCAAGTGGGTTGCTCTGGGGCATCTGTTGGCATAAGCCTAACTGGGCACACTTGATGGCACTTGATACTAAATCATTGCAGCAATGTGCCTCACACACACTGGATGTATTCGAGAGATCCACTGTTGAAGAGAGCGACAGGCTCACGCAGTAATGCTGCAACCACTTTGACAAGAAAACAAGAGTGCATTGGAGCAATAAAGCACAGAATGTTACCTGGTGACTGATTCTGACTTCACAGGTATCAAAAGATGTGTACCTCTGAATGTACTGCAGTTTTTGGTTATAGGTTTGTTTTTTACTGTATTTAAATTATTTTTTCAGTTTCACATGTGTTATTCTGTGTTCCCCTGTTCCCCTTAAATCCAATTCCAAACTTGCCTGCAAATTTGTGAGTGGTGCACACTGCTTTTGTGCAGTTTATTTACAAGCTCTTGGGTGCCAAGTACATTAATGGAAACAACAATCAGCATCTCACTGTTATGGGACCTTCATTATGCACCATAACTGTCAGTTTGGATTACTTGCATAGCTCAGTGGGCATGTGTTAGCATTGCTAGTTGTTTGCTTCTTGGCTGCCTCTATGTATAATACATGCTTGGAGGAGGCTGTGGTGAGGGCACATGTAGCATAATGCCACATCCTCTTCTAGAAGGTCGATATAGATAAAGAAACATAACTTATTAACAACTTGGAGGAAATGAATGAAAGTTTGGGAATATGTCACCAGAGGTCTCCCATTTGTGCAGGGTAAGGTGGTTGACACATGGCATGAGGTCAATGTGATGGTACATTTCATTGCAACATGGCCTGGAGACAATGTTTGAATGACATTCCACGAGGAGACTCATCAGGAAAATAGAAGAAGTGTAGCCCAGGAGTTTGGTATTCCTCACATCATTGCTTCAGGCGCATGGGGAGCATTCCAAGACACAGGCAATGCAGCCCAAAGGAGAGCATGTGGTTGACCACAGTCTACTACAGCAGCAGATCACTTTTACATTATGCAAGAGGCAGAAGGGGTCCATGTCAAACAGTTGGTGCAATTGTGGCTGCTTTTAACAGGACTGCAAGGTACACAATACCACAGTATCACAGTAATTGCATTTGGGTGGTCTATTTGCCTGATGACTGGTACGTTGTGATCCATTGAGACCTGCATACGGTAACACTGTTTGTGATGGCACCCAGTGTCGAAGGACTGGACTGACAGGGAGTGGGGGCATGTCTTCTTCTAGAATGAGAGCAGATTTAGTCTACGTAATGATTCTGGACATGGCCTCATATGGAAATAGGTGGGAACATAAACGCACCCAGGAACATTGTCGAAAACGATCATTTTGTTGGTCTAAGGAACCATAAAGATTTTGGAGGCATCAAGTTGTGTGGATGTACTCACCTCCAAATCCTTTAAAATGGTACATGCACCAGTCAACAGTATTGTGACACTGTACACCTCTCCCCTGCGCATCTTTTCAGGGGTACCTTCTGTCCTTTCTACATTGTTACGGATGACAATATGTAACCCCATTCAACAGCACAGCTGAAAGAGCCCATGGAATGAGAGATTATTTTGTGAATGGGTTGGTCTGCCCATAGGCCTGACTAGAATCCCATCGAGCACTTGTGGGATACATTGAGGTCAGTCGGTCGGTCGGTCGACCGTTCGCGCGATTTGGGTGAGAGGACCAAACATCGAGGTCATTGGTCCCATTGGATTACAGAAGGATGGGGAAGGAAATCGGCTGTGCCCTTTCAAAGGAACCACCTCTGCATTTGCCTGAAGCGATTTAGGGAAATCACAGAAAACCTAAATCAGGATAACCGGACACAAGTTTGAACCGTTGTCCTCCCAAATGCGAGTCCAGAGTGCTAACCACTGCATTGCCTTGCTCGGTGGATGTGTTGAGAAGTAGTATTGTAGCATGTCCACATGCACCAATGACTATCCGGCAGTTGCCAGCTGACTGGTGGAGGGATGGAACATCTACCAAAAGAATTTGTTACCAAGATTGTGGCTAGCAAGGGGCATGTCCCAGAGCATGCATTGCTCTCTGTGGTGATCACACACTCTATTAGGAATCACTGCATTATACCCAATGCCGGAGTACCCTCAAACATTTTTTTTAGAAATAAAGGACTGGATGTAGATAAGTCCTTGCCATAATACTCAGTCTTTCACTCTCCCTGCCTAATACTATCGTTACGCGATGACCCCATTTCGTGTCGCTTCTTTGTATTACCCCTAATTATTTAAATACTGTGATGTGCCCAAGATGTTCACGAGGTGAGTCATAAACGGCCGAAGTAGGGCGACTTCCGATGGTCACAAGTTGCGGTAGTCGGTTGGTTAGTTTGGAGAGAAAGGGATCAAGCTGCAGGGACATCAGTCGGTAAGTTGCGGCAGTTTCTAAGGGTATTTCAGAGCAGGAGGGATCAGTGTCTGCCTGACTAGCTTTGGTACTGGAGTAGCAGCAGCAGCAGCAGCAGGCAGTACTCACCTCTGGGCGGTCTGGAGCCACGGGTTGGTGTGGCGCGGCTGCTGCGCTGCCCGCAGGCCGCCTTATCGTGTGGACAGCCGCCAAGCCGTGGGGTCAGTCGGCGGCAAGGACACACACACACACACACACGCGCGCGCGCGCACGCTTCGTTCTGCCCCCCTTATCTCTGTGCACCTCCTCAGGCCTTCCCACTCAGTCCTGGAACGACCTGCTACGTACATGACACAGCTAGCGCTATCAAAACGTTCCTTCCTCCCGGGCTCCGGAGCTTCGGTGGCGTCATGCGGACTCGCACTCACGGCTGTGGGCGGGTATCATTCATTTCACGCTAGGTGAGGCGACCCCTACGTCAACGTGACGTAGGCACGCGTCATCACGAGTTGTCCAATCGACTGCTGTGTGCGTCTTGAATCTGCACTGCTCATTGTTCTTAGTTGATTTACAACATGAAGGCAAAATTAAATCGACCTAGATGGTTTAATATTTCCAGCAACATTCGGAATTACTTCGAACTTCAGTTTCTCAGTTTAACGTTTCTGCCCACATGAATTATGTACAATTCATTGGCTTTTATAAAAAATATGAAACACTTTAACTTCTCCCTATTTCACGTTTTTGTCCACATGATTTATGCACGATTATTCGGACTAAAAATGCCTAGACACTTTCGTTATGGTTATGATTCCTTCATTCAGATATTCGTCTTGTACATGAAACACACAATAATATCCCACATTCTTTGGAGTGCAGCTTAATAATTGACTAAAAGTTTTTTTGTTACTTTCGTTATGGTTCCGTTGTTCAATCATTCATTATGTTCCTGAAACACATAATACCATCCCAAATTGTTGGGATTAAAGCGTAATAACTAATTCAACTGAGATGAGCGTAACACATTACTCCTGTCACTTCGTTTGTACACATGTACACTCCTGGAAATGGAAAAAAGAACACATTGACACCGGTGTGTCAGACCCACCATACTTGCTCCGGACACTGCGAGAGGGCTGTACAAGCAATGATCACACGCACGGCACAGCGGACACACCAGGAACCGCGGTGTTGGCCGTCGAATGGCGCTAGCTGCGCAGCATTTGTGCACCGCCGCCGTCAGTGTCAGCCAGTTTGCCGTGGCATACGGAGCTCCATCGCAGTCTTTAACACTGGTAACATGCCGCGACAGCGTGGACGTGAACGGTATGTGCAGTTGACGGACTTTGAGCGAGGGCGTATAGTGGGCATGCGGGAGGCCGGGTGGACGTACCGCCGAATTGCTCAACACGTGGTGCGTGAGGTCTCCACAGTGCATCGATGTTGTCGCCAGTGGTCGGCGGAAGGTGCACGTGCCCGTCGACCTGGGACCGGACCGCAGCGACGCGCGGATGCACGCCAAGACCGTAGGATCCTACGCAGTGCCGTAGGGGACCGCACCGCCACTTCCACTTAGGGACACTCTTGCTCCTGGGGTATCGGCGAGGACCATTCGCAACCGTCTCCATGAAGCTGGGCTACGGTCCCGCACACCGTTAGGCCGTCTTCCGCTCACGCCCCAACATCGTGCAGCCCGCCTCCAGTGGTGTCGCGACAGGCGTCTTCAGCGATGAGAGTCGCTTCTGCCTTGGTGCCAATGATGGTGGTATGCGTGTTTGGCGCCGTGCAGGTCAGCGCCACAATCAGGACTGCATACGACCGAGGCACACAGGGCCAACACCCGGCATCATGGTGTGGGGAGCGATCTCCTACACTGGCCGTACACCTCTGGTGATCGTCGAGGGGACACTGAATAGTGCACGGTACATCCAAACCGTCATCGAACCCATCGTTCTACCATTCCTAGACCGGCAAGGGAACTTGCTGTTCCAACAGGACAATGCACGTCCGCATGTATCCCGTGCCACCCAACGTGCTCTAGAAGGTGTAAGTCAACTACCCTGGCCAGCAAGATCTCCGGATCTGTCCCCCATTGAGCATGTTTGGGACTGGATGAAGCGTCGTCTCACGCGGTCTGCACGTCCAGCACGAACGCTGGTCCAACTGAGGCGCTAGGTGGAAATGGCATGGCAAGCCGTTCCACAGGACTACATCCAGCATCTCTACGATCGTCTCCATGGGAGAATAGCAGCCTGCATTGCTGCGAAAGGTGGATATACACTGTACTAGTGCCGACATTGTGCATGCTCTGCTGTGTCTATGTGCCTGTGGTTCTGTCAGTGTGATCATGTGATGTATCTGACCCCAGGAATGTGTCAATAAAGTTTCCCCTTCCTGGGACAATGAATTCACGGTGTTCTTATTTCAATTTCCAGGAGTGTATTTACATTTAGCTTTGACGTTATCGGTACAACCGCAAAGATAGATTTACGCACTCATGTAGTCGATTTAGGTTATTTACGTCTATTTGTTGCCTTCATCATATGATTACAGATTGTTGGTATACCATTGCACTCTTCCTCACGAGTCTGTGGGAGTAACTATAAGGTTTGGGAATAACGTTGTTCAGAATTATACACTTTGTGATGTCCGGAATTTAAAAAAAAAGGGGGGGGGGGTGGTAATTTTTTGTTTTTTTTATTTTATTGAAAGGAAAGAAAGAAAAAAGGGTGAATAAAGGTGAAGGGAAGTGGTTCTATTTTTACTGGAATGAACTTATTGATGGACATCACAAAAATTTATTTTACCTATATTTTTTTTACTCATCGAAGAAGACAACACAACACATATAAAAGAAATCATCGCACTAATATTATCCACAGAATGATCGTTTCACAAGACACTTTCTAGCTCGACTGACTCTTAAGACTGAACAAGACTCGACTGACTCTACTCTCTCTCTGGACCACCGCCTCTTCACGTCCCTCTGAACCAGAGATTTCAACTGTGATTAGCACGCCGATTATTTAATTAATCGTACAGCCGCTGGGCGCGCGCTTGGCGCGTCATTTAATGGGGTTAAACGCACACCGCGAGAGGCGTGGGCTAGCGGTGTCTTACATGTATCGCCACACGGCCCCCTCTACTGGTGCGTAAGTTTTTCAAACTTCGCGGCAGTACCAGATTTGAGTTGACGAACAAGGTTGTGCAGTGTTTGCACCAGCATTATACAACATTTTCAAACATATGACAAGTACATACATATATAAAGAATTATAGCCTAAAGTACAAAGTTTAAGTAAATATACATAAATTGTTGCACATTACAAAATAGCTACTTTGAAATTGATCAATGGATGATTAATTTTTTTTTAGAGAGATGCCTGCACCGTTGGCAGTCCTGTTATTAAAACAATAGCTGCTACCCTGTATTCACAGTTCTTATTGTGTCGACCAGTGAGCACTATGCTTTGCCTCAGTTCAGTGTGGTGCGTCGTGCGAAGCACAGTAAAAGTCACAGCACCACAACTTTGTTTACTTTACAGTTTGCACATCAGGACAATAGGTAATGAACCTGCTTACGACAAAAGAACACAAAAGGTCATACAATTTGGTTTTAAGTTGTCGATGACAACAAAGTTCATGTCAGTATTGTTGGTGTTTAAGAGTGACTGTGCGTGCACGAGTGCAGTAATTTTGATAAAGTGGTCCATCCACCACGCACCGCGGCACTGCGTACAGCCTCGCGCTCGGGTCCGCTGTTGAGGTATAATAGGCGGTGACACGTCTGGCGGCGCCACCCCTTACGACGGACGCGACAGTACTGGTAGCCGCATCCGAAGACCGTACAACGCAGACTTCCAAGCACTTTCCAAGGTAGGGATCACTGTGATACGCCTCATTGCACTTTATCGTAGAATTTGAGATTAAACTTATCACTTTGTACGGAAAACACTTTTCTATCATATTTTTACTCTTGACTGGTTGATTTCTCTTTATCAACACTATTTGATTTTTTTTTACACTGTTCAGAAGGGAGGTTCGACGTCCTGTTCCTTCTGAGAACACATTTTCACAGACACTTCACTTTTGAGCAAAATTATACTTTGCATCTTTTCTCCTTTTATATTAGGTGCACATAGTAAGACTGTTTTGTGTGTAGCCTTCACAAGAGGACATTTAAGTTTTGAATAGGCAAGTTCAAAATTACATAGAAAAAATGGACATGTACATATACATAAAATGATTACCTACTATAGACATGAAATTCAATATACATAATACAAATGAACTTCTTCGTAGCTAAGTTGCTACATAGCCATTGAAATACTTTGCTAGTCGTGACCTGTGAAACTCTCCCAAAATTCATATTTATATAGAGAATACTAGTTGTTTACATCTTCAAAAACTTACAATTAGACATGTTTTGCTAGTCGTGTCCTGTGAAACTTTACAAAATTCAGATTTATATTGAGATTGCTAGTTGTTTACATTTACAAAATTTTACAATTAGACATGACATGACATATTTATGTACACGAAATTCAGGTTGTGCCATCTATTTCTTGCTGTGCATGTGCACTAACGGAGTACTATCTCCTTCTTTACAGAATATTGAAATCTATGGCATCTGCCATCAAGAATTCTGCAAAACTCGACGAGAGACCCTAAGTGCTGCAAATTATGAATGGACAAAATATACAAAAGAATAGTGCAAAAACCTCACTACCCCACTATCCATCGTCCAGCAGTGGGCAAGGAGGTGGGAGTAGGATCAAGATAGAAGGATTGGGTTATATTCATATTTACAAAATCTTCATCAATACAGTAGTGTTTTCACACATGTGTGCGACGAATAGTGTATCTATTTGCGTAACGTATGCATCATAAACTTTGCCATTGCGCAAGTGTCACTGACTTTAAGCCAATTCATGTTGTATTCAGTTTCATCCTTTAAAGTTGATCCGAATTGCTGTTTAAGCAAAAAGAAATTCAATGATCATTGTCAATCACTTCCTGTAAATCAGTCAAAGATTTTTGCAAGAATCAATGTGAGTACCGTATATGGTTTAATTCACTCGTTGAATCAGTCATGTTTAGGTAAATACGCGCTTAATGACACGGTAGTTTATATTCCTGAAAAAAATTCGGTCAGTAAACGTACTAATAAATGACTATAGGATCCTTCCATAAGAGGTGTACTTTAGTGAGTATCACGTAGTAAAATAAATATATGAATTTCCTGTAGGTAAAGGAAAATGAATACGCTTTAGTTTCCATAAAGACAAGAAAATCGCTGTGTCCACGAAGACAGCTGCGTCGTACTGCTTCACACACAAATCTTCAAAAACTTATCCACTTTGCTGAAAGAGAAAGAAAAATCTCATACACTAAAGTATGTTTTCTTGTAATCGTGAATTGTGCGTCGTACCGGTAGTCGTGTAGTTTTTGTTTCCTGGTCGAGAACATGAGCAGAGAGCGGGAGACTTCGTATCCTAGCAATTGTTTTATGAGAGTCGCATTTTCTTAACTCTGGTCCAGACAGAACGACCTAAAATTGCATAACTTATATACTATCCCACTTACACAAATACATATGTCCATGTCCTCATAGTATCAAGTAATGAGTGCTAGATTTCACCTAAATTACTTCACAGGATAAAAACATTTTTTTAAATAGTGTTAATGTTAGTGAGTTCATAAGTTCGTAACCATTAAACACGACCTTCGTAAATGTAGAATACGAATCTTACGAAGGCAGCCTGCATGCATGGTACTACACAATTAGCCTGTGTAAAGAATGAGATTCTATAACGACAGCAATTTTTATTCGCTACGTAAGCAGATTATTTATTTCGCTGTGGCTGATAAACATTTTTCCTCCACAATGACCTATGTACAAAATTTACGTTTGTTACGATGGAGAGCACACAAATTCTTTATGCCAAGCGTGAGATAATGGTTTTTTAAATAGGGCACATACCAAATAAGTTTTTCTTTCTCCTTTTTTATTGCCTACACGGCGAATCATTTCTCATTAACATCTATCAGTATTCATACACACGTATCGTTTTCATTCATACAGCTTCATATAATTAATATTCACCTTTCTTCTCATAGAACAGCTTCAATATAAATCGCAAATCATCAAATAATACTACGTGGTGGCATCACTGGCTCACACACAACGAAATCCTCATCATCATCATAAAAACTACCTTATAAACTAAAATTCACATTCATTCTTTCACACTCATTTCAACACAATCATTCACTCATGCTGGCGTATAGTATAGCATTCTGGTGGCTCTCAAATTCATCACAGTTATTAACATAATAAAATCTTTTTTCTTGTACATAGTTTCCTGTTCTAGAAAATGCCTGTTGAAGGAGTAAGTTTGGTCGCTAACTTCGTTGTCCTTGGCTAGTAGTCGAATTATTCGTAGCATAGTAAATATAACGTAGATTAAATAGTTCTTGGATTGCATGTAATGTTTAACGTAGATTTGCTATAGTTTAATGCGTTATGATTCTTTGCATTGACTAACAATTAACACTAACCTTTTAGCTGTAACTAGCACATCCTTTCTCTTTCTCTTACTTTACATACTGCTTTAAGTGGTGGTGGGCGTAAAGTCCTTTAACTTTCTGTGTTGTAGGGTATGCTAATAAATAACATCCAGGGTGAGGAATATCGACGATTCGGTATGGACCTGAGTAAACTAATTGCCATTTCTTAAGCAAACGTTTTAGCCTCGTAGATTTGGGATGGGTTGTGAGCAATACCAAATCATCAATTTCGAACACACGTGTCGGTCTGACCCGTTTATCAAATTTTTTCTTCCGGAGCTCCGCAGTGTGTGCCAGGGTAATGGCAGCTTGCCTTACCTTTTCCTGCAAAGAAATATCGTCCGAAGACAACTTAGGCAGGGGACTTGACCATGAGTATTTTTCTGATTCGTCTGATAATAACTCGGCAGGTGAGAATCCGGTTGAACTATGTGGTAAATTGTTCACAATGTACTCGAACGGAGCGAGGTATTCTATCCATTTGGAATGTTTTGTAGAAGAATGGATGCGCATAAATTAATTAAATTCTTTAAAAATTCGCTCAACGGGGTTACCCTGTGGGTGAAATCGGGAAGTAAGAACATGTTTAATATCGGAATCTTGCAGAAATGATTTCCACTTTGCACTCGTAAAGTACGATGCATTGTCCGTTAGGACAGCGACAGGTTTTCCGACGCGGGCTAGGTAGTCGGCCGAAAAGCGTCGAATGATAGCCGCAACAGTGGCTGTGCGCAAGGCGTACAATTTCACATACTTAGTAAAAACGTCCAATATAGCCAAAATGTATTTAGCACCACCGCGGGATTGTGGATAGGGTCCGCCAATGTCTACGGAAATCAAATCAAGCGGTTGCTTTGGAAGAATGGGATGCAATTCAATTGATGCATGTTTGTTCAAATATTTTGCCTTCTGGCAAATGATACATTTGCGAATGACCTGCAGGACTCTACGTCGCATGTTAGGAAAATAGCAGAAGCGTAGGATCTTGGCGGCACATTTATTAATGCCATAATGTCCCCAGGTTTTGTGGGTGAACAAGATGAAGTCGTCAACATAAGCTTCCGGTAAACATACCAACCAACGCTCTGACACGAGATGGGAACGATGAAACAGTACACCATTGTTGATCTTGTAGTAATTTTGAAGATTAGAATTTGAATTCTGACATAATTTTGTTTTTACTGTAGACCACCTAGGATCGGCATCTTGTAACTGTGCAAAATCCCTGCAGATTCGGTGATAGTAGCGGTTGTAGGATTCGTCATACATTAACATGACCTGAAAGTCGGAAGTTTGCTCATGCAAATCGGAAAGATTTTTCGCATCGTGCGGAAGACGAGAAAGAGCGTCCGCAACAATATTGGTTTCGCCGGAGATGTAAATAATTTCGAAATCGTATTCAAACACCAACGAGTGAGCCGGGAATGAAGTAATTTGCAAGACAGTAAAAATGATAAAGCTTTGTGGTCTGTATAGATGCGTGTATGTTTTCCCCAGAGAAAAAATTGAAATTTTCGCATAGACCAAATAATTGCAAGGGTCTCGCGTTCCGTAACTGAATACGATCTCTCGCATTCAGTTAAGGTGCGACTGGCAAAACTGATAGGTTTTACTATTGTTCGATCATGTTCAACAGATAGTTGAAACAAAAAGGCCCCAAGTCCATAAGATGACGCATCGGTCGATAGGCAGAAGTCTTTTGACATGTCCGGATGACAGAGGAGTGGTGCGTGGATTAATGATTGTTTAATTTTTTCAAAATCGGCTTGACATTCTGTAGTCCATCGCCAAAGGGAATTTTTCTTTAGAAGATTTAGAAGATGTGGGCTGTTAAGAGCTTGCTGTGTCACGAACTTTCTGAAAAATGACGAAAGACCCAAAAATGCTTTAAGTTGTTTTTTGGTTCGGGGTGCAGGAAAGTTGCGAATTGCTTCAGTCTTTTTAGAGTCCGGCCTGATGCCTTCCGGCGTGATGATGTGGCCAAGGAACTTAATCTGTTGTCGGGCGAACCTTGATTTTTCCAAATTGATTGTCACGCCTGCATCGGCGAATTTAATCAAAATTTGTCTTAGAAGATCGACATGTTCTTCCCAGGTGGCAGTCGCCACAACTAAATCATCCACATAGGGAGTGATTTGTGAAAGTAAATCTGGCCCGAGGACGTCGTCAAGCGCCTCGATAAAGATTCCTGCACTTATTCGTAACCCGAATGGCAAAACACGGAATTGGTATGATCGTCCTTCGCACAAAAATGCGGTATATTTACGTGATTCAGGATGTAGAAGAACCTGGTAGTAGGACGATAGTAGGTCGATATTAGTCAGAAATTTGGCGTTGTGAAATTTCAGGAGTTGTTCGTCCAGATTTACAGGGCGAGTATTTACCGGTATAATAATTTTGTTGATTTCGCGTGCATCGAGAACAAGACGCACGCTTCCATCGGGTTTCGAAACTGACAACAAAGGGTTGCAATACGGCGAGTGCGAATTTTCTATGATTTTCCAACGTAGCATTCTGTTAATTTCCTGCATAACCGCTGGTTTTTTAGACCACGGTATATTGTAGTGTGTACGACAAAATGTTAGGTGGGGTTTGACATCCATCTTGTACACATACCCACGTATGATACCAGGTTTATCTTGAAAGACTACTGAAAATTGTTGAAGAAGGTGAAACAGATTCTGTTTTTGCAAATCAGTTAGATGGTAGGCTTCGGCACACTTTTCCCACAGAGTTTTACTATCAGCATTGTGAGAAGAATTGCAATTGTTTGTCATAGAAAAATTAGTGATGGGCACAGATTGTACTTTCAAGTGACGTACGTCCCGATAAGAATTGTTGTTATTAATTGTTTTAGATAAAGGTATCAAAATTCTTTGCTTTTCAACCGTCAATTGACAGATACCATTCCCTAAGTCAATCACTGCTCGATACTTATTTAAGAAATCGATGCCGAAAAGACATGGAACTATTAAATTATCCACAACAAGGAAATGATAACGAACATGCACGTTGGAAACAACAAAAGTTAGAAGAGCTTGTAATTTGACATTTTTTGATTTGTTTCCAGTGGCACCGATGATTCGGCAGTTCTGCACTGGAAACGTCGGAAGTTTAGAACCTTTATCTAGATCCAAGTACAGGGAACTAGAAATCACGCTTGCTGACGCTCCAGTGTCGAATAACACTTCTACGATAAAACAGCAGTTGCCTGAACCGTTACCTTTACTTTGTCGTTATTACTAGACTTATTATTCTCGGCAAGAAGGTCATGTTCCATAGTGTGTCCGTCTTGGAATCTCAAAAAACAATTTGCAAGATTATTTGCGCCCGTGGTCACGTTCTCGACCGGGGGTTGGGCGCTTACGCCGGTCTGCTCATGTTTTCCGCCGCGTTATTAGGCGACGCATTTTGGTCATCACTTACCTCAATAATATTTATCCTTTGTTCATGGACATGTTTGGTATTCGGTGGAGTTTGATTACCGCAGTCCTGATTATTAGCATTGTTTGTTGGTACAAAGTGTCGTGCATTCGGAAACATATAATTGTAGTTGTGTGGTGTATAGTGCGGGTTTCCCCACTGCGGGGGTGGATAACTGACTCTAGAATTTTGACAATTTGAATTATTCTGCTGATATGGCGAATTTCTCTCAAAATAACCAGGGTTGTATCTTCCATCCTGACGTCTGTTTTGATTGTTGTTGTTTCGGTTACGGTTGTTGTTGCCTCTGGAGTACTGATTGTTGTTGAAACTACCATTGCGTCTGTTGCCATTACTATTACTTTTTCGGTAAAATTGACCATTACCAAAACTGTTGTAATTGTTGGAATTTTGGAATCGGGGATCGCAAGATTGCTGCGAATATTGTGTGAAGTTGGGCTGTTGTGATTTTTGCCCCTGATTTTGAGGAAGCGGGTTTGCATTCCACATGTTACCGCTGTTGTTATTTTGATTGAAATTATGGCAATTGTTTTGGCGAGAGTTGGAATTAGCATTATAAATATGTGGAGTGTTCCCTGAATCTCCTCTAAACACAAGGTCTACTTCATTCAAATAATCTAGAAATTTCTTGATGTTAGTTTCCGGAACACCAATTAATTGTGTCCGGTAATGCAGGGGTAAATGACTTTTTAAGGTGTTAATCACATCGGCAAGATCGGCCGGTTTTGACCAATAAAGTATTTTGTCCAGGTATCTTTCAAAATATTGACGCAAAGTTTCTTTACGAGGGTTGTATGGTTCGGGATTGTGAACTTCACGTCGAAGTTGTTTTTGCTCATGTTCTGACCAGAATTCCTGCAGAAAAGCCTCTTCAAATTGCTTGAAAGTTATTTTTATTTCAGCTCCCCATCTGGATGCTCGCCCCCTCAACAGATTACTTACAAAAAAAATCTTTTCCGCATCTGACCAGTTGTGCGGAAACATTCCGTCAAAAGACCTAATAAAAACAATCGGGTGCACCGCTTGGGTATCATCGGAACTGAACGTTGGAAAATAGGCATGTTTAATCATGTTACCGTCAACAATACCGGCAGGCACTATAGGGCCTGAACTATTGTTCCCTGGTGAAACTTCATGGCACAAGGGTGGTTGAGAATTACTGTTTTGTGCGATCACTGAGAGCGGCTCTGTTTGATGTTTTTCGCTCGCAAGTGATTCGCTGTTAGACTGTGGAACAAACTGCACAGTGAAATTAGGCGGTGAACTCGTTGTGAGTGGGGTTGTAGGCGGAACAGTAACTACGTTAGAATCGGGAGTTAATAACTGAGAAATTTGGTTTTTTAAAGTGTTGGTCTCGGTTTGCACCTGCGACATGGCCTGGTGTAAAATCTCTTTTGTAGCGGTTTCTACCCTTTGCTCAATGAGCTTGTTGCAAATACCACATTCGTGCACTAATTTTTCTGCAATGTTTGCGTTACACTCTAAAGAAAGCGATTCTGTTTTTTCCTCCAAATGGGAAATTTTTTCTTTCATTTCTAATTGTTGTAAGCATACTACGCTAACTTGTTGAGTAATACCTTCGATATCCATCGAAATTTTATTTTGTGAGGTGGTTTGATTTTGCACGAAATTCTGAACTAGATCATTGACCTGAGCCTGAGCGTTCGTGACCTGATCCAACTTGGTTTTACATGACTGCATTTCGGAATTTGTCACTGTTTGATATTTAACAAAGGAATTTTCGTGAGTGTTTACACGACATGACAATTCGTTGAAACTTTCGGTCAATTGTGTCGTTTTTGAATTAAGTTCTGAGATTTGGTTAGCCTGTTTTTCCAGAGTAGATGTTACCTCAGAAGACAATTGATCGATTTTGCTGTTTAATTCTTTTGTACTCTGCTCCTGTTTATCAAATCTAGTGTCTAGTTTATCAAACCTTTCATTAGGAATGCTATCCATACTTCGCTTAAGAAGTTGTATTAAAATTCCGTACTGATTCGGATCAATGTTTGGATCATTGTTCCTTTCACTAGAGTTGTGCAAATTAGGATCGGAGTGGGAAATCCCTAGTTGGACACGTCTACTATCGTTTTCCATAGGGTCAGGATTATTGGGTGTGTCACCTGATGAATTACTTTCGTTACTTAGTATTATTTGATGTGATACACCTGCAGTAAATTCCATAGATTCTGGGCTGGAAAAGCCTAGGAAAGGGGATGCTGATGATACCGTAGCATCACCGTTATCAGTTTGCTGTTGCTGTTGTTCCATTTTTGCCAATAATTAACAAACGTGAAATATACAAATAGTACACCCAGAATGGCGATGGCTTGCAAAGTACAAAAGATAAATAAAATTTAAATAGTTAGACGGTAATAACTATTACTTGATAGAATTTCCAAAAATGTCTGAATTATTATTGTGGTTGTAACCGTATTCGCGTAGCTAATCTGAAAGTGGTGACATGACGTAACAAACAGGATTGACTCATAACAATGACTTCTGCATATCTTACTGTTGAATTTCAATGTTACAATAATAGAAATTCCATTGACAAAGGGTATGATTCTTGTTTAGGGAAAGGCATGGGAAATGGGAATAAAAGTTAGCATAGGCAGGAGGCGCACGCTGGACAATGGCATAGCAGAACAAATGCTTTTGCACTACTCACCGCGCTGCGTTGAAGCTTGCAGAAATCTTGTTAATCTTGAAACAACGTTAGCTCTCGTTTTCATATTGGGCATGAAAGAGAAAATTACAGTTTTTTAGCCAATGTACAAGACAATAAATATTACTACATGTATGATTTTACTTTAATTTGCCCTTTTTAAGTTCATTCCAGTAAAATCCGAAGATTGGCGTCCTGTCACGGTCGCCAGTGTGATGTCCGGAATTAAAAAAAGGGGGGGGGGGTGGTAATTTTTTGTTTTTTTATTTTATTGAAAGGAAAGAAAGAAAAAAGGGTGAATAAAGGTGAAGGGAAGTGGTTCTATTTTTACTGGAATGAACTTATTGATGGACATCACAAAAATTTATTTTACCTATATTTTTTTTACTCATCGAAGAAGACAACACAACACATATAAAAGAAATCATCGCACTAATATTATCCACAGAATGATCGTTTCACAAGACACTTTCTAGCTCGACTGACTCTTAAGACTGAACAAGACTCGACTGACTCTACTCTCTCTCTGGACCACCGCCTCTTCACGTCCCTCTGAACCAGAGATTTCAACTGTGATTAGCACGCCGATTATTTAATTAATCGTACAGCCGCTGGGCGCGCGCTTGGCGCGTCATTTAATGGGGTTAAACGCACACCGCGAGAGGCGTGGGCTAGCGGTGTCTTACAGGTATCGCCACAACTTTTTTCAATATATCTCAGAAAATCATTTGAGTGACATATCCCCTTTTTGATCTCAAAGCCTCAATTAACCCTTAGAGTACCACTGGTTTCTGCCTAAAACCACCATTTTATTATTTTTTTAAGTACCTGTGCTTTTAGCATGAAACCACCAATGTATTTGCAAGATACAAAGATGTAGTGATATACTGAGGTACTTGTACGAATGTAGTGCTTTGTTAACAGTCACAGCATTTAAAGCAACAGCCAGCGTCGGTACTCTGCTACGTGATTGTAGGAGATTGTGAGATTCGGTTATTTTTTTTATAGTGGCTGTGTCGAAGATATAATCGACAGAGAAAGTAGCCTGAGTGTATCTAAAGTTATTCTAGCGAAAATTTGAACTTGTAATAGTGCCTTCACGTGTGATTTCGAAATGAAACCACCGGACAGAATGTAGTTTTGGTACAAAATTTATTAAATTTTGGGCCCATTTTTGCTTGTTATTTAGAACTGTAATTTGTTTCAGGCATTATGAGTGCATAGAATTTTCCAGATGTGTGATTATGTATAAGACAGATCTGAATTTGCTTTCAAATGTATCACATGAAATGAAGAGGGGCTGGCAACATCATCTCCTAGTGGTTCCAAAATGAAGCCACCTCTTCAAGACAACAGATTAGTTTCTCCCTGTATTCGTTGCTTACTACGATAGTAAAGGTTCATTTCTGAAAAATTTTGAAAGTGTATTTGTTTTCATGTTTTTGGGATTCAAAGGTTTAAAGCCCTGTAGCAATTTAGAAACGTTTCGAAATCCAACCACCGGACTGAAATACGTATGTACAATGCCTACAGCTCTGTACAAACCTTCCAACTGGCTGCTAGCAAAATTCGTCGATTAGAAGGAACCAGGAATAGGGGTCAGCCACATGCGGCTGTTTGTCCGCTCTTTCACTAAATAGGCTACCACGTATGGAAGCGCGCGCACATTGCGATTGAAACTTCTGTCCTGTATGCAGAATTCGGTTTTGCGACCTAGGCGAGTCAATATTGAACAAGGGGCCTTAGAGGGGGATGTAAGTGAAATTGCCACCACTCTCTCTTGAGTCTTGGCTCACGTGCTGTCGCTGACATCCGCACCGCCTTGGTCTTCGAAAGTGGGAAGGAGGGGGGGGGGGGTGTCAGTGGATACTGTTCGAGAGAGAGAGTTTTTAACGTGCTGAAGCTTATGCAGAATGAAGCAGTGAAAGGAATACTTCTCTATTCCGTTGAGATGTGGAATTGTTTCTTGTGAAAGGCGGAAAGAGGCATTCGCTCCGGCAAAAGAACTCAGCGTCATTATTAAATCGCTTTCCAGATGATCTCTTGTTAGTTTATTAGTAGCACATATTTTTATTCTTCTTTCGCCAAGTCGTACGCCTCTTTCCGCATTTTTCAAGAAAGTGCGGGAAGAGGTGTACGATCGCGCAAAAAAAGAGAAAAAGTTATGCTACTTATAAACTAACAAGTGATAAACTGGAAAGCGATTTAATAATGATGCTAAGTTCTGAGTGAGAAATAACTGAAACAGATGATAATGACAAAGAAATATAAGCTTGTCCAATATCAAATAAAAATACTTTTCTGTATGACTAGTTCTCTTATGTCTATTATGAAAAGAAAAGTAGTTGGTGTTAATGTGTCTTCCCTTTAAGTGTGATCTCTGAATCGACCTATTGAGAGACCTTTTCCACAAAGATAGAACATCAACACGAAGTGTCAAGTTCTATCACTGCATCGTTTCTGTAATGTGCACCCACACCAAACTCTAAAACTGTAGTTAAACATTCACATGCCGCACCCACCTACAGGTGGCCAGCTGCCCGCCTCTGTGCGAAGCGCTTTTCCTCCCCTCAGGGTTCCCCCACTAGGGGACTTTCCTCTCCACTTGGGGGCCACGAACCTAAAATGAGTCTACACATTCATGCGAACTGTTGTGGTTGGCAGGAGAGCCAACACCGTGTTACTAAAGGAGGCCGAAATGCACGCGTTTTAGCTCACGCAGGCTGGCGTGAGGTCTGGAACATGACAAGGGAATTAGAATTGAGAAAAACGGACGTAGCTGGTGGAATACTTAACTTTAATCCATTAATGACGAACGTCGCTCTTGACGGTACATGATTTACAACATCAATAGAAACTAATCATGGCGCCTTGCTAGGTCGTAGCAAATAACGTAGCTGAAGGCTATGCTAACTATCGTCTCGGCAAATGAGAGAGTATTTAGTCAGTGAACCATCGCTAGCAAAGTCGGCTGTACAACTGGGCCGAGTGCTAGGAAGTCTCTCTAGACCTGCCGTGTGGCGGAGCTTGGTCTGCAATCACTGATAGTGGCGACCCGCGGGTCCGACGTATACTACCGAACCGCGGCCGATTTAAAGGCTAGCACCTAGCAAGTGTGGTGTCTGGCGGTGACACCACACGAACAATCAGTTTCAAGGATGAACCTTACCAAGAGTAAATTGAGAAACTGCATTATTGATGAGAACCTAGAATCATACCAAAATTAAAAATGACAACATACAAAGATGACTTACCTAAACTTTCCAAGGATCTAGTTCATTTTACACATTAGTGTTTGTCAATCACTGCCATGATTTAATTTTATGGATACATTACAATGTGATTTTATTAATAAATAGTATCATTATTAAGTATGATATCAAGATTTATTCTACATACCGATGTTTTAAATAAGAGTTAAAACTTTATGTAGAATTTATTAGATTAATTTTAGAAAGCATTTATGAGTGAAAGAAGATTTAGGGTCAAATATTGTTACGTCTGCCACAGATGGCCTCCTGCCAGGCAGACCACACTCAAGACATCCCTGCGTACCATATAACATACACAAGCACTTGCAGGCGCAACCAAGAGGAAAACAATTCTTCAAAATAAACAGAACTTGCTAGAGACTAATGCGAACCTTTTTCTGCAGAGGTCGCCTCACAGATACAGGTAAAGTTGGAGTACTCCGCCGGCTTTGCCGGCTTTATAAGGCCAACACAGTAGCAGTACATCCAGTTCCTCGCCGAGCTAGGACCACCTCCGACAGACCTCACCGACGCTTTTGATGAATGGTCGTCTACAAGTTATTTGTTTTCGTGTGTATATAGTGATTGCTCGAGAAGTGTAGTTCAGTTTGAATAAACGAGATTATACTGAGTGTTCTACAATACTGAGTATTCTCCAAATATTGAGAAAGTTATGTAGAGGTGGTCTAGACATACCGGGAGAATGAACAACAAGAGACAGACGAAACAACCATACAACACGAGTTTGGATGGGGAAGCTGGCAAGGAACAACCTCAGTGAACGTACCTCAGCCAGACTGAAGACACTTTAGCAAATGCCAGCTTAGGAGTATCCTACTTAAGTTAACAACTAGTACTTGTCTATATAGTTGATTCTGTTGACTAATGAGTTTGCTGACTGCTGGCCTAGAGGACTGTATACCGAGGAACAGACGCTAGTTTTTGTCAGGTGCTTCCGCCTGCTTACCGATTTTAGACTCATATGAAGTAATGCGCACTAGGGGCCGCCATAAACAGCTTCCGCCACTTTCTATAGTTTTTGTAGTTGTTAGACACAAGGTTGTTTTTTGCGCAGCATTTGTAAATATTTCTCGTTCTACAAATTTAAGTGCTGCATAATCTATTGAAAATGTCTGAAATACATGACCCAGCCACATTAGTGTGACCACCTGTCACGAGTCTGAACAACCACCTTCCACAGTGCGGATGTGCAGGAAATGTGTTAATAAGATTCTGGAAGGGACGGAGCCACGGCGACTCCAGTGCCGCGCCAGCTGCGCTACGTTTCTCGGTTGACTATCCGTGGCTCTAACAGCCAAATAGAGGTGGCCCCACAGATTCTCCATTGAGTTTAAATCCGGAGAGTCTGGTGGCCAGGAGAGTTCGTTAGACTCATCCTGGTGCTCTACGAACCACAGACGTATGATGTGAGCTGTGACATGTTGCATTGTCTTGCTGGTAGATGCCGTTGTGCCAAGGACAAAAACAAACTGCATATGGTATTGTAAATGGTCCCCGAGGATTGATGTATAATTATGTTGATCCATTGTGCATTCAGTAGTGACAAGATCACCAGGGAATGCTACGAAAACATTCCCCAGACCATAACGCTCCATCCTGGTCGCAGGGTGTTTGCTTCAGACGTTTCATGCCATACACGACAATGGCCATCTGCCCGATGGAACATAAAACGTGATTAATACGAGTAGGCCACCTGCTACCGCCTGTGGACGTCTGGTTGCGGTATTGGCGTGCAAATTCCAGCCTTCGTCGCCGATGAGTAGCAGTCAACATGGGTGCATGGACCAGGTGCCTGCCACACAGGAACGTTCGCTCAATGGTCGTTTAGGAGACACTGTCAGTAGCCTCTTTGTTCGTCTGGGCGGTCAGCTGCTGAAAAGTTCCACGTCTATTCGCCCGTACACATCTCTGCAGCTGTCATTCACCCTCTTTAATTGATGGCTCGTGCTGAACTAATGTGGTGGCCTTAGCGCCAGTTTTGGACAGTGCCATTTTGCCATGCACAGTATACTTTAACCACAGCGGTACACGAACAGTTTAAAAACGTAGCCTTTTCGGAAATGATTCCAGCTTGACATGAAAGACAATGATCATGCCCTTTTGGACGTCAGACAAATCACTCCGTTTCCGCATTGCGACAACGACTGCACTGTTTTCCGCGTCCCCCGACACGCTTTTATAAACCTTCCACTGCCAGTGCTGTCACCTTCCTTCTGTTAGTGGTCGTTGACGTCACATTAATGTGACCTGACAGTGTGTACTGTTGATTCTCCTGGTACAGAATTTCATGGTGATTAAAATGCTGCTATGTTTTTAGCGCTATTTATACTGTATCATATGTTCCCTGCTGACAGACCTTCTGTTACAACGCACTGGTGCACGACGGGCGAAGCGTGACTAAACTGACCACATGTTATACACTGAAGCGCCAAAGAAAGTAGTATAGACATGCGTATTCAAATACACAGATATGTAAACAGGCAGAATGTGGCGCTGCGGTCGGCAAGCCTACACAAGACAACAGGTGTTAGGCGCAGTTGTAAGATCGGTTACTGCTGCTACAATGGAAAGTTATCAAGATTTAAGTGACTGAACGTGGTGTTTGAGTCTGCGCACGAGCGATGGGACACAGCATTTCCGAGGTAGCGATGAAGTGGGGATTCTCCCGTACGACCATTTCACGAGTGTACCGTGCATATCAGGAATCCGAATCTCCTACATCGTTGCGCCTAGAAAAAGATCCAGCAAGAACGGGACCAACGAACACTGAAGAGAATCGTTCAGCGTGACAGAAGTGCAGCCCTTTCTACAGGTTTCAACGCTGGGCCATCAACAAGTGTCAGCGTTCGAACCATTCAACGAAACATCATCGATATGGGCTTTCGGATCCGAAGACCCACTCTTGTACCCTTGATGAGTGCACGACACAAAGCTTTACGTCTCGTCCGGGCCCGTCAACACCGACATTGGGCTGTTGATCACCGGAAACATGTTGCCTGGTCTGACGAGTCTCGTTTCAAATTGTATCGAGCGGATGGACGTCTACTGGTATGGAGACAACTTCATGAATCCATGGACCCTGCATGTCAGCAGAGAGGACTGTTCAAGCTGGTGGAGGCTGTGTAATGGTATGGGGCATGCGCAGTTGGTGTGATAAGGGACCCCTGATGCGCCTAGATACGTCTCTGACAGGTAACACATACGTAAGCGTCCTGTCTGATCGCCTGCATCCTTTCATGACCATTATGCATTCCAGTGAAGTTGGGCAATTCCAGCATGACAATGCGACACCTCACACGTGCAGAATTACTACAGAGTGGGTCCAGGAACACACTGAGCTTAAACACTTCCGCTGGCCGTCAAACTCCCCAGACATGAACATTATTGAGGATATCTGGGATGCCTTGTAGTGTGCTGTTCAGAAAAGATCCCCACTCCCTCGTACGGATTTATGGACAGCCGTGCAGAATTCCACCACTACTTTGGACATTAGTCGAGTCGATGCCACATCCTGTTCCGGCACTTCTGCATTCTCGCAGATGCTCTACACGATATTAGGCAGGTGTATCAGTTTCTTTGACTCTTCAGTGTATATGTTATTTGAGAAAAAGACTGCAACACATAAAGATATCCCATCTTTTAAAAATTAAATAAGAAAATATATTAAACTTCTGTATAGGCGAAGGTGAAAGTCTGAAAAGTATAACAAACTACAACGCTCTCCCCTACTTCTCCAATATACTGCAAAGTTTTTGCAAAAAATTAACAATAAATGAAAAGACGTACGGTTATTTCACACAGAAGAATGCAAAACACACTACGGAAATGGCGTTTTAGATAATAGGGACCATCCTCGTTAAGCTGTGAGCAACGACTATCTCAGACGTCTTCCCATGACTTCCCCTAGCTGCTCGTTTTGTTGAGAATCCTTACACCAACTTCTCCTAGACTCCATGCATCACCTGCCAAAGTGTGGTTGATGGACCGGAGCGTGTGGGCAGTGTTTCCCGGTAACTGGTTCGAGCGCAGAGCCGGTCATAACACTTGGCGTCGTGCGATGAACACGTGTTTTGTTGCCGTACCTACTTGTGACGGTGGATCTATTCGTGGCAGGTCAGAGCCCGATTCCTTAAAGAATCGGACTCCCATCTATAAAACGCACCTCAGTTTTTAAGATGTCGTAGCACATGTACTACGTGTTCTACGGTGATATAATTTTGTACGTACATTCAGGGCAAATATGTGGATACCACCCGCACAATGTGTTGCGCATACCTTTACTAAAGAGAAAGTAATAAATTGAAAGTCATCCCTGTAGCTGAGGTTTTACTGCATGAGCAGCAAAAATGTAGTAGGTATAAACTTTTTTCCTTTCATTATTTTATGAAGTGAGGGAGGGTTGCGTCAGCGAGAAAAACTTTCGAAAAGGTTTGAAATTATGTGTAAAATTTATCGAAAGTCGCCAAGTGTTCTCATTTTCGAATACTGGAACAACAGTGTTGGTGCTTTGCTCGCCGTGAGTCGTGTTGTGTTAAGACACATACACAGTGTCTAACACAACTTCAGGGAGTTTACTGATCTCATACGTATATGATTTTTATGTACGTAGACTAAAGTGGCGAGTGAAAATTTTTACCAAGGCCAGGAATCGAACCCGGGTCGCCTGCTTACTAGGCAGGTGTGCTAGCCACTTTTTTTAATTGTTCACATTTTTTTAAAAAAAATCTCATTTTGTTCGCTTTTGTTCGTTGCACCTGCTCGGGGCGGACGTCGTAAGACATCCATTGAAGTTCGTTGTTGATCGATGAGCTCAGTTTTTTTTATTACAGAAGGCACGTAATTCTCTGACCGAACACGCTGAGCTACAGTGTCGACTATCCACTAAGCCCTGTTGGCACAGTGGTTCAGCCAAACAGTAAAGTCTCTGAAATTGTGTCGTTTCATTTGTGTAAGTACCTGCACCTGGGTTTCAGGCTGGATCCCCCATTTACGTTCGATGCTGAGGTGCTGTTCCAGAACACGGATAGCCTCGGCAGTTCTGTTCGTGGGTAATGGAGAATTTAAAAACTAGACTGGGGCGGCAGTGAGAAAGTGGATCGAGGAGGGAGGCGCGTCAGGGTATTGCGTGTAGGTGTGTGAACCGCTGTGCTGAGGTGGATTAGTGGCTAACACGCCTGCCTAGTAAGCAGAAGTCCCAGGTTCGATTCCCGGCCTCGGTGTGGATTTTCACTCAGTCTATATACATAAAATTTAATACTTGACGTATTGTGTTAAACAATTAAAGCAACGTAACACTGTACTCCTTAATGAGTAGATTATGATTAAATTTGAAATTTTTAAATTCGTTCAATAATTACGTAAAGTACAGAATATTGAATTTTTGCCACTTCTGGAAGCCACTGTCTACCTGCATAGCTGAGTGGTCAGTGGAGATGGCTGCCATGCAGAGGAGCCGGGTTCTGTTCCCGGTGCTACCAGGAGTGTTTCCACGGTGCGAGGCAAGGTACGGGGTGCACTCACCTCGTGATGCCGACTGAGGCGATGCTCGAGTGAACAGCAGCGGCTCCAAGGCGACGCCATTGGCAGAGGAAGACACAGCGGCCGGTAGGTCCCGAACGGCGTTTCTCTGGCCAGAACGGGGAGCTTTGTTTGCTTGTTTCAAAGCCATTAGCTAGGAAACCTGCAAAAGGAAGTAGGTCTGTCGCTTTCAGCCAAGACCATCCCCAGACAGCTAATGGCTGGCTGCACGCTACGCTCTGGGGGCCTCTTTTAATGCTCACTGAGTCGTGGCGTGGCTGGCGCCAGTGTTCTCGCACTTGGAATGGCATCGCTGCCGTCGATTATAGGGTCACCATCTTTGCCTTCCGCGATTCAGGCCGGTGGTGGGGTGGTTAACGGGAGAGAGAAAAGAGACAGCGTGGTGGAGATTCGCAGGGGTTGGAGGTGGCTTGTTGACGTTTACCGTGACGCCTGTGGTACGACTCTTGTACGCTACGGGCAGAGTCAGCGAGAGATCCCGGCAGTGACTTGATGGGACCTCGGGTTTGGTATCGCGGTGGTGCACTGTTGTGTTTTGGGGCTTTTCTGCTGGGAGGGCATGTATAGGTTCTTGTTACTGGCCACTGAAATCGAGATGTGTCTATGGCGTGACGGAGGAAATGTGTGACGCTCGTCGCTGTTGCATGTGGAAACGCTTCGTCTGCCTTGTGTCTGTGCAGCAAATTATGTGAAGGAAATAGTTGATACCACGGCGACGTCTTGCTCTCACGCGTTGTTGAATATATTTCGGAATTACTGAATGGTGAAGATATCCCACGTATAAATCAAATGAAGCCATTTGCGCCATACTGAGGTACTGTTTTATTCTGATTAAATCTGTGTCAGTTATATGTTCATTTATATGCCCTTCTTCAGTTGCAGAATTTATAGAAGTGTGTAAACAGATAGCTATGTGCAAAGGGATGTAAAGCTGAAACCCTCCCAGTACACTTGAACTCTGTATTACTAAAGGTGCCTTTCGATACCTTGAGTAATAAGTGTTATTCGGAGGTTGTTATGGTACTGTAAGTAATTATTATACATAAAATTGTTTATTCTGATTATACTAAATTGGAGATGTAAGTTCGGTTGTGTGCCGCTGTAAATTACTATTGTCTCGTCTGTGTGGCAGCCTAGCATTGTCAGTGGCTTCAATCATTATTCCTGTCATATTTCGAGTTTTGTATTCGCGGGTTTGCTTAAGCTGACACTGTTAAGCTGAGTTGTAAGACCTACAAACAGGCAAGTCAAACTGAGTATTCTATGAGCTCAAGACGATATTCTATTACGTGGTACCTTAGTTTGTAATAGGTTAGAAGTATTTTACGCGTTATTAATAGTTTGCTGTTTGCCTTGTCTAGAGAGGAGCTAGTTCTGTGAATTAGTCGTTTATATTTTATTAGTGTGTCACGCGTTGTGCCTTTTCATGTTAATTGTTTTTAAGAAGCTACAAATGACTCTGTGTATGTTGCAGGTAGCTGAAACTGACGTGTTCACGGGGTAGCGTCCTGACGGGGTTGATGGTGGCCCTTTTTTTATCACGGCACATCCGGCTACCCTCATTTGTCTCGCTTATATCGTTACTACGTTTGTCAAGTGGAATTATGGCTTACTGTAATCACTTTACATGTTGGAGTTAAGTATCTCCCTTGCTAGGGGGCGAACCTTCGTGGATATAGTCGTATTCTCATCTGTAAAGATTGATAGTGTTATTGATTTGTTCTCGTCACAGGTATGATTATTTATCTTGTTATATTTAATATCAGTGAAATGTAATTGTTAGCGGGGTTCGAATTGGGACGTTGTACTCTCCTCTTGTGGAAACAAATATAAGTGATTTTATTCCTTTTTTAAGTAGGTTTTAGATGCGTACATTTTGCCTCCGTGTTTGGTGTTTTTATCGCTTCCACGTTAATTAAAATTACAATGAAGATAAATTTGGCGGCGGAGGGTTTCGTGTATTTATTAGTTGCTAAGTGGATCCTAAGTTAAGTGCAGGGACGTTACCACTCACTGTTCCGCAACACTCACCGAGAGAGAGACGCAGGAAACCGCCTGAGCGGGGTGCACTTGTAGGCTCTCTGAACTGGCGGGGTCTCCTCGCTGCCCACGAAGGATCGCCGACTACCGACTTGTGCAGTGGCGCTCAGACGTCGCGCCGTTCACCACCTCGACGCTACCGAGGTGGCAGGCCGGCTCTCCCGGTTCCCTGAGCTCCCAGCAGATCCACAAAATCACCTCAAATTCAGCCTTTCCAGCTAGTAAGAACCACAATGAGAATAGAGGCGTTTCCATCAGCCATTTCCTGCTCCCGTTTGCAACACTTCTGTGCAGTTGTGCTTCAGACCATGAAGTTCCACAGTTTTCTCTCCAGCGACTGTAGGAAAACACCGACCCTCCTGGGGAAATTACTCGCCCAGAAATCAGTCCAGTGTGCGCCGACCGCCACCTGTTTAGGAGAATTACGGAATGACTGGCACATCGTCTTCAGACCGAATAAAAAACCTCTTCCCGCTGTAAGTGGAAACTGGATCTCGCAGACACGATAGGCTACAGATGTGGACAGGATATCGTACGTTACACTACATGCATCTTCGCATTCCTACCACTCCAGGGTAATTCTGTAGGCTCGATATTAGATTTAAAATCGCTAACGAAACCGACCAAGTGCGCTGGGTGCTTGGCCCCACGTGAATCGCACAAACATTATTTTTAACGTTTCCAACAACACATACACTACCGGCCATTAAAATTGCTACACCAAGAAGATGACAAACGGGTATTCATTTAACAAATACATTATACTAGAACTGTCATGTGATTACATTTTCACGCAATTTGGGTGCATAAATCCTGAGAAATCAGTACCCAGAAGAACCACCTCTGGCCGTAATAACGGCCTTGATAGGCCTGGGTATTGAGTTAAACAGAGTTTCGATGGCGTGTACAGGTACAGCTGCCCATGCAGCTTCAACACGATACCACAGTTCATCAAGAGTAGTGACTGGCGAATTCTGACAAGCCAGTTGCTCGGCCACCATTGACCAGACTTTTTCAATTGGTGAGAGATCTGGAGAATGTGCTCGCCAGAGCAGCAGTCGAACATTTTCTGTATCCAGAAAGGCCTGTACAGGTCCTGCAACATGCGGTCGTGCATTATCCTGCTGAAATGTAGGGTTTCGCAGGGATCTAATGAAGGGTAGATCCACGAGGCGTAACACATCTCAAATGTAACGTCCACTGTTCAAAGTGCCGTCAATGCAAAAAAGAGGTGACCGAGACGTGTAACCAATGGCACCCTATACCATCACGCCAGGTGATCGCCAGTATGTCGCTAAACACGGATGCGACCATCACGATGCTGTAAACATAACCTGGATTCATCCGAAAAAATGACGTTTTGCCATTCGTGCACCCAGGTTCGTCGTTGAGTACACCATCGCAGGCGCTCCTGTCTGTGATGCAGCGTCAAGGGTAACCGCAGCCACAGTCTCCGAGCTGATAGTCCGTGCTGCTGAAAACGTCGTCGAACTGCTCGCGCAGATGGTTGTTGACTTGGTAACGTCCCCATCTGTTGACTCAGGGATCGAGACGTGGCTGCACGATCCGTTACAACCATGCAGATAAGATTCCTGTCATCTCGACTGCTAGTGATACGAAGCCGTTGGGATCCAGCACGGCGTTCCATATTACCCTCCTGAACCCACCGATTTCATATTCTGATAACAGTCATTGGATCTCGACCAATGCGAGCAGGAGTATCGCGATACGATAAACAGCAATCTGGATGGGCTACAATCCGACCTTTATCAAAGTCGGAAACGTGATGGTACGCATTTTTCCTCCTTACACGAGGCATCACAACAACGTTTCACCAGGCAAAGCCGTTCAACTGCTGTTTGTGTATGAGAAATCGGTTGGAAACTTTCCTCATGTCAGCACGTTGTAGGTGTCGCCACTGGCGCCAACCTTGAGTGAGTGCTCTGAAAAGCTAATCATTTGCATATCACAGAATCTTTTTCCTGTCACTTAAATTTCGCGTCTGTAGCACGGTATCTTCGTGGTGTAGCAATTTTAATGTCCTATAGTGTGTATCTTCAGTTGCCGTACCTCCGTTAAAGGATACCTAGGTAAGCACAACTGATGATCTACACCCCGAGATGTATACCAGACTGGCGAAAACCTGTAGCAGCTTTACATATCTTGCTGTTTTATACTTCAACAAACTACCTGAAAGATATACAGAGTACCAACAACTGAACGTAAAGCTAGTATCGGAAAGTGGAGGAATAGTAAAGGGGTCTTTTCTTTTCAAAACTTCCAATGATGTTGTTTGGTTTGTGGGGCGCTCAACTGCGCAGTCATCAGCGCTCGTACCTATTCCCAATCTTTACACAGTCCAGTCCGGCCACTTTCGCGAATGGTCATGAAAGGATGAGGACAACGCCAACACCCAGTCCCTTGGTAGAGAAAATCCCCAACCTAGCTGGGAATCCAACCCGGGCCCCTGTGATCCAGAGGCAGCAACACTAAGCCGCTAGACCACGAGCTGCAAGACAATTTGTGTTGTGCATCCGTACTGCAACATCATTAAAGATAGAAAATAATGATATTTTATTTACTGTGCTCATATAGTTTAGCAAAAAAATTTACACCATTTAAGTTGTAGGTGATTTGCGGTGTAAAGGCCGGCTGGTGTGGCCGAGCGGTTCTAGGCGCTTCAGTCTGGAACCGCGCAACCGCTACAGTCGCAGGTTCGAATCCTGCCTCGGACATGGATGTGTGTGATGTCCTTAGGTTGCGAGGTGCCGGGGCTAGCAGTGTATGTAACATAAATTCTTCTACAACCTTCATTAGGAAATGATGCTCTAAGCCCCCCGTTTTCTAACTACGACTTCTGCTGTTGCACACGGATTAAGAAGAAACGCAAACTGTCTCTAATCGACCCTCAAGTGGAGTAGAAAAGACTTCGGCACCTGCAATAGTTTAATTTGATAAATAAGTTTCATTAACGTGGTGGGAAATGAAAGGGTTGCTCTACCGATCTACAGAATGACAGTTCCGTCCAAAATAACAATTTGATTTATTGTGACTAAACTCAAAATAATAAACACAACACATAAAACATTTACAATACGTCATATTGGATACTCAAATAAATGCTGTGAAGGTGAAGTTGTCCGTAAACTAGCTTGTGACGTTTATGACCAAGTGGTATGTGGAGCCAATTCCTTGCAACTTAAATCTTAAGAGAAACACCCAGCCAGCCCAACATTAATTGCTGCTACAATAGTGAGAACTCAGACAATGAACACCGAAGACAGAACCACATAAGAAAAGACGGGAACAGGCGCGCTCTTCTGAGCTCTGATTATCACAGAGCAAAATTCCCTACTCTGCCGGTGCTGTGAACATACATTACCAACCTGTGTTCTTAACTGCAAGGACGCGATCTGGCGTACCGGAGGCGATGGCTGGTTGCTTCGACGTCCCGTCATGGTGATGATAATGTCGCGAGTATAGCCCGAAACAAATTATCCTTGGTCTGGTTGTTACAGACTAAAGACTTCATATCAATACAAATGCACCTCTGAGGGAGACGAAGAAGGCTCGCCACACAATCACTGACGGTACAGTGATTGATTTTAGCAAGCGAAGTCACACAGTAACTCCGATTCAGCCAACTTTAGCCAAAACTGCTCAAGATGGACAACATAGGCCGCTTGTAGCAGAACACGCAACTGCCAACTGTACTCGGAAAGTTATGTTGAAGTAGAAACTTCAGCAACTTCGTAAAACAGTTACAATTAAATGAAAGTATATTAGACAGCCAACAGAAGGCAGGCTGTCCAGAGCAGCGAGAGCTCAGTCTTGTAACCTACCCCGACCGAAAGGCGAGAGACGACCTCTCAAGAGCACCCATACAAACCGAACACAGAACATTCCCGCCCCCACGACAGTGGGCGTGGTTAAACGTTCCAATCAGCAACTCGAAGACCGGCGGAAAATTCCACTCTATTGCCGACGCACTACTATTCCACCAATGGAAATACTTGGCGCCAATTTCTGAGCCGATTTTGCTACGCCACAGAGCTGTCCCATGAGCAAGCCTATCACAGTAGTGATTTTGCAGAAAACGCGGAATTTGCCCACCAAGACTGCCTGGGAACACAAGTCATTCCCACGCCTCGCTGGTAGCCGGCCACAAAGTGTTTTCACTAAATTTCTGCAAAGTAACGGAATCTCTAGCCCAGCCGCTCCATCAGGCCCCTGTGGGCGTGCCGCCGCCGCTCTTATGACAGTGTCGGCATCTGGAAAGCATCCACTCGACTCCCTCACACCCATCGGCTTAACCCTCTCAAAATCAGCAAAACCCGCCTGTCACCGGACCACCCGGGTGTCCAGAGATGCTTCGTGGGAAGTCCGCGTGTGAAGGAATAGCAACTTTTCACTGCATGCAATTAGAGAGGGAAATCGAATTACTCAGAGTCATATAGACATATGAGAGGGGCCTTAAGCTACCTCTCAATGTTAGTTAGGTTTACGTAGTTCTAAGTTCTAGGGGACTGATGAAGTCAGATGTTAAGTCCCATAGTGCTCAGAGCCATTTGAACCATTTTTGTGGTGTAAAGGGTGTGCAATGTAACAGAGCTACCTGCAGTATTTGGCAGCAACAGCACCTCTAACCCAAATGAGTACCGAGTTGGACTTAGCTCTGACGGCTGATGTCCGCAGTTCAGCTTCACCTGTGCACCATAGGTCTTACGGGCTGTCTTGCCAGTCTCCTTACAGCCTGAGACCAGATCTTTTTCTGCCAGTGAGAGACTTGCAGAACATTGTGGCCAGGCACAAAAGTTCAGCACCTGACCTATCGAGTCAGGCCAGGACAGCGACGGCAACACACGGTTTTGTGTTATATTGTCTTGTTTTAAGAAACGTAGTGACTGTAGGCCAAATTAGCTGGTATGCGAACAAGGAGCGGTGGTGCGCTTTGTTGGACCCATATGACGAAGACGGGTGCCGCCTAATCTGGCAACGTTCGCTCTCGCCAGAGCTTGCACACCCGGGCACGGCTACCCTGACGCCGTACCCAGAAGGGCTTCTCGCCCGGGGAGGCGGCGCGGTGCCCGGCGCCCGTCGCTTCCGCGCCCTCTGCTGCCGCTGGCGGCGCCTCCGTCGGCGCTTCCTCGCCGCAGTCCGCGTCTTCCATGGTCGTCGCGCCGTCCGCCGCCTCGCTCCACACGAGGCCACTTCCTTCCTGACCAGAGGTACGCAACGGGGCTGCTCGAGCCTGCACAGCACAGCCGCACGAACCGTGTGTCTGTCCGCTCGCGTGGCGCTGTTGAGGTCCTGCGTGACACCCAGTACGGCACGGCTCGACACGTCGACTTCACACTCGCACGACAGTCTTCGCATCCCGGCCGACAGCGCCAGGAACGACGCAGAAGGGCAGAGCGCGGCCTCTGCGGGCCACCCACCGACCTGCTGTCCTGCCTCTGTCGAATACCACCACACGCTGGAAGACGTTTCTCCTCTCTATGCGAGGCTTCACAACACTATCTCCACACAGACAAACAACATTCATATGCGGTATCTGTATTATACCTGTGTAATCTTGCCGGCCGGAGTGGCCAAGCGGTTCAGCCGGCACGGTAGCTCAGCGTTTTCGGTCAGAGGGTTAACTGCCCTCTGTAATAAAAAAACTGAGTTAATCGATCAACAACGAACTTAAACGGATGTCTTACGACGTCCGCCCTGAGCAGATGCAACGAACAAAACCGAACAAAATGAGACATAAAAAAAGCGGTTCTAGGCGCTACTGTCTGGAACCGCGCGATCGCTACGGTCGCAGGTTCGAATCCTGCCTCGGACATAGATGTGTGTGATGTCCTTAGGTTAGTTTGGTTTAAGTAGTTCTAAGTTCTAGGGGACTGATGACCTCAGAAGTTAAGTCCCATAGTGTTCAGAGCCATTTTTTTGTGTAATCTTCCCTTACACGCAGAATGTAAATTAACTCGTAACAGCTTCAAGTGGCTATACTGAAATACAAATAACTTCATATCAATTTGATAATTTGTTGTCGCTACTCAAGGCGTAGCAGTTTTAATACTCGGCGTTGTATCCTGCAATATTTTCTTGTATATATCGCCATTTACATAATTATTTAATTATTAACTGATCGGAACCAGATTCGTGTGAAAAAGCTTTCGAGATGAATAAAGCATTTCATATTTGGCACTGAAAATGAGAGATCGGCCACAGCATGTACAAATACGCCACGCAGCAAAGTAACATCTCAACTGCCTCGTAGGACGTTTCCAGGAAACAAATAATGGTCCCACACTCTTCTACCCCTTAATGTACCCAAAATGGATTCGCGAGAATTACGCCGACTTTCTTCCAAAGTTTCCCATGTAAGTCTCGCGAGCAGTTGTTTCGTACGGGATACACGGATCTGTCAAGCTCCAGTTCGTTCGACGTCCGTTGTGGTGTCTACTTGACAAGGACTCCGAAGACTGGAACTATACAGTATGACTGGTCCCACTTGTATGCGATTTTACAAACTCATTTGAGACGTTCCATGCCCTCTTTTGCATGTCTCCTCTCATTTTCATCAATTTTATTAATGTTCTATCTCATTGCACGGTAGTAACAGACAGAATAAGGTTATTGTAATGAGAGTATTTGTACTGAAAGCTCAAAAAATACTTTTCACTTCATTCCGACGCGTGTTGGGTTACTTCCCTGGGTGGTCTGTGCGAGACAAGCATCGGAGAACGCGGCACACTGCGTTTCCGGTTGGGGGCTGCACTTCCCTGAATTCTGTGCCGTTCGTCCATCGAGTTTCGCCTATTGTATGCAGGGCGAAACGACCTGTGAGATGTCCGAGTGTCGCCACAGTTTATGTGTTTACCGTTCCGGCGCGTCTGGAACGAAGATTCCTGGCACCGTCTGACTGCATTGTCCTATTGATTCAGAGAAAGCTTGTGGACTGTGCCCTGATGGGTGCGACTGTCTGGCGCTGGATGGCCGGTGGTCTAGGCAGGTGGTTTTCGTCGCTGGTCAAACGACATGTTCAGTGCCCTCAGCTCAATAGCAGAGGCATGATTGATCAACTTAAACTGAGGTTAGTTGACGTCATAAAGCCCTGCTCGAAATTGGAGGAAACGGTCGCTATCGGCGCGAATGATGTTCTGAGACAGTGTGAGGTAATTTTGGAATCAGATCTGAATTCTGATTCGCGATTTTCTAGGAGAGTAGAGAGTACAGCAATGTTGGTTTCGCTCTTGTGGGCAAGGGATTCGGGATCTGATCTTCGTCGGAGTCGGATGGTCTTGCGACTTGGTCGCTCTTTTTCGGAAGAACTTTTAATTTTCGGACAGCCTCCGTGGCCAGGGGTTGACACAGAGTTGCTGCACGGCAGAAGCGGGCGTCTACATCGCCAGGACGCTGCCTACCGACGACGAGCTGCAGATTTCAGTACTGGTACAGTATTTTGCGGCTCCGGCATTGTAGGACCTTATCAGTTTTATACTGAATCCCTCAGCAGCACGCGCGCTCGCTTCACTACAAGTCCACCTTCCTTGTTTCTCCATGTGATCCCATTTGAGCTCTCAGTACTAATTGCGATAATGCTATGTAGTCGGAAGATTAATATTTGATTCATTAGGACCTCCAGTCATTATCGTCAGTCTATTGCATCACAAAGAGTAGGAGCCACTTGTTCTCGAGCCAACTCTTATTCTCATAATATTTCAGTATACCCTATCCTTTAACCTACTGTTTGTGTCTATAATCATGTGCATTTATGTTCTGATGTACAATAAATCTCATTGTAATATTTAATCCGCATATCATTCCGTAGATATATGCAGAATCCCATTTCCTGCTTTTTATTACGATAAAGTTCTCCTTTTTCTGAGTAGATTAGGATTTTGAAAGTTATTGTGAGTGTGCACTCCTTATTTTACCAACTAACAGGGGCCACCACCATTTTCTTCCGTTACCGTTGTGTGCATTATTAATTAGCTGGTAGGTAAGGAGGGGGTCGAGTGCACGTCTTGTTCTCATGCAAAATTCGTCTGAACTAAAGAGGTACAAACTCTTCTCCACTCCAGCACCTCGCACGTTTTCGAAGAATATTTCTAATAAATCCGAATCTTACAGTCACTTTCCTTAATACTGACTTACGTAATCGTCCATTTCATACAATTTTTCAGTGTTACCACTGTACACTTGTACGACGTGACGAATTCAAGATGTACACGATAAATCTTGTAATTGGATGCAATCAGGTTCCCTTTCTCCTTCTAATAGCTATCACTCTACGTTTATCCACATTTAACGAAATTAATTACACCAAAGTGAAATTTCGTACAAGTCGTACAGCACATCCAATGACGATACTTCGCTGTAGACAGCTGCGCTGTCAACCAACAGTCTGGCAGCGCTGTTTTGGCCTGTCTGGCAAAGAATTCGCGTGTGCGGGGGAGATCAGAGGTCGCGCTGAGCTTCTGCGTCGCACACTCTATCTTAGTTTCGTTTCAGTGTAACATCTACCGACTAACAGAACGTACTGAGTTCCGTTAGTTAAATACCGACACGTACAGCAAATAGAGTCATACCAGCAATCGATGTAACGCATAAACAGCAGTCACTAAATAGGGTAGACTGCTGCAAATTTTTTAGAACACAAAATTGATGAATTCTGTTGAACTGAAGGAACCACATTATGAGCTTCTCTAACAATTAGGTTCAGCTAATTTTGCTCTTTGAATAATTGTTAGTCTTGGAAAGAAAAGAATCAACCTCCTGACATATGTTGCGCATTTCCTCTCGGTAACGTCTTATGGAATAATTTTCTGGTGTGATTCACCTCTCAGAAAGGAAGTGTGGATTGCACAAACGGATCGATAAGGATAGTATGTGGTGGTCATTCGTGGTTGTCACCTGGGTACCTCTTCGAGGAGTTAGGCATTTTAACCTCACCTTGGAAATACATACATTCGCTAACGAAATTCGTAGTAAATAATCCGTCATAATTTGAAAAAAAAATACTCATATACATGCCTACAACACTAGATAAAATAATTACGTTTATTACCCATTAATAAAGCTGCCAGTCGCTCAGGAAGGAGTTCAATATGAAGCGGCAAAAACTCTTAATCATTTCCCCAATAGCGTAAAATGTGTGACAAGTAGCAAAGAAAGTATTAAATCCAAGCTAAAATCATGTCTCCTGGGAAACTTCTATTCCGCTATTTAAAAATGGTAGCTTGTAAAAATAAATAAATAAACTTGTTTCTAAGTGTAATTGTATGTGAAGGAGTCAAAATAATGTGTTCATTAATCTGTATATAACAGATTTGAACTTCCGATAACTTTACGAATGAGTTATTGTGTCAAATATTTGAGTTAAACATGTATGCGGTTAGTGCCGTTAAAATGTGTTACCAATACTGTTACTAGTAAAGAAGAAATTGACTAAAACGTCATACCTTATGCGCCGGTTTTACTATGTTGTTGTTGTGGTCTTCAGTCCTGAGACTGGTTTGAGGCAGCTCTCCATGCTACTCTATCCTGTGCAAGTTTCTTCATCTCCCAGTACCTACTGCGACCTACATCCTACTGAATCTGCTTAGTGTATTCATCTTGGTCTCCCTCTACGATTTTTACCCTTCCCGCTGCCCTCCAATACTAAATTGGAGATCCCTTGATGCCTTAGAACATGTCCTACCAACCGATCCCTTCTTCTAGTCAAGTTGTGCCACAAACTTCTCTTCTCCCCAATCCTATTCAATACTTCCTCATTAGTTATGTGATCTACCCATCTAATCTTCAAAATTCTTCTGTAGCACCACATTTCGAAAGCTTCTATTCTCTTCTTGTCTAAACTATTTATCGTCCATGTTTCACATCCATACATGGCTACACTCCATACAAATACTTTCAGTAATGACTTCCTGACACTTAAATCTTTACTCGATGTTAACAAATTTCTCTTCTTCAGAAACGCTTTCCTTGCCATTGCCAGTCTACATTTTATATCCTCTCTACTTCGACCATCATCAGTTATTTTGCTTCCCAAATAGCAAAACTCCTGTACTACTTTAAGTGTCTCATTTCCTAATCTAATTCCCTCAGCATCACCCGACTTAATTCGACTACATTCCATTATCCTCGTTTTGCTTTTGTTGATGTTCATCTTATATCCTCCTTTCAAGACACTGTCCATTCCGTTCAACTGCTCTTCCAAGTCCTTTGCTGTCTTGACAGAATTACAATGTCATCGGCGAACCTCAAAGTTTTTATTTCTTCTCCAAGGATTTTAATACCTACTCCGAATTTTTCTTTTGTTTCCTTTACTGCTTGCTCAATATACAGATTGATTAACATCGGGGAGAGGCTACAACCTTGTCTCACTCCTTTCCCAACCACTGCTTCCCTTTCATGCCCCTCGACTCTTATGACTGCCATCTGGTTTCTGTAAAAATTGTAAATAGCCTTTCGCTCCCTGTATTTTACCCCTGCCACCTTTAGAATTTGAAAGAGAGTATTCCAGTCAACATTGTCAAAAGCTTTCTCTAAGTCTACAAATGCTACAAACATAGATTTGCCTTTCCTTAATCTTTCTTCTAAGATACGTCGTAAGGTCAGTAATGGCTCACGTGTTCCAGTGTTTCTACGGAATCCAAACTGATCTTCCCTGAGGTCGGCTTCTACTAGTTTTTCCATTCGTCTGTAAAGAATTCGTGTTAGTATTTTGCAGCTGTGGCTTACTAAACTGATTGTTCGATAATTTTCACATCTGTCAACACCTGCTTTCTTTGGGATTGGAATTATCATATGCTTCTTGAAGTCTGAGGGTATTTCGCCTGTTTCATACATCTTGCTCACCAGATGGTAGAGTTTTGTCAGGATTGGCTCTCCCAAGGCCGTAAGTAGTTCCAATGGAATGTTGTCTACTCTGGGGGCCTTGTTTCGACTCAGGTCTTTCAGTGCTCTGTCAAACTTTTCACGCAGTATCGTATCTCCCATTTCATCTTCATCTACATCCTCTTCCATTTCTATAATATTGTTCTCATGTACATCACCCTTGTATAGACCCTCTATATACTCCTTCCACCTTTCTGCATTCCCTTCTTTGCTTAGAACTGTGTTTCCATCTGAGCTCTTGATATTCATACAAGTGGTTCTCTTTTCTCCAAAGGTCTCTTTAATTCAATATTTCTTCTGTTACCCAAGGATTTCTCTAGCCCTGGTCTTTTAACGTACTTGATCCTCTGCTGCCTTCACTACTTCATACCGCAAAGCTACCCATTCTTCTTCTACTGTATTTCTTTCCCCCATTCCTGTCAATTGTTCCCTTATGCTCTCCCTGAAACTCTGTACAACCTCTGGTTCTTTCAATTTATCCAGGTCCCATCTCCTTTAATTCCCACCTTTTTGCAGTTTCTTCAGTTTTAATCTACAGGTCACAACCAATAGATTGTGCTCAGAGTCCACATCTGCCCCTGGAAATGTCTTACAATTTAAAACCTGGTTCCTAAATCTCTTACTTACCATTATGTAATCTATCTGATACCTTTTAGTATCTCGAGGGTACCCTTACCAACCTTCTTTCATGATTCTTAAACCAAGTGTTAGCTATGATTAAGTTGTGCTCTGTGCAAAATTCTAACAGGCGGCTTCCGCTTTCATTTCTTAGCCCCAATCCATATTCATCTACTACGCTTCCTTCTCTCCCTTTTCCTACTACTGAATTCCAGACTCCCATGACTATTAAATTTTCGTCTCCCTTCACTATCTGAATAATTTCTTTTATTTCATCATACATTTCTTCAATTTCTTCGTCATCTGCAGAGCTAGTTGGCATATAAACTTGTACTACTGTAGTAGGTGTGGGCTTCGTATCTATCTTGGCCACAATAATGCGTTCACTATGCTGTTTGTAGTAGCTTACCCGCATTCCTATTTTCCTATTCATTATTAAGCCTACTCCTGCATTACCCTTATTTGATTTTGTGTTTATAACCCTGTAGTTACCTGACCCAAAGTCTTGTTCCTCCTGACACCGAACTTCACTAATTCCCACTATATCTAAGTTTAACCTATCCATTTCCCTTTTTAAATTTTCTAACCTACCTGCCCGATTAAGGGATCTGACATTCCACGCTCCGATCCGTAGAATGCCAGTTTTCTTTCTCCTGATAACAACATCCTCTTGAGTCGTCCCCGCCCGGAGATCCGAATGGGGGACTATTTTGCCTGCATGCCCCCGGGAAAAATTACGGCCGTAGTTTCCCCTTGCTTTCAGCCGTTCGCAGTACCAGCACAGCAAGGCCGTTTTGGTTAGTGTTACAAGGCCAGATCAGTCAGTCATCCAGACCGTTGCCCCTGCAACTACTGAAAAGGCTGCTGCCCCTCTTCAGGAACCACACGTTTGTCTGGCCTCTCAACAGATACCCCTCCGTTGTGGTTGTACCTACGGTACGGCTATCTGTATCGCTGAGGCACGCTAGCCTCCCCACCAACGGCAAGGTCCATGGTTCATGGGGGGATGGTTTTACTATATGAACAGCAAAAATGGGGTAAGCGATAAACCGCAAGTCACTCATGTGTTCTCTTTGTCAAATATTGGATTTGCGCGTGACGAATTACGCCGCCTCAGCGTCCAGTCTACACAAAGTTTATGACTATAGTACTTGCCTAGCTGTCTTGAACTTTGACATAAGGTCATTCCTCTGAAGGGGTAAATTGTGTCAGCATTTTAGATTTTGAATTGGGTCACTATTTATACGAAATATTGAAAATATTGTTTTTGTTGCCCCTGCAAGGCGTTAGACAACTACTGGGTCCGATTCCGTACCCCAGGCAATCGCTTAGTAGTGTAGATTGCCGGCCGGAGTGGCCGTGCGGTTCTAGGCGCTACAGTCTGGAGCCGAGCGACCGCTACGGTCGCAAGTTCGAATCCTGCCTCTGACATGGAGGTATGTGATGTCCTTAGGTTAGTTAGGTTTAATTAGTTCTAAGTTCTAGGCCACTGATGACCTCAGAAGTTGAGTCGAGTAGTGCTCAGAACCATTTGAACCATTCAGTAGTGTAGATTCCTCGAGTCAGTCATAGACTTGCCAACACAGCAGTGGTTAGCAGTCGACGAGGTGCTGCAGTGTCGAGCGCCTTTCGGAAATCCAGGAAGACGCTACCTACCTGTTCAGCTGCATCCACTGTTAGCGAGGTGTCGTCAAATCACGCTGCGACTGACAGGAACCGTTTTCCTGGATTCCTGCTGATTCTTCGAGAGAAGCTCCTCTTCTTCCAGGAATGTCACAACGTCTGTGCTCCAGAATATGTTCTAGGATCCACCAACACGCGGACGCCAGCCATACTGCTCGTTTACCCCTTTGGTAAGCAGGGATATCCTGCACTCTTTCGCAGTCACTAGCAACTATTCTCTGCGCAACAGATTCTTGATAAACGTGAACAAAAAAGAGGGCGGATCCAGTGGTGTCCTATGGTGTTCCATATGTGATCGACTGGAAACAGATCTGGTGATCGAGCAAGCCAAGGCAACATGTCGACACTCTGTAGAGCTTGTTGGGCTACAACAGTGGTATGTGGACAGGCGTTAAGCTGTCGGAAAACACCTATTCGAGTGCGGTTCATGAATGGTAGGGGAACACATCGACTCGCCAAAATGACGGACAAAATTGCAGTAAGGGTGCGTGGTGTAACCACGAGAGCGCTCCTGCTGCCATACGAAATCGCATCCCAGACCATAGCTCCAGGTGTAGGTCCAAAAATGGTTCTAATGGCTCTGAGCACTATGGGACTTACCTTCTGAGGTCATCAGTCCCCTAGACGTAGAACTACCTAAACCTAACTAACCTAAGGACATCACACACACCCATGCCCGAGGCAGGATTCGAACCTGCGACCGTAGTGGCCGCGCGGTTCCAGACTTTAGCTCCCACGCCCGGGTTCCCGGGTTCGATTCCCGGCGGGGTCGTGGATTTTCTCTGCCTCGTGATGACTGGGTGTTGTGTGCTGTCCTTGGTTAGTTAGGTTTAAGTAGTTCTAAGTTCTAGGGGACTGATGACCATAGATGTTGAGTCCCATAGTGCTCAGAGCCATTTGAACCATCTGAACCAGACTGTAGCTCCTAGAACCGCTCAGCCACTCCGGCCGGCGTGTAGGTCCAGTGTGGGGGACTTAACTGCTAAGGTCATCAGTCCCTAAGCTTACACACTACTTAACCTAAATTATCCTACGGACAAACACACACACCCATGCCCGAGAGAGGAGAACTCGAACCTCCGCCGGGACCAGTCGCACAGTCCACGACTGCAGCGCCTAAGAGCGCTCGGCAAATCCCGGCGGCTTATAGTTTTGCCTGCGGCGATGGTTGAAAGGAGAAGTCTACAAACAGGAAAAAGTGCACACAACAGATGAATTGATCTTTCGGGTTATGAATAGTTCTGCCATCACAAAAGGTGGCCAAAACGGCCTCAGAAGACCTATAACAGAATTCCGAAAGTGCATTGTAGTTGAAATTTATGAACATCTACTTAAAACATAATTATTTGCTTTCTGTGAGTATTTGTTTGGGTTGCATTCTAACAGCTATGTCTCTGCAGCCAATAAAAGCTGGATACATGTTATGTCCTATGTTTTAATCGAATTAGTCTATATTATCGGCTCCTAAAATATTTACTACTCCTCATCAAACACCCAAGATACAATTCGCCTGTTATTTATGCTGTGTCGAAAATTAGGCGTGCAATACTATTTTCGACAATGACGCTCTTGTATTTGTCTTTCTGTGTTGACAGTGTCACGTTACACATATACAGGGTGTTTCCAAAACAATATACGTATTTCGAATCCATATATATATTAAACTTTAAGACATACGAATATGAAACTTTACACACATATTTAGGAACCTCTCAAGTTCAGATTATAGATGTTCAAAAGTCTCTGTGTACTATGGGACTTAACATCTGAGGTCATCAGTCCCCTAGAACTTAGAACTACTTAAACCTAACTAACCTAAGGACATCACACACATCCATGCCCGAGGCAGTATTCGAACCTGCGACCATAGCGGTCGCGTGGTTCCATACTGAAGCGCCTAGAATTGCTCGGCCACACCGGCCGACACAGATGTTCAATATGCCCTCCATACATCGAACAATATCACATCGATGCTCAAATTCCTCCCATACTCGGTCAAGCACGTCCTTCGCCACTGGTGTTATGGCAGTACAAATACTGTTATTCCCTCTGCCAGGTTCTGTGGGAGTGGTGATACATTAAAGTTGTCTTTAACGGAACCCCACAGGAAGATGTCAGAGGGTGTCAAATCTGGTGACCGTGGAGCCCAGTTGAGACATCCTGAGTTGCCAGCTCCTTGACGACCAATCCAATGGTTCGGTAGAGTTACATTCAGATATTCACGCACTTGGCGACTCCAGTGAGGCGGTGCCCTGTCTTGTTGAAAAATGAAGTTGTCTTCGTGCAGCCTCGGAAACAACCTGTTTTGTAATGTAGTGGGATACTGCAGACCGTTAACAGTGTTTCCATCAAAGAAGAATGGGCAGTAAACAGATGACCGGGATATCGCACAAAACACAATGACTTTGAGCGAATCTCGCATATGCTCAATGGCTGCATGTGGGTTCTGTAGGCGCCAAATTCGAACATTGTGTTTGTTTACCTGACCACTACTAACATGGAAAGTCGATTCATCACTGAACACGATGCATTGTGCGAAAGTGTTATTGCCAACAGCATCAAGAATCTCATTACACGTTTGCGTTTGTCATCAGGACGCAGAGCATTGAACAGAAATAACTTGTACAGCTTCATAACCAACCGACGCCTCAAAACACGCCAAATTGTTGTTGAAGGCAGTTGCAACTCCCGACTCGCACTACGAGTTGATTTTGAAGGACTACAATGGAAAGCAGTTTGAATACGTACAACAGTTTCTTCAAGAACACGAGGGCGGCTATGACTCTTTACTTTAAATACACATCCTGTATCTAGAAACTGTCTATACCATCTGTGAATGTTCCACCCATTCAGAGCATCAATTTGGTACTCAACCTGAAACGTCTTTGCACTGTAATTACGAAACTGCACTTCGCAAACTCGAGAAGATAATATGATTTCTGCTGCGGAGCAGCCATCTCAAACACATGACAATTACCAAGCAAAACGACAAGTGACATCTAGCGGCTATTGATATGAACTAGACTATGTATTCGTTTCTCCAACAGCCAAGCCGAGACGCAGCGATCGAAAGTTTGGACAGAATGATACTTTGTAATACGTATGTTCTTTTTTAAACACCCTGTATTATGCACCTTTGCTCTTTGCTACCGACAGAACTGTTGTGGCCTTTCTCTTTTTCTTACATTTCCATTCGTGAGTCGCTACATCGTATCACGTTTGCAACATGTTAACTACCGTTTCCACGTGCCAACGATTATATTTCATTTTAACTCTCTTTTGTATTGGAAGTTTCAATAAGTCGTTATGGTAATACAATGACTTTGAAGCAGAATAATACAAAAAGCCAGAGGGTGGCACATAAAGTGCTGAAACGTGTGTGGGCAAAAGAAAAATATATGAATACAAACGGCAAAAGTTTTCTTTACTTGAGGAAGTTACAATGTTTGAAAGATGAATGAAACTTTCGCAAGTCTGTCACAGACTAACCTAAACCTACTCCCTTGAAGAAATTTACTTCGCAGCGCAAGCTGTTCCAGCAAACTTCAGAAAAAACGTCCATACTGATGGGGAATCAATGAGTAGTAGAGCAAAGAGAGCCCCACCCTCATTGCACTGTTGCCAAATTTATTCAAGACTGTGTATCCAAGATGGCGGCGATAGATATGGCAATGCCACAATGATGTCATGGAGAGAACTTCAAATTTTGCCTGGAAGATGGGTCAACTGGGTTGCCTCCACTAACCTAACCCCCTTCCCTCCCCCTCCTCTCCCCTCCCCCAGAAAATGGCAGTAAGTTCAAATTCCATCAGGAAAATGCAAGCCACCACAGCTACCTCCACTAACTTAAGAAAATGGCTGGCAAATAGGTCGCTTGGGCTACTTGCACTGACCTAAGTCACCTGGCTGTCACCTCTTCCTAGGAATTGGGGGGAAAAAGACCCAGCCTATTCTGGATATGATGGACATAAGTCTTCACTTAAACAGTCATTATTCCACCAGAGGGCACCCTTGTCCCTCCTGTGACGTAATCCAAGATGGCGGTCTGGAGGGGAAAAATGGTGGGAAAAGGACTCAGCCTACACTGGTCTGCTGGGAAGAGGAAGGAGTGTATTTTATTTATTTTGGAACAATTTACTTAGGGACGGATTTAACGTAGTTCATTTATTATACTGAAACAAAGCACTCGCTCTGACGTGCTTGAGGTCACAATACACAGTTCACAGACCTGCAAACAACTTGTAAATCGCCGAATAATACAGTACACTGATGTGCAGAGACGCAAACTGCTCCTAAATTGTCAAAATAGTGCTCTGTAAACACGCTTGCTAATCGTCAAATGTCGAAATCTTGCATTGCACAGTATGCACTTCTGTTCGCAAAATAATGCCACAGACACGAAAACAGCTCGTAAATTGTCAAAAAATAATGCATGTGTAACGCTATCCAAACACGCTCACAACACTTAAACATCCAAAAGTAATGTAGTGCTAAAACACTAAGGGCACATAAATAACACATCGTATCAGCAAACTGTGCAAATGCGCAACACACTTTGCAGGGCCAGCCAGAAGCAAGCCAGCGCTGGAGCACGAGCCATTGCTATAGCGCCATTGCCGATGGCAGGTGAATGTCGCATGTACAGTTAGGGTTCTTTGAGTGTTATACTGACGTCACATGTCTATATAGGTAAACGCTAAGTCACCCTCTGGACCCCCCTCTCTCTACCTGCAGTCCAGCAAAGACCTAATTGCCGAGTGACTCACCCTCGAAGACGCTGTAGAAATCTGTTCCAATGCTTCCCAGAATAGCACAGGGTGCATTGCTCCTAGTGACCCTAACGGGACAGTCCACTCGTCACTAATTTATCTGTCGAACTGCTGCTGCCGCTCAGTGTGGGAGCACAGTCCACCATTCTTTTCTGCAGATGAGACTTTCAGCGGAAAAACTATTTTGTACAGTTCGCCATATTGCACTGACAGTTAAACCCCGCAAAATCTGTCTACAGATCATCAATACATACAAGACTCTCAAGAATATTGGGAACCAGGAACATAATTACCAGTGTAACTACAATTAAATATTACAATTGCTTCTACAGTCTGACACAGATCGATGTACAGGTAATGTCTCCCCTTGACGGCTGTGGTTCTGGAACGAATCTCAGTTTCTATAGCAGACATAAATTTCCATGTAAAAATCTCACTCATACACTTGCATTTATTGATCACGATAGGAGACACACCCATTTTCTCTGCTCATGCCACAACATAAGCCACAGTAACATTACACTGCAAGATATAAATACATTTTACACAAACAGTGCAGTTATCTTTTATATCTGTACAGTGCCCAAAATAATTAAGCTATGACTACACTCGCATGGGCTATATGTCTCGATTCTCCTCAGTCCTAGGAAATTATCAGACAAAGTCTTCGAATCAGCGCTTCAGGAACATGCTGCAACCTGTCAAGACTCTCTCAAACAAGTGATATGAAGGACAGACGTCGAGCACTTTTTGACAATGAACACCGTACCTGCAGATATAATGCTTGGAAAGACATCATCGGAACGTAAGCTACGGTACCCTTAAGTTCAGGCAGCAGCATGACATTTCTATCAATTATAGGTGTATTAAAAAAATGATATGTCCACACTTTCACCAGCTGGGTGTCGTTTTCGTACTGCAAAAAAGCCTCCCGCAATTACGTATTTGTCAATGAATAAACGATGAAATGACAATTTAAAAAACCTTTACAGTCTGTTCAGTTTATCGATTTCACCGGTTCCACGAAACCTTTTGGTATTTTTGATAGTTGTAAATCCAGCCAACACACAGTGAAGTCTTTTGTATATTCGTTCGGAGTTAATTTTCATGGGCGGAGCAGGTGGGTGGAGAAACCACAAAATGTTGTCGTCTAAGCCCATTTTTATGTTCATGCTACTAAGCACCGTACCTGTTTAACACTTTGGAGCAGGAGTAGGATCACCATGAAATGGATCCGTTGTTTCAGGTGGCAAAATTGAGTTTATTACGAAAAGCAAAAGAGGCTGTTAGAGCGTCATGCCTAGAGAACAAGAAAACGTATCTTCCACCCGTCTTTTACCTGCTATATGCAGACACCACAATCGATGTTCTCTCAACTAAATGAAGACGCGAAATATGCAGAAGCCATCAACTGGACAATTTACATGGGAGGGAATAATGGTCCAGTGCAAACACATGTCCATCTTGAATCTTCTCAAATTTCCACGCGATCACGAAAGTTGTCCAACATATACACTCCTGGAAATGGAAAAAAGAACACATTGACACCGGTGTGTCAGACCCACCATACTTGCTCCGGACACTTTGAGAGGGCTGTACAAGCAATGATCACACGCACGGCACAGCGGACACACCAGGAACCGCGGTGTTGGCCGTCGAATGGCGCTAGCTGCGCAGCATTTGTGCACCGCCGCCGTCAGTGTCAGCCAGTTTGCCGTGGCATACGGAGCTCCATCGCAGTCTCTAACACTGGTAGCATGCCGCGACAGCGTGGACGTGAACCGTATGTGCAGTTGACGGACTTTGAGCGAGGGCGTATAGTAGGCATGCGGGAGGCCGGGTGGACGTACCGCCGAATTGCTCAACACGTGGGGCGTGAGGTGAGGTCTCCACAGTACATCGATGTTGTCGCCAGTGGTCGGCGGAAGGTGCACGTGCCCGTCGCCCTGGGACCGGACCGCAGCGACGCACGGATGCACGCCAAGACCGTAGGATCCTACGCAGTGCCGTAGGGGACCGCACCGCCACTTCCCAGCAAATTAGGGACACTGTTGCTCCTGGGGTATCGGCGAGGACCATTCGCAACCGTCTCCATGAAGCTGGGCTACGGTCCCGCACACCGTTAGGCCGTCTTCCGCTCACGCCCCAACATCGTGCAGCCCGCCTCCAGTGGTGTCGCGAAAGGCGTGAATGGAGGGACGAATGGAGACGTGTCGTCTTCAGCGATGAGAGTCGCTTCTGCCTTGGTGCCAATGATGGTCGATGCGCGTTTGGCGCCGTGCAGGTGAGCGCCACAATCAGGACTGCATATGACCAAGACACACAGGGCCAACACCCGGCGTCATGGTGTGGGGAGCGATCTCCTACACTGGCCGTACACCTCTGGTGATCGTCGAGGGGACACTGAATAGTGCACGGTACATCCAAACCGTCATCGCACCCATCGTTCTACCATTCCTAGAGCGGCAAGGGAACTTGCTGTTCCAACAGGACAATGCACGTCCGCATGTATCCCGTGCCACCCAACGTCCTCTAGAAGGTGTAAGTCAACTACCCTGGCCAGCAAGATCTCCGGATCCTTCCCCTCATTGAGCATGTTTGGGACTGGATGAAGCGTCGTCTCACGCGGTCTGCACGTCCAGCACGAACGCTGGTCCAACTGAGGCGCCAGGTGGAAATGGCATGGCAAGCCGTTCCACAGGACTACATCCAGCATCTCTACGATCGTCTCCATGGGAGAATAGCAGCCTGCATTGCTGCGAAAGGTGGATATACACTGTACTAGTGCCGACATAGTGCATGCTCTGTTGCCTGTGTCTATGTGCCTGTGGTTCTGTCAGTGTGATCATGTGATGTATCTGACCCCAGGAATGTGTCAATAAAGTTTCCCCTTCCTGGGACAATGAATTCACGGTGTTCTTATTTCAATTTCCAGGAGTGTACTAAGTATCAGTTCGCTATTCGGCCGTATAGAGGACGACACAATTAAGCCAGCTCCATTCCTGCATCCCGACAGGCCGGAAACGTGAATCATTCCGATCACAGGCTGCCGCCGCGCCAAGCATGCATAGACAGAATCGTCCTAGCAAACTGACCACACATATATACTTTATCACTGTACTTACAATTAAATACTGCGATAGCGGTCTCAGTTGGACGACATTCGACATTGAGCGAAGTATCAGAAATACGCCCTGCTGATGGCTGTAGCCCTGGAAATAGAACAAGTACGCGACAGCAAGAGGAATCCGAGAAAACGTCGACATGCAAGCATCGGGAACCACAGAGACCGTCATTTTTTTCGTCGAGGCAGCATTCCACTGTACGTCTTTGAGGTAATAGTGATACACACGAGTTGACTGCTGTCTTTGATGCTTTCCAGCAAAAACAGAGTACCCCTCTGCCTCTAAACTTACTTGCATCTGCATTAAAGGATAACAGAGAGTGGATGGAGTGGTCGGTTGAGATGGAGTTGCAACAAGCTACGATTTAATGGCAGACTGATTATGCATTCTAGAGAGAGGGAGGGAGATGTTTGCGTAGATCGTTTGATCATTTTTTTTCCGCTGTACTGTCAGTTGTGTGACATAGCCTGAGTTCGACTCAGCAGTAAACCTCTCGGTCGTCAATGGACTTCCATCTCATGTGCGATGAAACGTGACACACTCCTCGAAACGAATGAAGATTTATCGAATGTACTCCATTCCCTTGACGCATCTTGAGTAAAAATCGAGATTTCAGTTTCATAACCAAGATGATTCTAACTTAGCGATAGGTGTTTGTGGGACACTGCAATCTCCATGTATACATATTCTTGACAGATGTCCTGTTTACAGAGTTAGTGGCGGCATGACGTGTAATTTCATATGTCAAACGCCACTGCTATGCGTTTATCTGTTTCCTTGTAAGAGGTATTCTCCGTTACTAACGATCATTTTACATGGACTAATGCGGGCATAGTGTTGGTGAACCATGATTGGATGTGAACAGTGGACGCTATTCATATCTGGAAGGCTACATATTGCATGTATCACATAGAATCAATATTTTAAGGAAGTAGTTTTTTTCTTTTTACAGTTTGTTACCATAGTTTATCATAGAGAAACCTGCAGGAAGGGTGTATGCCATTCGCTGGAAATACATTTCTTACAATGGAATATAAAATCACTGCATTCCAAATGGTTGATGGGTCGGAAACTCAAGCGATCTAACATTATAGACGGTCTTAAATGCAGAACGGTGCACCCTTAGGAGTGCATGTGTTTATGCTCTCTCTTACCACCACCCTCCTAGTACTGATCCCAGACACTAGAACGATACTTTAAAATTGATAGCGGCGTTGATTTACGTAAAATGCTTCGGACTCCATTCGTCTGGAGGACCATCATGCATAAAAACCACCCGTTTCTTGTTCTGCGTAGCCGTCTGCTATTACATAACAATATTTTCAAATGTACTAATATACATCCTTCAGGGGTGCTAACCTTCTCGACGTGGGCGCATCTGGAGAAGTCTTGTGCACTTGGATGGGCGAGGACTCGGCAATCTCCATTCATTCACGAGACGCGGAATGTAGCGATCTACTGCTAGTCAGCTGCAGATTACAATGGTAACGGTGCTGTAGAGCGGGTTGGCCAGAGACAGTGCGACGGGGTATTTCAGTCTTTAATTTTATCCTAAGACTGTGAGAACGCTCTGTGACACCCATCTGCATAGAGATAGATCGCAAATTATGCACTTTACTCGAGGTACGAGAAATATGTTAAGTGCTTTCTGGTATACTTTTGATGATGTATATGTTCGAGAATTAAACGATGTATGGATGTACTGTACAGTCATCTATCTACATTCACAATGATACTCGCAAAGAATTTCTACATGGGTTGCAGAATGTGATAGATGTAGCTTTCTCTGACATCTGTTCAATTCCAACATAAACTGGAACGATCACATGCGCAAAGCTATGGGGATGGTAGCACAGAGTCTCAGGGGAATTGCAAGTTATGCAGGGACTACCTAAAACCACGCTGGAATGTAGCAGACAGGTTCGAGAAAGGTCACTCATATTAACGTAGGGGAGTACCAGAAATATGATTTACTAATGGCTGTAATCATTAAAGAAATTCTCAATACAATCAAATGCAGGTATGTGGTTGAATGGGAGGACTTAATTCCAAATCCTAGACAGCATTTCCAGCAGATAGCGTAAGACTAGAGATCTGAGAAGCCTGCGTACATATCTTAAGACCTCAATCAACACACCATTTACTGTTTCTGATCCTTCTCAATCTACCTTCGCCTAAAATCCAGTGTATAAATACCGGAACCTCTGACACGGCATTGAGACAGAATGCGTTACAAATACTGGAGAAAATCTAGCATCAGCATGAGGGAGTTGCAAATATCTGTTTCATACCACGTTCTTTAGCCGAATCACTTTCGAAATTCAGCGATTTTATCACGAGGTTGCATCGTGGACTATGTGTAACCACCCTGCTGGTCTGATAATACACTCGCCTACGGTCACTGTCTATATTCAGTGTCGCGGTATTGGTCTGGAAAAACCAAATCATTTGAATATGATACGTAGCTTTATAAAGCCAGTATAGCTTTCAAAACGAATACTTGTGTGCGTATGTAGAACCAAGACTGATTGTGGAAGTAATATGGTCGTTGCGATCGTGTTTTTTTTAACATATAGCAGTTTCTAAGACGATTACGCCTCTCTTTCTAAGACACAATGGTAGTACTCGTAGGAAAAACTTATGAGACAAGTCCACCCATCGCTGATTTTCTCTCAGTATTGTTTCATATCGCCAATAATCAGTTATTGGCGAAGCAGTATACTTAGTAGTAGGGGTTGAGTGATAGCTTCGCCTTGAGCATCAGGCTTATAAAGTATGTGTTTGTGGGTGTTCCGAATTGTGCAAAGGAAATGACAATGTCCAGTTGTAAGGAAGGTATAGATTTGACGTGGAATACTGTGACAGAAGCGTATGTCAAGTCACAAGAATCGTACAGATATTTCTATTTCTAGGCCTACTGCCGTCGGCAGGGTGTATTTCCGATACTTCACTCATTGTCGAATGTCGTCGAATTGAGACCGCGATCGCAATACTTAATTGTAAGTATAGTGATGAAATATATGTGTGGTCAGTTTACTAAGAAGAATCTGTCTATGCATGCTTGGCGCGGGGGCACCTGTGGCGGGAATGATTCATTTCTCCGGCTAACAGTAAGAGCTGTCCAAATGGAGAGGCCTGTCGGGATGCAGGAATGTAGCTGACTTAACCGTGTCGTCCTCTAGACGGCTGAATAGCGAACTGATACTTAGTATGTCTTGGACAGTTTTCGTGATCGCGTGGAAATTCGAGAAAATTCAAGATGGTCATGTGTTTGCGCTGGACCATTATTCCCTCCCATGTAAATTGTCCAGTTGACTCCGTCCGCACATTTCGCGCCTTCATTTAGTTGAGAGAACATCGATTGTGGTGTCTGCATATAGCAGGTGAAAGACGACTGGAAGACACATTTTCTTGTTCCCTAGACATGACACTCTAATAGCCTCTTTTGTTTTTTCGTAACAAACTCAATTTTGCCCCCTGAAACAACGGATCCACCTCATGGTGATCCTACTCCTGCTCCAAAGTGTTAAACAGGTACAGTGCTTAGCAGCATGAACACTTAGACTACAACATTATGCTGTTTCTCCACCCACCTTCGCCGCCCGTGAAAATTAACTCAGAATGAACGTACTCACAATGATTCCTTAGGCAGGGGAAAATTGTGTGGTCTGGGTGCTGGAAGCTATGCATGGAATTCACTGACACAAAAGCCTGACTTGGTGGTCTGAATATATATATATATATATATATATATATATATATATATATATATATATATATATATATATATATATATAAGACTTCACTGTGTATTAGCTGGATTTACAAGTATCGAAAATACCGTAAGGTTTCGTGGAATTGTTGAAATCGATAAACCAAGCAAACTCTAGGGCTTTTTAAAATTTTAATTACTTCCTTTATTTATTGACAAATATGTAATGGTGGGAGGCTTTTTTGCAATGCAAAACGACACCCAACTGTAAACTGTGTATTGTGACTCCAATCACGTCAGAGCGAGTGTTTTGTACCAGTGTAGTAATTGAACTATGTGAAATCTGTCCCTAAATAAATTATTCCAAAATAAATAATGTACACTCGTTCCTCACTCCCAGAGACGAGCCCAGGCTGAGTCCTTTTCCTGCCATTTTTTCCCATCCAGACCGCCATCTTGGATTACGTTCAGGAGGGTTTGAGCGCCCTGTGGTGGCAGTACTGTGTACTAGATCAGTTGGACTCCAAACCTAATGCTGAACACACTAGGTGGAGCTACTGCCTCAAATTGTTTAAATAAAGACTGTGTCAATAAAGTCTTACATCCATCCTATCCAGCACAGGCTGAGTCCTTTTCCCACTTATTCCTAGGAAGAGGTGACAGTCAGGTCACTTAGGTCAGTGGAGGTAGTCCAAGTGACCTATTTGCCAGCCATTTTCTTAGGTTAGTGGAGGTAGCTGTGGTGTCTTGCATTTTCCTGATGGAATTTGAACTTAACGCTATTTTCTGGGGGAGGGGAAAGGAGGAGGGAGGGGAGGGGGCTAGGTTAGTGGAGGTATCCCAGATGACCTATCTTCCCACCAAAATTTGAACTTCTCGCCATGACATGATTGCGACATTGCCATATCTATCGCCGGCATCTTGAATGCGCCATCTTGAATAAATGTGGCAACAGTGAAATGCGAGGTGGTGCACTCTTTGCTCTACTACTCATGAATTCCCCATCTGTATGGACGTTTCATCTGAAGTTTGCTGGAACAGCTCGCACTGCGAAGTAAAGTTCTTCAAGGGAGTGGGTTTAGGTTAGCCTGTGACAGCCTTGCAAAAGTTGGAATCTTCTTCCTCAAGTAAAGAAAATTGTATTTATATATTTTTCTTTTGCCACGCACGTTTCAGCACCTTATATGCCATCCTCCAGCTTTTTGTATTATTCTGCTTGAAAGGCATTGTACCACCATAAAGATTTATTGAAACTTCCAACGCAAAAAGTTAAAATTAAATATAACCTTTGGCACGCAAGTGTACTGATTAATAAAGCGATAGTTAACAAGACAGCTTTCTGTAATACGTTTAGCAGAGCACTGTGCAAGCTGATGGTGTCTCTATAATGGTGTGGGCTGTGTTTACGTGGAATGGACTGTGTCTTTTGGTCCAACTGAACGGATCAGCGAGTAAAAATGGTTACGTTCAGCTACGTGGAGACCATTTACGGACTTCATGTTCCCAAATGACGATTTCATATCACTAGGCCACAATTGTTCGCGATTGGTTGAAAGAATATGCCGAAGAATTCGAGGGAATGATTTGGCCACCCGTCTAACATTTACGGGACATAACTGAGAGGTCAGTTAGTCCACAAATCCTGCACCGGTAACACGTGCGTAATTACGAACGGTTATAGAGGCAACATGGCTCAATATTTCCTTAGGGGATTTCCCACAATTTGTTGAGTTGTTGCACTACGTCGGGTAAAAGACGTGCGACACGACATTGGGAGGTATCCCACTGTGAGCAGAACGTCGTAGTGGCGCTCACACGCCGGTGTCACCGTTTCGATCCGGCAGGAGCGACTTGGTCACGTTGCGGGCGAAAGCCAACCATGCGTCATCACATCACCGCCAACATCCCCTTTGTCAAATTGTTCAGCAACTCGTGAGTTCAGCAGTTTCCATCTGGCGTAACATTCACACACCTCCTCCCTAGCACAGTTGCAGTACTTTTAAGCAATGCTTGATTTGTGAATAAAGAAGTTCCGGTACTGTTACCTTCTGGGAAGTGTTATTTTTTTTTAGATTTAGACGTCTTAAGGCGTTATTTTAACGTTATTTTCGTCAGATGTACCGGTATGGCGCACTGGCGCGTACCATCATACGCAATGGTTTTAAGTAATTTTGTCACTGGTTATATCGTTGGTTAATGTGTCCATCAGTATATCCCGTGTCTCTTAGCACGGCTGAAAAGTCAGCGAAGGCTCCTCTCGCTTCATGTCTGTGACTTGCTACCATTAAAATATACGAGGGTGAGTCAAATGAAAACCTAAAAATTTGTAATAACAAATCTAAATTTCGCGCCGTTATCCTGTAAGTTGGTAAGCGTGCTACAAACAGCGTGCAGAATGGCCTGTAGGTGGTAGCATAGTGCAGATGCACACATACCGTCGCAGTATCAGTATAAAGATGGCCGCCCCATTTACGACTTGCACCAGGGAAGAACAGCGTTCTGTTATACGGTTTTTGCGTGGTGGAGGTGTGAAACATATTGAAATTCATCGACGAATGTAGGTTCAGTACGATGATGCATGTTTGTCACAGCAGCAAGTCTACGAATGGAGTAGGAAGTTCGCAAATGTTGTGACTTCAGGAGAAGATGCTCGTCGTCCAGGTCAGGTACAACGAGTTGTGACTCCATAGAACATTGCAGCAGTTGAAGCCATGGTGAAGGAAAACCGCCGAGTGACACTGAATGACATTGCAGCATGTTTACAGATTAGTCATGGGTCAGCACACCACATTGTGCATGATGTGCTCCAGTTTCACAAAGTGTCTGCAAGATGGGTGCCACCGCAGCTGATTCCTGAAATAAAAGAACGACGTGTTGATGCTTGTGAAGAACTTCTTTTGCGCTGGGTTCACTTCCACCAACTAGAAACGAAGAGAGCGAGCAAGGAATGGAGCCATTCCTCATCACAAAAACCAAAGAAGTTTCGAACAGAACCGTCAGCAGGGAAGGCTATGCTGACTCTCTTTTGGGACGAAAAAGACGTCATTTTGGAACATTACATACCTAGAGGGACCACTGTCACCAATGCATCATACACAGATCACCTAAAACATCATCTGCTGCCTGCAATCAAATCAAAGCGACGTGGATAGCTGTCAGCAGGTGTCCTTTTGCAACATGACAATGCAGGGCCCCACACTGCCCGTATACAACAGTTGCAACAATAACAGACCTGCATTTTCAGTGTCTTCCTCATCAACCATACTCACCAGACCTTGCCCCATGTGATTTCCATATGTTTGGACCACTCAAAGACGCAATGGGAGGAAAGAAGTTCCGTTCTGATGAAGAGGTACGTCACGCGGTGCGTGAGTGGTTGCGCGGACTACCAAAAGAATTTTTTTCTAAAGGAATTTATGCACTTTGTAAGCGCTGGAGGACTTGCATTGAGCGTGGGGGAGATTATGTTGAAAAGTGATACAGCTTTGTACCACATCTGCAGAATAAATAATATTTAAAAAGTTTTAAGGTTTTCATTTGACACGCCCTCGTGTCTCTTTGTTAATCTTTAAGTTGGTGACTTCAATTCGAGTTGAGCCCTCCATCCACCTTTCTAATTCTCCGTATTAATCAGGGACCGTTGCATGTAGTTTCAAAGGCGATACCTTCGACGGTCGGGACTGGATAGGAAGTTAATTCTAAATGCCAGCGCCTTGCTAATCCCGTCTCCCCTGTACGTTATGGCCAGCCCTTTTAAAATGGATGCTCGGGACGTGAATGCTGTCGACAACAGCAAGGAGAGGAGGCGCAACTCGCAGCACGAAAGGCAGTGGCGTCCCTGACGTATGCTCCTAGTGTCTCACCTGCACAGGAAGGTTTCGAAAAGACAGGGAACCTAAATCGTTAGAAGAGCTCAGGATACGGGCGCGTGAGAGCTAGGGAGCTACAGAGTCAGGAACGCACCTGCTGCCAGTCTAGCTGTGTATCTGATCTGCAGAACTTCACAGATCTCACCAGACTAGCCTCATGTTCTCCCACAGACCAGGAGTGTATGTGAAGCAAGCACAGCATATGGCTCGTGTTGCCAACACCGAACTGAAATTGTCACGCGACTTGTGTATGCAGCCATTTGTTTATATTCTGCACAAAAAACTGGTCGGTGTTTACACATCATCACCAACTTCATCCAAAATAACGACATATGCAGGACTTGGCCAGCAGTGACAGTGACACGAATGGGAGTTCAAGATGGCCGAAGGTTTAGAAGCAAACGGCGTTTTTGCCGTGAGCCACTTATACTAAGGTGAAAAAAGTCACGGCATACCTCCTAATATCGTGTCGGACCTCCTTTTGTCCGGCGTGGTACAGCAGTTCGACATGGCGTGGACTCAACTCCTTGCAACCCCCTGAAAAAATACTGGGCCACGTTCGATCTATAACCGTCCATAACAGCGAAAGTGTAGTCGTTGCAGGATTTTGTGCACGAAGTGACATCCCAATTGTCTCCCATTTGGGTCGCCGAATCGTTCGCTCCAGCTGTTCAGAATGTTCTTCAAAGCAATCGTGGATAATTGTGGCTCGGTGACGTGACATCATTGTTGAGGGAACGAAGTCCATGAGTGGCTGCAAATGGTCTCCAAGTAGCCGAACATGACCATTTGCAGTCAATGTCTTGTTGACAGCCTGGGCCCACGGCTTCGTGGGGTGTGCGACATACTCAAACCATACAATCAGCTCTTACCAACTGATATCGGGTCTCACCTGATCGGGCCACGGTTTTCCGGTCGTTTAGCGTTTAATCGATGAGGTTACGAGCTCAGAAGAGATTCTGCAGGCGATGTCGTGTTGTTAGCAAAGACGCATCGGTCGTCTGCTACCATGGACCATTAACGCCAAATCTACATCTGGATCTACATCCATACTCCGCAAGCCACCTTACGGTGTGTTGCGGAGGGTACCTTCAGTACCTCTATCGGTCTCCCTTCTATTCCAGTCTCGTATTGTTCGTGGAAAGAACAATTGTAAGTATGCCTCTGTGTGGGCTCTAATGTCTCTGATTTTGTCCTCATGGTCTCTTCGCGAGATATGCGTAGAAGGGAGCAATATACTGCTTGACTCCTCGGTGAAGGTATGTTCTCGAAACTTCAACAAAAGCCCGTACCGAGCTACTGAGCGTCTCTCCTGCAGAGTCCTCCACTGGAGTTTATCTATCATCTCCGTAACGCTTTCGCGATTACTAAATGATCCTGTAAGGAAGCGCGCAGCTCTCCGTTGGATCTTCTCTATCTCTTCTATCAACCCCATCTGGTGCGGATCCCACACTGGTGAGCAATATTCAAGCAGTGGGCGAACAAGCGTACTGTGAGTTACTTCCTTTGTTTTCGACACACTGTCCTGACGGATACGTTCGTCTCACGCTCTACATTGATTTATGCAGTTATCTCACGCAGGCTAGTGTACCTGTTAGCACTGGCAACTCTACGGAAACGCCGCTCCTCTCGGTCGTTAAGTGAAGCCCATCGGGTGCTGCGTTGTCCGTGGTCGGAGGTAATGCCTGAATTGTGGCATCCTCTCCGCGCTCTTGACACTGTAGATCTCGGAATACTGAATTCCCTAACGATTTCCGAAACGGAATGTTCTACGCGTCCAGTTCCAACTACCATTCAGTCTTTAAAATCTGTTAATTCCCGTCTTGCGGCCATAATCACTTCTGAAAACTTTCTATATGAATCAGCTGAGTACAAATGGCAGCTCCGCCAATGCACTGCCCTTTTCATAATTCGTTACGCAATACTATCGACATCTGTGCATGCACATATCGCTCTCCCACGTTAGCGGAGTTGCCGGACAGCGATTGGAGCAGCTGATAGAGTACAGAATGGTAATCATACGGTCGTGGGATCGAATTCTCATGCGGACTTTTTAACTTTATACGTTGCTTACAGTACAAATAAGCCGAAGTAGTGTTGAATATATTTTATTTATTAGTGTTCTCATGAAGGGCATGAAAAGAAAAGGCAAAGAAAAATTTTCGATTTTAAATAAATTTGCAGAAACGGAGTGTAAGTTCTTCAGGAGAACTTCATGTACAGAACAGAATATTTTTGCTACTTTGCAGTTAATGATTTACACGTGATAGTTTGATACTCTTCATAAAACAGAGGAAGCAGTAAGTGTCTCGGCATCTTACCCACGTTATAAACGCTGTTTTTTGTACCATTTTATAGTAGTTTTAAAGTTGCTGCACAAAAACAAATTTGACTCACACTCACAATAGGTTATCTCTCATCACGCGGTTTGCAAGCAAGTGTAACGCAGCATTTTGCCAAATACTGGCGACGATAGCTGGTCATGTACAGTGGAATGTACAGGTATTTCCATGCAGTCGTCTCAGAGTGAGATTTCTTTTTCTCTATCGATGGGTCAATTTCACCTGCACCAGGAAACTATTATACGTGCACTGTTGTGCCTGTACGACGTGGTACGAACTCGACTAATGTCTGAAACAGTGCTGGAGGGAATTGACGCCATGAATCCTGCAGCGCTGTCCATAAATCCGTAAGAGTACGAGAGGGTGGAGATCTCTTCTGGACAGCACGTTGAAAGGCATTCCTGGTATGCTCAAGAATATATATGAAGGTAGTATCTGTTCCCGAAAGAACAGATACCATTGATGACTGTGCAGCTTCTCTAGAATGAAATGATGATTAAATCGACACCCTAGCTGCAAACAGGCGTTGATTTACATAATTGTGGACAGGTTACAATGTTTGCCGTGACCAGGACTCGAACCCGGGATCTCCTGCTTACAGGGCAGAGGCTCTATCCATCTGAGCCACCGAGCGCACAAGGGATAGGGCGCCTGCAGGGATTATCCCTTGCACGTTCCCCTATTCTACCTTCATATATAGTTAAAATATGGCTACCTGGCCATTGACCATCTTGTGCGAACGCAAACGCTATATCCCAACCCGTACGGAACTTGGTATATTAATCAGCCACGAGTAATGAGTGTGATAGGCAAACATCTATTAGGCACACTACGAATGTAGTGGTGTGGACATGTTGGGAATGTGGGTCTCATGGGATAAGTCCCTGGAGGCGCACTATCCTCTGTGCCCTCGGTGGCTCAGATGGATAGAGCGTCTGCCATGTAAGCAGGCGATCCCGGGTTCGAGTCCCGGTTGGGGTACACATTTTCACATGTCTCCAATGATGTATATCAACGCCTGTCTGCAGCTAGGGTGACAATTTAATTATCATTTCTTGCTCAATTGCTCAATAATCTTCATGTCTGGGGACTTTGACGGCAAGCGGAAGTGTTTAAACTCAGAAGAGTATTCCTGGAGCCACCCTGCATCAGTTAAGGACGCGCAGGGTGTCGCCTTTCCTGTTGGGATTTCCCAAGTCTGTCGCAATGCACGATGGACATGAATGGATGCAGGTGATCAGAGATGATGCTTACATACGTGTCACCTGTCAGAGTCGTATCTAGACGTATCAGGGGTCCCATATTTCTCCAACTGCACACGCCCCACACCATTATACAGCCTGAACCAGCTTGAATAGTACCCTGCTGACATGCAGGGTCCGTGGATTCATGAGGTCGTCTCCATACCCGTACACGTCCATCCGCTCGAGTCAATTTGAAACGAGACCAGGCAACATGTTTCCAGTCATCGACAGTCCAATGTCTGTGTTGACGGGTCAAGGCGAGGCGTAAAGCTATGTGTAGCGCAGTCATAATGGGTACACGAGTGGGCCTTCGGCTCCGAAAGCCCATATCGATGACCTTTCGTTGAATGGTTTGCACGCTGACGCTTGTTGATGGGCCCGGATTGAAATTTGCATCGATTTGCAGAAGGGTCGCACTTCCGCCACGTTGAACGATTCTCTACACTTTTCGTTGGTTCCGTTCGTGCAGGACCTTTTCCCGGTAACAGTGATGTCGGTGATTTGATGTTTTACCGGATTCCTAATATTCACGATACACTCGTGACATGGTCGTATGGGAAAATCCCCACTTCATCGCTACCTCGGAGATGCTGTGTCCCATCTCTCGTGCGCCTACTGGAACACCACGTTCAAATTGACTAAAATCGTGATAACCTTCCATTGTAGTAGCAGTAATTAATGTAACGACTGCGCTAGACACTGTTTGTCTTATATAGGTGTTGCCCACAGCAACGCCGTATCCTGCCTATTTGCAAATCTCTGAATACGCATGTACCAGTGTATTTGGCACTTTAGTGTATAGCGTCTGTAGAACTATGAGGCGCACCTAACACGTGCCTTGGTTCCTTGTTTCCCTTCCTACTGCCGCCTCGCGCGTCAGCCCACGAGCTCTGCACAGGCGCTGCAGCGCCTGTCAAGCCGTGCGACGGCTGCTCTGCACAACAGACACGTAGGAAGGGAAGAAGCGGTCGAAGGCGCGTCTTGTGAAAAGCCCTTGGCGTCGGCGACGGACTGGCCTGCTAAGCTGGCAGCCTAGGGCTACAGCTAACGGCAGTCGGTGCAGCGGTAGACTCACAAACTGTTGTCACAAAACGCAAAACCATCTCTTTTCCCCCCAACTCCGCTGAGAGTTGATTGGGGTTCCGTGGAGTCAGCTGCACACCTTCTTCCAGATGGCGCCACATGGCAGACAATGACAAACACACTCGTCTCCCAACAAAAATAGGTATTGACTGACACTTTCTGGGACCTTTTGCTTTCGCGGGCAGGTGCTCTTCCGACTGATCTGTCGAAGCAGCACTCACGACCCGGCCTTATAACTTTGTTTCCGCCAGTATCTCATCTCATATTTTCAAATTTCACTGACATTGTTCTGCACAGCTTTCGGGACTAGCGCTCCTAAAAGAAAGAGTACTGCAGAGACGTGACCTAACCACAGCCTGAAGGATTGCTTCCAGAAAGAATTAGATAGCTCAGACAACCCATACACAATGGAAATATTTTGAACCTTGTAGCTACCCGGTTCTAAGCGCTTCAGTCTGGAACCGCGCGACCGCTACGGTCGCAGGTTCGAATCCCACCTCGGGCACGGATGTGTCTGATGTCCTTAGGTTACTTAGGTTTAAGTAGTTCTATTTTCTAGGGGACTGATGACCTCAGATGTTAAGTCCCATAGTGCTCAGAGCCATTTGAACCATTTTTCTCTTTGTTGATGTATGTAGAGGGCAGCAAAGTAAAGAAAAATTTTAAATGTAGATGGTGGTTATAATTAAACTTTCAGTACTTGGGAATGTGTAGATGAAAAACTATTTACCGCACGGATACTCAACTGGGTAGCAATGATGTCCAGACTGTGTTCTGCAAGACTTACGTTGTTAACGTTGTTGGTGTCATGACTTGTCGTTAGGCGTCGCTACTGGTACGGCGACGTAGGATCGAAACACAAGCGTCGGTGTGCGTTGCAGTTGCAGACGGCCAACATGCGTCCGGACAAGGTGAGCAGGGCTGTAGTCTTACTTATGTTTCGTCAGAACAACGACGGTAGTGCCGCTGCTATTTGCAAGCAACGATGCATTAATGGAACACCGGTAGATCCTGTTTACCATCCATATTTGTCGACAGTTTCTCTCACTGGCAGAGCAATACGCGGTGCAGCATTACCGTTGATTCCGCACCGGGGTTGAAGAATATGATAAGGAAGTTCGAATTAACTGGCGATTTGGGAACTGTTCCTGAGAGACGCCGACAGCCAATTGCCCCACAAGTTGGTGTAGAAGTTACTGTTGCCGCTGCTGAGATTGCCCAGACGAAATGTGCGATCTTGAAGCAGTGGGCGAGCTTTGTAACGACATCTGAACATTCCGTGGTCCACCGTTCGAAAGGTATCTACATCTACATTTACACTCCGCAAGCCACCCAACGGTGTGTGACAGAGGGCACTTTACGTGCCACTGTCATTACCTCCCTTTCCTGTTCCAGCCGCGTACGGTTCGCGGGAAGAACGACTGCCGGAAAGCCTCCGTGAGCGCTCGAATCTCTCTAATTTTACATTTGTGATCTCCTCGGGAGGTATAAGTAGGGGGAAGCAATATATTCGATACTCATCCAGAAACGCACTCTCTCGTAACCTGGACAGTAAACTACACCGCGATGCACGGCGCCTCTCTTGCAGGGTCTGCCACTCGAGTTTGCTAAACATCTCCGTAACGCTATCACGCTTACCAAATAACCCTGTGACGAAACGGGGCTCTCTTCTTTGGATCTTCCAGGATGTCGTGAATGCACACGGTTGTCACGTGACCAACGTTTGTAAAAATGGCTCTGAGCACTATGGGACTCAACTGCTGTGGTCCCCTAGAACTTAGAACTACTTAAACCTAACTAACCTAAGGACATCACACACATCCATGCCCGAGGCAGGATTCGAACCTGCGACCGTAGCAGTCGCACGGTTCCGGTCTGCGCGCCTAGAACCGCGAGACCACCGCGGCCGGCAACGTTTGTAACCTGGAACGAAAAGATGGTACGTGACTAAGAAATATTACCCTATCGCTCGGAAATTAAAATGTGGCTCTTGCTGCGATTTATTCCGTACTTCTTTTCTCCGTGTTCTTACAGACGTTTCCACAAAGCATCGTTCGGCACGGGGGCCTCTCTAGTGTGAGAGTTTGACCACGGCAGGCCTGTGAGTGCAGGCGGCGCTGGCGTCGGTGTGGGCGCGACGGCTGGCGCCTGGCCGCGGAGACGCCGGGCGTCGGCCGCGCCGGGATGCGTCCCCAGGGCGCGCTAGCGCCGTAATTAATATCGGCGGCGCGGCCGGCGACAGCTTTACAAGCGCGCGATTTATGCCGGCTGCACGCGCTGCAAAAACAAGGCGGCGGCCCACACAACCCGCGCCCCGCGCCCCGCCCCCACAGCGCTCGCTTCCGCCTCTCTGTGCGGCAGTCTGGCGACGCGTGCGGGGCGGGAGAGCCGCGACACCCGTCCCCCTCCCCTCCCACCCCCGCACCGACCATCTACCTCACCGCAGCTGACAACGGGGCGCACTGGGGTGTACTGACTTTTAGCAACCGGAAATCAACACCGCATGCTGTCCTCTCCTGAGGTTCGCGCCTGAGCTGTGGAATCTGCTCTATCGACAGCTCCTTAAATAGGTGCAAAATACACCACTGGCCATTGAAATTGCTACAACACGACGTGCTACAGACACGAAATTTAACCGCCAGGAAGAACGTGCCGTGATATGCAAATGATTAGCTTTTCAGAACATTCACACAAGGTTGGCGCCGATGGCGACACCTACAACGTGCTGACATGAGGAAAGTTTCCAACCGATTTCTCATACACAAACGGCAGTTAACCGGTTGCCTGGTGAAGTTGTTGTGATGCCTCGTGTAAGGAGGACAATTGCGTACCATCACGTTTCCATTTTGATAAAGGTCGGATTGTAGCCTAACGCGATTGCGGTTTATCGTATCTCGACATTGCTGCTCGCGTTGGTCGAGATCCAATGACTGTTAGCAGAATATGGAATCGGTGGGTTCATGAGGGTAATACGGAACGCCGTACTGGATCCCAACGGCCTCGTGTCACTAGCAGTTGAGATGACACGCATCTAATCCGCATGGCTCTAACGGATCGTGCAGCCACGTCTCGATCCCTGAGTCAACAGATGGGGATGTTTGCAAGACAACAACCATCTGCACGAACAGTTCGACGACGTTTGCAGGAGCAGGGACTATCACCTCGGAGACCGTGGCTGCGGTTACCCTTGACATTGTACCACAGACAGGAGCGCCTGCGATGGTGTGCTCAACGACGAACCTGGGTGCACGAATGGCAAAACGTCATTTTTTCGGGTGAATCCAGATTTTGTTTACAGCGTCGTGATGGTCGCATCCGTGTTTGGCGACATCGCGGCGAATGCACATTGGAAGCCTGTATTCGTCATCGCCATGCTGGCGTATCACCTGGCGTGATGGTATGGGATGCCATTGGTTACTCGTCTCGGTCACCTCTTGTTCGCATTGACGGCACTTAGAACAGTGGACGTTACATTTCGGATTTGTTACGACCCGTCGCTCTACCCTTCATTCGATCCCTGCGAAACCCTACATTTCAGTAGAATAATGCATCACCTCATGTTGCAGGTCCTGTACGGGCCTTTCTGGATACAGAAAATGTTCGACTACTGCCCTTTGCCAGCACATTCTCCTGATGTCTCACCAATTGAAAACGTCTGGTCAATGGTGGCCGAACATCTGGCTCGTCACAATACGCCAGTCACTACTCTCGATGAACTGTGGTATCGTCTTGAAGCTGCAAGAGTAGCTGTAGCTGTAAACGCCATCCAAGCTCCGTTCGACTCAATGCCGAGGCGTATCAAGGCCGTTATTACGGCCAGAGGTGTTTTTTCTGGGTACTGATTTCTCAGGATCTATGCACCCAAAATGCGTGAAAATGTAAACACATGTCAGTTCTAGTATAATATATTTGTCCAATCAATACCCGTTTATCATCTGCATTTCTTCTTGGTATAGAAATTTTAATGGCTAGTAGTGTAATTGTACGAGCTTGGTGCATAACTTCGTAGAGGTTTTGTTTTGCATGTTGGTATGTGTTTACTTACGGGCTGTCATTTTCTTATTTGTAGTTCACTGTTGGTATTTCATTTTACATATTCTCATTTTGTCATTTGGAGATAGTAAGTGGGGCTGTGGACGCTTGACAATGGAGTGCCATGTGGAGAAGTCAGAACACTTCCGACATATTCTTCTACTTGATAAATTTTTTTCATAATGAGGGGCCACAGTCATAATACCAGGTGATCAAAAAGTCAGTATAAATTTGAAAACTTAATAAACCACGGAGTAATGTAGATAGAGAGGTAAAAGTTGACAGACATGGGGTTTTATTAGAACAAAAAAAGTTCACAAAATGTCCGACAGATGGCGCTGGACAGCAAAACGTCAGTGACTGCGCATGACAATCGTGTATAAAAGGAGCTGAAATGAGAGAGAGAATCAGATGCGTCAGCAGTCGCATCATATTGACGTTACCTGAAAAGGCGCTTTTAATGAAGCTGTATTATCAGAATGGGGAATGCGCTAGTTCAGCGTTACGATCCTATCGCCGTAGGAAGGGAATTCCAACAGGCAAAGGTCCGCTGACAAATGCAGCCGTGGCGAAAATTATTTCGAAGTTCGAAGCCACGGGTTGTTTAGACGATAGGCTCCGTAGTGGCCGACAGAGCACAAGGCGTAATGCTGCTGAGACAGTTCAGGAAGAAATGGAGACTGTAGCGGGTTCGTCTATGCACGGGGAAGTCAGCGCTCGTGCAGTCGCACGTCGCACCGGCATTCCATACACTACTGTTTGTTTGGCACTTAGTCGTACCCTCCGATGCTATCCGTACAAAATCCATCGGCATCATGAACTGTTACCTCCCGATTTAGTGAAGCGGAGGGCATTTGCGGTGTGGGCGTTTCAAAAGACGGCGGAAGGTCACGATTGGTTGAGTAACGTGTTGTGGACCGACGAAGCTCATTTCACGCTCCGAGGACCTGTCAACGCCCACAACGGCAGAATTTGGCCTACCGAAAATCCTAGAACTATCGTGGAAACTCCATTGCACGACGAGAAAGTCACGGTATGGGTTGGATTTACCATATCTACCGTTATCGGGCCTCTTTTCTTCGAGGAAATGCCTGATTCTGGTTTCGTAATTGCTACCGTGACGGGTTAGAGGTACGCCGATATGTTACAGAATTGCATCATCCCCAGCCTGGCTGATAAACACCTGTTAGAACGTACGATGTTTATGCAGGATGGCGCTCCACCCCATATTTGCTAGACGCGTGAAAGATCTCTTGCGCGCGTCGTTTGGTGATGATCGTGTGCTCAGCCGTTACATTAGTCTTGCTTGGCCTCACAGGTCCCCAGACCTCAGTCCGTGCGATTATTGGCTTTTGGGTTACCTGAAGTCGCAAGTGTGTCGTGATCGACCGACATCTCTAGGGATGCTGAAAGACAACATCCGACGCCAATGCCTCACCATAACTCCGGACATGCTTTACAGTGCTGTTCACAACATTATTCCTCGACTACAGCTATTGTTGAGGAATGATGGTGGAAATATTGAGCATTTCTAGTAAAGAACATCATCTTTGCTTTGTCTTGCTTTGCAATCCTAATTATTGCTATTATGATCAGAAGAAGCGCCATCTGTCGGACTTTTTTGAACTTTTGTATTTTTCTATTTTTTTGGTTCTCATAAAACCCCATGTCATGCTAAGCATGTGTGTCAATTTGTACCTCTCTATCTACATTATTCCGTGATTTATTCAGTTTTCAAGTTTATACTGACTTTTTGATCACACTGTATATTTCTTTAAAGTCAGTACCGCCTTTAGACTGTTGTTTCTTTACAGTCTTATACCTTCACTTACACAATCATGATTTCGGCTTCAAAGTGACATTATCAAGTGTTTTAAGTGTTATACATTACCTAAGATGGCATACTGTCCTGTTAAAATACAATATTAGACACATTGTCTAAGAGTCGACATTTCTGGCAGAAATAATGACTTTTTTAAAAATGTGTGTGAAATCTTATGGGACTTAACTGCTAAGGTCATCAGTCCCTAAGCTTACACATTACTTAACCTAAATTATCCTAACGACAAACACACACACACACATGCCTGAGGGAGGATCAGCCGCACAGTTCATGACTGCAGCTCCCTAGACCGCTCGACTAATCCCTCGCGGCAGAAATCATGATTGTGTAGGTGTAAATGTAACACTGTAAATAAACAACAGTCTAATAGCGGTACTGTCTTCTACTTGAGTTCAATAGAGGCGTGACAACAGCGGAAGAGACCAGAAACATATGCGCCCTATATGGAAATAATGTCATTGGACAGAGCACAGCAAGAAAACGGTTTTCTTGTTTTATGAAGGATTGTTTTGTCATTATTGGCTCTCCGCGTGCAGGAAGGCCTTCGAGGTTTGATGAATATCGTTTAAACGCTTTAATCCCCAATGAGAACTGGTAAATGTGATGGACTATGATCATTCCACCATCGTGCATATCTGCATGAAATGGGAGAGGTTCAGAAATCGGGTGTATGGGAACAGCATAGTCTAAGCCAAAATCACATATGAGTGGCCGTATGTACATCTCTGCTTGCTCGTCATCAATTGGCTTCTGAACAACACCGGTCATTCCTATCGTATATCGTTGCCGGTGGTGAGAAATGGTGTCTTTATGCTAACATAACGGGAAAAAATGAATGACTGAGCGCAAACAAAACAGCAACTCCCACTACAAAGAACTGTGCGCATCCACAAGAAATAATGTTTAGCACCTGGTGGAACAGCGACGGTGTGGTATACCACGAATTGTATCCCCGAAGTGTAGCCAACACTGCTGACATTTATTGTCACGAACTGAGAGAGCAGCGACCAGGAAGACTGCGTGAAGTGACGCTACTGCGCTATAACGCCCGCCCGCCTTCCGCTAAACTGACAGAAACACTAAACGCTGGTTGGGTTGGGAAGCCATTCTGCACCCACCTTAACTCGCCTGATCTTGCACTCTCAGATTTTCACCTTCTCCGTTCTCTATCGCATAATCTTCAAGGCACTTCCTTTAGGGGTGAAAACGAGCACCAGACGTGCCTCGACGCGTTCTTCGCCTCAAAACCGCATGATTTCTGCAGCCGCGGAATCGACAAGTTATCCCAGAATTCTCAGAAGAAAGATTAAGGAAAGGCAACCCTACGTTTCTAGCATTTATAGACTCAGAGAAAGCTTTTGACAATTCTGACTGGAACTCTCTCTTGCAAATTCTAAAGGTGGCAGGGGTAAAATACAGTGACCGAAAGGCTATTTACAATTTGTATAGAAACCAGATGGCAGTTCTAAGAGTCGAGGGGCATGAAAGGGAAGCAGCGATTGAGAAGGGAGTGAGACAGGGTTTTAGCCTCTCCCCGATGTTATTCAATCCGTATATTGAGCAAGCAGTAAAGGAAACAAAAGAAAAATTCGGAGTAGGTATTAAAGTGCATGGAGAAGAAATAAGAACTTTAAGACATCTCGTAAAATCGGGTGTACTGCCGGTGGTCCGCGTCTTCCCAACACGATATTTCGACGTCGTAACTCGGCGTCTTCATCAGGTGTTCCCTGAGACTGGTTGGCGAGCTGACCTCGTCCCATATTTATGCCTGGGCGGTGTGTGGTGCTCCCTATGCCGTCCGCGCCCGCTGTGGCCATTTCTGTCGGTGGTATCAGTCTCTAGGCGCTTCCTCTTCGGTCCGCGCCCGTTGCGGCTCTCTTCTGAGGTATCGGACGTCCCAAGGCGTTCCCTATTGGGTCCGCGCCCGATAGGCGCGATCCTAGCACTATCATGGCTCTGCTCAAGCTCCTTATGCTGTCCGCGACCGCGGCGAGTTTCCCTCGTGGCCGAGCCATTGTCCTGGCCTTCTGAACTCTGCTGAAGCTCCTTATGCTGTCCGCGACCGCGGCGAGTTTCCCTCGTGGCCGAGCCATTGTCCTGGCCTTCTGAACCCAGTATGCGCCTGTGAGGTGCGCTTCCTGTGGCATCCGACTGTTGTTGGAGCTGCATATTATGATGGCCATCCTCCAAGGAGCTTGCTGCGCCTGGTGTCGCGTATGCCTTTCTGTTCCGTTACTTATACCCTTGGACGTCTATAGTTCATTCCTGGAGGATGGAACTTCCTTCCGTTGTTTCTGTAGTAGTTCCAAAGCAGGATTCCACGCAGTACTAAGCTGATATCCTGCTTCTCGGTTGATCAAGTTCTCTGTCATCTTGATTTCAATCGATTCATTAATGACACTAGCCCAGAATCGGGGGGTCTGAGCCAGGATCCTAGTTTTGTCATACTCCATGGTGTGCTCAAGGTCAAGGCAATGTTCTGCTATTGCAGATTTAGTTACCTGTCGTAACCTGGTGTGTCTCTGGTGTTCTTTACATCTTATTTCAACTGTTCTTGTAGTTTGACCGATGTAAGCCACCCCGCATTCACACGGTATATGGTAGACACCAGGTTTCCTTAACCCCAAATCATCCTTGACAGTTCCAAGGAGCGTCCGGATCTTGTTAGGTGGGCAGAACACACTCTTGATATTGTGTTTCTTCAGGATTCTGCTGATCTTGGCAGATATAGGCCCCGCATATGGTAGAAAGGCTACTTTCCTGTTCTCTTCTTCCTGCTCCTCTTCTGTTGCCTCAGGTCGTCTGGTGGGACGGAGCGCTTTGCGGATGTCCCTGGTGGAGTATCCATTGTCTGTGAACACTCTTTGTAGATGTTCTAATTCCGCTGTCAGGCTGTCTGTGTCAGAGTGTTTTGGCTCGGTGCACGAGTGTTCTCAGCACTCCATGCTTCTGTGCTGGGTGATGGCAGCTGTCAGCCTGTAGATATAAGTCAGTGTGTGTTGGTTTCCTGTACACACTGTGGCCTAAGGTGCCGTCTGCCTTCCCCTTTACCAGGACATCGAGGAACGGGAGCTGACCATCACTCTCTAGTTCCATGGTGAACTTGATGTTGGGGTGTCTTGTGTTCAGATGGTCCAGGAACTCATCCAGTCTTCTATTGCCATGTGGCCAGATGACGAATGTATCATCAACGTATCTGAAGAAACACGTCGGCTGGTAGGCAGCAGTTGTAAGTGCCTCATCCTCGAATTTCTCCATAAACAGATTCGCCACTACGGGAGATAAGGGGCTGCCCATGGCCACTCCCTCAGTCTGCTCATAGAATTGGCCTCCACAAAGGAAGTACGTCGATGTCAAAATATGCTTGAAGAGATCCAGCAAGGCTCCGTCAAATTTCTCACTAATAATATCGAGTGTGTCCTGAAGCGGTACCCTGGTGAACAGAGACACCACATCAAAACTGACCATGATGTCTGTGTCCGAGATCCGTAGGTTGTTGAGACGTTCCACAAAGTCCGAGGAGTTGCGGATGTGGTGGACACACTTTCCCACATATGGTGCCAACATCTTCTTAAGGTGGAAGGCTGTAGGGTAGGTGGCTGCGCCGATATTACTGACAATCGGGCGAAGTGGTACACCCTGTTTATGGATCTTAGGTAATCCATACAGTCTGGGTGGTACCGGTGCTTTAGCTTTTAATTGTTTGACCACCTTCTCAGGCCATTCTGTTTCCTTAAGAAGAGACCGGGTTTTTCTGTCCACTCTATCGGTGGGGTCATTCTCTAATACATTATAAGCAGGGTCCTCCAAAAGTTGACAGATCTTCTGGTCATAGTCAGTCTTCAGCAGTATGACAGTCGAGTTCCCCTTGTCCGCTGGTAACACCACCAAGTCTTCATCTTCTCGCAAACTCTTGAGCGCCATCCTCTCGTCTCTTGAGATGTTTGTTTTGGGCGGCATGGCTCTAGTTAGCGCCCTGCATGTCTCTCTCCGAATCTCTTCTGCAACACTTGATGGTAGAGTGCTGACCTCTTGCTCCACAGAGCTGATGAAGCTGGAAACTGGTAGTTCTCTGGGAGTGACAGCAAAGTTAAGGCCCTTACCGAGCACTTTCAAGGTGACTTCATCAAATGTGCGACCGCTCAGATTTACCACTGTGCGTGTGTCATATGTTGGTTGCACTCTATTATTCAGGCGCTCAAATTTCGCCATTTGTCGAGCTGTGGCATTGTGTTTGATGCATGCCGCCAGAGCCCACGATGTACCATCTATCCTGTCCCGGTCTTCAGGTGCCAAGTTGCTGGCTAGATCCAGATGTAGACGTAGTAGATCCCTGGAGGTGACGTCCAGTCTATGCCGCATGTCCCGGATCCTTTCCCTCACCATGGCTATACTGGCACGATGCTTGATCCTATTAGCCGTCCTGGATGTGATATGATGTTTAATCATGGCAAAAACAGGCACCACGTCTCCTTCTCTGCATCTGAGCAGTAAGTTGAGAGAGCTCAACATCCTCTCTTTGCGCTGTCGTAGCTTGTCCAATAACTTCATTTTCATGCACGTTTCCTCCCTGTAGAGTCTTGCAATGTAATTTCTAAGACTTTCCCGGCGATTTGCTGACATCTCGTAAAATCGGGTGTACTGCCGGTGGTTGAAATAAGATGTAAAGAACACCAGAGACACACCAGGTTACGACAGGTAACTAAATCTGCAATAGCAGAACATTGCCTTGACCTTGAGCACACCATGGAGTATGACAAAACTAGGATCCTGGCTCAGACCCCCCGATTCTGGGCTAGTGTCATTAATGAATCGATTGAAATCAAGATGACAGAGAACTTGATCAACCGAGAAGCAGGATATCAGCTTAGTACTGCGTGGAATCCTGCTTTGGAACTACTACAGAAACAACGGAAGGAAGTTCCATCCTCCAGGAATGAACTACAGACGTCCAAGGGTATAAGTAACGGAACAGAAAGGCATACGCGACACCAGGCGGCAGCAAGCTCCTTGGAGGATGGCCATCATAATATGCAGCTCCAACAACGGCCGGATGCCACAGGAAGCGCACCTCACAGGCGCACACCGGGTTCAGAAGGCCAGGACAATGGCTCGGCCACGAGGGAAACTCGCCGCGGTCGCGGACAGCATAAGGAGCTTGAGCAGAGTTCAGAAGGCCAGGACAATGGCTCGGCCACGAGGGAAACTCGCCGCGGTCGCGGACAGCATAAGGAGCTTGAGCAGAGCCATGATAGTGCTAGGATCGCGCCTATCGGGCGCGGACCCAATAGGGAACGCCTTGGGACGTCCGATACCTCAGAAGAGAGCCGCAACGGGCGCGGACCGAAGAGGAAGCACCTAGAGACTGATACCACCGACAGAAATGGCCACAGCGGGCGCGGACGGCATAGGGAGCACCACACACCGCCCAGGCATAAATATGGGACGAGGTCAGCTCGCCAACCAGTCTCAGGGAACACCTGATGAAGACGCCGAGCTACGACGTCGAAATATCGTGTTGGGAAGACGCGGACCACCGGCAGTACACCCGATTTTACGAGATGTCAGCAAATCGCTGGGAAAGTCTTAGAAATTACAAGAACTTTAAGGTTCGCCAATGACATTGTAATTCTGTCAGAGACAGCAAAGGACGTGGAAGAGCAGTTGAACGGAATGGACAGTGTCTTGAAAGGTGGATATAAGCTGGACATCAACAAAAGGAAAACGAGGATAATGGAATGTAGTCGAATTAAGTGGGGTGATGCTGAGGGAATTAGATTATGAAATGAGACGCTTAAACTAGTAAATGAGTTTTGCTATTTGGAGAGCAAAATAACTGAGGATGGTCGGAGTAGAGAGGATATAAATTGTAGACTGGCAATGGCAATGAAAGCATTTCTGAAGAAGAGAAATTTGTTAACATCGAGTTTAGATGTAAGTGTCAGAAAGTCTTTTCTGAAAGTATTTGTATGGAGTGTAGCCATGTATGGAAGTGAAACATGGACGATAAATAGTTTGGATAAGAAGAGAATAGAAGCTTTCGAAATGTGTTGCTACAGAAGAATGCTGAAAACTAGATGGGTAGATCACATAAGTAATGAGGAGGTATTGAATAGAATTGGGGAGAAGAGGAGTTCGTGGCACAACTTGACAAGAAGACATGTTCTGAGGCATCAAGGGATCACAAATTTAGCATTGGAGGGCTGGAGGGTAAAAATCTTAGAGGTAGACCAAGAGATGAATACACTAAGCAGATTCAGAAGTAAGGACTGGGAGATGAAGAAGCTAGCACAGGATAGAGTAGCATGGAGAGGTGCATCAGACCAGTCTCAGAACTGAAGATCACAACAACAACATAGTAAAACCGGCGCATAAGGCAGACTGTTCTGAATAGTGAAGGATAACACATTATTGATGACTGAAGTATCTGTCATGTGTATGTGTTGTGTTATTTAAACTTACGCTCTGAACTTAAGCACCGTCCTAATACGAGCGCCATTTTAAAAGTTCTGTACACTGTTAAATAGAATTGAAGAAAATAATTTATTTTAAAAAATACCTCTACATTTTGCAACTTGTGTATTCCAGATGGGCATCTTCAGTATGTTGCTGTCTGATAACTCGTGTCACCTCAGTGGAAGCTTCACCAGTTGTAACTAGACGTTTTCAACGAAGTTATTTCTTCAATTTGGGAAACAAATCCAACTCTTCTCAGCTGATGTCAGATATGTATGATGGGTGGGGAAGTATTCCCATTCATATTTGTCGACAGTTTCTCTCACTGGCAGTTCAATATGCGGTCCAGCATTATCGTTCAAAATTAGAACACCAGCTACACGAATTCTCGGGGGCAGAACACCCTGCAGAAATAGCTTGTAGTACGAGTCTGTTACACTTATTTGTAGTTATGGCCATTAGTGTAATATGCAAAGAGTATCATCTTTTTCACCTTCGATAGTTGGCGGAGGAATTGTTTCGGTAATGGATAGTCGGAACTTTTCCATTGTGACGACTGAGACATCAGGTCTGGCTCAAAATGTATCAGGTTTCAGCTAGGGCAGCAGTCCTTTTCAGAAAGTCTTCTCGTTCCATTCGACAACGTGGACCAATTCTTCTGCGATTCTTTTGCGATCTGCTTTCTGCTTTTCACTCAGATCATGCGGAATCGATCATTCTGGCCTCATGCAATTTCCTCGCGTGTTTTGCATCAATCCTCTCTCTAAATCTCATTAGCAATATCCTGGTGTAGTCCGATGCAATTGATGGTGTTCCACTTCTTGGGTTGTCCTCAGTACTTACCCGAGCAACACCGGAACGAGCAGACCACGGTGATACTGTGCTGCCATCCACTACATTATTCCCACATTCCTCTATCAAAATGTTGTAAATTACTGTTGTGTTCTTTCCTCGTAGGCATTTGATTTTGATGCAGGAATGTCGATGACTGAGTGTAATCCGTCATGAGTCGGTTTCAACCTCCAGTTTAAAGCTCAATTGCTCACGACACAGCCATGCGAACCAGCAAACACATATACGACCGACACATCGAAAGTCTCCTTCACAACTGACATTAATTTTTAAACTTGACCACGCTAATGTAACGGTCGCACATGCGCAGTGTGAAGGACTTTTGAAATGAACCACGAATATACACCGAAACACAAGGCAAACAGTTTTTCTTAATTCCGGCCTATATCTTAGAAGCGATGAGCTGTCGATAGACACACACAAAAGAAAACAAATATTCAAGATTTCAGAGTTATCCTGTCTGTCTAGCCGGCACCATGTAGGGGCTTAGGCGTGTGTATTTCTCTATTTTACTATGGCTTCCAATGTATAAATATGAAAGCTAGCATATTTTCTTTCTTTTGCGTATGACTATTCACAACTCAGTGCTTCTGCATTTCTGTGAGTCGTCTCCTTTATACTGTAAGGATGTTTCACTTCCATACATGGCTACACTCCACACAAATACTTTCAGAAATGACTTCCTGACACTTAAATCTATACTCCATGTTCACAAATTTCTCTTCTTCAGAAATGCTTTAATTGCCATTGCCAGTCTACAATTTATATCCTCTCTACTCCGACCATCATCAGTTATTTTGCTCCCCAAATAGCAAAACTCGTTTACTACATTAAGCGTCTCATTTCATAATCTAATTCCCTCAGCATCACCCCACTTAACTCGACTACATTCCATTATCCTCGTTTTGCTTTTGTTGATGTTCATCTTATATCCTCCTTTCAAGACACTGTCCATTCCATTCAAATGTTCATCCAAGTCCTTTGCTGTCTCTAACAGAATTACGATGTCATCGGCGAACCTCAAAGTTTTTATTTCTTCTCCATGGACTTTAATACTTACTCCGAATTTTTCTTTTGTTTCCTTCACTGCTTGCTCAATATACAGATTGAATAACATCGGGGAGAGGCTACAACCCTGTCTCAGTCCCTTCCCAACCGCTGCTTCCCTTTCATGCCCATCGACTCTTATAACTGCCATCCGGTTTCTGTACAAATTGTAAATAGACTTTCGGTCCCTGTATTTTACCCCTGCCACCTTTAGAATTTGCATAAGAGAGTTCCAGTCAATATTGTCAAAAGCTTTCTCTAAGTCTACAAATTTACGCCTTGTAAACCTTGTAAATAATTGTTAACGCTTATTGCGTGAAAGGTGACGGAGTGTCTTGATTATCATACTAGTAGAGGTTGGGACGACAGTGGAAATGAAACGGCCTAGGTGGAAGACTCACACAGGCGTGTGGGGCCTGCTTAAGCACAGGAAATAGCAAGACGGATGTCGTAGCACCTAAGCGCTGAAGCACAATAGAGTCGCAACCGGCCAGTTTGTAGCCGAACCGGAAGGATTATACTTCCGAAACTACGAAAATCTTGGGCGCAGGGGAGAGGAACTAAGAAGCGGCACCTGGGTTATTTCCAAGGATTTTTAGTCAGAAGCGTGCCATTGTACGAGAATAGGTTTTTCAAAGAAATGGTTCAAATGGCTCTGAACACTATGTGACTTAACATCTGAGATCATCAGTCCCCTAGAACTTAGAACTACTTAATCCTAACTAACCTAAGGACATCACACACATCCATGCCCGTGGCAGGATTCGAACCTGCGACCGTAGGAGTTGCACGGTTCCGGACTGAAGCGCCTAGAACCGCTCGGCTACCAGGGCCGGCTATAGGTCTTTCCTCTCGAACGTTCCGCGCTGGATGACAAAAGAGTAAGATATGGTTGGCCGGCGTTTGGAAGAATCTGCAGAGAGGGAGAATGTTTCGTGGTTTCGAGAATATGATTCGTTTTTGGAATTATGATGGTAGGGAGCTGAGCCTTGCTGGGAGGCCAGCGGTGGAGAGAAGAAGTCTTCCTTTGTGAGCGCCCGTATGTCACGGTCGCTCGATATCAGCTATGTTGGTACAGGCGGACTTGCTGTCTTTGCTCTCAGGTGAGTTTACAGTCAGAACAGTTAGGCACTGTACTGCTGCGAACGTATACGATTCTGGACTTCACCTCCGTGTTGGAAGTCGTTATTAAGTACGCAGCGTTCAGTAATTGAGAGCACTTACTCTGTCTATACTTACGATGAGACGTTACCTGAACTCCGTCCTTATGGCTGGGAGTTCACGTTTCTCGTCTGTAGAACACAGAGAGAAGAAGTATATTAGTCAGAGGACCTCCTTCTGCCGTCTTAGTGTTTGAAAGAGTTTATTTGTGGCTGGAGTTCTTCCACCGTCGCAGACGAGTACGAGAACCATCACTTTGACGCACCGGACACAGTACATACGGCGATATCGCAAATTGCTTCGGCTTATTAGGGCTACAAAAGCTAAAAGCTGTGATCACGTTAGTTTATTTCCACCGAGGTTCCACATCACTGTAGATCATCTTTGAAAGTAGTGTCTTCTAGTGTTTGGTATGTAGATGACGTCAGTCATTTAGCGTTGTTGCTATCAGACCGCGCAGTCATAATAAGGGGCAGAGTTGGGCAATCGATTAGTAATTTTACTTAGGGAATGAAAACTTTGTAATATAAAGTTTTTTTTATCTACAATAAGTATCGAAGCAGGAACAACGTTTATCATTTAGTAGGATTAGTTGCCTTCATCATTCTGTTCTGTTTAGATTGTAATTTATAGAGTTAAGAGATGCTAATATTTGCTTCAGGGCCAAATCTTCATTTTAGCGTTTATTATTTTCCGTTGCGCACGTTCATTTTACACCCGCTGGGAGTAGCATCTTGGATATGGCTTACCCAGCCAGGATCCTACATAGAGTCTTCTGATAGTAGTCACAAAGTGGTTTTAAACGTAGGAAATTTTCAAAAAAAATTTTACTATTTAACGTTTAGGTGATATTGATAGTGATCACCAGCTTACATGTATAGTTTGCAGTGGTAAAGTCACGCGATAACATCAAAAATAATATTTGTGCATTTTGATGTATTTATTTTCAGAGGCGTTGCCTATCAGCCTGCTGGCTGCAATTTTTTTTATATTTGGGTTATGTTGTGTGTTATTGTATTTGCTTGGATTGTAGCGACACTGCTCGTTCACGAAGTTGCCCTCAGTTTAGCTTCTTTGTTGTAGATATTTATCTTACGTGCCGTTACATAATAAATGTGGGTATTGTAAAATGAGTGTATGTTAAGAGAGAATTGCTATCTTGATCAGTCCCTGTTAACTAGGGCGAAAGCGCGCTTAGTAGCACAACAGAGCACGAGTTGTACCAATATAGAAATGGCCGATACACGAGGTAGTCAAGAGAGCCTATGGGATGAGAAAGAGTTAGCTATGTTAGCGGCACAAGGCACAAGTGAGGAGAATACCGACCCAAGGGAATTTTTTGAGTATGATAGACACAGTCAAGCCCGAGGTGGGCAATCTGATAGCGAAGATGAGGAACAGAGACACGCTGAGGTAATCGTAGATACGGGACTATAACGTAGGGAGTCGAAGTGAACGCAGAACAACTAAGAATTGTGGTAGACCGCCGTCAGTGACATCGTCATGAGGCAGAATATCAAGGGCATGCGGTAATGACTTTTTTGAATACCAAGAAATTGAAATGGAAAAGAGCAAAAGATCACCTACGAGTAGAGAAAGTGAAAGCCACAATAAGAGAGAAGATTTAGGTAACGCAGGTGTGTTGGAAATCCTTGCATACCTAAAAGAAATGGGAAATAAAATTCAAGGGGTCAGCTCTGAATTGGGAGAGAAAATAAAAAAAAAGGGAATGATGAAGTACGCGCTGAACAGGCAGATCAAATAAAAAGAGGGAATCACGAAATACGCTCTGAAATGGGAAGTAAAATTCAAAACGTTAGTGTCGAAATTCGGTCAATAAAACATGAAACGAGGGAAGTGAAAAAGGAGGTAGGGACGCTCCGAGCCAAGCTAGAAAGAGAGATTGCGGAGGTCAGAAGAACCGCGAACGAGGCACGATTACTAGTGAGGGGCGCAAACCGGATTATTATTGAAACATTAGAGGAAACAGAAAATACGAACGAAGTTGCAGAGGTGCGTGAAACAAGAAGAAATAACGCAGCTGCGAAAGACGGAAATTGCACCAAATAAGGCACTGACCGAGGAGCTCTCCCAATTAAAACAGGACATAGAGTGCGAAATTAAGCAATTATCTCAGGAAGTCACGTCGCAACCAAGGCAAAAATCACCTATCAGAAAAGAAGTAGTAGGGTATTTGGAAACAACAGAAACCGAAAGAGCCAGTTCAAACTCTACATGATCATGTCGGAGACCAGACGATATTAGAATGTGCACGAATGTAAGAGTTGCTCATCAACTACAGACTGAAAGTGTATCTGCAGAGCAACGAAATATCGCCAGAGATATGGTCCCCGTGTCTGAACAGGGCACGACTAGATCGCAGATTGCGAATACGGAGAACAGCAATGAAGTATTTCATAGGCTTAATTGTTATCCGACAGTGCGCACCACGGGACAGTTTTCTAGTGAGGAAAACGTGACAGGGAATAGAGGAGGGGATGCCCAAGGTAACGGTACACAGGGAACATTAGCGTCAAGTGAGAATGTGATAGGCCGGACGGGAAGAAACTCTAATGAAATTTTCGATTTTAAGCATTTTATCTCTGTACGAAAATTTCAGCATTACAAAGACGAGGGTGATGTTTTACACCCGAAAACCTTTATCGGTCAATTTGATTTGTCATTACCTCCTCACTGACCTCTGTTGTAAAAACTGGACTTCGTATGTTCACATGTCGAGGGAACGACGGACGAATGCGTGCAGAACATTGCAAAAACGGGCACGGCATACGAAGAGTTCCGTGACGCATTTGTAAACAAATACTGGTGCGAGGAGACCCAGGATAGGATCAAGCAAGAAATAATGATGAGCAGAGACTTGGAGAGTTCAGGGTTCCGTAGTCCAGTGAAGCTTTTCGAAAACTTGACCAAGAAGAGTCAGTATTTGAACGACCCATGGACTCCGGCTGAGATCATAAGATTGTGTTACACGAAGTTGCCAATATCCTACCAGCAAACGCTCTTCGGCCGTTGTGGAAGTGATGTAGAAGGATTCAAGGGTATCCTAAGAGAGTCAGAGTTCGCTTTCAACGAGCAACAGGCACGAGAAAAACGTAGGCAGAGAGACGTGCAAGGTGAAAGAAGGGAGTACAACGGAGTGAATAATAGAGGCAATAATTGGCAAAACACAACAAAATGACCGGAGATGGGAGCCACAAAATAATGGCGCACCATGGGGCGACAATAGAGAAACTAGTCAACGGTCTGATCAAGGGATGGAATGAATAGCAACAGGAAGCGGGAACAATCAATTGAAATTAGACCACCTAGCCCTGGGAGAGTACGCCAAAATAACAGAAAATGAACAATGACTAGGCCAGACGACGGGCGCTAGAGAAAATGCGCCCGTAAACCGTCTCGGAAGTAATAATATAAATATTATAAAATATGAGGACATGACTGAGATATTACTTGAAGAAAAGGACACGTTACCTAAACAGGACATCTATCCGGTTGTAAAAATGCAAATTGGAGGAATTAGGGGTGTTGCTGTAATAGATAGTGGGAGTGAACTCTTAGCTATTTCAGATAGTCTGTTCGCTAAATGCAAAGAGTCAGTCAATCCACCGGTGCTCACAGTACAACAAAGGTACGAGGTGCTTTAGTTGGTATGGAAGTATCGCAACAAACACATCTAGATTTTGAATGCTAAGGACACCAAATGACTGCAAATCTGTTCATAATACCGAAACTAACAGCTGATATAACAATCGGTGTAGATTTTCTTTCAGCGTAGAAAGCTATCATCGATGTAGGAAGAGGGGAGTTAACGTTAGGGAAAGAGAATAAAATAAAAATCAGATTTGATGAGAAGGCAATAAAAGCTCAAATCCCGGCGAGCTGTTTAAAACTACAATTCACGGGCCAACATGCAATTCAGAGGGAAGAATGTAAAAAAGTTAATGAGAACAGAGCCGAGTTCAAGTCAGAACGTGAACATATTAATGAAATTAACAGCACGAAGGATTCGAAACTTGAGAATCAGGATAACATAGATAATAAGGACAGAAAAGGGTTCGAGCTTGCACTCAAAAATAACGCAGAAATCTTCATCCCCATACCGGATGCATTAGGGGGTACCAACATAAGGTAAAGAAACATAGACCATTTCTGGCACCTCCTTATGATATCCCATGGTCATACCGTGAAAGGGTTCTTAGTGAACTTCGAAGAATGGAGGACGAAGGTGTAATTGAGGCCGCGAGATCTGGGAATAATAGTCCACTACGCATAATAGACAAAAAGGACGGTGGGATTCGACTGATGTTAGACTCACGCCAAATAAATACCATTATTGTGCCAGAGACGGATCACCCTGAAAGGCTTGAGGAGCTGCTTCAAAGATTTCAGGGGTTTCGGTGTTTCCCTCACTTGATTTGTGCGCTCGAGCTTTTCGCAGATAGAGTTTCGATCTTGAATGCCGAAAAAACACGGCCTTTATTGTCTTCGGAAGGTGTTTCCGATTCAAAAGGCTCCCTTTTGGATTGAATATATCTTCAGCGCATTTATCAGGGGTTTTAGCAAAATACCGAGTGAAGATTTAAAAGAAAAGCTCACGTGTTGCGTAGAGGATATACTGTTAGCAGAAAAGACCTGGGAGAGACATAAAAAACTCTTAGAGGAAGTGTAAAGCAGTTTGAAAAGATATGGGGTGACCGCAAACATTGAGAGGTCTTGTTTTGGGAGCAGTAGGGTCAGCTTTCTGATAACAGGAGAAGGGATTAGTCCAGACCCAGAGAAGATGGTAGCGATTGCAAAGTTTACCGCTCCTACAACTAGTAAACAACTGAGAGGGGGTCTAGAAACAATAAATTTCTATAAGAAGTTTATCTATGTGGAAACATTAGCAAGCCCCCACTCAGCCAAATAACAGGAAAAGGAACACCCTGGGTGTGGGATGAGTGTGTAGATAGTGAATTCAATAATTTGAAGGCGGCACTCGTCAATGCTCCTATTTCATCACATCCTGACTTATCACAGGATTTTTGTATGTCCACTGACAGCGCGAAAACCGGTCTGGGAGTCATGGTGTTTCAGGAGTTTGAACAAGATGGCAAATTAGTACACAGAACAGTCGGCTTTGGTAGGAGGGTACTATCAAAAAGTGAAAAAAATTACTCTGTTCCCGAACTTGAAGCCCTTTAAAAAGTTTAGATACTTTCTGTTTGGTAGAAAAACTAAAGTCTATACGGATCATAGACACCTAGAATTTCTCCTAACCGCCAAACTCCCGCATGGAAGACTAGCGAGATGCGTGGCTGTGCTTCAGGAATACCAGTTTTCAACGGTCTATGTACCTGGTCCGACAAACGTCATCGCTGAAGAGACGGCTGAAGCATTAGAGCAAGAGCACTTTTCGTTGTTCTGGAACGAAGCGGAATATCCAGAATGAGCAGCACAAGGACCCAGATTTATTCAAAATAAAAGAAAAATGGAATGATATGAGGTAGGCCCGCATAAGACAGCACTACCTTTTGAGAAAAGGGATTCTCTTTTATAGGGCAAACGTTAATGATTCGCTGTGGGTGGTGTGCATACCAATTGAGTTAATAAATAAGCTTATATGGTACACACAGGTAAGTTACGCACATTTCTGTCCACGAAACTGTTTTATGAAAATGGGAAGTGTCTGCTACTTTAAAATCATGGGGAAACGCGCACGGAACGTACTAGCCATCTGTAAAGACTGCCAAAAGGCGAAATCCATAACTGTAGGAGCCCAGACTCCTTTATACCCAATTATTCCTGAGAAGCTAAGGCATATGGCAGCGACAGATTTAATGGACCATTATCCAAGACACCGAGGGGCCATCAATGTATATCGGTAGTATTCGAGCTGACATCCAAATTTGTGAGTTGACACCACTGAAAACGGCGACTGATGAAACTGTTAGTAGAGCCTTGTGTAGAGACTTCATAAACCAAGTGGGAACTGTAGACTGTATTATCTCAGATAATGGGCTTCAATATAAATCTGACGCAACGGCCTTGCCGCAGTGGATACACCGGTTGCCGTGAGATCACCGAAGTTCAGCGCTGTCTGGCGTAGTCGGCACTTGGGTGGGTGACCATCCAGGCCGCCATGCGCTGTTGCCATTTTTCAGAGTGCACTCAACCTCGTGATGCCAATTGAGGAGCTACTCGACCGAACAGTACCGGCTTCGGTCCAGAATACCATCATAACGACTGCGAGTGTGGTGTGCTTACCCCACGCCCCTCCTATCCGCATCCTCCACTAAGGATGACACGGCGGTCGGATGGTCCCGGTAGGTCACTCGTGGCCTGGCGACGGAGTGCAATATAAATCTGAGGTATGGAAAAGAACACTAAGGAGGTATAAGATAAAGTCCACATTTATTAGTAGGTTTCAGCCGAGTTCGAACCCCACAGAGAGAACGATGGAAGATTTGGGCATTTATGTAGATTATACCGTGGAAAGAATCATGCTAGCTGGGATGTGTTTCTGAAAGATTTTCAGGATGTGATAAACGAGCTCCCCCACTGATGCCACCTACGATAGTTCTGAAGAATAGGGACCCTCTAGATAAAATTCGAGGACTGATCGATTTTCCACAAAGGATGCGCCGACAACATAGTCATAGTGGAGAAGGCTTTGCGCAATATTCGGGTCGCTGGTGAGAAGCGCAAGGTGCGAGCAGACCAATAGGCGCATGTAAGGGAATTTGCAGTTCGACAAAAGGTCTTAGTTAAGTCTGATAGGTTGTGCAACAAACAAATGAAGCTGTGTCAAAAGTTCTTCAAGAGATTCAGCGGTCATGTACGTATAAGAAGACTAGCGCATGCAAATGCGGTTGAAATGGAGTCTCTAAAAACAGGACAATCTTTGGGACTCCATTATGTGAGCCATCTCAAACCGTTAGAATAAGTAGGGAGAATTGAAGGGATCTTGTATGGCAAAAGTATAGTATTGCATATAGTTAGCAATTAAGTTAAGTATTACACTGAAGGGATCTGTAGATTTATCAAATTTTCTATAATTTTATCATGTTAAAAGAGGTACTACAGTACATAAAAGGGCAGGATGCCGTGGGTAAGAAAATTAGGGTGTGTTTCTTTGTAGGTTATAACTATGTGCACAGCAAGCTGAGCGTACAATTTTAGAAGGTGTATATAACAATAGTTATATCAAGAGAAAGAAGCGACATGAAGAATAGAAGAGTAGGAACACAAACGTAGTAAAAGAAGAAACACGAAGAACTAAAGACTAGGATCAATTACACTTCTCTTAGCCGACGCAGAAGAATTCTAGGTGACCTACAGCGATCTTACCTGACTGTACCTCCCTCATACTGTATGCAAATTCGACGAAAACTTCGCTGTTTCAAATCACACACCCACTTACCTGGCCGAATAATCCGAGGATTCTTCCACATTACCAATTCTGCGAGAGACTGGTAACCTGACAAGATCAACAATCGGCAGAGACTGACTTGTAAAGGCAACGTAACCCATCTCAAATAATCTTCGGATCCTAAACTTCACAAAAAAACTGTAGCTTCCATCCCCATACATAAATGAAGACGAAAGAGTGTTGTGAAATCCGAATAAGTGTGTGACTCTTGATAAAAAAAGGTGCAGAATCTCGTGAACACTGAACAGCTACACCCACTAACACTTTCCAATATCTATCATCGTGTAAATTCTTGTACTTATTTTTCAGGGTAGTCTTATGAAAATATTTGTGTATGTATTCATGTAAAAATATTGTTTGACATTATCTTTGATGATGATGTGATGTCCTCACTGTTTTTATATATTTGTGTATTTCCAGAATTCTATTTATGTAAAATTATTGTTTGTCATTTATTTGGTGATGATGCTATGGCTTTGTAATGTTTTTATGTATTACATTTAATACACTTTAGTTAAAATTGGTGGTCGATCCGAACTCTTGTTACAAATATTAATTGTCATAGTAAATGTAAATGCAGTTCGTCAAGGAAAGATTTAGAACATAAGATTTTGGAAATGTTTAAAGAGTATACACGTTAGGGTAACTCTACACTTGTTAATCAGTTTGTGAAATGATGTTTTTTTTGTGATGTAGGCCAAGAGCATAAAAATGACCAAGTAAAAATTACGTAGAATGTTTCACAGAATTTTATATATTTGTATAATGAACAATTGATTTAACTGCTTGGCTTGCGTGTTAATGGCTAAATGAAGCACTTGTAATTTATTGCACGACCACTTTGAAAAGATTAGGATACTTTACTTTAGTATTTTTTGCCTCAACCTATGCCTTAGGGATGTATGAATGACAGAGAGCTTGGGCCGTAAGTCTAAAGAAAGATGGGAACTGCCATTTTTGAAAGAGCATAAAAAAGTTTATAATGTTAGATAATTTCTTTTGATATTGTATATTCAAATTGTCACGTCTCGGAAAAGTATCCCAAACATAAAGGATAGACAGTTCATCAGTCTACTGACTGGTTTGATGCGGCCCGCCACGAATTCCTCCCCTGTGCTAACCTCTTCATCTCAGAGTAGCACTTGCAACCTACGTCCTCAATTATTTGCTTGACGTATTCCAATCTCTATCTTCCTCTACAGTTTTTGCCCTCTACAGCTCCCTCTAATACCATGGACGTCATTCCCTCATGTCTTAACAGATATCCTATCATCCTGTCCCTCCTCCTTATCAGTGTTTTCCACATATTCCTTTCCTCTCCGATTCTGCGTAGAACCTCCTCATTCCTTACCTTATCAGTCCACCTAATTTTCAACATTCGTCTACAGCACCACATCTCATATGCTTCGATTCTCTTCTGTTCCGGTTTTCCCACAGTCCATGTTTCACTACCATACAATGCTGTACTCCAGACGTACATCCTCAGAAATTTCTTCCTCAAATTAAGGCCGATATTTGATATTAGTAGACTTCTCTTGGCCAGAAATGCCTTTTTTGCCATAGCGAGTCTTCTTTTGATGTCCTCCTTGCTCCGTCCGTCATCGGTTATTTTACTGCCTTAATTTCATTGACTTCGTGACCATCAATCCTGATGTTAAGTTTCTCGCTGTTCTCATTTCTACTACTTCTCATTACCTTTTTATTTCTCCGATTTACTCTCAACCCATACTGTGTACTCATTAGACTGTTCATTCCGTTCAGCAGATCATTTAAGTCTTCTTCACTTTCACTCAGGATAGCAATGTAATCAGCGAATCGTATCATTGATATCCTTTCACCTTGTATTTTAATTCCACTCCTGATGCTTTTTTTATTTCCATCATTGCTTCCTCGATGTACAGATTGAAGAGTAGGGGCGAAAGGCTACAGTCTTGTCTTACACCCTTCTTAATACGAGCACTTCGTTCTTGATCGTCCACTCTTATTATTCCCTCTTGGTTGTTGTACATATTGTATATGACCCGTCTCTCCCTATAGCTTACCCCTACTTTTTTCAGAATCTCTAACAGCTTGCACCATTTTATATTGACGAATGTTTTTTCCAGATTGACAAATCCTATGAACGTGTCTTGATCTATCTTCAGCCTTGCTTCCATTATTAGCCGTAATGACAGAATTGCCTCTCTCGTGCCTTTACTTTTCCTAAAGCCAAACTGATCGTCACCTAGTGCATTCTCAATTTTCTTTTCCATTCTTCTGTATATTATTCTTGTAAGCAGCTTCGATGCATGAGCTGTTAAGCTGATTGTGCGATAATTCTTGCACTTGTCAGCTCTTGCCGTCTTCGGAATTGTGTGGATGATGCTTTTCCGAAAGTCAGATGGTATGTCGCCAGGCTCATATATTCTACACACCAACGTGAATAGTCTTTTTGTTGCCACTTCCACTAATGATTTTAGAAATTCTGATGGAATGTTATCTATCCCTTCTGCATTATTTGACCGTAAGTCCTCCAAAGCTCTTTTAAATTCCGATTCTAATACTGGATCCCCTATCTCTTCTAAATTGACTCCTGTTTCTTCTTCTATCACATCAGACAAATCTTCACCCTCATAGAGGCTTTCAATGTATTCTCTCCACCTATCTGCTCTCCTCTGCATTTAACAGTGGAATTCCCGTTGCACTCTTAATGCTACCACCGTTGCTTTTAATGGCACCAAAGGTTGTTTTGACTTTCCTGTATGCTGAGTCTGTCCTTCCGACAATCATATCTTTTTCGATGTCTTCACATTTTTCCTGCAGCCATTTCGTCTTAGCTTCCCTGCACTTCCTATTTATTTCATTCCTCAGCGACTTGTATTTCTGTATTCCTGATTTTCCCGGAACATGTTTGTACTTCCTCCTTTTATCAATCAACTGAAGTATTTCTTCTGTTACCCATGGTTTCTTCGTAGCTACCTTCTTGGTACCTATGTTTTCCTTCCCAGCTTCTGTGATGGCCCTTTTTAGAGATGTCCATTCCTCTTCAACTGTGCTGCCTACTGCGCTATTCCTTATTGCTGTATCTATAGCGTTAGAGAACTTCAAACGTATCTTGTCATTCCTTAGAACTTCCGTATCCCACTTCTTTGCGTATTGATTCTTCTTGACTAATGTCTTGAACTTCAGCCTACTCTTCATCACTACTATATTGTGATCTGAGTCTATATCTGCTCCTGGGTACGCCTTACAATCCATTATCTGATTTCGGAATCTCTGTCTGACCATGATGTAATCTAATTGAAATCTTCCCGTATCTCCCGGCCTTTTCCAAGTATACCTTCTCCTCTTGTAATTCTTGAACATGGTATTCGCTATTACTAGCTGAAACTTGTTACAGAACTCAATTAGTCGTTCTCCTCTTTCATTCCTTGTCCCAAGCCCATATTCTCCTGTAACGTTTTCTTCTACTCCTTCCCCTACAACTGAATTCCAGTCGCCCATGACTATTAGATTTTCGTCCCCCTTTACATACTGCATTACCCCTTCAATATCCTCATACACTTTCTCTATCTATTCATCTTCAGCTTGCGACGTCGGCATGTATACCTGAACTATCGTTGTCGGTGACGGTCTGCTGTCGATTCTGATTAGAACAACCCGGTTACTGAACTGTTCACAGTAACACACCCTCTGCCCTACCTTCCTATTCATAACGAATCCTACACCTGTTATACCATTTTCTGCTACTGTTGATATTACCCGATACTCATCTGACCAGAAATCCTTGTCTTCCTTCCACTTCACTTCACTGCCCCCTACTATGTCTAGATTGAGCCTTTGCATTTCCCTTTTCAGATTTTCTAGTTTACCCTATCACGTTCAAGCTTCTGACATACCACGCCCCGACTCGTAGAACATTATCCTTTCGTTGATTATTCAATATTTTTCTCATGGTAACCTCCCCCTTGGCAGTCCCCTCCCGGAGATCCGAATGGGGGACTATTCCGGAATCTTTTGCCAATGGAGAGATCATCATGACACTTCTTCAACTACAGGCCACATGTCCTGCGGATACACGTTACGTGTCTTTAATGCAGTGGTTTCCATTGCCTTCTGCATCCTCATGTCGTTGATCATTGCTGATTCTTCCGCCTTTAGGGGCAATTTCCCACCCCTAGGACAAGAGAGTGCCCTGAATCTCTATCCGCTCCTCCGCCCTCTTTGACAAGGCCGTTGGCAGAATGAGGCTGACTTCTTATGCCGGGAGTCTTCGGCCACCAATTCTGATTATTTATCAAAATTTAGGCAGTGGCGGGGATCGAACCCGGGACCGAAGACGTTTTGATTATGAATCAAAGACGCTACCCCCCCTTTTTTTAAAAATCTCTTTTTTATCGTTGTCGTTCGTTGTATTTGCTCGGTGCGGACGTCGCGAGACATCCGTTTATGTTCGTTGTTGCTCGATTAACTCAGTTTTTTTATTACAGAGGGCAGCTAACCCTCTGACCGAACACGCTGAGCTACCGTGCCGGCTGTCCTAGACCACGGGTCTAATAATCATGTAACAAGTAAATTAGTGGCAGCAAACCCATGAATGAATGCAGAATGACTGTAGAAGAATATATCATGATTCGAGTGTTCTTTTGCCTCGTATTCTTATTAGTTCGCTTGTACAGACAATTGATGGTCATATGATTTTGTACTGGGTGAGATAATACTATAAGAATTACCCCATCCCAGTGAGAACAGTCAGGCACTGTACTGTTGCGAACCTATACGATTCTGGAGTTCACCTCCGGGTTGGAAGTCGTCGTTGAGTACGCAGCGTTCAGTAACTGAGAGTTCTTCCTCTGTCTATACTTACGTTGAGACGTTACCTGAAGTCCGTTCTTGTGGCTGGGAGTTCGCGTTTCTCGTCTGTAGAACACAGAGAGAAGAAGTATATTAGTCAGAGGACCTCCTTCTGCCGTCTTAGTGTTTGAAAGAGTTTATTTGTGGTTGGAGTTCTTCCATCGTCGCAGACAAGTACGAGAACCATCACTTTGACGCACCGGACACAGTACATACGGTGATATCGCAAATTGCTTCGGCTTATTAGGGCTACAAAAGCTAAACAGCTGTCATCACGTTAGTTTATTTCCACCGAGGTTCCACATCACTGTAGATCATCTTTGAAAGTAGTGTCTTCTAGTGTTTGGTATGTAGATGACGTCAGTCATTTAGCGTTGTTGCTATCAGACCGCGCAGCCATAATAAGGAGCTGAGTTGGGCAATTGATTAGTAATTTTGCTTAGGGAATGAAAACTTTGTAATATAAAGTTTTTTTTAAATCTACAATAAATATTTAAGCAGGAACAACGTTTATCATTTAGTAGTATTAGTTGCCTCCATCATTCATTTATATTTAGATTGTAATTTATAGAATTAAGAGACCATAACATCTGCTTCAGCGGTAGTCATACAGGGCCAAATCTTCATTTTAGCGTTTATTATTTTCCGATGCGCACGTTCATTTTACACCCGCTGGGAGTAGCTTCTTGGAATACCTAAAGTATATACACCCCGAAGCGCAAAAGAAACAAGTGTAGCCATGTTCATTCAAATACAGAGATATGTAAACAGGCAGAATACGGCGCTGCGATGGGCAATACCTTTATAAGAAAAGAAGTGTCTGGCGCAGTAGTTAGATCGGTTGCTTCTGCTGCAATGGCAGGTTATCAAGCTTTAAATGAGTTTGAACGTGGTGTTAGAGTCGGCGCACGAGCGATGGGACACAGTATCTCCGACGTAGTGATGAAGTGGGGATTTTCCCGTACGACCATATGACGAGTGTACCATGCATATCAGGAATCCGGTAAAACGTCGAATCGCCGACATCACTGCGACCGGGAAATGATCCTGCAAGGACAGGACCAACGACAACTTAAGTGAATCGTTCAACGTGACAGAAGTGCAACCCTTCCGCAATTTTTGCAGATTTCGATGCTGGGCTATCAACAAGTGTTAGCGTGCAAACCATTCAACGAAACATCATCGATATGGGCTTTCGGATCCGAAGGCCCACTCGTGTACCCTTGATGATTGCATGACACAAAGCTTTACGTCTCCCATGGGACCGTCAACACCGACATTGGACTGTTGATCACCGGAAACGTATTACCTGGTCTGACGAGGCTCGTTTCAAATTGTATCGAGTGGATGGACGTGTACTGGTATGGAGACAGCCTCATGAACCCATGGACCCTGCATGTCAGTAGTAGACTGTTCAAGTTGGTGGAGGCTTTGTAATGGTGTGGGGCGTGTTCAGTTGCAATGGTATGGGAGCCCGATACGTCCAGATACGACTGTGACAGGTGATACGTACGTAAGGATCCTGTCTGATCACTTGCATCCATTCATGCCCATTGGGCATTCCGACGGACTTGGGAAATTCCAGCAGGACAGTGTGTCACTCCATACGTCCAGAATTGCTACAGAGTGGCTGCAGGAACACTATTCCGAGTTTAAACACTTCTGTTGGCCACCAAGCTTCCCAGACACGAACGTGATTGAGCGTATCTGGGGCGCCTTGCAGCGTGCTTTTGAGAATAGTTCTCTATCCCCTTGTACTCTTACGGACCTGTGGTCAGCCCTGCAGGATTCATTGTGTCAATTCCCTCCAGCACTACTGCAGACATTACTCGAGTCCATGCCACGTCCTGTGCGGCACTTCTGTGAGGTGTTGCGTATCTTCACAACGATGAGATACAGGTTTTACTCAAGTCAGGGATTATTTTCACCTCGCCTCCAGAAGCCCTTTCAGTAAGATTCTGGGAAAATACAATCAGTTGACAAACGATATCACACGTGTGACCCATTCTGGAATATTGCTCAAGTCTGAGTGTGACGAGTACCAGCTGGACTAAGACAAAATGTTGAATACCTACAGAGGAGAGCAACACGAATGGTCACAGGGCTGTTTTGTTTACAGGGGATCGTCACGGCGTGCTGGAGTGTGCCAACTGTAAGACGTTTTGTGACGGGTGCCAAATATCACGTGGGGACCTACTTATAAAAGTTTCAAGAATCTCATTAAAGTTATGAATGTAGGAATCTACTGCAGTGTATCTCTCCAATATGGACGAGAACAGCAAGATCGGACTGATTACAACGCGCACAGATGCGTTCTGGCAGACATTCGCGTGGAGTGAGAACATCTCCTGATGCGTGATTGAATCTGAAGTACCCACTGACATCTGCTTCAGCGGTTTGGCGATAATGGATATACAGGGTGAAAAGCATTTAAACCGACAAACACTGGGAGGTTGTAGGAGACATCAAAACAAATACTTTTCCCTAATGTCATTTTTTCCTACGAGGAGCATTTAAATCAGTAGAGGAAGATTTCTCTGGCGGCAAGTTAATTAAACCAACAAACATTTTTTTATGACCAAGGGACAACACATTAAGACAACCCAATTTCAGTTGCAGTAGATTTTCAAAAATGCCTCCATTGACACGTAAAGGATGGTTACACCATCGGATCTTGTTCTGTCTGACATGGGCAAAAACCCCAGGAGTATCCTGAATTGTTCCTGCTGCTTCTACTATCCGGGTAACCAGATCCTCTTCTGATGCAACAGGAGTTGCGGCCGGCCGCGGTGGTCTCGCGGTTCAAGGCGCGCAGTCCGGAACAGTGCGACTGCTACGGTCGCAGGTTCGAATCCTGCCTCGGGCATGGATGTTTGTGATGTCCTTAGGTTAGTTAGGTTTAAGTAGTTCTAAGTTCTAGGGGACTAATGACCACAGAAGTTGAGTCCCATAGTGCTCAGAGCCATTTGAACCAGGAGTTGCGTAAACAGGGTTGCGCATCACTTCTCACACAAAATGTCCAGAGGGGACATATCTGGGGATCTGTCAGGCCACGGTACAGGACCACCTCTGCCAATCCACGTTTCTGGGAACCGTCGGTCCAGGAATCTACGCACACGACGACTGAAATGTGCCGGCGCCCCGTCATGTTGGAACCATATGCGTTGTCTTGTAGAGAGCTGGTCGTCTTGAAGAAATTCTGGCAATGCTCTGGCGAGAAAATTGCAATATTGCCTGCTATTTAATGACCTAGGTGGCAGATACGGCCCAATTAAACAGTCCACAACAACACCGATCCACACATTAACGAAGAACAGCACTTTATGAGCGCTAGTAACTGTGACATGTGGGTTATCCTTACTCCAAACATGCGAATTGTGCATGTTGAAGACTCCATCACGCCCGAACGTTGCTTCATCGGTAAACAACACAAAGGATGGAAATGTAGGATGCATTTCACACTGTTCCAGGTACCACTGCGAAAAATGTGCTCTGGGTGCACGATCAACTGGTTCCAGGTTGTGGACGCCCTGTTACTGAAATGCTCTCGAAGGACTGTTATTACATTAGTCTGCAAATGCACGAATGCTGATTAAAGGATCCCGCTCCACATGCTGCAAGACAGCGTCCTCAAATTGCAGCGTTCTTACCGTGCGACGGCGTCCCTATGCAGGTAATCTGCTAAATGACTCGGTCTCACGCAGACGTTGGTCCACAGCAGCAGAGGTCGTATGATGCGGGGTACGGTGATTAGGATATTGTTGTTGATAAACCCGCTGTGCAGCTCGTCCGTTGTGATGCGCTACGTAGTACGTTCCAACCATATCAGTGTACTCGCTCAAGGTGTATCGCTCCATTAGTAAACAGAGACAATGCACTACTACACTGGTGGACAGCAGTTGCCTAGAACTGAAGAGCGTAATATGCCCTCTAAGAACTGAAGATCGTAATACGGCCTCTAACAATTGAAGAGCGTAATACGGTCTCCACCGGTTTAAATAATCCTCATAGGAAAAAATGACATTAGGGAAAAATATTTGTTTTCATGTCCCCTACGACCTCCCAGAGTTTGTCGGTTTAAATATTTTTCACCCTGTAGATGCAGAGAGAGACGGGAAATAAACGGGTGAGGAATGCGCTACGTCGTTATGAGTGGCACCCACATGCCTTGCTCCTACTGTGGCATCAAGCAGTCAGGCCTGCAAGATGAGTGGTCTGCCAATGGATTTATTCTTATTTTTTGAGCAACATCAATGATTGATTTTGAGTTATAGTACCCACAATTAAGCTACAAATTATTCTCCTGTTTGAATGTTACGCAACGGAAACGGATAATGCACATCTGACTATTAAAAATTTACACAACTCTGATTGTTCACTACGCACTGGCAATACCACATTTTCTTTCTCACCCAACGGCTTTGATCAACACGTGGGCATCGCACTGAATATGAATGGCGCACACGTTATAAATTCTGGATATCATGGCGACACATTATTCGAAGAACAAGGCCACCAATCTTTTCCTTCCCAGTATCTTTTTTATTCAGATAAATTCTTTTATGTTTCACAGATAACCTAAACACACCATTACATTTTATACTACTGTTACACATGAGAAACTTCGCCCAGTGGGCATGGCTTTACATTGGTGATTCTCTATCTTATAGCCTCGTAATGATCTAACGCTAAGTGCACTTTCTGGAGAGGGTGGTGGATCTTTTGCTGTATCTCACACTTCGGCTCTGCCACCCATCATCACGAAAATTTCCTCCAGACCGAGCGGTACAAATAGGAACAAGCATAACCCACTGCCTCTGAACCTATCTTGCTACTCTCCCACGCAAACCACACATACTTAAATTACATGAAATACATCACACTGGCAACATACATCGCAAAGAATAGTCACAACGTTATAATCACATCACTTTCAGCTTTCTCACTTCAATTAGTATTTATCCCAGTTTCACACGACACTGCACCAGTTCGTAATTTTTCTTTCCTACTATGAACTCTGGAGGATATATGCACGTCTTCCTCTGCAATGCAAGAAGCCAAGTGGCGTTGCTGGCTGGACGGCTGACTGACCTTGCTTCTCTCTCAGAGTATTAGAGTTTGAATCCAGCGCCACACAGAAACATTACACACAAAGTAATATTAAGAACATATTAGTCACACACGCGAGTCCTCAACTGATACCATGGATGAGTACTTCTCTTTATCCTTTGTCTCATGCACAGATTGAGACTCACACAGTACTCACCACGAGGAAGTACTCGTCTCTAATTTCAAGTCCTGCACACGCCATTTCTTAAATATTTCCAACTTATAGTACACACGTCAGTAATTCAGCTTCACTTTAGCACTCGGAAGTATTTCAATTTGTACTAGCGCTTGCAAGTATTCCAACTTAGTACTAGCACTCGCAAGTATTTCAACTTATTGCTACACGTGGTTTCACTGTGACCATTGGTCACTTCCGAAGATTACTACAATCTCCTTAATATTACCTGCCTGTCATTTAATTCTCCCCCCAAAAGTTCCTGAAATAGAGAAATAATTATTCCAAACTACTCTCAACTATTTCACATGCATACCATGTCTCCACTCTTTTGTCTTTACGGAGCACACCTAAGACAGGTCTTACCAACACAAGGTCCTGCGCCAGAGTGCTGAAACATTGCCGTTCTTCAGGTCATCTCGCACCTCTGCCTAGGTGGGGGAACACCATGCTACCGTATTGGCCAGCCACATTTCAGGAGCTCAAAGCTCAGGTAAATTTCATCTCTTTGGTTCCACCAAAGGACCGTCTCAAAGTTGAACATATATTGCACATTCACTATCTGCGGTTAGCAGACGACCATACATTCATTCATTTCACAGATCTCACCAAATTGGATGTAGAGATTTATTTTGTGGGAGTACACATGTGATCAATTAAATAAATAAATTGTCATTCTTTCCCACACTGGTATCTGGCTTCGCTGTATTAATTGAAATTAAGTTATTATTAGAAAAAATATTTTGTTCTGACAAGAATAACGAAGAATGTTGTACCTATTTTCAATGTCGGGCGGTACTGTACCCTTTCAGTCAGATTAGCGGAGATGCTGCTTTGCCGCCCTGTCGGAGACAGCGCCTGCCACAGGCCGAGAGTCGCTCTCGCAGGCTGCCCTTCCTCGTAGGAGTGGGGCAAAGCTGGGGGAGGTGGACTTGCGTGCAGCCGAGATTCTGGGGCATCAGTTGCGTGTTGGAGGACGACTTCCGTACATCTGCATCATACTCCGCCAGCCACCAAACGGTTTGTGGCGGAGGGCACTTCTGGTAACACTAACTGATCCATCCATTCCTGTTCCACTCGCGAAAGTCGCGGAGGAAAGAATGATCGACATGTGAAAAGGAAATATGTCCAGTCGTAAGGAAGGTACAGATTGACGCGGAATACTGTGACAGCAAAGGGAAGAGTATGTCAAGTCACAAGAATGGTGTAGGTATTTCTGTTTCCAGAGCCACAGCCGTCAGCTGGGTGTATTTCCGGTATTTCGCTCATTGTCGAATGTCATTCAATTGAGACCACGGTCGTAACATTTAATTGTAAGTGTAGCGATCAAATACATGTGTGGCCAGTTTCCTAGGAGGATTCTCATTCTGTCTATGTGTGCTTGGCCCACAGTGGCGGTGACCTTTGGGAGGATTAATTGACGTTTCCCGCTAACGGCAGGAGCTATCAGAATGAAGAGGCCTGCTGGGATGCAGAAATGTAGTTGACTTAATTGTGTCGTCCTCTAGACGGCGGAATAGCGAACTAATAGCTACACACCAACGTGAATAGTCGTTTTGTTGCCACTTCCCCTAATGATTTCAGAAATTCTGATGGAATGTTATCTATCCCTTCTGCCTTATTTGACCGAAAGAGCTTTGGAGGACTTACGGTCAAATAAGGCAGAAGGGATAGATAACATTCCATCAGAATTTCTAAAATCGTTAGGGGAAGTGGCAACAAAACGACTATTCACTTTGGTGTGTAGAATATATGAGTCTGGCGACATACCATCTGACTTTCGGAAAAGCATCATCCACACAATTCCGAAGACGGCAAGAGCTGACAAGTGCGAGAATTATCGCACAATCAGCTTAACAGCTCATGCATCGAAGCTGCTTACAAGAATAATATACAGAAGAATGGAAAAGAAAATTGAGAATGCGCTAGGTGACGATCAGTTTGGCTTTAGGAAAAGTAAAGGCACGAGAGAGGCAATTCTGACGTTACGGCTAATAATGGAAGCAAGGCTGAAGATAGATCAAGACACGTTCATAGGATTTGTCAATCTGGAAAAAGCGTTCGACAATATAAAATGGTGCAAGCTGTTCGAGATTCTGAAAAAAGTAGGGGTAAGCTATAGGGGGAGACTGGTCATATACAATATGTACAACAACCAAGAGGGAATAGAAGGGTGTAAGACAAGGCTGTAGCCTTTCGCCCCTACTCTTCAATCTGTACATCGAGGAAGCAATGATGGAAATAAAAGAAAGGTTCAGGAGTGGAATTAAAATACAAGGTGAAAGGATATAAATGATACGATTCGCTGATGACATTGCTATCCTGAGTGAAAGTGAAGAAGAATTAAATGATCTGCTGAACGGAATGAACAGTCTAATGAGTACACAGTATGGGTTGAGAGTAAATCGGAGAAAGACGAAGGTAATGAGTAGTAGTAGAAATGAGAACAGCGAGAAACCTAACATCAGGATTGATGGTCACGAAGTCAATGAAGTTAAGGCAGTAAAATAACCAATGACGGACGGAGCAAGGAGGACATCAAAAGCAGACTCGCTATGGCAAAAAAAGGCATTTCTGGCCAAGAGAAGTCTACTAATATCAAATACCGGCCTTAATTTGAGGAAGAATTTTCTGAGGATGTACGTCTGGAGTACAGCATTGTATGGTAGTGAAACATGGACTGTGGGAAAACCGGAACAGAAGAGAATCGAAGCATTTGAGATGTGGTGCTATAGACGAATGTTGAAAATTAGGTGGACTGATAAGGTAAGGAATGAGGAGGTTCTACGCAGAATCGGAGAGGAAAGGAATATGTGGAAAACACTGATAAGGAGAAGGGACAGGATGATAGGACATCTGCTAAGACATAAGGGAATGACTTCCATGGTATTAGAGGGAACTGTAGAGGGCAAAAACTGTAGAGGAAAACAGAGATTGGAATACGTCAAGCAAATAATGGAGGACGTAGGTTGCAAGTGCTACTCTGAGATGAAGAGGTTAGCACAGGAAAGGAATTCGTGGCGGGCCGCATCAAACCAGTCAGTAGACTGATGACCGAAAACAAAAGCTAGTATATGTTGGATAGCTTTCGTGATTGGGTGGAAATCTGAGAATATTCAATATGAACTTGTGTTTGCACTGGACCATTATCCACTCCCACGTAAATTGTCTGGTTGACTATTCTTCCCATTTGCTATCTTTATTTGGTTGAGAGAACATCGATTGTGGTGGGCGCATCTAGTGAGTTAAAGGTGGTTGGAAGACACATTTGCTGGTTCTCTAGACATGAGAAACACCTTAGTTGACTTTGCAAATTACAAGGATGATTTGGGATCTGTTATATCACCGACATTGGGCTTCGCAAGTGGAAATATCAGTTTCCTCTATTTTGTTTTAGAGACGATATCAATTTGTAGTTCCTGTGTGATTTACAACACTCTCCACCTCGCTAAAATTTCAGGTTCTAGGGAAATAATTTCCAGTCTATATCTTCCGAAATTTGTTGCACAAGCGATCGGTAGCGTACTGCCATGTGCTTGATATCGAGAAGTATTGCGAGAATGGTACGATATTCTGGCAAGCCATGTGAAGTTAGATATGTCCCAGAGTCTGGTGACTGGTGTAGGAAACAAGCAAGCAAGCAAATAGGTCAGGGCCAGAAACACTGACGCCTTTGTGCTGAGATGAACCGACCCAGCCTTTGTACAAAAGTCTTTGCGGTATATGTACGAGTGTCCGATGATCGCCACTGCGTGTCCTATCATGACAGAGGTATAGATTAAACACATTGATAGCCGTAAGGGAAACCAAAGACTATTTTTTTTTTTACGGAAATTTATGAGCATGCGCGGACCAGAGGCGTCTCACGTATGGGACCGGCGTGAGCGCGCCACCTGGCGTGCACGTCTTACAGTTCTTCAGGGGGCAGTTCTCTAATATGTCGCTGTTGACGACAGTACGAAAGAGTTTTTTACGTGTGCAATGAGTGTGTCGGGAGCGTGTTTGCATAGTGCTACACTTGCTTTATCTTTTGACAATTTACTAGTTGTTTTCGTGTCTGTTGCCTTATTTTGTGAGCAAGTGGTGGATCCAAGATGGTGGCCATATATATGACAATGTCACAATGACGTCAGGGCGGGAATTTCAAATTTGGTGGGAAAATAGTTCAATTGGGCTACCTTCCTTAACCCTCTCCACCTGTGCAATGCATGATTTCCATTATTTTGACAATTTACGAGTTGTTTACGTTTCGGTACATCAGTGTACTGCATTATTTTGGTGATTTACTAGTAGTTTATTTAGTGCGACCTCAAGCACGCTATGGTGAGTGTTTTTGTATCAGTGTAATAAATAAACTAAGTGAACTCCGCCCCTAAATAAATTGTTACAAAAATAATAAGGTACACTCCTTTCTCTCCCCAGCAGACCAGCGTAGGCTGAGTTCTTTTCCTACCATCACCCCCGCCCCCCCCCCCCCCGCAGACGCCATCTTGGTTACATCACAGGAGGGACGATAGTGCCCTCGGGTGACAGTACTGGACTGCATACCTTATAGTGAACACACTAGATGGAGCTACTGCCTCAAACAATTGAAATAAACACTCCATGCAAAATACTTACACCCATCCTATTCAGCACAGGCTGCGTCCTTTCCCTCCAATTCCTAGGAAGAGGTGGCGGTCGGGCGACTTAGGTCAGTGGGGGTGGCCGTGGTGTGTTGCATTGTCTTGCTGGAATTTGACTTCCCACCATTTTCTGGGGAATGGGAGGGGGGGGGGGGGGTTAGGGTGGAGAGCTATTTTCCCGCCAAATTTGAACTTCCCGTCATGATGTCATTGTGACATTTTCATACCTGTATATATGGCCGCCATCTTGGATCCGCCATCTTGAATACATTTGGCAACAATGTAGAGTGGGGTGATACATGGGTTGTTCCACTACTATTGATACTGTCTTCTATCGTGACCACTTCCTCATAGCCAACTGCATTATCTGCAAACAGTCTGAAAGAGATCACGATGCTTCCTACTTTCTCATTTATAAACATTGTAAACAGTAGCGGTTTTAATGCACTTCCCTTGGGTACTCTGGAAATAGCATTTACGTCTGTAGATCTGCAAGGAAGTCTTAAATACAGTCTCAAATCTGGTCTGGCACTCTGAAAATTCGTGTTTTTTTCCTACTAAACGCCAGTGGAGGATTGTTTTAAAAGCTATCCTGAAGTCAAGGAACTCTACAGCCCTATGCATCTTACGGAGGAACACAGCGAGCTGAGTTTCACAAGATCTTTGTTTGCGGAATCCATACGTACTGATATTAATAGACGAGATTTTCGCTCTTCTGAAATACTTCTGAGCATAAAACATGTTCCATAATTCTACAACAAACTGACGTCAACCTTACCCACATATGATTATGTGCATCTGTCCTACAACCCTTCTTGACAACGGGAATGGCCTACGTTTTTTATTTTCCTCTGCCTGGGTACCGGTTGTTGCTCCAGCGATCTACGATAAATTGCTGCTAGAGAGGGAGCAAGTTCTTTCGCATTAGCTTCGTAGACATATCTCATCTGATCCTGATGCTTTTTCGCTACTAGACGTTTGTAGTTGCTTTTCTATTTCGCGATTGATTATATCAATATCTGTCATTTCAGCTTTCGTACGATGACTGAAAGGAGGGACCATGTTACTATCTTCCGCGGTGAAACAATTTCGGCATTCAGTATTTCAGCCATGTCTCTGTTATCTTCCGTTTCGGTGACAGTATAGTCACTATGAATAGAGGATTTCGAAACTCTTACTGATTTTGCGTAACGCCAAAACGTCTTAGGGTTTTTACTCAGATCGGCTGACAAAATCTTACTTTAAAAGTCATTGGACGCTTCTATCATTGCTCTCCTTACTCTCATTTTCGCTTCGTCCAGCTTTTGTTTGTCAGCTGGGATTTGACTGCCCTTGAATCTGCGATGAAACTCTCTTTGTTTATGGAGTAGTTTTATAACACGGCTGTTAAAACCACGGTGCGTCTTTCCATCCCTTAAGACCGTGCTCCGAACATTGAACGATGCTTTTGAATTTTTACCATTTGTGCCGCACATCTTCATCCTCAGCATTGAATACTTGATTATGACTACTCAGACACTTTTCAGTTTGTATCCTTTTAGTCTTGCTAAGCAATTATATTTTCCTACATTTCTAAACACTCTTCATAAAACCCGAAGACATAATTACTGTCACGGTCTTATAATCACCCATACCCTCTTCTACATTAATTAATTCGAGATGTCAAGGTCCATTGTTGATAGGAGGTCTAAGACGTTACCTTCTCTACATAGTTTCCTAATTATCTGCTCGAAATAATTTTTGGACAAGACATTCAGGATAATGTCACACGATTCACTGTCTCTGGCACCAGTTTGGATGACATGACTCTTCCAGTCTATAACTGACAGGTTGAGGTCACCCACTTTTTACAAGGGCATGATCAGGAAAGTTATTAATGATATTCTGCAAGTTCCCTCTGTCACTAGCGCCCAGGTGGTGTGTAGGTGTCACCCATCTCTCTTCGTAATTCTGTGTTATATTTTGAACAGCGCGTGAACATTAAGTTGTCTTTCAAGTTGCAAAAAGTAGCAAAGAAACTCATGAAATTTTGCAATTGGTGTATGGCGATAACTCTGTAACTCTGAACACTGTTTACAAATTTTATGAGCGATTTAAAAGCGGAAATGAGTCGATAGAAGACGGGGAATCTTCGGGGCATCCATTAACCTAAAAAAAGAAGCAAACGAGCAAAAAGTGGCAAAAATTGTTCACTCAAACAGGCAAATAATTATTCCAGAGCTTACCGAAAAACTTAGCATTTTGTACGGGTCCATTTTAATTCATAATTTGCAAATGAGATGAGTGAGTGCAAAATTTATTGCCAGACTTTTGAGTGATTAACATAAGGAAAACTGTGTGTCTATTTGCACGGAGTTGTAGGATCATCTTCATTTAGATCCAGACTTCATATCAAGAATTGTAACTGGAGATAAACCTGGGTCTATGGGTATGACCCTGAGACGACAACTCAGAGTTCTCAATGGAAAACCAGTCTTTTCGCCCTAAGAATGCACGTCAGTCAAAATCGAATATCAGAGTCATGCTCATTGTTTTCATCGTTATTCAGGACAATGTGCTATCAGAGCTCGTTCCAAGGGGAACAACAGTAAACGCGAAATTTTACAAGGGCTTACTGCAATGTTTGCGAAACGGTATACAGAGAAAGAGGCCAGAAAAATTGGCCAATGGTGTCTTTCTTCATCGCGACAACGAGCTGTGCCACATCCCTCTTTTGATTCACGAGTTTCTGGCCCGAAAAAGTGTTCGTGTCTGTCTACATACTTTCTGACCACCAGATTTAGTACCATGCGAGTTCTGGCTCTTCCCAAAAATTAAAAACCATGCTTATAGGAAAATGTTTTCACACCATTCCTGGCATTGAGAGGGCGATGACACAGCAGCTATACGCCCTTCCAAAAGAAGCCTTCTAGAAACGGTTCCAGTCATGGATTCAGCATCAGGATACGTGCATTGTTAGCCAGGGAAAGCACTTTTAAGGAGATTAAATCAAAATCTTTGTAAGCTTATTACTTTGTTCTTGGAGGTATGTACCGTATATATGCAGCCAAGTGAAGGCAAGTTGTTTGTTGCCATACACGTTTCGCTTTATTTGTTTGAGAAGTATCATCAGTGGCCTGTAGTACATGTTTCCTTGTTTTACACACAATACACACTTGTCAAATCGCATATGTCACTTGCATTTTCCATTTTGAGATCAACGTATACGTGTTTTCGGTGTGTAGTGTTGCTAACTGTTGTTGTGTGTTTGTCTTTCTTTTGTTTGTGTTGTGGTTTGATAATTGTTTTCCTATTGTGTGTGTGTTTATTTCCTGTGTGTAATTGTGTAATTCTTTCCTGAGAGGGTGATTTTTTTTTAAATGTTTGTTTGTGTCTAAGCATGTGTACGCGCGCGCGTGTATGTGTGTGTGTGCAAATGTTTTTCATTTTATTTACTTTTGTATTTGTGTATTTATTTTTTAATATATATAAATATGCCTTCATGTGTGTGGGGGGGGGGGGGTTGGGGGAGGGGGGGGGGGGGAGAGAAGGAGGAAAAGGAGGTTCATTAATTATTTCTCCTGGTTACATTTCGATTTGTTATTGTTCTGATGGCTAGCATGATAAGAGTGTTATTACTTATATGGATTTGGTCGTTGAGTACCTTCTTTTCCATTGCAATGGCTCTTTGTATGTGAAAGTTTTTTTGCAATCTCAGGAGCTTCTTGTTGTGATTATTCACTCTGATAACTATCACGTCACATTCCATGTTGGATGGTTCATGTCCATGTGTTATTGAGTGTTTGGCGAAGGTAGAACGGCTATTTCCAACTTCTTATATGTTCTTTATATCTGGTTTTGGATTTCCCACATGTTATCCCCAGATATACTAATTTACATTCTTGGCACTCTAGCTGGTATCTACCTGCTCCTTGGTATTTACCTGGTTTGTCTGTTGTTTTTAAATGTGACTGGAGTGTGTTTCATGTTCTGTAAGCTATGTGTAGTCCCTGTTCCTTTAGCATATTTGCTATCTTGAGTGTTTCTTTGTGTTTGTATGTAAGAGTGTACCATCTTTTTCTGTTATTCATGTCATAAGTGTTATTGTTTTGTATTTCCGTATGTGCTGTAGTGTCTGTGGGTTCTTTGTTGTTTGTGTCCTCTGCTTTTTTTATTTTTCTTTAGTTGTGTTTTAATTTTTTGATTGAGTTTTTGTCCTATATGAGTGTTGGAACCATTGTTTGTGCCTATGACTTGAATTGTTTGTAATTCTTTTTCATAGCTTTCTTTGCTGCGTGGGATGTTATTTATTCTGTGTAACATGTGCTGTAGTTACTTTTGAATACATTATGGGAAAGGCACTGATCAATGTCTTACAAGTATTTACTATGAAAAACAGTCTTGATCACGATTTATTAATCAAGGTGACCGGTTTCGACCACTACTGTGATCATCTTCAGACTTACAAGTTGTATACAGAGCTTTCATTAGCGGGCTACATACATTAAAGAAAACACATAAAGTTATAAAGCTATAAAACGATGAATTACCAATGCGTAGGAACCTCTTTCTGTTGGAGAGTCACTACTGGAGAAACCAGTGCACGTCTTACTATATATAATGGAGGCTCCACCCACTTCTGATTGCATGATGTTATTACTAACCAATGAGTTATAAGTCGAAATACAATTTAAAATTTCTTAGTTAAAAGAACATTGTCAAGAATTAAAAATAAATACGCACTAAACTTAGCTTATTAAACAACCATTGTCAATTAAGAAGCGTTAAAATATTTAAATAAGTAGGAAAAATGAACTTAGGTTTGACAGTACATGGGCTGCCCTCTCAAGGCCTGTTAGTGAACAATTTGGAACGACTGGTTGTCATGGTGAAGTTGGACGCCGTTGCAAAGATGAGGCAGCAGGCTTCGTTCCAACGAAGTTGTTGCGAAAGTGGAATGGCGAAGACTGTCACGTCAGACGATGTATTATTGAGCAGCAACATGTCTTTATTGAATCGATTTTTAATGAGTAAGCTGCAATAATCTGTACCTGACATGTATACTACATGCTGCACAAATACAATATGAAGCAGTTGTCCGTATATATGAAATATTGTCTATGAAGTTGGTATGTAAATTACATGTGACAATTTTTAAAAGGCATTGCTATCCTTAAGTTATATTCCAGTCTTATAAGCAAATAAAAATAATGAAAATGGAAGGAATTTGAAATTATAATATTATGAGCCATAGTGTCAAAAATAAAAGGATGTCAATTTCAGATAAAATAAATAAACACAAGCGTGACAATAGCATTTAAAACCAATAACCCCCTACAAATGAAACTGAAATGAAAGCTTTGTATACAACTTGTAGGTCTGAAGATGATCACCTTGGTAAATAAATCGTGATCAAGACTGTTTTTAATAGTAAATATGTGCCAAGAAACTACAAAAAGGTGGGAATTTAAGGAGATGGGACCTGGATAAACTGAAACAACCAGAGGTTGTACAGAGTTTCGGAGAGAGCATAAGGGAACAATTGACAGGAATGGGGGAAAGAAATACAGTAGAAGAAGAATGGATAGCTTTGAGGGATGAAGTAGTGAAGGCAGCAGAGGATCAAGTAGGTAAAAAGACGAGGGCTAGTAGAAATCCTTGGGTAAGAGAAGAAATACTGAATTTAATTGATGAAAGGAGAAAATATAAAAATGCAGTAAATGAAGCAGGCTAAAAGGAATACAAACGTCTCAAAAATGAGATCGACAGGAAGTGCAAAATGGCTAAGCAGGGATTGCTAGAGGACAAATGTAAGGATGTAGAGGCTTATCTCACTAGGGGTAAGATAGATACTGCCTACAGGAAAATTAAAGAGTCCTTTGGAGATAAGAGAAGGTGGAAGGAGTATATAAAGGGTCTATACAAGGGCGATGTACTTGAGGACAATATTATGGAAATGGAAGAGGATGTAGATGAAGATGAAATGGGAGATACGATACTGCGTGAAGAGTTTGACAGAGCACTGAAAGACCTGAGTCTAAACAAGGCCCCGGGAGTAGACAACATTCCATTGGAACTACTGAAGGCCTTGGGAGAGCCAGTCCTGACAAAACTCTACCATCTGGCGAGCAAGCTGTATGAAACAGGCGAAATACCCTCAGACTTCAAGAAGAATATAATAATTCCAATCCCAAAGAAAGCAGGTGTTGACAGATGTGAAAATTACCGAACTATCAGTTTAATAAGCCACAGCTGCAAAATACTAACACGAATTCTTTACAGACGAATGGAAAAACTAGTAGAAGCCGACCTCGGGGAAGATCAGTTTGGATTCCGTAGAAATACTGGAACACGTGAGCCAATACTAACCTTACGACGTATCTTAGAAGAAAGATTAAGGAAAGGCAAACCTACGTTTCTAGCATTTGTAGACTTAGAGAAGGCTTTTGACAATATTAATTGGAATACTCTTTCAAATTCTAAACGTGGCAGGGGTAAAATACAGGGAGCGAAAGGCTATTTACATTTTGTACAGAAACCAGATGGCAGTTATAAGAGTCGAGGGGCATGAAAGGGAGGCAGTGGTTGGGAAGGGAGTAAGACAGGGTTGTATCCTGTCTCCGATGTAATTCAATCTGTATATTGAGCAAGCAGTAAAGGAAACAAAAGAAAAATTCGGAGTAGGTATTAAAATCCATGGAGAAGAAATAAAAACTTTGAGGTTCGCTGATGACATTGTAATTCTGTCAGAGACTGCAAAGGACTTGGAAGAGCAGTTGAATGGAATGGGGAGTGTCTTGAGAGGAGTATATAAGATGAACATCAACAAAAGCAAAACGAGGATAATGGAATGTAGTCGAATTAAGTCGGGTGATACTGAGGGAATTAGATTAGGAAATGAGACACTTAAAGTAGTAAAGGAGTTTTACTGTTTGGGGAGCAAAATAACTGATGATGTTCGAAGTAGAGAGGGTATAAAATGTAGACTGGCAATGGCAAGGAAAGCGTTTCTGAAGAAGAGAAATTTGTTAACATCGAGTTTAGATGTAAGTGTCAGAAAGTCTTTTCTGAAAGTATTTGTATGGAGTGTAGCCATGTATGGAAGTGAAACATGGACGATAAATAGTTTGGACAAGAAGAGAATAGAAGCTTTTGAAATGTGGTGCTACAGAAGAATGCTGAAGATTAGATGGGTAGATCACATAACTAATGAGGAAGTATTGAACAGGATTGGGGAGAAGAGAAGTTTGTGGCACAACTTGACCAGAAGAAGGGATCGGTTGGTAGGACATGTTCTGAAGCATCAAGAGATCACCAATTTAGTATTGGAGGAGAGGGTGGAGGGTTAAAGTCGTAGAGGGAGACCAAGAGATGAATACACCAAGCACATTCAGAAGGATGTAGGTTGCCGTAGGTACTGGGAGATGAAGAAGCTTGCACAGGATAGAGTAGCATGGAGAGCTGCATCAAACCAGTCTCAGGACTGAAGACCACAACAGCAACATGTGCCGTAGTGCTCGTAATTTTTGATTTCGCGGGTGGTTGGATGAAGCATGTGGCTGTTGGCTTTCTGAAGATGTCAAATGTGTGTGTTTATTGTTGTTTCTCTTAATTGTTATATCCAAGAAATGTATTTGCTTTTGTGTGTCTTTTTCCATAGTAAATAGAATATTTTTATGTATGTTGCTTATATCCGTACGAAGTTTATCAATTCTCTCTGTTGGTTCATCTACCATGCACATTATATCGTCCACATATCTGTACCAGTAAACAATTTTGTATCTGCGATGTGACAAATATGGGTGAAAAACACCAGAAATCGGTCATCTGGAGCATAGAAAGTAACTAATACATCTCCAGGACCACACAGAGGAGTTACCAGCGCTGGAAATCATAAGTAACACCGAAAGATAAGTTCACATTAAGAACTTTGTGCTACGAAAGTTGATTTTAACCTAAAAAAACAAGAGAAAGACACGACAAAATTAATACAGCAGTGTATTATAGCCGCCACATAATACGTTTATTGCATATAAAAAAAAGGAAACATGTATTACAGGCCACTGATGATGCTTCGCAAATAACTGAAGTGAAAGGAGTATGGCAACAAACAAACTGGCTTCGATTGGTTGCATAGACGGTACGTACCACCAAGAATTTAAAGCAACTAAGACAGAAAGCAGAAAAAACGACGATTATTACTTTGTTTCCTACAAAATCACCCATCGTATTTTTTGATCACACCTCGTGTTTCGATGTCCTACAATGACCTAGAGGGCTTGTAGAATTTCCCCAACAGTGCACACACTGTCGTTTGACATCACACCTCCTGGCACCAGCTACAGTGACCAGCAGAAAGACTCGATGCACAAGCGCCCTTGTTGGAGGAATCAGACAGGTGTTCAACGGAAAATGATTCAGAAACCCTTTGGAGGAATGTAAGCTTGCTAATAGAAATCCCTGTGCCACACAAATCGATTACGAGTATGTTTCACATATCACTCACATCTTCAGATTTCTCAACTGCCATCATTTAGAAACCCGCTGAAAATGCTAGATTTCTTATTTATAATGTAAAACACTTACAATATATATGGGTAACCTTCTAAAATCACTTAAAATGCAATTCTGGCGCTGAAATTAGATCACTTTCTGTTTACAGAAAGGGTTATTGGAGATTATGTTTCGTCTAGATCGATATCAAATTTCCATCATATCAAGGCATAGCCTTCCTACAGCGAAAATGAGTGTTTGTTAAGGAATAATGCTGTCATTAATCAACTACTGTGTGGTTGTTGTGGTACAGCTAGATGATAATCTTTGATATGAATCTTCTGCTGCAACCAGTTGGGAACCCTTTTCAGTAGGAATCTACTGCGACTGCCTTAGTGAATTCGCCATGGGACCTACTGCTTGAATCTATGGAATGAATGTAATAGCTAAAGCAACAAGACTAGTACTCTACCAGCTGAACCACATCGACCACATGCCTTTAAGAATTCCCTTATAATTGACTGTGGCATAAGACTCAAACGTGCTATCGTGGTTTGAGGAGCATTCGCGTTGATGTCTTAGCCATCAAAGTCGTCTACTGTGAATGCAATGGGACGCTATTGGATACTAGCTCTACGAGTACACCTCCAGTTTGTGGAAGTTGTGGGTAAACATACAATGTCAGATACCATCGGCAAAACCGGTCTAGAACTGATTCGTCTTCATGCCAGATCAGCCAACAATTGTAAGCCTGCATGTGGAATGTAGTGTAAATTGTAACAGCAGACCTCTCTACCATGTCTGTTTGCAACCAGGTTCAGCAAGACTTCCAACGCAAGTGTTTTGTTGAAGAAACCACACCCGCATTCGTCAGAAATAGTTTAAAAATCCTGTGGAGACATGCGATGTCTATGACTTACAGTTAACTAACTGCGATAGCTTCAAACGAGTGTAGTGTGCCACCATCTGCCTTCGGTACCTGTCACCGTTCATCTAGTATGTAGCAAGACGAGATTATCATCAATCGAGAAGGTTACTCTTTCAAATCTAGAGCTATTTGCAGCACTTGTGGCTACAAGATTTTGATGATACTTCTGTCAAACTGCAAATTGTGATCTTAGACAGTGCTCATCAGGAATAATTTAGAAATCCAATGGAAACGGTCGATGTCTACGTGTGTCGTTTAATTCTACTGAGACGCCGGACATTCGCAGCCAGTATAGCGAACTGTCTTCCAGCAGGATGAGTATCTGCGATACAAGGGGCAATTCGTGCTGCGTTGATTTGAGGGTGTACATATAGTTCAGTATTGTTGTAGTCTGCAACATGCAGTCATGGCAATCTGCTAACCGCTATGTTAAATGTTTGCTATTTGGTGTAGGGTATTTATAGATGAGCAGCAGGGAATGCTCTATTGTGAAAAGCTGTATCACATTCCCAAACAATGTTCTCTGTCACACCTGGCATACTTGCAGGGAGTTGAGATGTAAATCGAGCCGTTCAGTTCCATAGTAACAACAATTCTGAGTCGTGGACTGGGACTTGGTAAGATTCTGTCAGCACCGTTCGCACATTTCTCCACCTGTGTGCAATTCACTTGCAGGCCTCTGGTCCTGCGTTGATACATTTAAGTCTTGAGCACATAGTGCGAGAGGACGCACTGCCCTCTTCTTGTTTCCACTCACAATCATCAGACGGAAGACAAGCTTTTTGATATACACACACTTTATTCCATACTATTTTACAGGTGCTATTCAGCAATATCTGACAAGTGCACGAGGTGCCCGTGAGCTGTGGCCCTTGGCTGGACGATACATACAATACGTCTGCTCGCTGCAGAGTCTCCGGGCTATCTGATGGCGTTTACAACAGCCGACCAGCTTACCTGCTTGCACAAAGGACCTGAGAAGTCCACTTCCACATACACAGTTACAAAGTTTCCCTAAAGGGAGCAGATTATACCGGACAGACTGATCTGCCCAGTATGCAAACTGCCCTCTAGATGGCTCTTACAGTGCCACCTGAGTTATGGAACTCAACACCAACCATCATCGGCTGCATTCACTCATTGTCATGCTAGAACGGAGAGCTGAAATAATGATCTTGCGTGCTCGTCAAACAGACCTGGAAAGTTTTACCTGTGTATTTGCCACGAGAAATCGTCAGACATATACCTTGCCATCAAATAGAAGTTCCACATCCCGTCAAATGATTATGATCACTGACTGCTGAGTGCAACCCGTACCAGTCCTCCCACCTAGGAAGAGTTCCTGGCAGTACGGGGAATCGAACACAAGTCCTCTGTGTATGAGCTATCTGCGCTGGCCGCTCCGCTACACTGTAATGCATACCGACACAGTATTGAGCAGCCATTCCCATTTTCAAGAACTGGTAGTAAATGTGATATGTTTTCAGATTTAAGTACAACCGATAAAGTGCTTTGATTGATGGTGTCAGCCACTAAGTAACCACACTTTAGCGACGGGAGATGGAGTGTATATTACCCTTTGAAAACAAAGTTGACACTCGTCGCGGTGGCTGATGGGAGCGACTCTAAATGGGAAATGCCTTTACAGTCGCTCCCATCAGCCACCGCTCCGAGTGTCAACTTTGTTTGCGAAGGGTAATACATCTCTACACTGGGAGTTTGCTGTCAAGCAGCATCGTCTATGTTGTGAGGTAAAATCTGGAACCTACACAGAGCTTATTCACTGCTCAGCCAGGACATTATGGCTATATCGACCTACTATCGATATAAAGCCATCCAGGGGGCAGCTACCTCACCTGGCGAGGGATGACTGCTGCTCAGACACACGCATGGTGCATGTAGTCTCAGCGAGCGTGCTGTCCGTCTGTAGAAGGGAGAAGGTACGCGATCTACCTAAGTTTGACTGAGGGCAGATTGTGAGGGCCCAGAGGCTCCGCTCAAGCATTTCGGAAACTGCACGACTTGAAGGGTGTTCGAGGAGTGCTGTGGTGAGTGTCTTCAACGTGTGGCGAAACCAGGGTGAAACCACCCCCAGACATTGTGGGTTGGGTGGCCAACCCTCTTTACAGATATCGGACATAGTAGTCTGGGCAGGACAGGCGGTGAACTGTGGAGGAACCGACATCAGACTTAAATGCTGGGCACAGTACAAGTGTGTGAACGCACAGTACACGGAACACTGCAAACAATGAGCCTCTGCGGCCGACGACCTGTGCATATGCCAATGTTAACACCACGACATCTGGACATCGAAAAGGCTTTCGATCGTCTATGGCACAACGGCCTCATTCGCAAACTCAGCGTCGCGGGATTGCCCGACGGGCTGGTGCGCCTAATACACTCATACCTCACAGACAGGAGTTTCAACACTGACGTGCTGGTAAAACAATCAACACGACACGGTACACACGCGGGAGTGCACCAGGGAAGCATCCTAGAGCCCCTACTGTTTAACCTGTACATAAACGATCTCCCAACCACACACAACACAACGATGGCAATCTACGCGGATGACACCGCCATCCTCGCGCAAGATTGGAAACCATCAAACATTACGTCACGATTACAGACTGCGCTCGGAGTGGCTGAGCCTTGGTTGGAGAAATGGCGTGTCAGAGCAAACGTCGACAAGTGCGAAGCCGTTCTGTTCACTAGAAGACCGAAGCAACTGCGCAAACACCGATACTGCAGACCACTAACTCCACATGCACGCCCAATACATTTCCGCGGGAAAGTCAAATACCTCGGTGTCTGGCTGGACCGGAAGTTACTCTGGGGGGACCACATACAACACATGACCAACCGAGCTATCGCGAGGCTCAAACAGCTGTTTCCTATGCTCAACAGGCGCAGCACACTGAACAGAAGGGTGTCGAGGTCCGTGTACGTGACACTTATCCGACCCCTGATGACGTACACAGCCCCTGTCTGGGGATCCGCTGCGCCCACACGCCTGCGCCGTCTGCAGCTCATACAAAACAAAGCACTCAAAATCATAAGCAATGCTGCACGATACACACGCATCGCGGACCTTCACCGGAATTACCGACTTCAGACTCTCACGGAGGTAATCCACAAACTCACCACAAGACTATACAGGAACTCCAGACATTCGCAGAACCCGTTTGTTCTGAATCTGGGGAACTACGACCACAACCATAGATGGAAACATAAAGGACCAAAAGACATACTTGTAAGGACCTAACATCTATGGTCAAGCACATGCAAACACAACGGTACAGGTGAACCCCTGTTAATCACACGCCATTACTGGATATCCAGCTGGAATACACTGCGGAATAACTGGCACCACGCAGGGAAGCCGTACCGTACACTGCATCTAGACAAGCTGCACACATCCCCCACACAGTGAGATGATCTATGGCCGATCTCCCACTACTGTAAACGATCTCGATTGTTCCAGGAATGTAGCGGCTGCAGCAACTGGGATGCATCGCCAGCGCTTGCCACGGTAATGATGCACTATACCCATACTAACAAAACGAACCTTGCATGAACTATCGCAGGTAGTAAGCCACTACTGCTCTTACTACCCATCCCACTGTCGCAGAGGTTTTTTTCCCACGGCACGAGCCATGGCACTTTTTTCCCTCTGCTCTTCAAATCGCTACCCTCACTCGCGTTTCGTCCACTATGTATCACCTTATGTACCGTATTAATGCGTAGTCTTGCCCAGACGCACGGATAACATCACAGCCCAGCATCCTGTGATCCACTTACTAGATAACTAACATGTTTACGGAGGTGACAGTAGAACTTTTGGTTTGGTCACCACGTTGGTGCGGGCGTGGAGGGGCCCCATCTCTATTAAAAAAAAAAAAAAAAAAACTGCATTGGGAACTACAACGGAAATGGGCACGTGACCATCGGTCCTGGATGTTGGTGTGGTGGCAGAGCGTTGCACGATCTGATGAATCCCAATACCTTCTTCATCATGTAAATGGGAGGATGCGAATCTGTCATCTTCCAGGGCAACAGCTCCGTGACACCTGTACTGTGGGACGGAGACAAGCTGGCGGCGGCTCCATTATGCTCTGAGGAACATTCAAGTATGCATCCATGGGTCCAGTGGAACTCGTGCAAGGCACCATGACAGCCGAGGGGTATCGTACACTGGTTGCAGACCACGTACACTCCTTTATTACGATCACGTTTCCCGACGGGAGTGGCATTTTTCAACAAGATAATGTGCTGTGTCACAAGGCCATGAGTGTGATGGAGTGATTTGAACACAGTGACGAATTCCAATTGATGTGCTGGCCACCCAACTCGCCAGATCTGAACCCGATCGAACACATCTGGGATGTGATTGGAGGTGGTGCCAGAACTCACTGCCCTCCCCCGGAATTTGCGGGAATTAGGTCCCATCAAATAAAAGAAATTATTCAGATAGTGAAGGGAGATGAAAATTTAATAATCATGACTGACTGAAATTCGGTAGTAGGAAAAGGGAGAGAAGGAAACGTAGTAGGTGAATATGGACTGGGGCAAAGAAATGAAAGAGGAAGCCGCCTGGTAGAATTTTGCACAGAGCACAACTTAATCATAGCTAACACTTGGTTCAAGAATTATAAAAGAAGGCTGAATACATGGAAGAACCCTGGAGATACTAAAAGGTATCAGATAGATTATATAATGGTAAGACAGAGATTTGGGAACCAGATTTTAAATTGTAAGACTATTCCAGGGGCAGATGTGGACTCTGACCACAATCTATTGGTTATGACCTGTAGATTAAAACTGAAGAAACTGCAAAAAGGTGGGAATTTAAGGAGATGGGACATGGATAAACTAAAAGAACCAGAGGTTGTACAGAGTTTCAGGGAGAGCATAAGGGAGCAATTGACAGGAATGGGGGAAAGAAATACAGTAGAAGACGAATGGGTAGCTTTGAGGGATGAAGTAGTGAATGCAGCAGAGGATCAAGTAGGTAAAAAGACGAAGGCTAGTAGAAATCTTTGAGTGACAGAAGAAATATTGAATTCAATTGATGAAAGGAGAAAATATAAAAAGCAGGCAAAAAGGAATACAGACGTCTCAAAAATGAGATCGACAGGAAGTGCAAAATGGCTAAGCAGGGATGGCTAGAGGACAAATGTAAGGATGTAGAGGCTTATCTCACTAGGGGTAAGATAGATACTGCCTACAGGAAAATTAAAGAGACCTTTGGCGATAAGAGAACCACTTGTATGAATATCAAGAGCTCAGATGGAAACCCAGTTCTAAGCAAAGAAGGGAAAGCAGAAAGGTGGAAGGAGTATATAGAGGGTCTATACAAGGGCGATGTACTTGAGGACAGTATTATGTAAATGGAAGAGGATGTAGATGAAGATGAAATGGGAGATACAATACAGTGTGAAGAGTTTGACAGGGCACTGATAGACTTGAGTCGAAACAAGGCCCCGGGAGTGGATAACATTCCATTGGAACTACTGAAGGCCTTGGGAGAGCCAGTCCTGACAAAACTCTACCATCTGGTGAGCAAGATGTATGAGACAGGCGAAATACCCTCAGACTTCAAGAAGAATACAATAATTCCAATCCCAAAGAAAGCAGGTGTTGACAGTTGTGAAACTTACCGAACTATCAGTTTAATAAGTCACAGTTGCAAAATACTAACGCGAATTCATTACAGACGAATGGAAAAACTAGTAGAAGCCGACCTAGGGGAAGATCAGTTTGGATTCCGTAGAAATATTGGAACACGCGAAGCAATACTGACCCTGCGACTTATCTTAGAAGCTAGATTAAGGATAGGCAAACCTACGTTTCTAGCATTTGTAGACTTAGAGAAGGGTTTTGACAATGTTGACTGGAATACTCTCTTTCAAATTCTGAAGGTGGCAGGGATAAAATATTCGGAGCGAAAGGCTATTTACAATTTGTATAGAAACCAAATGGCAGTTATAAGGGTTGAGAGGCATGAAAGGGAAGTAGTGGTTGGGAAGGTTTGTAGCCTGCCCCCAATGTTATTCAATCTGTAAATTGAGTAAGCAGTAAAGGAAGCATTCTAGAAACATCCCCCAGGCTGTGGCTAAGCCATGTCTCCGCAATATCCTTTCTTTCAGGAGTGCTCGTTCTGCAAGGTTCGCAGGAGAGCTTCTGTAAAGTTTGGAAGGTAAGAGACGAGATACTGGCAGAAGTAAAGCTGTGAGGGCGGGGCGTGAGTCGTGCTTGGGTGGCTCAGTCGGTAGAGCACTTGCCCGCGAAAGGCAAATGTCCCGAGTTCGAGTCTCGGTCCGGCACACAGTTTTAATCTGCCAGGAAGTTTCAGAACTACTGCTCTCCGATTCATGCCAGACAGCTGAATGTGTCATGTAGTGTCTCTGTGTACTCACCTGTCACCGGATCCAGTGCTCTGGCCTCCAGCTCTGCAGTGGTGTGGGTGAGTTAACTGCACGCTCGCACCTCTGAGCTCCCTGCTGGGCTCGGGCCTCCGGTAACAACACATGTGAGTGGGGGTGGTGGCTTTACAGGAAAGGCCTTTCCCTGCAAGGTGTTTACTTAAATGTAGGCAGAACAGTTACTATTCTATCCCAGTAGTTGTTTAAGCATGACACAAATGGATGTAAACTTAGGGCATGTGAACTGTAACATCAGTGGGATGTGGAATGTGTAAATAATCCTGCAAGACCCTAAATGTGTATGTGAACAATAGTTTAGGATTCTGTACTTAGCACACATGATCTGGTAGCTGTACAGGCTGCGTCCATGTCCCCAGACCCACCACCTTGAACTCTGATGTCATAAGAGTGGCGAAATACGACAACCATTCAGACCACGCTAATACTGTACAAGTTACGTTTTCAATTCAGACATCATAGGGCTGCACTTGTGTTCCACAGGACTTCTATTCTGATTTTTTTTCATTTCACACCATGTTGGATTTCTTAATTTCCTGACAATATATATTTTGGACAAGAGCACTAATTCCTTGGTGACAAGACATGAACACTTGTTCATCAAAAGCCACCCATAGCATCTGAAGATGGCCTCTGAAGGCCAGACCGATTCTGATTGTATCATAAAAATTCTGTGTAGAAAGGTAGTAATAATAATAATAATAATACTTGCAATAAGTCTAACACCATCTCCACAAACGGAATGTCGTTTTTCCAAATGCCATAATTCAACACTGACATAATAGGAATATTTTTTGAATTTCCTGTCATTTTTTGAATTTCTCGATATTTTATTCATAGGGCGTTTGGCCCAATGTCAGAGGGCTTGCGAAATCTGCCAACAGTGCAGAGTGGGCTCGAACTCTGCTTGTTATACTACTGTTGTGTTAAGCATTACTAACTTACGGGACAGTAATTTTCTAGTTCAGCTGCAGTTAGGCTGTGTGGGATGGGAAAGAATGTTCCAGGGGATCCAGTACCTGTTCTGAGATGGCAAGAGGAGATGTAAAATGTTGATCTACGTCTACATCTATATGGATACACTGCAAATAACACTTAAGTACCTAGCAGAGGGTTCATCGAATCACCTTCACAATAATTCTCTGTTATTCCACTCTTAAACATCGTGTGGGAAAAACGATGCTCCGATTTGCCTTATTTTATTATGATGATAGTTTCTCCGTATGTAGATCGGCGTCAACAGTTTTCGCATTCGGAGGAGAAAGTTGTTGATTGAAATTTTGTGACAAGATTCCGCCACAACGCCTTTATTTTAATGACGTCCATTCCACATCCTGTACCATGCCAGTGACACACTCTCACCTATCTCTCCATAATACAAAACGTGCTGCCCTTCTTTGAACTTCCTCGATGTACTCCGTTAATCCTATCTGGTAAGGATCTCACACTGCGCAGTAGTACTCCAAAAGGAGACGGAAAAGCTAAGTGCTGGCAGTCTCTTTAGTAGATCTATTGCATCTTATAAGTGTTCAGCCAATAAGATACAGTCTTTGGTTCGCCTTCCCCGCAACATTTTCCTTGTGTTCTTTCCGACTTAAGTTGTTCGTACTTGTAATTTGTAAAGACATTGCTTTCCCCGAAAGTCGATAATATTTTATTTTTTTCCTTTTGTGCATCACCTTGTCATAGTACGTATGTATCATTTCTCTCAAGTATTCTTTATTTGTTAATACGTCACATTGTTTCTTCATTCATTTTGCTACTGTTTTATATTTTATATTGTACGAATATGAATGTTCTGGTTTTATATACTTTGTAAATCTTTGGTTAGGCTAGGAGAACTACTGTGTCAGAGAGACAGCGAACGACTATTGATACAGAGCGTCTTGTGAGTGGTATCGTGGCCGGTTCGCGTGTGGAGAAACGTGGCAAAGTTCGGCGTGAAAGACGGTGATGTACGGAGGAACAATTAATTACAGTGCGTCCGCTGCGTTAATAGGAGATCGTGCATTATTAAGTGGACAGTAAAACCTGGAAAATATATCGAATGGTTCCGAGGTGACGATTTTACATACTGTGTGAAGTTGTGACAATTAGCTGTGAACCAGACACCATTGTCGTGTGGAGACACTAACAGCTAGAATTGCGTGAAAGTGGAACAAAGCAAAATGTTAAGTAAAAGAACAGTGCCGTGATTTGATCAAAAAACATTTATTATATCATCCAAACTGTCTTAAATACGACGACGTAAACTGAACTGATGTTTAATGGACGGTTATAGTGATAAACACATGTGACTATTTTCCTGTGGCAACATAGTGAAAGAACTGTTTAAAGTATTGGCATTAATCGGCTATATATCGTAAATATTAAAGACATTGCATAATTCCGACCTACCCGCACCGCGTGATTAATAAACTTTTAATAATAAAACGTCGCGCGCGTAACGACAACGCACACACTGGAACTATTATTACCGCGCCAGTGCTACCAACTGATTCGACTACAACGGAGGCGTGGACCACCGCCTAACTGGAATATTAATGAAACAGGAGGATCCATCGTTATCTTCACACCACGAACCAGGATTAACTTCACACATCGTCCGCGCGGACCACCGCTGACGTCATCGCCCTGCCTGCAGCAACAGTTAAGACATTAAAAGAAAATTATTACGCTCTCTCTCATTTCAAAATTAAAGACAATTGCAGGTAAATTATCTATTTTAAAAATACTGTCACAATATCAAGGTTCAATTCTGTTTAGTTCCAATAAATGTTCTTACTATTATTTCGTCTTGTTGGCAGTGTTGAAAACCCACCAAATTAAAGTTCAATTAATAATTTTCTTTCAAAATTCTTCTCAGACATTTTGCTGCTCATCATAATTTTATTTTAATGTTAGTGTGGAACTTCTTTTGGAGGGAGTAAAGATTTTATTTTTTGTGCAGTAAAATTAGCTACCATAAAATTACATATATTACCAGCTGATGCTATCCGCCATTACTGCTTGAAAACTGACCAATAGTATTTTTAAAACTTATTTTCTTATTGGCTGTCAGCTTCAAAACAAAATTACGTCTTTCGTGGGCATCTAGCAGATGCGCGGTGTCTATGAAGGCCCTACAATTATTATTATTTTTTTTACTTTTAAAGGTTTACTGGAATTATATTGACTTTAAATGTTCATTTGGCCCCCTTAAAGTGATTTATCGCATATATATAATAATTGTACTGAACTACGTAACTTTTTATTTTATTACGTAAACATTGGCACACCATATTTAGATTAAAACAGACGTCTTGTTGGACCCACATAAGATTCTGCACGTTCTGACAAAGACTATGCTAATTTCTTTTTCTCATCCATGACTAACACTGGTAGTCAGATTCCTTGTATAAGTCATGTTTTATTATATAAAAGGTTTTTTTTTAGAAGTAGAGAACCAGTTTCTTTACAAATTCCTAGGTATTTAGTCGAGTTTGCGGCCTTGTGATGTGCTTGACGCACGATATGGCGGTCCTTTGGTATGGTGGGTAGACGCAGCCGACTGGGAACGTGACGACGAGCGTGTCCTCCGCCTGGTATCCACACAGTCCAGTGTCGGGCCAGCGTCACGTACGAAGGCCTCACAAATCTGAGTATTGCACCAGACCGGATCCCCATATTGCACCAGACCGGCCAAATGAGGACCCACAGTGAGTCTCCCTTGAGCCTCTGTCAGCTGCTGATAAACGCCGTGTCGCACGATTGCGTATTATCTCCGAGTGCTACACAGTGATCGAGCGACATATGTCCCTCCACATCTTTACATACACTACCACTAAATATCAGCAGTACTGACCCGTACTGGTGGCTGTCCTAGCTGGAACTAGCCCCCTGTAGCGTGTACGCTATGTTTACGATGTTACAATACCATCACACCATTTCTCTTTAGAGCTTCACATAATTTGTCCGGTAGTATAATCGTTTAATCCAGAAAATCGAACAGTTTGCAACAGCAGTGTAGACCTGCGTAGCGGGCTGATTAGTCTACTTCTATAGCTGCTCTCTGTTTCAGTGGGAAAGACTCTTTCATACATACAGTTGCTGGTGACAAAACGTTCGCCAATTCTCCACGCGGGAATAGGAACGATTTTCTCTCATTTATATGTTTCCTGGATACTCTTAAGTATCTATATTGTTGGAGTACAGTAATTTGCCGCCAGTGATCACTTCGCACTTTTTTCTACAACGCAGTGGACAATATTTTTAAACATATCGTCTTTCACAAACCTCCTCCTCGTCCTTCTTCTTCTTCTGCTGCTGCTGTCCGTGCGAGTTTACTAACATCCAGAAGGAAATAATGTTCTCTCATTATTAGAAACGTTACAGAGGTACTGATAACCTTCGTCACCGTGCCACCTAAATCGCAAGTGCTGATTTATATACATCCTTCGTGTAGAACAAGAAAACCTATTTGTGATCGGGCTAGAAAAATGGACTAAGACCTATAACGTATAAAAACGACACCACAGACGTCGGATTCCGAGTTCAATTTTCCGCAACTTGTGTCTCACATAAAGGTGGAGCGAATTGAAAAATTGAAATTAAGAACGCAGATAAGTGTAGCTACGTGTGTTTTACTATTTCTGTAACAGGCTTTAGGGATTGCAGACGGGAATTAGTAGGTAAGTTTTCGTAAGGAACACGTGTCTGGGAAAGTACGGTTTGGGTGTTAGATACGTTTGAAGCCTCCCGCTCCACGGTACGCGCACATCGGACACAAGGAGGTCAGACCCCGCGTGCCCTACACGGGTCGTTGCCTCCGGCACTTGTCGCGATCTCTTCTACGTGACGGAGGGTGTCCGCCCTTCTTCAGAGTCGTGAGTGCGACGCCAATGGGTCGTTCGCGAACTAACGGGTCTAAACGAACGGTTCGCCAAGATGAAAGGAAGGAGCGAGGAACGAATTCTAAGGAACGGGCTTTTATAATACATTTCGGTCGCGGCTTTCTACTTATAGTTCCCGGGAACGGGAAACGGTCAGTCTCGTTCCCGTAAAGGCACGTCGGCTCGTCTCGTTCCAGCCTCAGTCCCGTACCCATCTCTCTCTCTCTCGCTCTCCCTCGTCCTTCTTCGCGTGGCCACTCGTCGCAGTTCCACTGCCGACTGGTGCCAGTTCGTTCAGTATCCGAGTTGTTGTTCATTTCGTTCGCTGCGCACACAGTCTAACAAAACAGTCGCGATACTCACTGCTGTAAAAGTTGTTACCGTTTGACAGATGGAGCGACACTAGCGCTCCAAGCGGCGAGTAAGGTGAACGTCAGACGCGTCGTAAGCATAATGTTTGTTTTGCAGCGATTTCGTACGTAATTTACGAAATATTTGAGTTAGCCTCCAAGGGTTTGTGTAGTATCAAAAGGCATACATATTTCTAAAAATGAATCTAAAATAAGCGCAAGTATGGACAAAAACCATGAATGGAGTGGCTAGCTACAACATATTCGTGAAGAAACACTTGTTGGATAGAATTGCAGCTTACCTCGTTGATATCAAAAGAATATAAACACACAGATTCACACGTAAGAAGCAGAGACATGTACCTCTACATGCAAAAGCGACCGACAGCCCATTCATCGTACGGTAAGCATACTGTGTTTCTCATTGTCGCCTGTTGCCACACGTACGACCTTCATCTTTATATTATTCTGAGTGGGAAAAGCAACTGCCAAATAGTGGGTGAAATATGTTGAAAACATTCTAATGAGCTGATTACATTAAATTTCACGCAAAACCAGATATTTGAATAATTTTGTCATCACACGAAGGAAGCAAAGAAAATTAAGTGACTAACAACAGAAGTGAATGAAATACATAGCAAACATTACACTTTTGTAAGACACGAATAACTGCACTTAACCTAACAACTTCATCGTCAAAGAAGGTCTGTGTTCATTATTCACACGATGGTTCTGATACATGGAGAGCTGAACTGCCTGATTCTGTGTCACAGGACTGTTTCACAGCTTTAGATGGATTGTCGAATTTTGTGGCGGTTTCCTCTTCATCGTCAGTTGAGAGGGCTTATTTGGGATGTCAAACAGTGTGGGTACTGCATTCCACACGACTTTATTATTGTCTGCGTTCATGAACTGGTTTTGTTCGACATGTAGCGAACGAAACCTAATATTATTATACATGTAAGCTGGGTCTTTTTTCATAAGGTCTTCTCGTCTGCTATTAACTACCCTATTTCTGCTCCTAAAACGAAACACTAATCATTAATACACATGTAGTTTGCAAGTAAATCCTAGCGATACAGTTTAGTAACATGATGGTATATACCTCTCAGGATTCTAAGGAAACCTAAAAAAAGACAGCTGTGGAGTCTTCTTCCTGCTGTTGCTGCAATTTATTGTGCTACAAACTGTCCCGCCTGTAAAAACCATTGTAGAAATCAAAATAAACAACCACTATTTGCTTTCATGATCGCGCCAAACAAAGCCACAGTTCAAGTTACTGGCCACTTGGAGCGCTGCTGCGGCGGTAGGCAACAAAATCGAGGTGAAGTGTCGCGACTGTTATGTTAGACTGTGGCTCCGCACGCCCATTCTAGATCTGTTTCAAACCTTTCTTGAACTCTGGATGTCTGATTCTTTCCGTATTCTATTCAGCGTCCACGACTGGTAATTAAAATGTATTTTGTAATTACGTAAATTACATAAAAATTACGTTGTATGTAATACATGCATCTTTTCAGGTAACAAAAGGGCATATCAGCTTACTCCATTATTTCGATAAAGAGCAGAAGACATAGTTATAAAAAGGCAAGTTTTTCTCGTTATAACACATGTAAAGAAAGTCGGTACGCAACACACAGGTGGCCATTTTCCATCTGTTGTGGAAGGCAGACCGATTTACAACCGTCTCAAATTTTGTAAAGAGAATATGATAACTTCTACAGTATTATTTCAGTGGCACAGGGTGGCGCACGAAAAATCGGCCCGATTACTAGACTGCTCACTGCTGCATTAGCTTATTTGTTATTTGTTCACTGCCTAATTATTACATGTTTATCTATTCTGCTAGTAGCGGTCAACAAATCGTGCGTAATTGGCGACCAGTCTGGACTCGGAGCCGGTTTTCGTGCGCCACCTTGTATTATTTCACTGCGATCAGCCACATAACGCTGCAGTTGGCTAAACGAGAGGTTTTGCAGAATCACGGAAATTACTTCTACTCTAAGTAGGCTGTTTAGGCTTTTATGCTGGTAACGCCACGTACTGCTCTGTATGAAAATCGCCGACTGCGCTGTGTGCAGCCTGTGGCTGGTTGGACTCATTGTTGGAATATTCGCTGGTGTAGTGTTGGGCAGTTGGAGGTGAACAGCGTGTAGCGTTGGGCAGTGGTGGATGTGGAGAGAGAGATGCCAGAGTTTTGAGAGGTTACTATAAGCGGACGATCTGGACGTGTCTCCGGCAGAAAAAAGAAATCTGTAAAGATGGATTTCATGAATTGATATATATATATATATATATATATATATATATATATATATATATATATATGATAACTTTTGAACACTATGAAGGTAAATACATAGTTTGCTCTCTATCAAAATCTTTCATTTGTTAACTGTGCCTATCAGTAGTTAGTGCCTTCACTAGCTATAATCTTTTATTTAGATGGCAGTATTGGCACTCGCTGTATTGCTAGAGTTTTAGTAACGAAGATTTATGTGAGGTAAGTGATTCATGAAAGGTATAGGTTATTGTTAGTCAGAGCCATTTTGTAGGGATTATTGAAAGTCAGATTGCTTTGCGCTAAAAACATTGTGTGTAGTTCAGTGATTATCAGAAAAAGTAAAGAGAAAACTGTTTGAGTACGTTGAGTTTTGCTCATCTGTTTAAAAATCAATTAACGTAGAAGTTTACCAGCACAGTCACGCTTAATTTTTCAATCGGGACGTTTCACTACAAGTGTGTGAAAATTCTGTAATGAATAAAAACTCTGTACAGGTGGGAGGCAAGTGCCCTCTCTTGGCGTCTTCTACCCTCAAGTCACCTGTGCTACTAATTTTAATTTTTCATAAGAACCATATACCGTGCGCAAATGAACGGTGAACGGGCACAAATGTTCGGTTCCCAAAAACAGCGATCACCAGTGAACTAGTTCCCAAGGATGAATGGGTTTGCCCATCTCTGCTCCTAACTAGTTGCGATCGTGGCCAGTTTCTCGCAGCTGTCGTTGTAGGCAGGCGAAAAGGGTATGTGAGGTCATAATTACAACAGAAAGTGGCGGGAGGCGCTCTCCTTCCAGCCTGTGTGCGTGTCGTGAAGAGCGAGATCTGAAACTGATTCGACCTTCAAACTCGTTTTACACCCGGACGGTACATTCGCTGACGCGGATTCCTTATCAGATCTTTGTGTACTGAGTCCCCTATACAAGCTCCAGAAGCCTGTAATAGAAATTATGAAACGCCCTCTACCAATTAGTCAGACAAGTCGAACATATGACGTTTTGGGCTACCTGCAGCACGCAACATTTTTGAAAGGTAAAGATAAAGTTACGGGTGTGATGACATCGCTATCCACAATGCCAGTGAGGAACAATTGCAGGCTATCGTTGAATGGAACCGGCAGTCTCTAATGAGGACAGAATATGGACTCAGAGTAAAATGGAAAAAGTCGAATGTAACGAGGAGTAGCGGAAACGAGATTAGCGATAAACTTGTGTGACGTCGGGTGGCATTCGTTACGTCATATACAAAAGAAAATACATATATATTTTATATATTTGTATTTTTAATTTATCAGCATGACTCTTGCTCTCAGGGATATTGTGTTTTCTTATCACTTTTACTTACGTGCATAAGTAAATATGAAACGGGTTTTTGAAGGGCCTCAGTTATTCGTGTACCAACTTTAGATTTTGAACGTGATGACTAAAATATAGTTGCCGATAACTGAATTGAATGTAATTATGTTAATTTCTATTTATTGATTGCAAAGCAAGGCTCGAGAGAATTTCGATTGTTGCCGCGGAGCGGCCAAGATAAAACTTACTGAACTCATGGAATCTGTATAATTTAAAAAACATGAACTTAAACATAAATTAGTTATCTGTTGTAATTTAAAAAGGTTCTTATAACGAAATCTCTCGCATTTACAGTTAGTGTTAACACTTTGAAAAATAAATTAATACTTCGGCGCGTAATGGCCGACCAGAGGCTGCATCGGAAGATGAGCTTCTCGCAGCGCAAATTACTGAAAAAATGCTTATTATATATAGTTAGCCACTGCGAGCATTTGTGGTGACAACTATTACAAAGAAATTCATTTCGTGATAATAATAACAATTTTATTTTAGTAATAAATACGAATAACTTACATAAAATATGTGTAGCCGCTCAATGGCTGCCTTCCGCATAGCGAAACAAAACAGTGTGTCTACCACAAAATACGTCCTTCCTCCTCGGCCGTACAATCGCGTCTCTTTCGATCCTTTTTTATTTTCATAGGCATTAAATAAAGAAGCTACTCTTAAATTATCGATGCATATCAGTTGTTTCAAGAACATTAACTGTATCTTTTATATTAATTATATTCATAAAATACGTAAACTACGGTTTATAGCCGATAAAAATGTCAATATTTATGTGACGCACCGTCACACTTGACATAAAACTCTGGGAGAACAGTGTAGACGACAGAGGTCTGCTACGCTGGAAGCAAAATAACCTACCGGGGGCGAAGCAAGGAGGATATGGGAAGCAGACTGGTGCAGGCAAAAGAGGGCGTGCTTCGCTAAAATAAGGCTGTTAGTATCAAGCGTAGAACTCAATTTTAGGAAGACATATCTGACACTGTGCGTCTGTAACACGAAATTGTATCAAATAATCACAGACTGTGGGGAAATTGGAAAAAAAAGAGTCGAAGCGTTTCAGACGCGGTGTTACAGAAATAAGTTGAAAGTTACGTGGAGTTGTCAGGAAAGAAGTGAAGAGTTTCTCCATAAAATAGGCGGGGGAAGAAATGTGCGGAAAAGACTGAGTATTAAAGAAGGAACAGGATGCTGGGATACCAGGGAACAGCTTCCACGGTACCTGAGGGAGGTTAGAGGGCTAAAACTGTAGGGGTAGACAGAGACTGGAACACATCCGGCAAATAAACGAGGAGGGCGGGTTGCAAGCGCCGCTCGGGGGTGAAGAGGCAGTCGAGGCGGGTGTATCGAACCAGTCACCAGACTGATTTTACAGAAGCCACGCCGCAAGAACATCTGTGATTGACATCTCATCTCAAGTCGACGTACATTTAAGGAAATGAAGTAATACAGAATGCTGTGCTTGTAACGTACGTTACTGTTCTACATTGTTTAGCTCTGGTATTTATAGGGTCACAGAGAAAGAATCCTAGGTTTGGGAGGGAAAAGCCGTAATTGTAATGATATGCAGAACAGAAACAAGAAGCACAACTTAAGGAAAAATAATGTAATGTGTGTTCCAGCTCACAAGCGACGTTGAAGCAGATAGTTCCTGTGACTTAGTATGGGCAGAGGTTATATTCGACAACCGGAATAAATTAATAACTGGCTCTTTTTACAGACCCCCCCCCCCGTCTCAGATGAAACAGTTGCTGAACAGTTCAAAGAAAACTTGAGTTTCATCACAAATAGGTACCCTACTCATACAATTATTGTTGGCAGTGACTTCAATCTACCTTACGTATGTTGACAAAAAAATACTTTTTTAGACACTATTGCAGATAGAAAACAACTTCCGTAATTGTTCTAAATGATTTTTTTAAAGTTATTTTGAACAATTAGTTCACGTGGCCATTCAAATTGTAAATGGTTACGAAAACACACTTGACCTCTTAGCCACAAATAATCCTGAGCATAACGACGGATACAGGGATTAGTGAACACACAGTCGTAGCGAAGCTCAATTCCGTAACAAAGAAATTCACCAAAACTAAACGCGAAACATATCTGTTTATAAAAGTAGCTAAAAAATCGGTTGGCATCTTTCTAAGAGACAGTCTCCAATCCTTCCAAACTATGTAAGTCAAGACCATATGGGCTTAAGTTCAAAGAAATAGTATCACAGCACTCGAGAGATTCATACCAAATAAATTAATAAGATACGGAACTGATCCCCCATGGTACACAAAACACGGCAGAAAGCTTCTGCAGGAGCACCGAAAGAGGTACGTATAATTTAGACGAACGCAAAATCTCCAAGACTGGCGCAGTTTTACTGAGGCTCGATATTTGGTGCGGATTTCAGTGCAAGATGTATTTAATAGTTTCCACAACGGAATGTGGCGGATAATCCAAAGAGATTCTGATCCTATGTTAAGTAAACCAACGGAAAGGCTCAGTAAGTACCTTTACTGCGCGACAGCGACGGTAATGTTACTCATGACAGTGCCACGAAAGTGGAGTTACTAAATGCAGTTCCAGGGGTCGGGCGGTGGGTAAGAGGAGGAGGGGGAGACAAGGGACCCAACCCTACGGAGCAGGTAAAATCGTGGCAGATGTCCGGCGTGGCAGATGTCCGCACACCACTTAGCCAGCCGCTTACAGGAGTTACAGGACCTTGCGTTTAATGCGGAATCAAAGCCACGGTTCTGCTTCTCGGCAGTTTTCAGTTCAGTAAACTCTGACGGATTGGAAGGAAGAGGTAGGTGACAGATACACGGTAAAAAAATAAATAAATAAAGAGGCGATAATAACTGTGAACCCACCTTGCCTGTTCTAGGTTACAGACAGTGTGTGTCACGTGAATATGTCTCGAGAGGTACCGGTGCTCACTGAAGTCTGCCGGTGTTTATATTAGTGCTCAGCTTTGCAGTCAAAAAGGCAACGGCTTTGCCGCAGTGGATACACCGGTTCCCGTGATATCACCGAAGCCAAGCGCTGTCGGGTGTGGCTGGCACTTGGATGGGTGACCATCCAGGCCGCAATGCGCTGTTGCCATTTTCGGGGTGCACTCAGCCTCGTGATGCCAATTGAGGAGCTACTCGACCGAATAGTAGCGGCTCCGGTCACAGAAAACCATCATAACTGCCAGGAGAGCGGTGTGCTGACCACACACCCCCCTATCCTCAACTGAGGATGACACGGCGACCCCTCCTATCCGCATCCTCAACTGAGGATGACGCGGCGGTCGGATGGTCCCGATGGGCCACTTGTGACCTGAAGACGGAGTGCTTTTTGTAGCCGAAGCATCCGCACAACTTTGGGCTGTGAATTAAAATGCTTTCTCTTCTCTGCTAACAGGCACTGCCAAAAGTTGCCGGCCGCGGTGGTCTCGCGGTTCTAGGCGCGCAGTCCGGAACAGTGCGACTGCTACGGTCGCAGGTTCGAATCCTGCCTCGGGCATGGATGTGTGTGTTGTCCTTAGGTTAGTTAGGTTTAAGTAGTTCTAAGTTCTAGGGGACTGATGGCCACAGCAGTTGAGTCCCTTAGTGGTCAGAGCCATTTGAACAATTTTTGAACCAAAAGTTGTCCAGAAACCGACATATAGCTTCCTCCTTCTTACATCTTGCAAAAAGACCACAATGGTCGCAGTCATTAAAACAAAGGCGTTTCTCTTGCGGCGAGATATGTCAATCACCAACTTTCACTTTCAAATATGAAAATATTTCGTAAACTCCCACCTACACAGGGAAAAATGATAATCGTAATAAAATACGAGAAACCAGAGCACGCACGGAAAGATTTAAGTGCTCTTAATTTTAATTTTAATAATAACAGCCTCACTTGGGCGGTTTACCTAGAATTTACCTAGGTTTCAGTCGGGATGACACTACCTTCTTCAGAATAACAGTAACTACCGTTTGTCCATAGTGGACATCGTCAAGCTAAAACTACAAATCCATAAATTATCTTCAGACTGTAAAAACTTATCTGAAAGTGACTCGGCCCCACTTCGCGACGGCGATGCGGCAACCACGAGTGTGGTACTGGATTTGTAGTTTTAGCTTGACGATGTCCATCATGGACAAACGGTAGTTACTGTTATTCTGAAGAAGGTTGGGTTATCCCGACTGAAACCTAGGTAAATTCTAGATAAACGGTGCAACTGAGGCTGTTGATTATTAAAATTAAAATTAATATTTATACATTTGCTGATAGGGCCGCGAAATGTGGAAGGTATTTAAATTTAAGTGCTCGTTGTTGCCGCGTTCTCTTCGAGAGTGGAACGGCAGAGAAATAATGTTCTGATTTGCAGAGCAATGTAGATGTAGCTGGTAAGACTAGAGAGATGCGAGCTCAGCTGGAAACCCGCCAGCAGCCAGTCGTTCTTCCCGCGGCCTGTTCGCGACTGCCACAGGGGAGGGGAGCAACTGACAGTCGCGCGCGAAGTGCCCTCCGCCACGCAGTGCAAGGCGACTTGTGGGACACAGATGTAGGTGCGGATTTAAGCGAGGCCTCCCCGGGACAGTTCTCCGAAAGAGCAACTAAAGCAGTGTCTCCCAACCTTTCCTAGACCGTTACCCCTGCGTGCAGTCACACATTGACCAGTACCCCCCCCCCCCTCCCCTCTTCCTGCCGTCTGCTGCCGCTCCTTCCCCACATTGTCACCAATTTTAGCACCTAACTGTACTGTAGAACGAAAGACTTTTCTTGGAACACTTTAATTTTTAAAATGATGAAATATGAATGATATTTAGCTTGTGTGTGTGTGTGTGTGTGTGTGTGTGTGTGTGTGTGTGTGTGTTTGAATGTCAGAGGAATTTGCGGTGCATCACAAATGCTATCCACAACTTCTTCTCAGATAAGAAAGCTAACTATCCACAGTGAGGGTAGACACTCGTTACAAATCATACCTCCGCGGCATTACTCCTCTCCACTCCGGCAGTTGCTTGAGCTGCACGCTGCAACCCCGTTTAAAATCAACCAAATGCGAACATTTTTAGGTTAGGCTTTACCGTGACTGTTACTGACATTAAATGAAACAACAAGTTCACTGTTACCAGTCACCGTTTTATTTATTTCCACGACGCGTTTCGAAGGTTTAAACCTCCATCATCGGGTGGATTTACATTAGTAAGTATTACATGTGTATGTGTGTTGTGTAACGATTTTTGGAGGAACTTGTGTCACTGCCTAGTGGAGAAACAAGACACTATTTCAGAATATGGTTTAGGATTACATTTGGTGGTGGTGGTTGTTAGTGTTTAACGTCCCGTCGACAACGAGGTCATTAGAGGCGGAGCGCAAGCTCGGGTACTGCCACATTTGCAAACAAATATGGCGTAAGGAATCAGCTGGATGCAAGGTTCGTATAGCAGATGAGAAGACATAATCGCAAGGTGCAAAGAATATTATGTCTTCTCTTGTGCTATACGAACCTTGCATCCAGCTGATTCCAGAGGCCATATTTGTTTACAAATGTGGCAGTATACATGTGATGTGTTACGACAGCAAAAGGAGCCTGTGACCACTGAAGGTACTCTAGTTTACTTATTTAATGTTTACCATTAGATATCAGTTTAACTCTTTGCCAAATGTAATCCTAAACCATATTCTGAAATAGTGTCTTGTTTCTCCACTAGGCAGTGACACAAGTTCCTCCAAAAATCGTTACACATCACACACACACATGTAATACTTACTAATGTAAATCCACCCGATGATGGAGGTTTAAACCTTCGAAACGCGTCGTGGAAATAAATAAAACGGTGACTGGTAACAGTGAACTTGTTGTTTCATTTAAAATCAACCAAGTTAAAATGTGTGAGCTATATTTACTGTCCGTAAATAACTTCATTTCAGCACTTCTTACTTAGCAACTGGCATAAATCGGAAGATTTAATGCTTTTTGTCTGACCACAGCTTAGTACTACTAACAATAATAATAGTAATAATAATATGTCGTTCAATTTAGAAGAAATATGACGCGGCCTAATAACCCAGAAGCATTTTAACTTTAGAGTTACTTGTCTGTACTACCAAAATGTGCGTCACCTCTAGTCCGGAGGCGCAGTTGCACTTCATTTGTGGAAAATCAGCACATGCTGTCATCGAGGTCTTTCGAGTTCCTTTTTCTTTTTACAATTTGTCTTTCATTAGCTAAGTGATGCGCAATATTTGATTGCTGATGTGCGTACGTCAGGATTATGTAAGTAGGCTGTTTAGGTTTTTATATTGGTAACGCCACGTAGCGCTCTGTATGAAAATCACTGGCTGTGCTGTGTGCAGTCTGTGGCTGGTTTGCATTGTTGGAATATTTGCTATTGTAGTGTTGGGCAGTTGGATGTGAACAGCGCGTAGCGTTGCGCAGTTGGAGGTGAGCCGCCAAGTAAAGAGAGTAATGTCTGAGTACGTTCAGTTTTGCTCAGCTGTATGAAAAGCAAACAACGTAGAGTTTTATCAGCACAGTAATTCATTAATTTTTCAAAGGGGATGTTGCAATTATAGTACGAGGACTGGGAAGGTTTTTGTTGTGAGAGGAGTTCGTTTACTGGGCGCCTCTTGGCTTGTTGTGTACACAAGCGTGGCCGGGCTATCGTGTGATCCTTTATGTTGTTTACCTCTCTCCTCGTGCGTACGCCGTGGTGTGCTGTGAGAGAAACAGATTTCTCCTCCGAGGAAAGTCGTGGGGATGAAGCATGGGTGTGATAACGTGTTTATTATGGGGACGCTGACACCTCGCTAACGCATTGGGAGAGTTGGCTTATGGATACTGGCGGAAGAGGTTTACAAGAATACCGGTACTGATACAACAGCGGTTTAGGATGTCCACCACTGGATTTTTAGTTCAAAATGGTTCAAATGGCTCTAAGCGCTACGGAACTTAACAGCTGAGGTCATCAGTCCCCTAAACTTATAACTACTTATACCTAACTGACATCACACACATCCATGCCCGAGGCAGGATTCGAACCTGCGACCGTAGCAGCTGCTTGGTTTTTAGTTCAGAGGCGATTTGGAGAGAATCATGTGAGAGTGAGGGGAAAGGTTTGCGGGGCAGGATCTCGAACCATACGTAAAAATAAACATATAATATTCCAGAAAAAAATTCGGGATTCCATATATATAAGGCATAAAGCGACCGGAAATTAAATATTATTTTGCAGCAAGGATAGGCGTCTCATTTTATTAAACGGGCCTGTAAGTTACAAAGTCTGACTGTCATTGTTAGGCTTGGTTATACTGTCAAAGATTTTTGGCAAATCTCTTACAAAAGCTGGGACCACAAAATACATCGACAAAGAACGTCAGCTCAATGTAAAGTATTTTATAGAGCGTCTCTTGTAACATATTTTTGACCAAATTCGAGCCTTACGAAGATGAAACGAATACACGCACGTAATGGTAAGCAGTCTGTTTAGGTCAATCGTTCCCCTGAGGGATAAAATGAAATTCTCTGAGGGGTAAAAACTAAACGATTCAGTTCTGTTTCAGTCACGTAACTAAATTATTTTGGAAAGGTAATTACTATATTAAAATTTTGTGACAGTATTACTAATTGTAAAAGTTATCAATAATTACTTTTTCTCAGTTAGTAGCCATAATGCAATGAAAGTTGCAGGTACGTCTCATAGTTCACCCATTACACAAGTATTGTTCTTTGTCCGTACATCGCTGATGTTGAAAATGACTCATATAGCTAACAAATGCTAAATATCTCAAGAAAATGTCATCTCCAACTTGTTGATAGTACCTGCAATAATCCAGAAATCTAGCAGTAGTGGATACCAGAAGATCCTGAGGAAGGTCCCAGCAGAGGGGTCGAAACGTCGTTCAGTTTAGAAGAAATATGGCGCGGCCTAATAACCTAGAAGATTTTAACTTCGGTGATAACGGCCACGAAAGCCTGCAGACTTACATAAGTAACTCTAAGTTACATTTTATTTATATCTAATTTATGACGTGAATTGTTCGAATCTATAAGAATCACGCGTAAGAACAAAATTATAGTCTTCGACAAAGAAATCAACTCAAGATATGTTAATATTAAAGGTGCAACGCGTCTGTTCACGTCGGTGATTGCTCTGCAGTTTACACGTGTGTGCTTCCCGCTGTAATTCGCCTTCTCCGTTTTTTTAATCTTTCTGATTATTTCGCCAGCCGATGCAGTAATTTGCAAAACGGGTTTAATTATAAAGTCGCATAATAATTCTCGCCGTGAAGCAGCGTTGCGGCAGTAGCAATACACACAAGCGGAAACTATGCCACAGAGTATTAATAAAATGTAAGTAACATTTAACACCACAAAAAGTTCAAAGAAAGGCAGCACGTTTTGTATTATCGCGAAATATGGGAGAGTGTCTCACAGAAATGATACGGGTTTTGGGCTGGAAATCCTTAAAAGAAAGGCGTTTTTCGTTGCGACGGAATCTTCTCACGAAATTCCAGTCACCAACTTTCTCCTCCGAATGCGAAAATATTTTGTTGACACCGACCTACACAGGGAGGAACGATCACCACGATAAAATAAGGGAAATCAGAGCTCGTCCGGAAAGATATAGGTGTTCATTCTTTCCGCGCGTTATACGAGATTGGAATAATAGAGAATTGTGAAGGTGGTTCGAGGAACCCTCTGCCAGGCACTTAAATGTGTTTTGCAGAGTATCCATGTGGATGTAGATGTAGACTGTCTGCAACAACGAGAAAAGGCGCATACATTCGCGAGTTAAGGGTGGGTTATCAATATAACTGCTGAATTTGAGGATGATGGTAAGAAATTGTAATTATTGTTAAAGTCACTCACATATGAGGAATATACGGGAGAGGTAGACGCATGCATTTTGTTAGATTTACCTTTCCTTGTTGCCTGGTTGGAAAGAATATCTATCGGTTATGGTGGAAATAAGAATCAGACAAAAATTATAACAAAAGGAATCGGACTTCGTTGGAAAAAGAGCAATGATCAAGATTAGAGGTATTAGTGTCACACGAAATGACCAATCTAAAAAAATGAAAATGGCGGCCACAAAGGAAGAAAAGGGAATGTTCACGTACCTCCACTTTTGTACTGAAAATGACATTATCGTAAGGCGTTGTTGGCCGGGAGGTTCCACCCGGGTTCGGCCGCCACATTGGGCGACTTATGAGGACAACACAACGTCCAGTCCCCGAACGGAGAAAATTTCCACCGCGGCCGGGAATCGAACGCGGGCCCAGTGCATGGGAGGCATGCACGTGATCAACCAGCTAAGCAGGTGGACCACTTTCGTACTGCGCTGTTGCGAAGACCGCCGCTGCTATCTGTGTCCATCTCGTATAAATAATAACAATATTTCCAGAATGAGATTTTCACTCTGCAGCGGAGTGTGCGCTTATATGAAACTTCCTGGCAGAATAAAACTGTGTGCCGGTCCGAGACTCGAACTCGGGATTTTTGCCTTTCGCGGGCAAGTGCTCTGCCATCTGATCTACCCAAGCACGACTCTCGTCCCGTCCTCAGTAGAGCTTCTGTGAAGCCTGGAAGGTAGGAGACGAGGTACGGGCAGAAGTAAAGCTGTGAGGACGGGAGGTGAGTCGTGCTTGGGTAGCTCAGATGGCAGAGCACTGGCCCGCGAAAGGCAAAGGTCTCGGTCCGGCGTACAGTTTTAATCTGCCAGGAAGTTTAATAACAATATTTGTCCAGAAGAATGTGTTATTAGGCTTCCATAAATAATGATAAACGAGGAGGTTTCGTTTTGACTTAAACTGGTGATTATTCAGATAAACATTCATAAATATAGTACCAGGTTCACATACACGTCTACACTTTATGACGAACAAGAACAGAACAGAAGACTGCTACTAAAGTTGGTAACTGAAGAGCGTAATTATGTCATTGTCACTCAGAGCCTGTCAGTGCTCTTACTTACCTTTGATTGACCTATTGATATCTGGCAAATATTTTACATTTTGATTTACCAAGAAATATTGAAAAAGTATCTCCACCCCACTCTAAGACTATTTCTCCTCCGTCTCACTTTCAAATAGCACGTGAGAAAAATGAACACTAGAATGTTTCCTTCTGGCCTCCCATTTTATTGTGATAGTCATCTCTCCCTATGTAGGAAGGATCAACCACGTATTTTCGCATTCGGAAGAGAAAGTTGATGACTGTAATTTCGTAAAGAGATCTCGCCACAACGAAAAACGTGTTTCTAATAACTGCCACGCCAACTCGCACATCATATCCGCGACAGCCTCTACCCAGTTTTGTGATAACGCAAAACGAGCTGCCCTTCTTTGAAATTTTTCGGTGCCCTCAGTCAATTCAGTAGGGTAAGGATTCCATAACGCGCGGCAAAACACCAGAAGTGGACGTACAAGGGTAGTGCAGACAGTCTCTTCAGTTGACCTGTTGCATCTTCTACGTGTTCCCGTAGTGAAACGCACTCTTTGGTTCGCCTTCCCCTCAACATTTTCTGTGTGATGGTTTTGACTTTAAGGTACTTAGCTGAACAGCAAATTTTAAATTTGTGTGATTTATCGTGTAGCAGAAGTTTATCGCAACGGTTTGGTACTCATTTGGAGGACATCATACTTCCTATAAACAAAGCACTATCTGCGCAAAATCCAAGGGAGAAGCTCGGTTTGTCTGCTAAATCGTTTATAGAACAGAAGGCATCTAACGCTTCATTGAAAGGAATAAGGAGGAAAGATTAGGGTTTGATGTCCCGTCGACATAGTGGTTATTAGAGACGGAGCACAAGCTCGGATTAGGAAAGAATGAGGAAGGAAATAGGCCGGTATTTTCCTGAAGCGATTTGGGGAAATCGCGGGAAACATCAGTATGGACGCCTGGCGCACATTTGAATCGTCGTCCTCCAGAATGCGAATCTCGCGTGCTGACCGCTGCCTCAGTCATATCGCTCGCTGCTTCCTTGGAGTACTTCGGGATAGTTCTTGTTTCTGTAGATGACTAACTCGCAGTTACTACGATCTGTGACCTTCTTGTTAGGAAATCACGAATCCAGTCGCACAAATAATACGATTCTTCAGAGGCAAGCAATTTGATTAGAAGGTGCTTGCGAGGAACGATGTCACATTGCTCTTGGGAGTGTAGAAAGATGGAATGAACTTTATATTATAAGTATTGTATTGTTAATTAGTCACAAGTGTCATTCATTATTATAAGAATTTTTTGTCGAACTGATGTGGAACGAGTCAGTTTACAAGATATGTATAAATAATTAATTCGTACATTAATGAACTTGTACATATTTTTCAGTTGTACTCAAGCAGCTACACGTAAAAACTAGTTTCTTTTTACTGTCTACCAGGTTTTAAGTTAAAAATTCATCTTTGTAATAGAAGGAGTTGTCCGGGAAAAATGATTTTAGGTTCGAATTAAATTTTTTTTTGCTGTCTGTCAGCCATTTTACAGTATTGCGCAAATGATAAAAAAATATGTGTTGCTGCATTTTGAAGTTTTTCCTTCTTCTATGACAGCTCAAACAATGGTGTTGTGGGTATCAGCCCACCGACGTCGTTTTATTCAACCCGTAATGTTATGTCTGGTGTTCAAAAAACCACACGCGAGATTTTCTTGTTCTCTATACGCACAAACTATTGGTCCCACAGAAGAAATGAAGAGCACCTTTGTAAAGGAAATTTAATGCAGTTTCATTTTGTATTGGAATGCGTTTCCGCTGTATGCTGTAGTTTGCGAGTTATTCGAGACAAATGTACAAAAGTGACTAGAACGCACGCCCACCCCCACTCAGTCCCCACCGGTCAGGATGTCTGGTGTGTTGTTCGCCGGTCTCCCTCCTACCACTGTAGAAAAGTTTGCGTCTGGACGAATTATTTCCCACATTCCTTCTTTTTTGGTCTTCATTGATTGGCCTTATTACTCCACCGGCTTAGTCGAGTACTTGCAAATTGTAAAATTGGCGTCTGTGTAAAATGTACCAAAACAGTTTTTTTTAAATTTTAACAGAATAAAGTAAACAATTACGTCGTTGTATTAGTCAGACCTACTGACTCCGGAACTACCGTATTTGTAAGGATTTAGGTTCAATAGAATTTTCAACGTAATTAGTTGTAGGCGCAATATTTACAAAAGTCGAATTATCTTTCATTATTCTGATGTGCACGCTTACATTAATAATGTTAACGGATTAGAGGACAATGGTGGTGGCGTAATAGCCCGGTCGATGGAGACAAAGAGAGATCGAACACCGAGAATAGTTCGTGTAGTCGGAAGTTTTCCTGCAGTGGTAGGAGAAAGCGTCACGAACGACATACTGGAAACCCTGACTGGTGAGGGGTGAGTGTGGGGGATGGAGGTGCGTAACTTTTTTCTTGAGTAACTCGAAAACCGTGGCCTCCAGCGAAAACGTATCCCAAAAAAATGGTTCGAATGGCTCTGAGCTCTGTGGGACTTAACATCTGAGGTCGTCAGTCCCCTAGAACTTAGAACTACTTAAACCTAACTAACCTAAGCACATCACACACATCCATGCCCGAGGCAGGATTCGAACCTGCGACCGTAGCGGTCGCGCGGTTCCAGACTGAAGCGCCTAGCACCGCTCGGTCAGAGAGGCCGTCAAAAACGTATCCCAGTACGAAAATGAGCTACATTAAATTTCCTACTTAAAACTTCCAGTTCATTTTCCTGTAGCACTAATTGTTTTTGCGTAGCGAGCGAGTGAATATGAAACTCTCGTGCGTGGTGTTTGAATGCCAGATATAGCATTGCGGGTTGCACAAAACAACATCGGTAGGGGCAACTGTCACACTATGTAATGAAAAGATGCAGTTAAAATATCTAACTGCTTAAGGAGGTACTTCGACGACGACCACAGATCAACACAACATACCACATATTATTTTTACTCCCGCTTTGGTGTAATCAGTACTTTCTTTCTAAGTGGTGAGTGACATCAGAAAATTTTTCTGTAATATATTGTTGTGTGGGAACAGGCTATACAAAATGTACTAAGTGGTCGATCTCGTTTTTCCAAGACTAGCAATTACACGAAAGGTAGAACGATCTGTACTTGTTACAGCAGCTCAGTAATGTGCGTCTTCCAGTTCAAGTTTTCGTCAGAATTTATACCCAAAAATTTGGAGCGTTCTACACTGTTTGGCGACGCCTGTATAAGCGCTACATTATTTGTTGGTATGACGCTATTTGTCGTGCAGTGTGTTTTCTCAACATTTTGGGAGACTTTATTCTCAGAGAACTACTTCAAACTTCTTTGTTAAACACGATTAAGAATTCCTTTTGTTGCTCGACGAGTTTAGTATGACACTAGTACCGTCTGCCAAAAGTACCAATTCTGCCTGATGAGGTCATCCACATAGCGTATATGAGAAACCAGTAGGGACCCAACACTGAATCCTGCGGGACTCCCTCTGTGATTTTCCCCAAGTCACAGTAAAGGCGCTTGCATGTATAAAACGGATGTACTGCTGCGGCAAGTGGCGACAGAAACACTCGTTACTCAGAAGTGTTGGCATCGGAAGCAGAAGCGTGGAACGGGTGTCGTCAGTGCGGAGGGTCGCTGCGGGTCCGCGTCTGTCAGGAGAGGCTGGTACCACACTAGGCGGACGTCTCCGGCGAAGTCAGACGACACGTCGTGTCAGAGAGACGGCACGGGCCGCCCTGGAGTGGAAGTGCGGTTCTCGGCCGGAACTGCCGCCGGCTAGTGGCCCGGCACTTCTCGCCATTCCCGCAGCAATGGCATGTTTTCATCGCAAGTCAACCGGGAGGGTTGCTGAACTCTGTTTCGCCCACGTATCGTAATGTCTGACAACTGTGAAGTAGTTCTCATTTGAAGTATATTAGTAGTGATTAAACAATGAACATGAACGAGTGACATAAACTTGTTCCCCTGAAAGAAAGGAGTGCTGGTTCGCAGGAGAGCTTCTGTAAAGTTTGGAAGTTAGGAGACGAGGTTCTGGCAGAAGTAAAGCTGTGAGGACGGGGCGTGAGTCGTGCTTGGGTAGCTCAGTTGGAAACCATTTGTACGAATTTCTGGTAGCGCGGTTTGCCGGCACGGAAGCTCAGCGTGTGCGGTCAGAGAGCCGATTGGCATCTGTAATAAAGAAAAACTGAGTGGAAGGATCAATAAAATACCGGCGCGGCAACTCAGCGTGTTCGGTCAGGGGGATAGCTGCCCTCTGTAACAAAAAAAAAAGTGAGGTAATGGATCAACGACAAACTGAAACGGGTTTCATGCGACGTCGGCCTCGAGCAGATACAAAGAACGAAGACGAACAAAATGAGATTTAAAAAAAATTGGTTTTCAGAGCAATTGCCCGAGAAAGGCGAAGGTCCCGAGTTCGAGTCTTGGTCTGGCACACAGTTTTAATCTGCCAGGAAGTTTCATATCAGCGCACACTCCGCTGCAGAGTGAAAATCTCATTCCGGCTCTATAAACTTCTTAATTACAACCTAGTTAACTTTATGTTATGGAATTACTTACTTTATTTAATAACAAAACTTAGTGCAGTGTTGCTGTAAGTTTTACTTCTGCACCAACATAAATAAGGAACTTTTTTTCCTTTTGTAAGTTAGTTCAAATGTGTGTGAATTCCTAAGGAACCAAACTGCTGAAGTCATCGGTCCCTAGACTTACTACTTAAGCTAACATTTGCTAAGAACAATACACGCACACACATTCACGAGGGATGACTCGAACCTCCGGCGGGATGCAAGTTAGCCTTAATATTCGAAGATAGTTAATCAGAAAACTTGGAGAGAAATTACGGCTTATACAGGAAACATTTTGATTAGTTTAATTGTTATCTAGTGTGTATTACGCAACTGCTCTTCAGTTCTTCTCAGCAAGCACGAAAAAAAAGAAGAGCTGAAACAGCCGAAAGATGAATACTAACTCGAAAGAAGACACACATAATCGGAAATAATCAAATAATTTCAGCAGATGGTGCCTTACACGATTAAAAGTGTGTGGCAGACCGGGACTCAAACCTCGGGGCTTTGCATTCGTTGGGCGAGAGCGGCAGCGGTAAAGTCGAGCTTGGCATAGACCATATATAACGCAGACCGCGCATGTCACTCTCTCTGCCATATTAATGTGTGAAACCAACATCAAAGTCACTTGACTAAGGACAGGAAGCCGAGTTTCTTTCATTACGCGCTGTGTGAGGTGGAGCTGACACTTACAGTTTCTCTCTTTTATAGCTGAAATCAAGGACTGATTTTGGCAATCCAAAGAACTGTAATACTACGCTTACACATGCAGTAATGCAGTTAACCTGGTTTCTCCGACATTCCTCATAATAAAGCAGTTTTTTTCTTTCTTTTTCCACTGTGAATTCATGTATTTGATCGCTTCCACAGCAGTGGAAGAGAAAATAACAATATCGAACGTAGCATTAGTTTTCTAACGATTCCACTAGAATATGTGTGAAATGTTATAGTAAGCCTTCGTAAGTAAAGAAATTCGGTTATGTGCATAGTATCAGGTATCTACACAAAATACGTATGTTTTCTGACTTTTGCTTAATGAAGTACATATACCGAAACGATATCAAGATAGGAAGCGAACGTTGATTATACTGCTGTAGTGAGCCAGATATTAACGATATGTCGTCACAAAATGTTTGTGACTGACCAAGTTTTACTTCCAAGGACCAATATGCACACTATCAACTTATGGAAATACCTCTGTGAGTATTTTAAAGTAATTCACTTACGCAACTCAGATTTTCGTCACTTTACCTGATATGCAGGATACGAAACAACTATCTAATCTGAGCAAATGTGAAAGTTTTTACTTCTGCACCTAGTAAAAGGCTCAACGTTTGATCTTTAACAAAAATGTTATACATTGTGCACTATAACTGTATGATGACATGCTCGACTTCGTGCCCCGAGTCAAGTTCAAATGGTTCAAATGGCTCTGATCACTATGGGACTTAACTTTTGAGGTCATCAGTCCCCTAGAACTTAGAACTACTTAAACCTAACTAACCTAAGGACATCACACACATCCATGCCCGAGGCAGGATTCGAACCTGCGACCGTAGCGGTCGCGCGGTTCCAACTGTAGCGTCTACAACCGCTCGGCCACTCCGGCCAGCTCCGAGTCAAGTGGCAGAGATGTTAGTTAAAGTAAAATGACGTCATGCGCAGTCCATGTTATCCATGGTCCATCGTTTTTGGGTAGCTCGGTCGACTGAGGACTTGCCAGCGAAAGGAAAAGCTCACAGCTTCTAGTCGCCATGTAGCACACACTTTTAATACGTCATGAAATTTCAAACCTTTTTAAAAAAAAAATAACATGTTGCCAATTGGAAGTATGCGACCTTTGTAGATGTGTGTATAGTAATTTATCACACGATCACTTAGATGTATAAAATATATTAGTAGTGCCAGTTACCGCAAGCAATTGCCACTTCAGATGTGCTTAACTCGCTAAAAGATTCGAGCATGTGTATAAAGAAATATAATTGGCACTTTGAACATCATAAGAACTTAAATCTCTTTATACAGGGTTCTCACAAAAAACCGCTACGCCTCTTGCCCAAGATTCAAGTAACAATGAATTAATGAAAAAATAATAGATAATGGTAACGTAAACAACATGTAGTTATCCGTTTGTAAGAGCTGCTGTAAATGGTGGCCTTGGTCACCCATGCATCGCTGACTTTGTGTGATAACGCTACCTGGAACACACCGTTGTTATGCGTGCGTGGTGTTGTTAACTTCTCTAGCAATGTTCCGTTCAAGATCGTCTATTGTACGACGATTGTCAGCATACACTTTGCTCTTTAGGGTACCCCATAAATAAAAGTCACAAGACTGTAAGTCCGGGGACCTTAAAGGCGAGAGGCCTCTACTGACAAGGCTGTCTTCAGGGAAAACGTCGGTGATGTGGGCAGTACTTTCGATTGGGTTTGTGAGCGGTTGCTCCATCTTGCTCGAATACTGCACGCAGTTTCTCTGCATCAGCTGATTGTGCATAGAAAGAGTCAAAGCTCTCTGGATATATGGCACTATTTAAGGCGTAACTGAAAAATATGGGGCCAATTACCCGCATGCCGGTGAACGCACTTCAAGCACACACCTTCTCCGGGTGGAGAGGTTCTTCGTGCTGAATGAGCTTACGTCCTGCAACCTGGCAAATGAAGCCAGGCCTCGTCTGATATGAAATTAAACAAGGGATCCAAGTAAGCGTTAGCAAGAGACGTTAACAGCCAGTAACAGTAATGAACTCTTTTATCATGATCCTCCTCATCAACTCTTGCACCACACTCGCACGACAGCCTTTTACTTTCACGTCTTCTAGTCCACGATGCAGCGACGTAAGAGATGCACCTACCTCCTTTACGACGTGCGGGACTTGTCGTAATGTCCCTGTGAATACTGTCTGTTGTTTCAGGGATGCACACCGTCGGTCACCAGTTCCTCTGCACGTTCTGAACGGATCCTGCAGACCTCCATTTCTTTTACAGATCCTGAACAGTCCTGGTTTTGGGGAGTTTCCTACCAGGATAATTTGCTTGAAACATTTATTTACATTCCTTGATGGAGCCTGTCTTATGTAACACTCCAAAATATCAATTCGCTGTTCTAATGCAAAGTGCTTTTCTGTAACAACTCGAGAATACGAGCTTCTCGCACCAAGTGACGCACAAATACACAGCTATACTCAAGTTTCCGATGAAATGCAGTGTAGCCAACTTTCGAAACAGTGTTGCCACTTCACAAGCAATTCGACTTGAAATGATTATGTGAGACACTGTATATCTGAACGAGACTTTTCAGTGGGTTACACACATATCAAGACGCCAACTACTTGCAGAAACCGGTAAAGTGAACGTTCTTTATACGAGGGTAATCCCAAAAGTAAGGTGCAAATAGCATTGATCTGTTTATTTCTACAATGGTTTACGTCAGTTTACAGCTCGAACATTTAGCAATTTTTGGAAGTAATCACTATTTCTGTCGAAGCATTTTTGTAGACGCTGTGGCAGTTTTTGTATGCTCGTGTCATACCAGCTCGCCGCCATGCTGTTCAGAAAGTTGTGAAGCTCTTCTGTCACCCCGTCGTCGGAGCTGAATCGCTGGGACCAGAATTAACGCTGACAGGTACTGTGAGGCTCAGAAAAAACTCAAACGGGCAATTCAGAACCGGAGAAGAGGAATGTTGAGCAAGGGCGTACACATTCTCCATGACAACGCTCGCCCACACATCGTTCGGCAAACCGTTGCTCTCCTGCAACAATTTCAGTGGAACAAATTCACCCACCAACCCTATACTCCTGATTTCGCGCCTAGTGACTATCACCTGTTCCCTAGGGCAAAAGAACATTTGGCCGGAAAGCGATTCAGCTCCGACGACGAGGTGAAAGAAGAGATTCGTAACTTTCTGAACAACATGGCGACGAGCTGGTAAGACGTGGGCATTCAAAGACTGCCACAGCGTCTACAAAAATGCATCGACAGAAATGGTGATTATGTCGGAAAATAGCTAAATGTTCAAGCTGTAAACTGATGTAAACCATAGTAGAAATAAACAGGTCTGCGTACTTACAAAAAATAGACCTTACTTTTGGGATTACCCTCGTACATCTACGCCATTGTAATAAATCATGATTGGAAAGTTTCAAACCGGCGCACACTCCGCTACAGGGTGAAAATCCATTCTCAAATCCCTAGGCATCCGGATTAACAACAGGTTTTCTTTCTTCAATGTTACTTATAATCCGTTTTGATTGCAACATTTTTATTCATATGACCGGTTTCGGTTCATCTGGAACCATCTTCAGATCTGTAACGATAATGACAATAATTTACTATTTCACGAATGAAAATCTTTTTCATCTTATCTAATCAACATCAAATGTACCAGAACGTACCTGATATTTCGGTTGCAGGAGTAATCCGTCCAAATCCAGCAACTTTCACATGCTGTGTCACATAAAATTGGTTGGCAGAATGCACGTTATTTATATTAATTATAACACTATTACCGACAGGTAGCGTCTGGTACATTTGTTACATTACATGTGCACTTACTGTATTCCGTAGATTTTTGTGGTTAAGTTTTATCTCCAAAAACATTTATTAAAATCTGTCAAAGTTAAAATCTGTATTTACCAAAATTATATATATATATATATATATATATATATATATATATATATATATATATATATATATATATATACTTTATAGATCGTATAAAAATAATAATTTTACTGTGTTTTGCAATTTTGATAAGTACAGATTTTAACCTTGACATCTACAGATTTAATTAAGTATTTTTGGAGATAAAAGATAAACACAAAAATCTACTGAATACAGTAAGTGCATATGTAATGTAACAAATGTACCAGACGCCACCTATCGGTAATAGTGTTATAATTAATATAAATGAAATGCATTCTGCCAACGAATTTTATGTGGCACAGCGTGTGATAGTTGCTGGATTTGGACGGGTTACTCCTGTAACCGAAAAATCATGTACGTTCTGGTACAGTTGATGTCGATTAGATAGGACGAAAAATATTTGCATTCGTGGAATAGTAAATTAGTATCATTATTGTCACAGATCTGAAGATGGTTCTAGATGAACCGAAACCGGTCATGTGAATAAAAGTTTTGCGATCAAGACGGATTATAAGTAACATTGTAAATTTCACTGATTGCTGCTATCCTATCAGACATTACGTCTGTTTTTGCAAAATTTCTTTCTTCACTTGGAATTCACGATAACTCGATGAATCCATCCTTTTCGTAATCGTCCAGGTCTTCTACGATGACAAACAACGCACGATAGTCTTCCTGCTAAATATTAAAGCTGGGAATGACGACACCTCATCTTGGGAAGTGTCACGTAGGTCGGTAACAACTCAACTGCGAAGCCCGCAGATTTGTTTCGCGAGGCTGTGATACCCGGTTTTTATTTTCGCGCCCTACATCCACTGCGACGTCGTGCTTACAAAGCGTTCCAAGTCCGGCGCCCGTTCGGCGACTGTTTCGACCGCGTCAATTGCCGAACGGAGAAAAATGAGGCGTAATGCGGCATCAGGGGACGGCAGATGCGAGGCGGCGCGCAGCTGGGTGGTCTGCCTGCGGCCGGCGAGGCGCGGCGCGGGCTGCGATTGGCGGCCGGGGGCGTGGCCCGCGCGCAGCCATGCTGGCGGCCGGCGCTCGCGGTTGGCCGCGGCGCCGGCGCGGCCCCGCCCACCGGCCGTCGCGGGTGGGGGGCGGGCGCCGGCCGCGGGCGCGGCGCGCGCAGTCGGGCAGTAGCCGTCAGAGCCCGCGCGAGAGTGGGCGTGTGCGCTGCCGCGGCGTCGCCGTCGCCATGGTGTCGTACTACAACCCGCTGGCCATGTACCGCCACCACCAGCAGGCGCAGCCCGCGCCCGCGTCGCCCTCGCCGGCGCCCGCCCCCGCGCTGCAGCACCAGGCCGCCGCCTCCTCGGCCGCCACCGCGGGCTGGTACCCGTACCACCAGCACCAGGCGCAGCACCACCACCACCAGCAGCAGTTCCTGGGCTGCGTGCCCGCGCAGGACGACCAGGCCTGGCAGCACCACCACCACCACCACCACCACCACGCCGTGTTCCAGCCCGCGCCCGACTGGGGGCCGCCGGACTTCGTGGGCGGCGCGGGGGCGGCGGGCGGCGGCGTCGTCGTGGTGGGCGACGCGGAGGCGCAGCTGCCGTCGCCGCCCATCACCGTCTCCAGCAGCGAGCTGTCCAGCCCCGGTGCCGTGGGCGGCGTGGGCGGCGGCGTGCCCGGCGGCGGCCTGTCGCCCCACCAGCAGCAGCAGCACCAGCAGCGGCCGCTGCCCGTCCGCAGCCCCTACGAGTGGATGAAGAAGCCCTCCTACCAGAGCCAGCCCAACCCAGGTAGGCCGGCGCTCCACCGTCCACTGCTTCCTCTCGCTAGAGAGGCCACTTCTTCACTTCGACTTCTGTCTCATCAATTTCGGCCGACATTTGTCTAACGATTTTTTTGACGTAAGATCAGTGCTAGTGGCATCCGCCTCCGTAGCGACCCGACCTGGAGGGAAGCCGGTTCGTCTACTTGTGGCGGATGATATGTCCGTGGCCAGTATTTGACCGGCACCGTAAGGAGAGGTGACGACGCGTAGTTTCTGATCAGTATCCTTCGCGCCAATGTCCTGGATTAAGTTCCAGTCCTCTCCACAATGTCTGAGGAATTGAGGGCATGTGACGCTATTGAAGGCGATCCGTTTGCAATACATGAGACTGCACACAATATATATATTTCTGACATTTCGCCGGCACGAGTTATTGACACTGTCAAAGAGACGATCAGCCACCAGCAATGCAGGATGAACCTTTTACAGTGGCCGCACTCGCGCTATTAAGTGAAGTCGTGTGGCAGCCACTGGCGCTAAGAGTAAAGTCGTATGGCACGAATAGCTGCGAGACCGCGAAGGTCGATGTGAGACAACTTTTCCTTCGTAAAGTATGAGAAATGTGTGTTTAAGTGTATCTGTTGAGTGTAGTTGGCTGTAATGTATATACCGGGTGATCAAAAAGTCAATATAAATTTGAAAACTGAAGCATGTGTGTCAATTTTTACCTCTCTATTTACATTATTCCGTGGTTTATTAAGTTTTCAAATTTATACTGACTTTTTGATCACCCAGTACACACACACACACACACACACACACACACACATATATATATATATATATATATATATATATATATATATCCGACAGACCCGTGAAAGATCTCTTGCGCGCGTCTTTTGCTGATGATAGTGTGCTCAGCCGCCACTTTCGTCATGCTTGGCCTCCCAGGTCCCCAGACCTCAGCCCGTGCGGTTATTCGCTTTGGGGTTACCTGAAGTCGCAAGTGTATCGTGATCGACCGACATCTCTAGGGATGCTGAAAGACAACATCCGACGCCAATGCCTCACCATAACTCCGGACATGCTTTACAGTGCTGTTCACAACATTATTCCTCGACTACAGCTACTGTTCAGGAATGATGGTGGACATATTGAGCATTTCCTGTAAAGAACATCATCTTTGCTTTGTCTTACTTTGTTATGGTAATTATTGCTATTCTGCTCAGATGAATCGCCATCCGTCGGACATTTTTTGAACTTTTGTAGTTTTTCGTTCTAATAAAACCCCATGTCATTCCGAGCATGTGTATCAATTTCTACTTCTCTATCTACATTTTTACGTGATTTACTCAGTTTTCAAATTTATACTGACTTTTTGATCACCCGGTATACACATTACAGCCAACTACACTCAACATATACACTTACACACACATTTCTCATACCCTGAGAAGCAAACGTGCCTTCGAGAGCGAAGGAGAGGGAAAACGTTTCCAATTAGTTGCCTGACGTCGCCCTTCGCGGTCTCCCAGCTATTCGTGCTATACGGCTTTACTCTTAGCGCCAGTGGCTGCCATATGACTTCACTTATAGCTCGAGTGCGGGCATTGCAAAAGGTTCATCCTGCATTGCTGTTGGCTGACCTTCTCTTTGACAGTGTCAATCACTCGTGCCCGCGAAATGTCAGAAACGTCGTAAAACAAATATCATAAATTTAGACAACATTGTCTATGGAGTGCATCTATCTGGGGCTATACTTACAGTAAAATCAACAGTCGAGATCGCAATAATATTTGTTCATTTACCTGTTTCGGCTTATGTACAAGCCATCTTCAGAATTTTTGGCCCCCTGTGGCTGCTGCTGGCAGTTGGTCGGTTTCCTCGTGACACCGCGATCGTACACTGACAGGTACACTGAGTATACGATCGTACACTGGTATCATGAGAAAACCGAGCTGCCATCACCAGCCACAGGGGACCAAAAATTCTGAAGATGGCTTTTACATAAGCCGAAACCCGTCAATAAACAAATATTATTGCTATCTGGACTGTTGATTTTAACCTAAACAAATATCAGCCAAAGATTCCGAGAAAAGCGTCAACAAGCAATAAATATTCTACAAAATATTTTACGTACAACTACAGCACTTCCCCAATACATTTAAAGAAACCATCAAATGACATTCTTATAAAAATACCGGCGACAGTCATTTTTTATCCACTAGAAATGGTAAAAACAAAGGCTTTTCTGTTATAAAATAACATGTCTGCGGCCAGTTACGATTTTGCTTGATTTTTCCCCTCCTGAATGCGTTGCAGGAGGTAAATCCTTCTCTCAGGAACGTTTTTCATATGATGTGGTATTTTTAGACACCGTGTTAGCAATGTGCGAAATGTACTATTATTCCGGCAACTTTATAATAATACGAGTATATATACTAGACATTTTGTAACTAGTGCTGTATTTTCCTCTGTAGATAATGACAAATCCTGAAGCAGGTTTTATTTGCACTTTTTTTCTCATCTTACGCAGAAAGAAACACATATTACACATTAGTTACACAAGTGACGCTCCACAGTACAGAGACTTCTGTCTCTGTACTGTGGAGCGTCACTTGTGTAACTAATGTGTAATATGTATTTCTTTCTGCGTAAGATGAGAAGAAATGTGCAAATAACAATATGTAAAATATCTTTCCGGCTGTGTCTTTCTGTTCTTAACGTCTACTGTGGAGTATCGAGTGTGTAAGTCATGTTTAATGTGTGTGAATTTCCTCTTAAGAGCAAAAAAGGTTTCTGTATCTGAAAGTAAATTTACAAATTCGACATTATCTATGGAAAAAGATTCATAATTAATTATAAAATTGGGCACATTTGTATTTATACTACATTACTGTAAACACGACAACCATGCAGCGCATCACACATCGCAAACATAGCGCATAGGTATCCAACTAACACATAAAAAATGCACTCGAAAGTGGGAAAATGCGTCGTTCAGGGACAAATGCCGGCAAAAGTAACTAGCAACTGCCGACAGCGATTATTGCTTTATTGTAAAACAATCATAAATTTTAATCATCAACTCCAAAAGCTCAAACTCTGACCATGAGACGTTGGAGGCATAAAACACAGAGGTGTTAAAAGAACGGCATCATATGACCACCAAAAGGTGTTGCAACGATGGTTAATTTACAAAGGAGTTTCAGTCATGCGACCATCTTCATCAAGTTTAAGGAAGGTTAATCGGTGTCAAATAAGCAATTGTTTTAGTTGCAGCAGCTATCAAATACACACACGTGTATTCTCAGAAACATTTTCCATCAGTCGCCAAGAGCAAACTATGGCAATCGAATAGTGTTAAAGGTGTGTGCCGCCAAGGAATTTTCGTTATCCTAGTTATATTGTTAAGGCGTGACTTCAAAGTGGTTACTTGCGCGAAATCACTCCTTTGGAAATAAATATTCAACACGACAGACAATGGGGGTTCCACAAAGCAGTACTTTCAGAACAAATGCTTCTAACGCATCAAGAAATAATACGCTATCAAACCAGCTACACTAACACTTCAGTGACAGTTAAAGGCAATCCAAATAATCGAGTTACTGCACAGGTTTTTTTTTCCCCACGCGTAGCACAATGCGCTTCGAGAATTTATTCGCGTCTTCGAGGGCCGTTGCAGTTTGCGTAAGAAGTGCGTACGATGTGTGCTTTCCGTTTTTCTGCATCTTTTTGCCTGCAGTCGGCTTCTAAGGTACTTGCTGCAGTTGGAAATTACAAATCTTGCAGGATGAATTGTTTTTTGTATAGTTAGTCAGATTTTGTGTGTCCTTCATTACAAAGAAATTCACATACACATGACACCTCATTCACAGAGTTTGTCTACTTAAATCATAACGTAAGGGCAATAATTATGTTTGTACCACAACCAGCTGCAATGAATTTATTAGCGATTCGTTTCGAGCTCTCCTAATCATTCTACTGAACGTAGGCCTACAGAAAATTATCAAATTATCGATAATCTATGGTAGTTAACTACCAGTACCGTAAATATTGTAACTGATTTCTGCGCCTTACCCCTGATGATGTGAGATAGTGGCTGTATGGCCTCTCTAATGAATAAATATCGTAAGGTAAATAAACACTGCGGTACACACATACAACTTATCGCAAGTATTATAGCGCAGTTACTGAAAACTAGTCTGCCATCATGGCCAACGTTACTACGAGGTAGGCTCATACCTGTAAGTAAATATACAAAGAAATCTGTCTTACAACACCAGCATCTGAGATTCAAGATTTATATCTCCCGTTTGCAGTCACAACGTAAAACGACAGCAGCGAAAGGGACGCAGCACAACACGCAAGCAGTCATCTCGCCCGGTACCCGTGGTAACTGCCACAGTACTCCACATTTGCAATAACTTCTAGAAACACGTTGTGCTGCATGTGAAAAAAAAGTAGGTAACTGATACGTTCATCTGAATCATTATTGACAAAATGAGATGTCACTCTGCATCGGAGTGTGCGCTGACATGAAAGTTCCTGGACTATTAAAACTGTATGCCGGACCGAGACTCGAAGTAGGGACCTATGCCTTTCGCGGGCATGTGTTTTACCATCTTAGTTACCCTAGCACGACTCAAGACCCGTCGTCACAGCTTCAGTTTTGCCCGTACCTCGTCTCCTACCATCCAAACTTCACAGAAGCTCTTCTGCGAACCTCGCAGAACTAGCACTCCTGAAAGAATGGATAATTGCGGAGACATGGCTTAGCCACAGCCTCCTATCTTTCAGGAGTGCTAATTCTGCAACGTTCACAGAAGAGCTTCTGTGAAGTTTGGAAGGTAGGAGACTAGGTACTGGCAGAATTGGAGCTGTGAGGACGGGTCGTGAGTCGTGCTTGGGTAACTCAGATAGTAGACCACTTACCCTCGAAAGGCAAAGGTCCAGAGTTCGAGTCTCTGTCGGGCACACAGTTTTAATCTGCCAGGAAGTTTCATTATTGACAAGTTCCAAGTTTTCCTAAATCTTCGTTTATGGCGCATAAAATTAAGGTGGTTTTTTCGTGTATTTAATGTCACCTGCTAAACGACCAGAAAGTGGTTACTGGTGGTCGACAATTACTTCTACAGTCTACACGCGCCTACAATGCGTGCTACACGTGTCGTCTGCTGTTTTCATATGACAGATGCTTTATTGTGCTTCGCGTCTCTTTCGATGCACAAAAATCGCGCTACAGATCGACTACGACGCCGAAAGTTCCCTTAGTTAGGATATACCATTACCTTACTAAGTTGCCATGTACCAATTATAACATTCCTTGCATCATTTCGTGGCTCCCTATTCGTTCTCTTCATCTTTTAGTCCCCAGAAAACGTCGGCGTGGATAAGATTTATCACATAATTCGCCTCTCTATAACTTTTTCATTATTTTTACACAATTAATTATATAAATGACAAATGCGGAACACACTGTTCTACACATTTTACGGATGAACGTCCGTCGACTGTCTGTACTTCGGATTTTAGATTTTTATTTCCGATACGTAGTTGGAAATGCAGTGTTTCCTACGCTGTGGTGAGGCGACAATGTGAATGTAGAAAACTGCGATGACGGAACCTCCGCCTCAAAATACGTGTAGGAAATAAAAATCTGAAAATCGAAAGTCAGCCTGTTGAGGGACTGTTATTTATAAACAGTGTATATCTTTTACTGTGTGTGTGTGCGCGCCACGTGAAACCATTATGGATTTATATCCTATATTCTCACTGATTTATCTATATCTGTGCTGTTACTATAGACTAAAGTTAATAATTTGTCATGCTTCGTTCGTGTTTGAACTCTGCTAGCTAGCGAATGAAAATGTCATTAAATTCCCCTGCCGCGTCTCGAAGGTAACAAGTGAAGTAACGACGCAATGCGGCTACTCACGAATCCCAAAGGAAAGGAGGTGAGGACCGTAACCGCAAGACCGCGCATGGATAGACTATTTGACTACGTGGTCAAACTGTTCCTTGATTATCCACCTGCAACGGCTGCAATAATGACTCACACATGAAGACAGAAGCCGACACTCCGTTGCGTGTTGTACCATATAGCGAACAACGCGTGAGCGATGTGCATAGCTGTCCAAAAGCAGAAAAGAAATGTACCCGTAAAATATACACCGCACTCTTGTCGATTCATTTAATTAGTCGTTGCACATGATTTGTACAATGACACTTCTACAACAAAAGAAGAGATTTACTTTTTATAATAATGACACAAACCAGTTAACAATTTTTGTAATGCTTATAAGCCTTCCTCTAGACAGAGGTACGCCAGAGGTTTTGTCTATAACTTAAGAACACGCTTTTGCGTAATAATTTGTTGGAGAGAAAAAACTTATATTTTACATATTTATTGAACGCTAATAAGCACTTCCCTTCTTTCATTACCGAGCGAGCTGGCGCAGTGGTTAGTACACTAGACTCGCATTCGGGAGGACGACGGTTCAAACCCGCATCCTGCCATCTTGATTTAGCTTTTCTCTGAATTCCCGAGATCGCTTCAGGCAAATGCCGGAATGGTTCCTTCGAAAGGGCACGGCCGATTTCCTTCCCTAACCCGAGCTTGTGATCTGCCTCTAATGACCTCGTTGTCGACGGGACGCGAAACACTAATCTCCTGATCCTAGAGCAGAACATCTACAACTGCATTATGCATAGCCCGAAAACTAGTTTGTAAATAATAAATGAATCATATCACGAAACTGTGGATTTTTAAAGCGTATTCTTCGCTCTTTTGCTAAATTGTCGCAGCCTTATTTTAAAAAAACCAGTCATAAAATGAAGTGTTATGAATTGCTCACGCGGGAGCGATACGAAATTAGCTTCCACGATTGTTTCATACAACAAAACAGGCTTTCTCGAGTCGCAATATCGGTGTTGTTAGCTTAGACAAGATTTTACATTTATTTAAAAAGGTTCCGCAGTGTATATGAATTAGTCACATTGGGAAATTCATCAGAAAATTGATATCTTTCTTCAGTTTGAAGAACAATACAAGAACGCATTATTTCGTAATTCTAAAATAAGCTTCTTTTCAGGTAATGAAACAAAGGAACTAGTGATGTCCCCTACGGAACGAAACTTGACCACCAACACTTATGAAGGTTGTTCGGATCTGTAGCTTGTGTCTGTCCGGTAAGTTGAGCGTATCGCCGAAGTTCCTGGTCGGTTTTTCGCAGCCTTATGCCGTTAGCATTTCTTTCGATATTTCGTCTCGTCTCTGCTCAACTTGAGATCCGACACATATGAGCAATAAATCGAACTTATTTATGCGTGTCTCGTTTCTTTTTTATTTTTAGCCTTTTATTCATTCGTGTTTTGACGGCTGCACCCGCGCGAGGAAGTCCTGTTCTGAACTGCTTCGTAGCACCGCGACTGTCGAGAATTTCGACAGTTTAAACTCGTGTGTACGTCTTCTGATGTCGGTTTATAGATTTGCGGAACAGTAGTTTCATAAGAGTAGATGAGGCAGAGGAATACGCTAATACCAAGCCTCGCTATTCTTTGATCCGTATACTTAACACTTCCGTCGAGTTTCTACTGGAACACAAACGCCCCGAACGCTACTGCAAGGAACGGGCAGTGACAAATTGAATTCTAGGGCGATTACTGGAATCAGTGGAGCCGCAGGAAGTCAGCAGGACACAACACTCTCGTCAACTGCTAGCTGAGGCGATTTTTTTCGACGTCTCAAGAGCTACTGACAGTCCTGTTCACAGAGGACGTCAGTTCCTTATTGCTGGCGCTTTATTGTGGACTCGTTAGACTGTCGGATTGTCTCCCACGGTTGAACAACAATAATCCTGCAGGAGGAATGTTTTTGTGAGAAACCTAGTTGTGATACGGCTATTACAACCGAACAAAATCCGTGAACTTCTTCGGACATAGGTAGCTTATGTTGAGTGAGTGATGACCAGATGGTCCACGGTGCAATCCATTTATTCTGCAACTAAGTGAAGATCAGTAACGATATAAGGAGAATTACATGATTGTAGTAGCATAAATGCAAATGTTTGTAACGTAAGAATGAAACGAAACGTTCTTTAGAGACGATTTTGTGCAGTGTACCTTGTGGCCTGCAGAGCGAAACATGGTTTCCATGTGTGTATGTTTGCTGCTAAGTTAATGTCGTCGGTTTTTCCTTGCTCGGCGTTTCTCGCTCGTTTTTGAATTTCTGTTGGCTGTTCTTTTGTTCAATGGCGCACAGCTAGTCCCGTTCGCAATCTGGCCGAGTTTAAACGGGGAGCACCCTAGTGAGACAACTGAGGGAGATGTCGGAATATCGCGCAAAGAGAAAAGTTAACTGTGCTGCGAGTCCGTGCGCTTACAAATCGGCGCTCTCCCTTCTTAAGTCCAGAAGCGTACACCAGGGTTACTTTGTGCCTGCATTTCTATTTACTGCTTGTTTCTGTGCGCGCGCCAGCTCGTTGCCACCAGTCTCTGAGAGAGACCCAATAGATGATGGTCGTTCCAAGATGTAAGACGCAATTGTTAAATTTATTCTACAGAAATATGTTTTTATGGATCACTGTGGCCCTGGAGTACGCACTGTGTAAGTGTTCTGTCACTGGGTGCGAAGTACATTTATGTGAACACAACACTTAGGAATGACGTTTTACTAACGGAAGATGCTACACGGGAAGCACTGTTGGATGAACTCAGTCGTGAAGCTGATGCAAGTGACTTTCGTTATGAAAGTGATAGCTAATCTGATGCTCCCGCAGCAGTTATGGACAGTGCCGAAATTGCTCAGTCGGCCGAGTATTCAGACAACTATGAAGAAAATACAATTGTCCACGGTAACAAAATGTCAGTGGTGGAACACACAGCTGCTCCTAATAGAAGAGGTCTGTCAGTTGTCGATAAACTCTAGTCGATACTCCCAAGAGCATGGAAATATTTGTGTAATATGTGCATTCCATTAAATGAATAGTATCTTCACCTAATTAAAGTGAAAATAAAGTGTTTGTATCCTGATCAGTTCAAATTCCATCACTGAAAATCTTCCGTTAAAATTTTTTACTTTTAAAACAATAAACTGGTAGCCAAGATCGCAGGAATTCTTTTTATTCCATGATTACCGGTTTCGGCGAAACTAAAGCCACCATCGTCGGATCTTAGGACACATACAGGTTACAACAACAAGGCAAACAATGGTGATTACAAGTGCAAGCTAGGTACTAGTATGTGATGGAGACACTTAACATTTATAATGTCATCTCTCTTGGACGCCTATGTGCTACTTACGACGATTTTGTAAGGCCTGCGTGTTATAGGCAACTATTAATATCACCATTGTTTTGCCTCGATGTTGCAACCTGTATGCGCCCTAAGATCCGATGATGGCGGCTTTAGTTTCGCCGAAACCGGTAATCATGGAATAAAAAAGAATTCCTGCTATCTTGGCTACTAGTTTATTGTTTTACAAGCATCTAGATCGCTCCCAAATAAGCACAATGTGCTCCCTACAAAATTTTTACTTTGTCTCGATGTTTGGATTTTTGAAGAAGTACATGACAGAGGAGAAGGAAATGCGCTTAGTGTATAAAAGTTCAATTGCATTATAAAATATTCTGTATTCAGGCAGTTTTCCCAATAGATAACTGGGTCACTGCGCCGCTGGTGTTCAGTTAGTGTGGCAGTTCCAGATGTGTGCTCTACTAGGGTTAACTGCGACGTTTGACTTCCGGACGACGTCGGAGCAGACGCATATAGAACACTCCGCAAAGTGGTTATGAGATCCCCCCAGAGATAAGTCACACCGACAGCTAACATCCAGCTGAGAAGCATCTGACAGCTGAGGTGAGGGCATAAGCGAGTAAAAGCGGAGAACGCGACACAGCGAGGCAGAGAACGCACGGAGCAGCTGGACAACGAAACATATTTTTTTCCTTGCTATCTGCACAGCGTCAAACTTTATATGTCAGTTACTATGTGCATATAATGAAGAATTACGTGAATTTTATTAGCATAGCCCCCCCCCCCCCCCGTCAGTCCCAAAAATTTGGAGGGTGGATTAATAAAAAACAGATAAAAGTCAAGAAGGTGGTTTTAATGCTTCAGGTGTTCTATACAGTCTTCCCGCACTTGAGTAAAAAGCACAGAACGTTCATACAACCAAGCGAAACTGTCACAGACACCCTTCTCTGGGATGCCGTTAACTCGCGCTACATACTGGCTCGGGTATCGTTTATGTCCTCAAAGCGTTGAACCTTTACAGGAATTTCGGCATTTTTGTGGTAGATTCGTACTGATAATACCAGGTCTTGTCAACTCGCGATGCTATTTTTCCAGAAAAGAATCGTTCGCGTTGTGCATTTCAGTCAAGTCGCGGCAGCCGTCGACGCCTCGTTGTCTTTTGTTCGGGGGTGGAGGCGTGCGCTTTCCCCGGTGATCCCGTCGTATACAGACAAGTCGCGACGCTGGGAAATTGTAGCGAAATGCAGGAAGACCTGCACAGGATCGAAACTTGATGCAGGGCAAGTGATCAACAGCATAAACAAATGCAACGTACTGCGAATACATAGACAGAAAGATTGGATGATTCCATAACAGCTGAGCAATCACTGGAAGCAATTACTTCCATCAAATATCTAGGAGCATGCGTACCGAGCGATTGGAAGTGGAACGACCGCATAAAATTAAGGCCTGTGCCAGAGAGATTCATTGGAAGACCCCTCAGGAAAAGTAGTCCATCAACAAAGTAAGCAGCTTGCAAAATACTCGTTCGACCAGCACTTGAGTATTACCTGTCAGTGTGGGTTCCGTACCAGATAGGACTGATAGATAAAAACTAAAGAATAGCGGTGCGGTTCGTTACAGGTTCATTCAGTAAGCGCGAAAGCGTCACCGAGATAATCAGCAAACTCCAGTGGCAGTCAAGAGAGGCATTCTCAACGCGGGGTTTATTGTTTAAGTAACACGTGTAACATGTGCATTTTTCCTATTGCCGTTTCAGCTGAGCGGGATGCGAACTGTTCATGGCTTCTGCTCAGTGTTTCCACTTAGGATGTTGGTTTTACTCTACGGTAGTTTCTTCCGGAATTATTCCTAAAATACCCTCAAAAAACTTAAAAGTTCCTAATTTTAGGGCGTTTAATTATAAGAAAGAACTACAGATTATTTTACGTATTTAATAACAAGAAATACTTCCACTATACTATACAAAAATCTTTCTGATTTACAGGATCAGAAGCTCAAGCATAAGTTTTAGACCGTTTCCCTATTTTTAACATGGCACTCTTGAGTTTTGAAATCGGGTAATTCTTTGCTAGCATTTACAACTTTGTATTAAGGAATTCATTAAGGTTTTCGTTGTTAAATCTATTTCTTTTGTCCTATCTTAGATTTTTAGAAACAACGAATAATCCTTCTACCTCAGCATTTGAAGATGGAACTTCTAATAAAGTGAAATGACCACTTATTTTCGAAAAATAAAACTGCCATGATGATCTTTACAGCTTAGTACCTTATTCTAGTAAATTTCATGTGGCAATTTATTTTTATTTGTTTCTTACCTTCAACAACAAAATGCTTGACTTTGATGAGAGCTTGATGTCTTCATTCACTGTTTGCTTTTTGCATGTTGCTTTTTGTCACCAAGAAGTTAAAATGGTTTAACACATATTTCACAGCCTGTTGCTCCATATTTCGTGCTACTTCAGAATCTAAATATTTCAATAAATTGGGAGGTTTTTCATCGAAGTAGAACCGCTGTTGTATCTTCAGCATTATTTCCGTTTGAAATTCCTGGCAAGCTGCATAAAATTTGCTCTTTCTTTCTTCTGGGTATTGAGTGTAGCATTACAACAGCCTTATTTTAATTTCATACTCCTTCCTATGCCTCACTTCTGAAGCTGAGAATCTGTGTAATACGCGTTCACAAAACATGTGTTGTTTATTCCATGCCAGCTGATGGATATGAGGTGCACACGCCGAAAGTTAACCTGGAACACAATCACTAAAACATTTCCCTTCTCGCGTCCCGACACCGGCAGTGACTTAATATCTGCTTTTCCTCTATACTTATCACGCCCCTATGTAATCGATCAACTTTTTGTGCGATTACTTTAGGTATAAGACGACTAACTTCTGATGTCACCCTTAAGAACGGTAATACTACAATTAATATAGTAGGCTAAAATTAGATGGAGTGTAGTCATTAAATCGGTTGGGCCGTGGAGGAAAGTAATACATTCAGTGGGGCCTACTATAAATAATAGGGTTATCACCTTCGTTCGATTTTACCCTAAATTTCCCTAAATCCCTCTCAAAATACAATAGCTGTAAACCACTTATAATTTAAGACGTTTCATCTAAAAAAAAGAATAAAATTCCTAAAAGTGGAAACTTTGGTTCTGCTAATGGTCGTTTCGAATGGCGCACGGTATAACAGCACTAATCAAAATGTAATACAGTTCCTGAACTGTACTTGGTATGCTGCAGCACATAAAACAGACATACAATCTGTTACCACATTCTTCTACAGAAAAACAATCGAAATGAACAATAGGAAAATAAAACTGCTGTTTTACGGCGGAACAATGCAGCTGTTTGTGCAGACGACGACGGTACATTAACTTTTAACATATCCTTATACAGGAAAACGTAGGAAAAAATGGAAATTTGTGGTAAGGTCTTATGGGACCAAACTGCTGAGGTCATCGGTCCCTAAGCCTACACATTACTTGATCTGACTTAACCTAACTTACGCTACAGACAACACACACACCCATGCCCGAGGGAGGACTCGAACCTCCGACGTGGAGAGTCGCACTGACCGTAACAAGACGCCCTAGACCAAGCGGCTACCCCGCGCGGCTGGAAAACGTAGTAACAAAAAAAAAAAAAAAAAAAAAACAAAAAAAAAACATTCGATATTAATACATTATTCTACAGGAAAGTGTAAGAAATGAAAATAAAATAGGAGATATAGGAACTAAGAAAGGCGAACAAACATAAAACTGCATTTACTATTAACAAATCATTTTTACAGATACGCGGGGAAAATTAAATTTGTTTTATAATCAAATAGTTAGTACGTAAAGCATTACCTGGCGAGATGGTGCATAATAAGCGTGCGCAGTACCTTTACTTCATACGTAAGGGCTGGACACCTAGCTGTTCTTCTCACAATTCTGGCGCTTGTGCTGGCTCGGTGGAGCTGTTGCTGATGTCCGAAACAGAGGTCTTTGTCTAGTCTGAATCTGCCTCGTCAGATACATCCTCAGAACCACGCGATGAAATTTCACTGTCACTATACGATTCAAGATGAATGATTACGTCAAGCTTCGTCCATCAATGCGTCTCTAGACCGGTATTCGTCTATAATAGTCTTCATTTTATCACAGCCCTTCTTCCAGTCGCCTTTTGTAATGCTTTGCGCTGTAGCGTTAGTCATTTGTTTACGTTGGGAAAGGGTAACGCTGCTGACATTGTTCGATGACACTTACTGTTTCACTGAATTCCAGATAAGTTAGATGGGGGTTCAGATCACGGTTGTAGGATGGAAGGCGTAACTCTTTTAGTTCTTTCCCGGCTTCTTTCAGTACTCTATATTTGCTGCATATTCTGACTCGGGTTTGTAACGTTTTACAATTTCCTAGGGCTCGTTCCGAGTTAAATCTGCCCTGAACGGAATTTTGTGTTTAGTCAGCCATGATTGTATATCTGCTTCACGAGAATATGTGTTAGGCTCTTTATTTTCGTGTACACAATGGTAGGGTGCATTGTCTAGCACATTGTCTGTACCACAACACTTCCAGCTGGGATATCTGGTATTAGGCGCTCTTCCCGCCATTTCATATAACTGTCACTGTTCATTTCGTTTCGATACTCTTCAGATGCACCCTCACTGAACCCCATTCTCCTCCCTCCTGAACCACTTTTCCTCTTTGTCCAGAACTTTTATTTTCCGCACACCTCGTACGTCACTGTGCTGCCATCGTTTACTAACAGTACAATGTGTGTACACGATGGGTTCCTTCGCACATTTTTCTTTTTCTGTCGTTGTTCTAAGAAAGCATGCGCACCATGCTAACGTGTTCTCTCTCTGAACCAGAAATATTGTTCTATTTTTACTTTTTGTTAAACGTATCCTTCAAAAATTTCCAAAAAGTGATTCGCTTCCCTGTGAAATTAAAGTCTATATCCTCCATTCAAAAACTGTAAGGCTTTAGAAGAGTCGATATTTCACTTTAGACGTTGCAATATTTTAAGAACTTTCTTTTCACTAAGCACTTGTCAAAGTCGTGGAGACACTTTCTTTTCTTCCTCAATCTCGTCTTCCTTGGAGACAGCACTCCGCCTGGCTTACCTAACATTGTTCACAATACTGCGCGCTGTTCTTCAAAACACTCTTTCCCACTGCAGCTGCTGCCCTCTGCATAACTCTTTCTAAGGGTGTTCGCAAATATTTCCGTCTTTCACAACTGAACTACGTTATTTATAAACACCTTTCCACTTGGGCACACTTTTTTAGCATCATATATTTACGCAATGACTATCTATTCTAGCAGACGCCAGGAACACACAGCAGATGTAACGCACTGCGACTGATCAAGAGCTTGACTGTAGAATGCCTAGCCACGTGCCTCAGTCGTGTACTGTCGAGTGTTGTCGGTTGCCTTCGGTTCCGTCTGTAGGTAAACAAAGTTTAGTTCCGCATTCCGCCGTCGGCAGTTGTGAAATGAACAGCTTATGCGTTCCTAGAAGAGTCAACATATATACTGCTTCCTCCTGCGTATATCTCGCGAAAAATTCATGAAGATAAAATTATAGAGATTCGAGGCCACACGGAAACCTACCGGCATTCCTTCTTCCCGCGAGCTATTCGCGACTGGAACAGGAAAAAAGGGAGGATGGGGGGAGTGACAGTGTAAACAAAGTAACTTCCGCTTGCAGAGTACAAATGTAGATGCAGAAGTAGATGAACTGATTGTCTACCATACAACTGCACACATTTACAGAGAAGCGCCCATGAAAATGTGTGCACGAAGGCATGTGTGTTTTCTCCGGACCACCGATATGACACAAGTTGTTGATAGTTATAGTAACTTGATCGGTAAACTATACAGATGGGCCTACTCGGCGTGATTTCTCGTCAATAGTATAACGGAACGGCCGCGAACCTCTTCGCTGCCTTACGCGCACGAGCTTACGTTTATTTACGTTCGGGGTCGACCGACCGCCAGTCCCTGCACTAATCATCGGTCTACTGCAGGTCTTACTGCAATTCCCTGCAGCCATCTTGCTTTGCCGTATTCTTTTAGGCGACACCATCATCTGCCAAAAGCATAATGGATTCGCGCTTATTGTCAAAAGTACGATCGTAAGGGATATCGAACGAACTTTGAGACTGGATTCAGGACTTTTTGATGGGGGGGGGGGGGGATGTAACATGTTACGTATGTTAGAAAGATGTAGAAGTAACTTCGGGTGTGACACAGTGAAATTTGTGGTGATTGTTGCTGGTCACGTTGCATATTAATAACCTTGTGGACAAAATTAATAGTAACCTCAGACTTCTCGCAGAAGATCCAGTATCTACAATGAAGCACTGTCTGAAAGAAGCCGCATAGAGGTCTCTTAAACCAAGTGTCAGCTTTGAGCAAATTATGCTCTGTGCAAAATTCTGCCAGGCGGCTTCCTCTTTCATTCCTTTCTACTAGTCCGTATTCGCCTGCTACTTTTTCTTCTCTTCCTTTTCCTACTATCGAATTTTAATCTCCCTTGGCTATTAAATTTTCGTCTCCCTTAACTATCTGAATAATCTTATTATCTCATCATACATTTCTTCAATCTCTCCATCATGTGCAGAGCTAGTTAGCCTATAAAGTTGCTCTACTGTGATGGATGTGCGCTTCGTATCTATCTTGGCTATACTGTTCATAGTAGCTTATCCGCGTTCCTATTTTTTGATTCATTATTAAACCTACTCCTGCATTACCTCTGTTTGTTTTTGTAATTGTAACCCCGTATTTACGTGACCAGAAGTCCTGTTCCTCCTATACCGAACTTTACTAACTCCCACTATATCTAACTTTAACCTATCCATGTCTCTTTTTGAATATTCTAACCTGACATTTCTCGCTCCGATCTGTAGAACACGTTTTGTTTCTCCTGATAATGACAACCACCTGAGTAGTCTCCGCCCGGATATCCGAACAGGGAACTATTTTACCTCCAGAATATCATTCAACCACAAAGTAGAGCTCCATATTTTCGGGAAAAATTTCTGCTGTAGTTCCAGCACAGCAAGGCTGTTTTGGTTGATGTTAGAAGGCCAGATCAGTCAATCATCGTGATTGTTGCGCGGCGGAATAAAGGTATAATTAATTATACCAATAGACGAATATATGGAACAGCAATTAATAGTACATATAGGGCAGAATAAAAGGAAATTACAAACGGGAATAGAAAAAAAGAGCAATTGAAATTGAGGGATTGGGCAAGAAAGTATGAGATAATGCAGCTGACGTTATTGGGAAAACTGAAAGGAATCGGGTCAGATGGTTTGGCATGCCTTTGGATATGTGGCTCCAGAGAATAGTAAAGTGGACGAAGTGATGGGAGAGGGAAATAGAAGACTACACTAGACAGAACTGCAGTATGTAACATTGAACGAATGCACTTTATATTAACAGGTCAAAGTGGTGCATTACCAACTTATTTTAAATCAATATATTTTAAATGTTTAGAAATGTAAAACTTTTTGCTTCACAAAACGAGAAACGTAGTTTCCTCTGACTATAATATGAGTCACAGTTGGACTCGGCCAACTCAAATGAATATTTGGGTGTAACACTCTGTGCTGATATGAAATCGAATGAGCACATAGGCTCAGTAAAGGTAGAGCTGATGGCAGACTTCGGTTTGTTGGTAGACTAAACGCAGTCAATCTACGTAGGAGATTGCTTACAAATCACTCGTGCAACCCATTCTAGAATACTGCTCAAGTGTGTAGGCTGCATACCAGATAGAACACAGAAGGGCAGCACGAATGATCACATGTTTGATTGACCCGTGGGAGAGTGTAACAACTGGCAGACTCTTGAAGATAGACGTCAACTATTCCGAGAAAGCCTGCTTAAAATTTTTTAACAAGCGGCTTTAAATGATGACTCTAGGAATATACTACAACCCCTTACGTATTGGACACGTAGGGATGGTGAGGACAACATTAGATTAATTACAGCACGCTCAGATACATTTAAATAATCGTTTTCTCCGAGCTCCGTTCGTGGATGCTACGGGAAAATGGCGTAATCACTGGTATAGGGGGCGTACCCCACTTCACTGTCGTTTGCAGAGTATAGATGTTGTTGTAGATACAAGGAGCTGTCGTATGGAAACGAGACAGGTGGAAAAATGTGAATAAATTGTTTATCACTTCAAACGTAATCGCCATAGTTCTAAATACTTTTATTCCGTTGTCAGACAAGACGGTCAGGGCCTTGATAGAAACATATTTTAGAACCGTGATAGTATCCAGGCATGCACCTCTTCGTCCGAAGCAAATCGACGGCCACGAGTGCCTTTTTTCAGTGCAGCTAAAGGTTGGAAATCGCATGAGGACAGATCGGAACTGTGCGGGGGATGTGTAAGGGACTACCAGCGAAACTTCTACATCTACACGAATACTCTGCAAATAACACTTAAGTGCCTGCAGAAGGTTCATCGAACCAGCCTCACAATAATTCTCTATTATTCCACTCTTGAACATAGCGCGGGAAAAAGAATACCTACAGCCTACAGTGTATCTTTCCGTGCGAACTCTGATTTCCCTTACTTATTGCGACGATCGTTCCTCCCTATGTAGGTCGGAGTCAATAAAATATTTTCGCGTTCGGAGGAGAAAGGTGGTGATGGAAATTTCGTGAGAAGATTCCGGCGCGACGAAAAACGCCTTTATTTTAATGGTGTCTACCCCAAATCCTGTATCACGTTAGTGACACTATCTCGCCTATTTCGCGATAATACAAAACGCCCTGCCCTTCTTTGAACTTTCTCTATGTACTCTGCTAATCCTATCTGGCAAGGAACCCAGACGCGCATCACTACTCCAAAAGAGGACGCACAAGCAATGTGCGGGCAGTCTCTCTAGTAGATCTGCTACATCTTCCAAGTGTTCTGCCAATAAAACGCCATATTTGGTTCTCCTTTCCCAAATTTTTTTGTGTTCTTTCCAAATTAAGTTGTTTGTAATTGCAATTCCTAGGTGCTTAGTTGATTTTACAGCTTTTAGATTTGACAAATTTACCGTGTAACAGAAACTTAATGCGTTCTCTTTAGCACCCATGTGGTGACCTCACATGTTCCCTTATTTGGGGTCGATTGCTAATTTTCGCAGCATTCAGATATCATTTCTAAATCGTTTTACAATTTGTTTTGATGTTCTAGTGAGTTTACTAGGCGATAAACGACAGAATCGTCAGCAAACAACCTAAGACGGCTGCTCAGATAGTTTCTTACATCGTTACATATATAAGAAACAACAAAAGGCCTATAACACTACCTTGGGGAACGCCAGAAATCCCTTCTGTTCCACTCTATGCCTTTACGTCAATTACTACGAACTGTGACCTCTCTGACAGGAAATCACGAATCGAGTCACGTCACTGAGACGATATTCCATGAGCACGCTTTTCTGGTACAGTGTCAAAAGCCTTTTAAAAATCTAGAAATACGTAATCAATTTGAAATCCGTTGTCAACAGCTCTCAGCGCTTCACGTGTGTAACGAGCTAGTTGTGTTTCACAAGAACGAGGTTTTCTAAATTGCGTTCACTGTGTGTCAGTACACCGTTCTCTTCGAGGTAATTCATAATGTTCGAACGCAATATATGTTCCAATATGCTGCTAAACATCGACGTTAATGCATTCGTTCGCAGGAGAGCTTCTGTAAAGTTTGGAAGGTAGGAGACGAGGTACTGGCAGAAGTAAAGCTGTGAGGACGGGGCGTGAGTCGTGCTTGGGTAGCTCAGTTGGCAGAGCACTTGCCCGCGAAAGGCAAAGGTCCCGTGTTCGAGTCTCGGTCCGGCACACAGTTTTAATGTGCCAGGAAGTTTCATATCAGGGCACACTCCGCTGCAGAGTGAAAATCTCATACTGAATGAGAACTTTCGTGGTCGTTGAATAGGACCAAAGTCTGTCGGCAAATGGCCTGCGAGATCCCCCGATTTGACTGTTCTTGGTTCAACTGGCTCTAAGCACCATGGGAATTAACATCTGAGGTCATCAGTCCCCTATACTTAGAACTACTTGAACCTAACTAACCTAAGGACATCACACACATCCATGCACGAGGCAGGATTCGAACCTGCGCCGGACTGAAGCTCCTAGAACCACTGGCCCCCGCGGCCGGCGACTCTTCTCGGTTTCTTTCTTTGGGGAGCACTCAAAGATGCAGTCTATGACGAAGCCCCAACTACGTGTCGTCAAATCGCCAGTGCACGCTCTGTCACATCATCCACTGTAATTACACCTGTTCATAGTTCTTTCGAACAACGATTGCAAATGTGCCTTTCAGTCCATGGTCAACAGTTTGAAGATATTCTTATATAAGGGATAAAGCTACTTTTTGGAAGATAAAATTTATGTTATATGATTTATGAGTTACTATACCACTGTTAGTAAATTGTTTACTTCATTTACATGTGTACAAAATTGTATTTCAGTGTCAAGTAAGTCGACAACGTGTATTGTACGTAGCTGCTAACGTTGTCATTATACGCTTATTTTCAGCGTTTTCGACGTTTCGTTACGAAGAATATTTATTTTGCAGTTTACATATAGTTACCAAAGTATTTTTAATAAAATGTTTAGTTCAACGAATGTATCCCACACGATATAACTTCGAGCAGTGTAGGTAGAAAAAATGGTTCAAATGGCTCTGAGCACTATGGGACTTAACATCTGAGGTCATCAGTCCCCTAGAACTTAGACCTACGTAAACCTAACTAACCTAAGGACATCGCACACATCCATGTCCGAGGCAGGATTCGAACCTGCGACCGTAGCGGCCGCGCGGTTCCTGACTGAAGCGGCTAGAACCGCTCGGCTAATTCGGTCGGCAGTGTAGGTAGACAGTTGTCGGGCAGCATGTATGTTACCTCTAAGAAGCACACATTAACCACAGAAAAGCATACGTGCCGAAAACCGCTTTTGGATATGTGTAACCGTTCACGAAATAAAAGGGGTGTTAGGTCTTCCGTGTCTCACCCTGTATATTGTATACAGCAGCAGCCCTAGCACACTTCCTTGTGGTACTCCTTAGCTTACTTTTAGAAGTATCAATTGCGTTCCGTTAAGAGCGACGTGCTGAGTACCATCTGCAAGGAAGTACTGACTCTAGTCACCAATCTGTTCCGATACTCTTGCTAAGCTAGTATGTTATGGACAAAGAGAGTGACCAGAGATTTGCGATATGTCTGTCTGCGAAATCGATGTTGATTTTTATCGAGGAGATTTTAGTTCTCTAAAAAGTCACAATACGTTAGCATAAAACATGTTCCATAATTTTACAACACACTGACTTTAGCGATATAGGCCTGTATCTATGTGCATCTGTGTTACGGCTCTCCTAGAAAAGAAATGTCCTGCGCTTCTTTCCAGTCGGTAGGTACCCTCCTCTCTGTAAAATCTTACAGATACTGAAATTGCTTTTCTATTCCGAGAGTATTCCGCGAGCACTCATTTCAATATCTACCATTTCAGGGTTCCTGCGATGATCAAAAGGAGGGACCGTATTGCAATCTTCTGCGGTGAAACAGTCGCGTAAGACCGAATTCAGTATTTCGGCCTTCTCTCTGCCATCTTCCGTTTTGGTGCCAGTGTGGTCGTTGAGTGTCTGATTAGAGGATTTCGATCTTCTTACTGACTTTTACACAAGGCCAAAACTGTTTTTACTCAGATCGGTTGGGAAAGTTTTATTTTCAAGTTCGTTGAACGCTTGTCTCATTGCTCTCCTAACGCTTATTTTTGATTCGTCCAGCTGTCGTTTATGAGCTTGAATTTGCCTTCACGTAAATCTCTTTCTTTTTGTTGCAGTGTTCTACCACGACCATTGAACCAAAGTGAGTCTTTCCCACCCCCAAAAACCCGTGCTCGGCACGTACTTGTCTAGCGCGTACTGAAGTAGGCTTTTGAATTTTATCCGACTGTGCTGCACATCTACGCCCTGAGAACTGAATGTTTGACGTCAATTACGAATAAACTCTGCATTTTACGTGTTGTAACCCTCACTGAGCAAAAAATATTATCTTGTCCTTCTAAACATTTCTTTAGCACCCAGATTTACAAGTACCACGGCCTTACGATCATTGATGCCCTCCTCCACGTTAACAGAACTGATTCGAAAAGTTGCGGTCTGTTCGTCGCTAGGTGGTACAAGACGTTACCGTGAAGAGTTGGTTTTCCTGCTGCTCTAAGTGCGACACCACTGTAAAACCGATGGGAGTGACCATCCCCTGCGACGTGGAGGCCACGTGAAACAAACTGAGGGAAATCAGCTGCCAAGCTAAGCTCCACTGGAAAATCCTAAGGAAATTTAACTCATTCTCGAAATTAGTTGCTTACAAAACACTTGTTTGACCGGTTCTTGAATATTGCTGACGTGTCTAGGATAGGATCGAGGGAAGAGAGAGAGAAGATTCAATTAAGAGCGGCGCGTTTTAGTCACGGGATCGTCTATCAGGGCGAGGGCGTTGCAAAGACTCAGCAGACTCCAGTGGCATACGCTACAAAAGAGGCACCGTGCGTCACGAAGAGGTCCAGTGTTGAAATTCCGAGGGAGAAGAGTAGGGCAAGACGTTACTTCCTACCACATACGTCTTGCGAAGTGAGCACAACGAGAAAATTCGCGAAATTAGAGCCAATACAAGGGCTTGCTGACAATCATTATTTCCAAGTGCTCTTCGTGAATGAAAGAAGGACGGTGGAATCCGATAGTGATACCACACCGTAAATGAGTTGCGTAGTTGTACATGTACGTACAGCTGTAGATGTTATAGACTCCTGCGCCGCATATTCCCTCAAGGTTATTAAGAGTGTAGTGAATAGTGTAATATGCAGTTCATTAACATAAACTGTTTCTTCGTTAACGGCGATCTTAATTTGTGGCATGTCTTGAAGGCAGCAATCTGCTTACACCGTGAACATTCATGAGAGCCAGTTGACGCGTCAACTCTGTTACGATAACAGTATTCGTGGGAATTTCGCCAAACACAGTGCGGTTTCAGCAAGTCTGTTAGCCAAGCACTGAGCGAGACAAAGCAATTTAAGCAGCCAAGAAAGTAGTGCTGGCATTCTCTTCTTGTCCTCGTTCTTCTTCTTCTTCTTCTTCTTCTTCTTCTCCTCCGCACGCACACGAAAGACCAGCCGGCTGGAGACGTCCGCCGAGGACGCCTGCAGCTGACCCTGGCGACCCTCACCCCAGACTAGACAGTGAGCGGGGATGGCATGGCGTCACATCACTGGTGCGCTGGCTACTTCACTTTGCAGTTCACACGAAAGAGCTTGGAAGAGGATTCAGTCAACCACTTTATACACACATCAAAAAAGTTTTGCATTAATGCGGTTCCCAGAACTCTTGACGATAGACGTTGACTGGGATATTGTGTCGCAGACACAGTCCCTTTGACTGTGCAGAGATGTCACTAAAACCGCCCAGAGATGTAAACAACCAAGCATGAGCAGCGCCTATTAGACGGAGGGGTCCGAAAGCCGATCAGTTCCAGTCATTCCACCAGGAAGGAGGTACACGGCTCGTGTTGTCTGTAGTTCAACCGTGCCCAGACGGTCAACACCGCGGTTCGATTGCGTCCGCATTGTTACTTTGTGCCAGGAAGAGCTCTCAACAAGGGAAGTGTCCAGGCATCTCGGAGTGGACCAAAGCGATGTTGTTCGGACATGGAGGAGATACATAGAGACAGGAACTACGAATAACATGCCTGTTTCAGGCCACCTAAGGACTACTACTGCAGTGGATGACCGGTGCCTAGGGATTATGGCTCGGAGGAACACTGACAGCAACGCCACCATGTCGAATAATCCTTTATGTGCAGCCACAGGATCTCCTGTTACGACTCAAACTGTGCTCAGTAGGGTGCATGATGCGCAACTTCACTCCATGGCGAAGTCCATCTTTGCAACCACGACACCATGTGGCGCGGTGCTGATGGGCCCATCAACATGCCGAATGGACCGCTCAGGATTGGCATCACGTTCTCTTCACCTATGAGTGTCGCATATGCCTTCAACCAGACAATCGTCGGAGAAGTACGCCGGTGGTGGTCACGGAAGGCGTCGTAACGGCTGTGCGATACGTGAACGCCATCCTCCGACCGATAGTGCAGCCACATTTGCAGCATATTGGTGAGTCATTCGTCTTCATGGACGACAGTTCGCGCCCCATCGTGCATTTCTTGTAAATGACTTGCTTCAGCATAACGACATCGCTCGACTAGAGTGGCCAAGCATGTTCTCCAGACATGAACCTATCGAGCATGCCTGGAATAGATCGAAAAGGGCTGTTTGTGGACGACGTGACTCACCAACCACTCTGAGGGATCTACGCCGAATCGCCGTTGAGGGGTGGGACAATCTGGACGAACAGTGCCTTGATGAACTTTTGGATAGTATGCCACGACGAATACAGGCATTCATCAGTGCAAACGGACGTGGTACTACGTATTAGAAGTACCGGTGTGTACAGCAATCTAAGACCACCACCTCTGAACGTGTCACTGTATGGTGGTACAACAAGCAGTGTGTGGTTTTCATGAGCAATAAACGGGGCGGAAATGACATTTATGTTGATCTATATTCCAATTTTCTGTGCAGGTTCCGGAACTCTCGGAACCGAGGTGATGCAAAACCTTTTTTTGATGTGTGTATTTCTCTACTGTTACAGTCTAGAACAGCACGTACGACAAACAAACACTTAAATCTTTCCGCGCAGCTGTGATTCCTCGTACTTCACTACAATGACAATTTCTCTCTGTGCACATGTGAGTCAACGAAATATTTTCGCATTCCGAAGAGATGACTGGTGACTGAAATTTGGTGAAAAGATGTCGCCAAAGTGAAAAATGCCTTTCTTTCAATGATGGCCATCCCAACCCGCGTATCATATCCCCGACACTCTCTCCTCGATTTCGCGGTAATACAAGACGTGCTACACTTCCTTGAACGTTTCTGCCGTCGTTTTCAATACTATCTGGCAAGGATCGCATACCGTACAACATTAATCAAGCAGAGAATGGACTTGCCTAGTGTAGGCACTAAGTTTGAAAAGGCAGTGCGTCGTTCGCCTTCCCCACACAATTTTCTATGTGGTAGCTCCAATTTCACATGTTCTTAATTTTAATCCCTAGCTATTTAGTTGGACCAGTAACTCGAAAATTTGTGTGGCGTAACGTGTAAGTGAAATTTACGGAATTTTTGTGGCACTTGTGTGAAAGATTTCCCAATTTTTATTATCCAGGAAGAATTAGTCCTTTTAGCACCAGGCAGATTCTTATGTAAATTATTTTGTCATTCGTTTTGATGTTGTAGTGACTTTCCTAGACATCGGACGACGTATCAGCTGTAAAGGTGTTAAGATTGTCCCCTAAATAGTTAATACAAATAAATAACAGAAGACGCCCTATAACGCTTCCTGCCGTTTCAGCAGATGACTTCCTTCAACTATCGTCAACTGTGTCCTACCTGACAGAAAATCACAGATCAGTCGCATAACCCAGATGATACTCCGTATACACACAGTTTTGTTAGAATTCACTTGATAGGAATGGCGTGAAAAATCAAGAAGTAGGAAATCAACTTGCGGTGCCCTGTCGATAGTATTCATTACTTCTCGTGTTTAGCACGTCAGCTGTATTACACGAGAATAAGATTTTCTGAATTCCTGCTAGTTTTCTGACAATTCTAGGTATTTCATAACGTTGGGACACAGTTTATGTTGCAAAATGCTACGAGGAATCGATGTCAGTGATATAAGTCTGTAATCCAGCGGATTACTTTTATCTGATTTTTTTGTCTATTGGTGTTACCTGTGCAACTTAGCAGACACGGTTTTCTGATCGAGCGAGCGGTTGCGTACGATCGCAGGCAGTGGAGGTATTACCTCAGCACGCGCACACTCCGAAACAGGAGCTTGAGTTAGACACCATAGTTGTGCGGAGATTACAGCGATTAATTTGCTAATAATCAATTATTCAAAATGACAGTCACAATCGCATTATTTATTTTGCCGCCAACCAGTTTCAACCCGCGATGGGGTCATCTTCAGGGCAATTTACACCATTTGGTCGCTGGCTGGAGTCGTCATCCCAGTTGCCAACCGTTCACAGGCAGGGTGACGACTCCAGCGAGAGACCAAATGGTGTAAATTGTCCTGAAGATGACCCCATCGCGGGTTGAAACTGGTTAGCGGCAAAATAAATAATGCGATTGTGACTGTCATTTTGAATAACTGATTGTAGGAGCTTGAGTTCAGCTAGCGGGGCCGCAGGCTGAGTACATAGATGGGGGTCTTCCCTCTCACCCACCCCTCTCCATTTCCAGCTCAACACAACGTCGCCCACACATCGTCTCCCACAGCCCCCCCCCCCCCCCTTCGCCACCCCCCTCATATAACACACACACACACACACACACACACACACACTGCGTTAACATATTCCGCCGCCATTTCCTTCCCACATGAGGCAAAAAGAGAAATTAGAAAAATAAAAAAATAAAAACAGTTTGTTAACCATATTTGAGCGATCTATCCATACACGAATCAGCTATTCCACCGTATGTCATTGCACGTTACAAGGAAGTGTTATAGGCCCTCTATTGTTCCTGATCTATATTAACGACATAGAAGACAATCTGAGTAACCGTCTTAGATTGTTTGCTCTCATTTACCGTCTTGTAAAGTCATCAGACGATCAAAACGACTTGCAAAATGATTTAATAAGATATCTGTATGGAGCGAAAAGTGGCAATTGACCCTGAATAAAGAAAAGTGGGAAGTTATTCACATGAGTACTAAAAGAAATCAGCTAAATTTAGATTGCGCGATAAGTCACACAAATCTGAGGGCTGTAAATTCAGCTAAATACTTAGGGATTACAATTACAAATAACCTAAATTGGAACGATCACATAGATAATATTGAGGGTTGAGCAAACCAAAGATTGCGATTCATTGGCAGAACACTTAGAGGTGAAAAAGGTCTACCAAAGAGACTGCTTACACTACGCTTGTCCGCCCTATTCTGGAGTATTGCTGTGCGGTGTGGGATCCGCATCAGGTGGGATTGACGGATGGCATTGAAAAAGCACAAAGAAGGGCAACTCGTTTTGTATAATCGCGAAATAGAGGAGATAGTGTCAGAGGCACGATACTTGAATTGGAGCGGCAGTCATTAAAACAAAGGCGCTTTTAGCTGTGACGGGATCTTCTTATGAAATTTCAGTTTTCTCCTTCGATTGTGAAAACATTCTGTCGGCACCCAGCTACATAGGGAGAAATGATCATCACGAGAAATCAGGGCTCGCACAGAAAAATTTAAGTGCTCGTTTTTCCCGCGTGCCGCTCCAAAGTGGAACGGTAGAGACACAGCATGAAGGTCGTTCATTAAACCCTCTGCCAGGCACTTTATTGTGAATAGCAGAGTAGATGTAGATGTAGAAATACTGCACACTACTGAAGGTACATTTTTATTAAACACACTCATGTTCAGAAAAAAAAACAGAACACCCCAAACGACTTCGTATTCGCAGGTCATGTACATTACTATGTTTTGCAGAAATGATTAGTATTTCAGTCACCTCGGTTCAGCATGTGTCCTGTTGCCTAGAAGGCACAGGATCCACCATGGGCGCTGATAAGTTGTTCCATTTGTGATGGCGTCGACGGGTATAAGGCGCAATTAGTGTCCTGTGGTATAGGCATCCATGCTGCCTTCACCAGGTTCCAAAGTTCATCTCTAGTGGTTGGCATGGGTCACAGCGCTGCACCCGTTGTTTCACCACATCCGACACATTTTCGACTGGTGAAAAGTCTGGTGATAGAAGGCACGTGTTCATGCGGTAACATGTGGTCGTGCGTTGTCTTGCTGAAAATGGCGTCTGGGGTTTTATACACAAAAGGGTCACTTATAACCTTTCAATAATTTACAGTCAATTTAACCTGGTAAATTTTAGACGTCAGTAATGCTGCGTCATGGCCCTGATACATCATTCTGAATAAGCTGAAAAATCTTACCTTATTAGGTCGCCGGGTAACGCGTATATATCTGCTCCTATAAGAAATTTTTCCTGGCGCAGCTAAGTGCAATGCTGGCCGATAGCTTTGTCTTATGTAAAAGGGAAGAACTGATTTTTCTTTTCAATAATCGGGATGGCCAAGGATTGGAGAAATTATTGAATTGTTTAAATTGAGATTAATGTCAAAAGTTACTTTTTATGAGAAAAATTATTATTAACAGATTTTTTTTAAAGCATTTACATGGGACTTGATTAACAATACTACATATGCGCGAGGCTGCTTTTACCTTATCCTACAACGGCCAGGCTCTGCCATCGCTGCACACGACCGGCCCAGCCAACACGATACACCAGACGCGACTGCTCGCTAGTAACAACTTACTCCTACTGCTACACAGTTCCTACTGCAGTCAATACTGCTCTTTGGTCTCAGATTCTCTTCTAGCTTACATATCGCAGGCAGCGCGTGAGCAATACATCGAAATTACATCAGCTCGATTGCGCTAGCAACAAATTCTTTAATTATGGACCTCTTACAATATCTTGTGCGAACGCAGTTGTGATGCCGCTCTCGCTGTCTGCGGCGAAACAAAACGAGGCCATCATATTCAAACAGAACCTGGCTTCGTCCGAAAACACCATCTGATGTTGTTCCTGTCCTCAGTGACGTCGTTCCACACACCGTTGCCGTCTAGCACTTTTCTGCACATTCGTCAAAGGTAGGCGGAGAAGTGGACGACGCGGCAGTAACTCGTGCCGTAATAGATGGCGACAGACTGTCACCCCTGATAGTGTACGGTGGATCACACTGTTCCACTGTTGCGCCAGAGAACACAGATCTGCCCTGCAATGCCATTCGGATGAGGTGCCGATCTTATCGGGAGATGGTCTGGTCTGTGCGACCTGACCCATCTCGTCGTGTTCTACGGCCTCACGTGAATCATTCTGCAAACACCCGTTGCACTGCCGTAACACTTTGTCCCACACGAGCAGCAGTTTCCCGGGTGGATGCATCGCATTCTCTCATGCCAACAATGCGCCCTCTTTGAAACTCACTGACTTGACGGTAAGGTTCGCGCATACGTCTGCAAGGCATCCTGCGCGTTTGCTTAATTCACACTGATCCATTACCTTCGGTTTGTAGCGACAAAGAGAGCTGCAGGCACATTTTACCGGTTGGTGGTGTTGCGTTGCATTATCGATGTTGACTTCGAACCCGTGAGCGGACATGGTTCAAATGCTAATCATTTATGCAGAAGACACTAATGAACATGTTCTGTGAATATGAACGGCCTATCTCTAGTTGTTCAAAGCGCTCTATATTTTCTGGACTTGAGCCTACAATAGCAAACTGTTTCTCAAGGGAATCAGTACTTAACTAGTAAGACAATCTTTTTACGTTCAGAACAGAAAAATATTAAAAATTAATTAATTAATTACAGCGCTCAATAACGTCACAAAATGTGAAATAATATCTTATACTGTACCGCAAGACAAAACGAGAACGAATATACGTACAGTTTCAAAAAAGTGGCTTACATAAATTTAATGTTCACGTAAAACTGTAAAATACTAATGAACCTCGTGTGCTTTCTGATCTAGAATTGTAGTCTTACTGAAAGGATTATAAAGGCAGGCTTATAGGGTCGGTATGTGCGTCCTTGTGTGACTGGGCGTTAGGCAAAGCACGTTCCTGTGCTCGACGTTTCGTCTCCAAACGCAGCAGACGTCGTCAGAGAGTGTACAGACTGGGGCAGCAGTTCCAAACAAACTTAGCAAGCCGAACATTTCACACGTATCCGTGCAACGGTGCAGCTCTGACGTCATCACACGGCTGACAAGATCGCGGATTTGCGCCGACGTGTCCTTGCTTTGGAAGGATCCTTTCCTGTTAAAGGATCGCTTTCTGTTCTCGTTGTTTCTGTGCTTTTGAAGGATTGAAATCACACATGTAGTGGGTCCTAGCGCTAAGGCAACCTGTCTCAACCATTCCCCGCCACAAGCTCTGTAACACACATCGGCGCGGCTCATAGAGCTTAAACAGTTCGGCTTGCCGAGGTGGCTTACGTTTTTGAAACTGTTGTCTGAGTCTTCGCAGCCTCTGACGATATGTCCAGCGTTAGCGGACCAAACGAGGGCATCGTAACACGCCGTGGATCGCCGCCCAACGCTCATAAAAAATCAGAGTTCCCTCACTCTTCTACGTGCAAAATGGTCAATTATTTTAGAAAAGTCAATACTCCGTTATCTTCCACTTTCTGCGTTAAGTGGCTACACGTGAATCCTTATCTTTACTTTACGACTCACTGTAAACTACATGGCAGGGGAGGCTTTTCACTGAACCTGTTCCACCCGCAAATGAGCATATAAAGAGCGACCCTGCGAAACGTCTACTTGTGTCTTTTCTGCGCCGAAATGTGGATCTCGCAGTTTTCCACGGACATTCTAAAGATACGAACGGCGTCTTGTTTCGAGTTCCGCTGGTCTCTCTCAGCGGTCAAACAAAGCTGCAATATCTACATCTATATGGATACTCCACAAATCGCATTTTAGTGCCTGGCAGAGGGTTCATCGAACCACCTTCACAACTCTCTGTTATTCCAATCTCGTATAGCGCGCGCGGAAAGAACGAAAGCCTATATCTTTCCGTACGAGTTGTGGTTTCCCTTATTTTATCATGGTGATCGTTTCTCCCTATGTAGGTCGGTGTCAACAAAATATTTTCACATTCGGAGGAGATAGTTGGTGATTGGAATTTCGTGAGAAGATTCCGTCTCAACGAAAAACGCCTTTCTTTTAATGATGTCCAGCCCAAATCCTGTATCATTTCACTGACACTCTCTCCCATATTTCGTGATAATACAAAACGTGCTGCCTTTCTCTGAACGTTTTCGATGTACTCCGTCAGTCCTACCTGGTAAGGATCCCACACCGCGCAGCAGTATTCTAAAAGAGGACAGACAAGCGTAGTGTAGGCAGTCTCCTGAGCAGGTCTGTTACATTTCCCAAGTGTCCTGCCAATAAAACGCAGTCTTTGGCTAGCCTTCCCCTCAACATTTTCTGTGTGTTCCTTCCAATTTAAGTTGTTCGTAACTGTAATACCTCGTTTATTTAGTTGAATTTACGGCTTTTAGATTAGACTGATTTATAATGTAACCGAAGTTTAACGGATTCCTTTTAGCACTCATGTGGATGAACTCACACTTTTCGTTATTTAGGGTCAACTGCCAATTTTCGCACCATTGAGATATCTTTTCTAAATCGTTTTGCAGTTTGTTTTGATCTTCTGATGACTTTTCAGTCGATAAACGACTGCAAACAACCTAAGACGGTTCTCAGATTGTCTCCCAAATCGTTTATATAGATAAGTAACAGCAAAGGGCCTGTTGTTGTTGTTGTGGTCTTCAGTCCTGAGACTGGTTTGATGCAGCTCGCCATGCTACTCTATCCTGTGCAAGTTTCTTCATCTCCCAGTACCTACTGCAACCTACATCCTTCTGAATCTGCTTAGTGTATTCATCTCTTGGTCTCCCTCTACGATTTTTACCCTCCACACTGCCCTCCAATACTAAATTGGTGATCCCTTGATGCCTCAGAACATGTCCTACCAACCAATCCCTTCTTCTGGTCAAGTTGTGCCACAAACTTCTCTTCTCCCCAATCCTATTCAATACTTCCTCATTAGTTATGTGATCTACCCATCTAATCTTCAGCATTCTTCTGTAGCACCACATTTCGAAAGCTTCTATTCTCTTCTTGTCCAAACTATTTATCGTCCATGTTTCACTTCCATACATGGCTACACTCATACAAATACTTTCAGAAATGACTTCCTGACACTTAAATCTATACTCGATGTTAACAAATCTCTCTTCTTCAGAAACGCTTTCTTTCCCATTGCCAGTCTACATTTTATGTCCTCTCTACTTCGACCATCATCAGTTATTTTGCTCCCCAAATAGCAAAACACCTTTACTACTTTAAGTGTCTCATATCCTAATCTAATTCCCTCAGGATCCCCCGACTTAATTCGACTACATTCCATTATCCTCGTTTTGCTTTTGTTGATGTTCATCTTATATCCTTCTTTCAGTACACTATCCATTCCATTCTACTGCTCTTCCAAGTCCTTTGCTGTCTCTGACAGAATTACGATGTCATCGGCGAACCTCAAAGTTTTTATTTCTTCTCCATGGATTTTAATACCTACCCCGAATTTTTCTTTTGTTTCCTTTACTGCTTGCTCAATATACAGATTGAATAACATCGGGGAGAGGCTACAACCCTGTCTTACCCCCTTCCCAACAACTGCTTCCCTTTCATGTCCCTCGACTCTTATGACTGCCATCTGGTTTTTGTACAAATTGTAAATAGCCTTTCGCTCCCTGTATTTTACCCCTGCCACCTTTAGAATTTGAAAGAGAGTATTCCAGTCAACATTGTCAAAAGCTTTCTCTAAGTCTACGAATGCTAGAAACGTAGGTTTGCCTTTCCTTAATCTTTCTTCTAAGATAAGTCGTAAGGTCAGTATTGCCTCACTTGTTCCAACATTTCTACGGAATCCAAACTGATCTTCCCCGAGTTCGGCTTCTACTAGTTTTTCCATTCGTCTGTAAAGAATTCGTGTTAGTATTTTGCAGCTGTGGCTTATTAAACTGATTGTTCGTTAATTTTCACATCTGTCAACACCTGGTTTATAACGCTAAATTGGGGAACGCCAGAAATCACTTCTGTTTTACTTAATGTCTTTCCGTCAATTACTACGTACTGTGACCTCTCTGACAGGAAATCACAAATCCAGTCACATAGTTGAAACGATATTCCATAAGCAGGCAATTTAACTACTAGCCGCATGTTTGCAACAGTGTCAAAGGCCTTCTGGAAATCCAGAAATACGGAATCGATCTGAAATGCCTTGTCAATAGCACTCAACACTTCATGTGAATAAAGAGCTAGTTGTGTTTCACAGGAACGATGTTTTCTAAACCCATGTTGACTGTGTGTCAATAGACAGTTTTCTTCGAGGTAATACATCATTCGCAACAGGCTCCTGCTGTTGATGGTACCGCAAAACTGATGAACCGTGCCTCAGTCACTGCAGAACGCATTTTTTTTTTTCATTTTAAGCCTGGAGAAAAAGCACTCAGGTTTTGCAACAGGCGTAGCTTTCTGATGATTCGCGACGGCCGTGCATTCGTCGTAGTAACTCTGTATGAGCTCCGCTAAATCGTCTACGCCGTAACTTTTTTATGCCTCTACTGTGCGTAATGTTCTTATCGACATTATTTGTGCTGCAAATGGAAGAGCCATTGAAAAACTTAGGTGCTTCAGTTTTTAGATTTTCCTCACATGCGGTAGATATGAAAAAAAAACGCTCTATTGCTGCGTATGCGTCTGTTACATATATCATTCCTGAAAACTAAGAATTAAGTTGCGAGTATATGTCGATTATTGAGTGAAAAAATGTTCCTTAAAGTCCAGTTACAGGTACTGTTAGCTTCTCGCACTCACTAAGTTACTCGAAGTGTTTCTCTGCACGTTTAACTCGTTTGTTAGGCAATTCACACTCAATTACAGACAGTCAAATGCCTGTCCTCCCATCCAGTCTGAGATTTTCCGTGGTTTCGCCCAGAACGCATGAGGGGAATGCCTGAATGGTCCCTTTCACGTGGGTAAGGCCCATTTCCTTACCCAGTTCTCGCTCTCCGTCGTCTCTAATGACTTCCTCATCGACGGTGCTTTCACGTGGGTAAGGCCCATTTCCTTACCCAGTTCTCGCTCTCCGTCGTCTCTAATGACTTCCTCATCGACGGTGCTTTAGACGCTCAACTTGAAAGCGCCACTGCTAAGTAGTCATGAGCAGCTGAAACATCAGTTCTCTCACACTGCTAGGCCTCACCTGCTGTATTGATTCTTACTAGTAGTTCGTACTGGATCTGAAAAGAGTAAGATTATCTTTTTTAAAACCTATCGCTACAGTTCGCTCACTACGTTTCTTGCTCTCATGAATTATCTTTGCCAGAGCCTTAAAAATGTCAGTGGGTCTCAATCTAAGTGTTTACATGAATTCTTATCTGCCAATCCAATGCGATGGATTTGCTGTCTTCAGCTTCACCTTGGAAATACTCACGAGACAAGTTTTAAATCCTACCACCGCAGGACACTGTGAGCGAATAAATTTGTAGAAGGTCTCAACGGTTTAGAAATACTGTGCTGTTTCTTTAGTAGCCTCTGCTGCGGCTTCAACGATTAAATTTAAATTGTCACTTCATTGTTTTTTGCACACAACTGTGTACGCCACTCGTGGCGATTGCTCCTTCGTAGCTCTGGCCGAAACAGCTGCGCACATCTGGAGCCTTTCGTTCTGTAGCCTCAGCTGACTGATGCCCGCGTCCTAATGCCGACTGATCTTCGACCTCGTGCAGCAGCTGTATAGTTCGCATATCTTTGTTAGAACGATAGACAAGACTTGACTGGCATTACTTATTTTTTCCATGATGCCTTTTTCTTTTAATCGTCTCTTATTTCTACTTACTTTTTTTAAATTGCAGAGGCACCTTACCCCCGGGGTGTCTGCCTACATCTTCCCAGCCTAGTTACGCTCCTACTATTATTGATGGATAGTTTCCTTAATTAAGCGATGATTCTGTCCTCGTATCCTCTCAGCGTAAAGGACGTATCTACGTCTATATCTATATAAGCATTCAGCAAGCCATCGTATGGTGCCTGGCGGAAGATACTCTGTACCACAAGTAGTAATCATTTTCTTTTCTGTTCCTCTTGGAGACAGAGTGAGTGATAAACGACTGTCCTTATGCCTCCGTATGAGCCGTAATTTCTCGAGCCTTATCTTCGTGGTCCTTAGGCGCAATGTATGTCGGCGGCAGTAGAATCGTTCGGCAGTCAGCTACAAATGCTGATTCTCTAAATTTTCTCAACAGTGTTCCTCGAAAACAACGTCGCCTTCCCTCGAGGGATTTCTATTTGAGATTCCGAAACATCTCCGTAATACTTGCGCGTTGTTCGAACCTACCGGTAACAAACCTAGCAGCCCGCCTCTGAATGGCTTCGATATCTTCCTTTTATCTGACCTGGTGCGCATACTAAACACTTGAGCACTACTTCGGAATAGCTCGCACTAGCGTACTTATCTGGGGTCTCCTTTACAGGTGAACCACACTTTCCCAAAATTCTCCCAATAAACAGAAGACGAGCATTCGCCTTCCCTGCTACAATCCTTACATGCTCGTTCGATTTCATATCGCTTTGCAGCGTTACGCACAGATATTTAAATTATGTGACTGTGTCAAGTAGGATACAATTAATGCAGATCCGTAGATTACGGGTTTGTTTTCGCTACTCATCCGCAATAACTTACACTGTCCACAACAGAGCTAGCTGCCATTCATCATACCGACTGGAAAGTCTGTCAAAGTCATTTCGTATCCTCCTACAGTCACAGCACTTCGGCACTTTCCCTTACGCCACAGCATCGTCCGCAAACAACCGCATGTTGCTGCTCACCACATCCGCCAATGCATGTAGAGAATAGCCGCGGTCCTATCACACCTGTGTGTGGCACTCCTGAAGATATCCTTCTCTCTGATGAATACTCGCTTCCGAGGACAACATAATGGGTTCCATTATTTAAAAAGTCCTTGAGCCACTCACGTATCTAGGAACCTGTTCCGTATGACAAACTGCCTATTGGCTCCTGTCTCGGGTTCTTCGGCCGATGTTCATCTAATGATTTTACTGACGTTTCGGCAGCACGAGTGGCTGGCACTATCAAAGCTTCACCCTCCATTGCCGGTGGTGAACTGGAGCCGAGCTCGCGGCCGCAGACTATATGTACCTGGCGCGCCAACGTCCGAGGGCTTCTCCGCGGTCATTTCCAGTGCATTTCTCCTCTTGCTACCTGCGACAGTCGTTCGTTGCAGTACAGTAAGCCAGGATCCGTTTACTTTAAGGCTTTCCTCTTTCTTGTTGAAAATTCTCGCGTGTTTTTGTATTTCTGCAGTTTGTCTGACCAAGCCGGTGTCGGCGAATTTTATTACGTGGTCTGTCTCATTCAGTGCGTGCTCTGCCACGGCCGATTTCTCCAGCTGCCCCAACCTGCAATGTCGCTTATGTTCTTTGATCCTGCTGTTAATTGATCGTCCAGTCATTCCGACATAAACTTTTCCACATGTGTATGGTATACGGTATATTCCCGACACTGAAATTGGGTCCCTTTTCTCCTTTGCCGATCTAAGACACTCTTTGATCTTCCTTGTCCGTTTGAAAATCGTCTTCACGCCGTGTTTGTGCAATATACAGCCGGACAGAAGCACTATCAGACGAGCTTGTTCAGAGAAGCTCTAGAAATACAAAAACACGCGAACAGCTTCAACAAGAAAGAGGAAAGCCTTAAGGTAAACGGATCCTGGCTTCCCGTACTGCAGCGAACGACCGTCGCAGGTAGCAAGAGGAGAACCGCACCGGAAATGACCGCGGAGAAGCCCTCGGACGTTGGCGCGCCAGCTACATATAGTCTGCGGCCGCGAGCTCGGCTCCAGTTCACCACCGGCAATGGAGGGTGAAGCTTTGACAATGCCAGCCACTCGTGCTGCCGAAACTTCAGTAAAATCATTAGATGAACATCGGCCGAAGAACCCGAGACAGGAGCCAATAGGGAGTTTGTCAACAAGTGATCACGAAAGCCTTAAAAAGTTTCTATTCCATATGCTCGTACCTTCTTTAACAGTCTACAGTGGGTCACAGTGTCATATGCTTTTCTGAAATGTAGAAGTATGGAATCTGCCCTTTTTCCATAGTTCGTAGTATATCATGTGAGAAAAGGGCAAGCTGAGTTTCGCACGAGCAATGCTTTCTAAGACACTGCTGATTCGTGAACATAAGCTTCTCGGTCTCGAGAAAACTTATTACATATTCGAACTGAGAATTGATTCAAGAACTGTGCAGCAAACTGAGCTAAGGATACTGGCTTATAATCTTACGGGTCCGTTCTGTTAGTCTTCTTATATAGTGCATTCACCAGCGTCTTTTTCCAGTCGTTAGAGACTTTGCTCTGGACGAGTGACGTATCGTGTCCAGTTGTCATCAATAGAAGAGTGCTTGCATCGGACCTCGCCGTTGCTTAACATCAATCTGAGACGAAGTGACTGGCGAGAAATACAAATGTGTCCGTCCCCTTGCAGCGAAGTCTTAAGAAATCCGTAAAACGCAGCAGAAACGCGGAGCAGCGGTAAGCCATCAACAAACGTCTTATTCCTGCCGATACGTCGCACCCAAAACTCAGGCGCCAAAGCCATTGCATTTTTTTGCTGACGCCTAACTGACAAGGGGACCCTCCAAACTGTAAAACACGGATTCTGATGGGCTTCAGATATGTTGTAGATGCACTTACCCTGATAAGGGAACCTCCCCATCGCACCCCCCTCAGATTTAGTTGGCACAGTGGATAGGCCCTGAAAAACTGAACACATATCAGTCGATAAAACAGGAAGAAGTTGTGTGGAACTACGAAAAGAATAAGCAAAATATACAAAGTGAGTAGTCCATGTGCAAGATAGGCAGCATCAAGGAGAGTGTGAGCTCAGGAGCGCAGTGGTCCCGTGGTTAGCGTGAGTAGCTGCGTAACGAGAGGTCCTTGGTTCAAGTCTTCCCTCGAGTGAAAAGTTTATTTTCGCGAAGTTATTATCTGTCCGTTCGTTCATTGACGTCTCTGTTCACTGTAATAAGTTTAGTGTCTGTGTTTTGCGAGCGCACCGCAAAACCGTGCGATTAGTAGACGAAAGAACGTGCCTCTCCAATAGGAACCGAAAACATTTGATCGCAAGGTCATAGGCCAACCGACTCCTCCACAGGCAAACACGTCTGATATATCGTATACGACACTGGTGACGGCATGTGCGTCACATGATAGGAATATGTTGTATACCCACCTAACTTGTACTCTTGGCGAATTTAGGTTTTCTTGTGGATGTGATAATCACTCCCAAAAAAGTGATGAAAACATAAGAGTTTGTCACATAAACTGCAACAAATGAATGCAACAGTTTCACAGTCGCACAGTTTTCGCTGTGCTCTGTCAAAATTATGTTTTTAACGTTTTCAAGTTTTTGGGTGTGTAGACCAACGCGGAGCGGTCGCAAAACATAGACACTAAACTTATTACAGTGAACAGAGACGTCAATGAACGAACGGACAGATCATAACTTTACGAAAATAAAGAAAGCAAACTTTTCACTCGAGGGAAAACTTGAACCAAGGACCTCTGGTTCCACAATTTCTCACGCTAACCACGGGACCACGGCGCTCCTTAGCTCAGGCTCTCCTTGATGTTGCCTATGTTGCTCATGGACTAGTCAGTTTGTATATTTTGCTTATTTTTTTCATAGTTTCACACAACTTCTTCCTGTTTTCTCGATTGATCTGTGTTCAGTTTTTCATGGCCTATCCACTGTGCCAACTTATAACTAAATCTGAGGGGGGTGCGATGGGGAGGTTCCCTTGTGAGTACCTGCCAAACCCGTTTCTTAGCGACGGGCCTTGGTTTTTGAGAAAATCGATTTTGAAGTTCATTGTGCACTTTGTATATCTGTAACATCAGACATATTTCAAGCAAATGAGCGTAGCGCAGAGGTAAAAGCTCACGGCTTCCGCGGTGGAGGTACTGTGTTCAAATCCTGCTCGTATACTTTTTTTTCAAAATCGACCGAATTTTTCAATTTTATTTCAAAGATTATTAACAAACAGTGTAAGGTGTGCTAAATTATAAAAGATACATTCAGTTATTAGTTTTTTCAAATATTCATTCCGTTTGTGGTTCACAGTTGGAGTTCCAAATGTCCGTACAGCGGTCGCTTCTTGTATTACATGAAATCAATCTCCACCCATTATCGTCCCCTCTCCCCTGAATACCGTTAGCCGTGACGGGAACCCCAGCTCCTAGGCCAATGAGAATGCGAGTTGCTTTCCTTTACGTCCGCATCTAACTACAGCGTCAGTTGCTCGCATAGCGTCTCTAGTGCCGTGTGTTAGAAAAATTCTGTGAAATGGAAGAACCAAGTGTTCGAGCAGTAGTGCATCCAGAAGAAAATCCACAAGTAGAGGAGTTGGACGAAAAATCAAAAGGCGAAATCACAAATGCCATTGAATGAGCCGAAAGTTTATTCCGCGATTTGAACCTCGTAACGAATACATCGCCTAGCGTGATCTCTGCCAATTCCGTTGCAATTGTCGATGAGATATATATCACAATACAGGATCTGTTTGCCGAAAGACAGACCATTATTGATGATTAATTGGCAGATTTCAACGAAGAAGATGAATTGGGAGAATATTATGCGATCCACAAACGGATTGAATATTTGAAAAAAAACTAATAACTAAATATACCTTTTATAATTTCGCACACATTACACTTATTGTTGATTTTCTTTGAAATAAAATTGAAAAATTCGGTCGATTTTGAAAAAAAAAATACACGAGCAGGATTCGAACACAGTACCTCCAGCGCGGTAGCCGTGAGCCTTTACGGCTGCGCTACGCTGACTTGCTAGAAATAGTCTAATATTACAGGTATACATAGTGCGCAATGAACTTCAAAATCGATTTTCTCAAAAACCAACGCCCGTCGCGGATAGCCAGGTAATCAGGGTAAGTGCCTCTACAACATATTTGAAGCCCACCAGAATCCGTGATTTACAGTATGGAGGGTCCTCTTGTGAGATGAATACGGAAATTTTCCACACTGCAGTCATATTGACAGTTATTTAAGTTCGCGAACCAATCGTCGAGACTGTTTGTCTCGGTTTGTTCCAGGCAGTTTGTGTTGGAGAAGAATGAAGTTATAAACGTTGTAATATAATACAGATAAACTGGAATATTACGAAGTATACGTTCCAGTACGAGGCTGCCGTGTCAGCTGCTTCCAGTATCCGCTCCTATAGCCTAGATGTTCTATGTCAAGTGGAATATCTCACTGTAATGTCTTGAAACACACATTCTCCATGCTCGTACAATAAGAGATAGTACATTGTTATAAGAATTTCTAACGCATAACAGACAAATTCCGAGCATTACCGTGTATTTTTGTTACAAAATTAATTTGTTTTATAATAATAGACGGAACTAACTGCAGTAAAATTGCTGTTTCACGTTACGTGTAATTAAATAAGGTTAATCGCCTTTATCGTCTCTGTGCCGGTGCAAAGTATGTCGATTCCTCCCGCTGCCAACTCTGGCAGCCAAATGACACTCCGCGCGCCAGGCCTGAGGCTACAGTCGTCATTGTTTAGTGTTTTCTTTCATTTCTGTGATAAGTCATAGATAGCAGCACCCTGATCTGATACGGCAGGTTCCAAGCGATCACTCTAAGATGACTCTCGGAGCAGCAGCTGACAGGCGTAGGTGTTTCGCCTGAAGTCGGAAGACGGTGTACAGCTTCGGACTGATATTCGCTAGTCTCCGGTCCCTAGATTTAAACCATTTATAACATGTCTTTGATCTTTAACTTCGCGCGTTACGCCTGATTCCGTTTACGGGTACAGAGACACACTTCACACAGCGTCGTCTGCTTGCTAAGATTGACTAAATGACGCGCGCATCTTCGCGTCAGCATGATGTACAAAACCGATTTTGATTATTTTAATTTAGAGAAAATCTTAACTTTTACTATTTTTTTCATTTTAATTATTCCGTGTTTTTGTCTCCGTGTGTTTCGGGCGCCAGGAACCCCTCATACTCTGCGGGTCCGGTGTGCCAGCCGAGTTACGCCGCTGTTCTCAGTCTGGATCCGAAGACTTGACTTTACTGAGTCACCTGCGTTGCTTCGCTACACCACAGAAGTTTGTTTCGAGTATACGTTGCAGGTGTTCTGTGTTGCTAGATAGCGCACTCTATGTAGCTCTAGTTCTCCGTTAGTTGTGTTTCATCACAAATCTGTCTACCGCACGCAACGAACAAATGCTGTAATAATTGTAGCTCATTATTGTTTAGAATGAACAGACAACACAATGAACGTCGTAAAACACAAAAAAACACACGGCGTAAGCAGTCATGCGACTTCCAGTTTCTTACTTACGACGCGTTTGGTTGTTTTCTCCTGTAAACAGTGAATAAATGTGTTCAGGTGACATGCAGTGCTTACAAGGAGTGTAGACAGCGAAGGCACAGAGCGCTGCAGACACTTACACGTGGTCTGTTTTCAGCGAGCAGTAACTTACACCTGAGCGGCACATCGGAAATGCTAGTCACGACGGTGCAAAGCCTGCTCTATGTTGTGAAATAATTTATCTGTCCGACACTGTGACACTAATTTCAAACGAAGTGACCGGAATCGGTTGTCGTTATAGGTCTATGTATGAAACAACTAAGTTTTGAAAATTAAAAAAGAAGTTACACAGATTGTGTCAAAAGTAAAATACAATAAAACGCAGTGAAATATAGTGATAACATATCATAAAATACGAGCCGTGGTTCAGTCCCACGTTGTCAGTCAATACACAGGGAACACTTTCAATTATTTATTGCACAAGTAATGAACATTGTGCAGATGTCATACATATTGCATTTTGAAGAGAAAACCCTGAAAGTTTTTTTTTTTTTTTTACAAACTTTCGATATGTGAACCATGAGTGTCTCGGCAGACGTCAATACGGTAATCGAATTCTTTCCGTACCCGTCCCAGCATGGCATCGTCGACTGTGGCAGTCGCTTCCCGTATTCTCTCCCGGAGCTCTGCTACATCACGTGCTAGAGGCGGTACATACACCAGATCTTTAATGTGTCCCCACAGAAAGAAGGTCACACGGAGTGAGGTCTGGTGATCGGGGAGGCCATTTCATGAAACAGCTGTCCCCTTCTGTAGCACGGCTGATCCATCGATGTGGCAGCTCCGTGTTCAGGTACCCACGAACTTCACGATGAAAGATGAACGGAGAGTCCGATCGCATTTGGGGCATCAGCCATTGCTGCAACATGCCCAAGTAGGAATATCCAATGCCAGTGCTCTCAGCGAAGAAGAATGGCCCGTACAGTTTTCGACGTGACAAGGCATAAAAAAAAGAAAAACATGATTCAAATGGGTCTACGCACTATGGGACTTAACATCTGAGGTCATCAGTCCCCTAGACTTAGAACTACTTAAACGTAACTAACTTAAGGACATCACACACGTCCATGCCGAGGCAGGATTCGAACCTGCGACCGTATCAGCAGCGCGATTCCGGAGTGAAGCGTCAAGAACCGCTCAGCCACAGCGGCCGGCGCACAGAAAGCGTTTAACTTTGGGGAATCACGAATTTGTGGCACCAGTGGTGAATGGATTTCCTTGTTGGTGACTTCTTACCGTACTCGGTTCTAAACATCCGTTGAACCGCTGTAGCACACTTGTTTTTGTCGAACTCCAACACACAGAAAGCTCGTTCCGCACCTGAAATCACCATGTTTGCGACTAGCGCTGACTATCGGCAAATTACCAAACTAAGCTGTGGCGGTATACACAAAATAAATAAATAAACATTTAAAAAAATCAGGGTATATCTTCAAAAATTACATATGTGTGATATCTGTACAATATCTGGTTCTTGTGCAATCAATAACTGAAATCGTTTCCGGACTTTATGTACGCCCTGCACACGAGAAGAGTCCTATATATAAAAGGTATTACGCTGTTCGGCTACTGAGTAACTCTTAGTGTGCTGTTGACATATTTTGATAAAAAATTCTTCAGTAATTCTTTTCAACACAGAATATATTAGTACTTATGTCACTATAATGTATAAATCAAGATTACGAATTCTGAAATTACAATATTTTAAGAAATAGGTGTGACACATGTTAACAAGCTGGTTACGTAAAACAGTATGACAGTAGGCTAATGAGATAACACAATTTTTTAAAAAATATATGAAACATTCTTTAAAATTTAATATTGAGTGGAACGTATCTGGAAAGTGAACATTACTGTTAAAAGGAAACGCTGAACATATTCAGCGAGTTGTATGATGTAGATGTTCTCCCGTCCGATCACCGGAGGGCATCGATGCATTTTAATTTCGAGTTTACGTATGTAACTTTTCCTTCAGTTTTTAAACGTATTTGTCTGCATGCCTCCCGAAAACGCTCATTTACTTAGAAATAAAAGTGATAGTGCAGTATAATAAATTATTTTCAGAACAGTCAACCGCTGTGATCTTCAGCTCGACAGAAATGTCATTCTATTCAGAACGGCTACGTTGTGTCTTGTATTTGAATAATCTGTCCACGGAAACAAACTATCGAACATGTGTATGTGTGAGGTGAATGTTCTACCGGTTTTTGGGAACTGGATTCTAAGCCCGCAGCCTGACTTGTTGCGCAGACAGACGGGGGAAGTAGAGCCACTGTTGCGCGTTTGCATTCTTCAATTTGTGTTTGTTGCGCTCGCGAGCGACATCTGCGCCCCTGACCATGTACTTCTGTTTTGCACAGACCCGAGCGACTTTGCATACGAGCCACAAACCCCAGGGTGCGCAGACACAGACACGCTATACGATGGTGAGTGCCCACTCTGAATTTCTGCACGTACATTACACTTCATACGGCGATCAATTGTGTTTTTGTCGGCTCCTCATAATAGCGGTAGCACACTAACGTTGAGGACTGCATCTTGTGTGTGATTCGTGCATCTCTATCGTAATTTGCATGACTTTCGTTAAGTCGACGCTGGCAAATCTTCAAACAATATGCAAAGATAACACTGTCACGAAAAGTATACCCCTATCGTTTCTATAGGCGAGAACAACGCTGAGAAGGTGTGAATCTACATCTACGTGGATACTTTGCAAATCACATTTAAGTTCCTGGCAGAGGGTTCATCGAACCATCTTCACAATTCTCTGTAATTCCAATCTCGTACAGCGCGCGGGAAGAATGAACACCTATATCTTTCCGGACGAGCTCTGATTTTCCTTATTTTATCGTGGTGATCGTTCCGCCCTATGTAGGTCGGTGTCAACAAAATACTTTCGCATTCGGAGGAGAAAGTTGGTGATTGGAATTTCGTGAGAAGACTCCGTCGCAACGAAAAACGCGTTTCTTTTAATGATTTCCAGCCCAAATCCTGTATCATTTCTGTGACACTCTTTCACATATTTCGCGATAATACAAAACGTGCTGCCTTTCTTTGAACTTTTTCGGTGTACTCCGTCAGTCCTATATGATAAGGATCCCACACCGCGCAGCAGTATTCTAAAAGAGGTCTCACAAGCGTAGTGTAGGCAGTCTCCTTAGTAGGTCTGTTGCATTTTCTAAGTGTTCTGCCAAGGAAACGCAGCCTTGTTTAGCCTTCCCCACAACATTTCCTATGGGTTCTTTCCAATTTAAGTTGTTCGTAATTGTAATATCTAGGTATTTAGTTGAAACTACTTTAGATTAGACTGATTTATCGTGTAACCGAAGTTCAACGAGTTCCTTTTAGCACTCATGTGGATGACCTCACACTTTTCGTTATGTAGGGTCAACTGCCACTTTTCGCACCATTCAGATATATTTTCTAAATCGTTTTGCAGTTTGTTTTGATCTTTTGATGACTTTATTAGTCGATAAACGACAGCCTCATCTGCAAACAACCGAAGACGGCTGCTCAGATTGTCTCCCAAATCGTTTATATAGATAAGGAACAGCAAAGGGCCTATAACACTACCTTGGGGAACGCCAGAAATCACTTTTGTTTTACTCGATGACTTTCCGTGCGTCTCTGTTAGTGGGGGGGGGGGGGGGGGTTGGGGGGAGGGGTAGGGAAGACTGGAATAAGTAATACACGCAGCACTTTCTTTATGGCGGGGAGCAGATTTTAATCCGAGCGATAGCATTAAACACGAACAATTTAGGATAAGCTTGTCTGTAACTGTTAACAAAACACATATTCCGGGGGGGGGGGGGGGGGGTGTTCAGTAAATAATGCAACACACTTTTTTCGGAATGTGAGTCGAGCATTCCAATACATCATATTATTCCCCACTCTTTGGGCTACAAAACCGTATTTCTCAACACAATCTCCGCTCAATGGGACGGCCTTAACTCCTCCTTACTGGGAGGGTCCGTAGGCCGCATGGCAGCACTCTACAAATCGACGCCAGAGCCCACGTCTTGCTTGGTCAATAACCTCCCCACCATCCACGTACTGCTTCCGCGGAGTGCGTCCTTCATTGAGCCAAACAGATGGAAGTCGGAGATGCGAGATCCGGCCTGTAGGATGGACGAGGGAGAACAGTCCACTCTGCCGTTGACCGAACCACCTCTATACCACTTTCTACAGGAAAGTTTAATGAGGAGATTAATTTACTTAAAACCGTAGCAGTCAATAATGAATATACGCCTAACATAGTGGACGATATCCTAAAAAAGAAAGCTGCAAGAACTACAACGCTCAACACCCCATACACTGAAAGTAACCAAAAAAAAAAGTTTTTCTATACCTTTCGTAGAACCTATTTCCTATCAGATTCAGCGCATGCTTCGCAACAAATACAACTGCAATGTTGCCTTCTCTACTAATAATAATCTGAAGAGAAACTTCATTCATAATTCGAAATCCATTCGCTCCCCTACAGTAAGTTCTGACGTTTATAAGATCATCTGTGATACCTGCTCGTCCTGTTATATAGGGCAAACTGGACGTGCTTTCACCATCAGATATAAAGAACATCTTTTAAGAAAGAAAGGCACCAGTCCCCTAACTTCATCCTTTGCCGATCATCTCTTAATTACTGGGCACGTGCCTAAAGCCATAGGCGAAAGCAATATTCTGCATACCGAAAAGAAGGCGCGTAGGTTAGATGTTTTAGAGGAATTGGAAATTTTCAAACGTCTCACTCGTCATGATGGCCTCATTCTCAACGAACAGCTGCAGCTGCGAAATAAAAACATTTTCGACTGTGTAAAGCCATTGCTTGATCTTTGATTCAGATTTCCTCATGCAGTTTGCCGAAATTTTGTTTTCCTGTTACATCTTTGCTGTTTTCTTGTATGTCATAACTGACTTTTTTTACGTTACAAAATGTATCTCTGTTTAAAGCAGATAAATATTTAACTTCATCCTATTATTGTTAATGCTTACGTTATGCCTGAATCAGCTTCATCACAATTTCATGTGTTTAATTTTGAATGTACAGTAGCCTAGTTGTTTCTACGGCTACTAGATGGCCCTCGTAGCAACTCCATGATTACGTGCCCACACCCTCTAACGTGGGCACCTCAGTCTTGTTGCAACCCTTGTTCACTCAGGTACGAGCAGCCCTTAGCGGCTCGCCATCTTATTTACAACTATTCATGACGCCGCCTTTCCGGCTTAATTTTTTTTTAAATTGTGACTTGTAAGTACTGCATCTCTTTCTGTCAGTACAAACTTTAATTTTATTAATACTCCAATCGCAAAGAAAGCAGGCGTTGACAGATGTGAAAATTATCGAACTATCAGTTTAATAAGTCACAGCTGCAAAGTACTAACACGAATTCTTTACAGACGAATGGAAAAACTGGTAGAAGCCGACCTCGGGGAAGATCAGTTTCGATTCCGTAGAAATATTGGAGCACGTGAGGCCATACTGACCTAACGACATATTTTAGAAGAAAAATTAAGGAAAGGCAAGCCTACGTTTCTAGCATTTGTAGACTTAGAGAAAGCTTTTGACAAAGTTGACTGGAATACTCTCTTTCAAATTGTAAAGGTGGCAGTGGTAAAATACAGGTAGCGAAAGGCTATTTACAATTTGTACAGAAACCAGATGGCAGTTATAAGAGTCGAGGGACATGAAAGGGAAGCAGGGAAAGGGAGTGAGACAGGGTTGTAGCCTCTCCCCGATGTTATTAAATCTGTATATTGAGCAAGCAGAAAAGGAAACAAAAGAAAAATTCGGAGTAGGTATTAAAATTCATGGAGAAGAAATAAAAACTATGAGGTATCCGATGACATCGTAATCCTGTCAGAGGCAGCAAAGGACTTGGAAGAGCAGTTGAACGGAATGGACAGTGTCTTGAATGGAGGATATAAGATGAACATCAACAAAAGCAAAACGAGGATAATGGAATGTAGTCGAATTAAGTTGGGTTATGCTGAGGGAATTAGATTAGGATATGAGGCACTTAAAGTAGTAAAGGAATTTTGCTATTTGGGAGGCAAAATAACTGATGATGGTCGAAGTAAAGGAGATATAAAATGTAGACTGGCAATAGCAAGGAAAGCGTTTCTGAAGAAGAGAAATTTGTTAACATCGAGTATAGATTTAAGTGTCAGGAAATCGTTTCTGAAAGTATTTGTATGGAGTATAGCCATGTATGGAAGTGACACATGGACGATAAATATTTTGGACAAGAAGAGAATAGAAGCTTTCGAAATGTGGTGCTACAGAAGAATGCTGAAGATAAGATGGGTAGATCACATAACTAATGGTGAAGTATTGAATAGAATTGGGGTGGAGTTTGTGGCACAACTTGACAAAAAGAAGGGACCGGTTAGTAGGACATGTTCTGAGGCATCAAGGGATCACAAATTTAGCATTGGAGGGCAGCGTGGAGGGTAAAAATCGTAGAGGGAGACCAAGAGATGAATACAGTAAGCAGGTTCAGAAGGGTGTAGGTTGCATTAAGTACTGGGAGATGAAGAAGCTTGCACAGGATAGGGTAGCATGGAGAGCTGCATCAAACCAGTCTCAGGACTGAAGATCACAACAACAACAACAATTATATACCTAATATGTTCTAGAACAGTTAATTTAACTCTGAAGGCGACGCTCGTAGTAGCGTAGAAACCTGGTCCATTTTGACTTAATATTTGTGACCGAGGGCTTACTTGTTCTAATATGAAATTTTATGAGCTCCTCTCGGGTTCGCGAGCTTGCGTTAGGCTTCGCATTGTCATGGAGAAGGAGAAGTTAATTTGCATTTTTGTGGCGACCAACAGGCTGAAGTCTGAACTCCAGGAGTCACAGCTGTGTGCTCGGCCGTCCGGCACGCGGGAAATCGGACATGTTTGTGCGACCTTCTTGCAATAACAAACGCCTCGCCCAACGACTCACCGTGTTTTTGTAGACATTCTGCAAGCGCCTGTGAATAACTGCGATGCTCTGGTTTCCCGCCAACAGAAACTCATTGTCAGCTCTCTGATAGGGACGCACCTCCGTCGCAGACGGCAATTTTGAAGGCTACGAGTAACTCCGACACCTGTCAGAACTTCATGCAGCTATCGGGGTTGAAGCGGGAATATTCCACGATGTCCCACAAAAAATTACTCTTTTTTTTTAGTCAAACCTGATCGAGAAAGAATGTGTCGTACTTCTTACTCAACGTCCCTCGTAATAACCACTCACTAAGGGCAGAACAATAAACGTGACTGTCTACAGTGGTTTTGTATTTTTAGTTGACCAAGTGATACCATTCTGCTGCCTGAATAAGGCGTTGGTTGGTTCGTTGGCAGGTTGTTGTTGTTGTTGTTGTTGTTGTTGTTGTTGTGGTGGTGGTTGTCATCAGTTCGAAGATGGGTTCCACGCAGCTTAGCACCCCAGTCGCTTCTGCTGGAAGCGCCAGCTGAGTTGCCTTTTTTACGCAACAAATCCTCGTTCATTCACCCTGCATTTTCATTTTGTAATTTAAAAAAAAGGAGCGCGTGAAATACTTACCAGAAGGCTTTCGGTAGGGAGCTGATGCTCACAAAATATTACCCTCGAAATTCCGAGATAATGTAACATGCTTTGGACTCCGTCTTCTTGGCTGTTCTTTTGGTCTTGAGTCCAAAGAACATTGATTTGGCGCAGCTTCCACCGCTAGTAAATCCTGGACAAGTCTGTTCATTTCGATTTGAATCAAGTTACTACATTCGAACTTAGGTCTTGTTCTAAAATATCTAACTCCTCACACATTCTTCCATTACAAAATTAACTCCCGCATTGTCACAAAGGGAAAGCATCTATCCTCTTCGTGGTCGCAATGTTTATTATGCATGTCTCTCTTCCGAACAGAAACTCCCAGAAAAAATTCCTAGCCTTAACTTTATACTCTTTGATTCCATTATCAAATCAACTATTGTCATTGCCTCGAAATGTTTTGCATCAACTTATTGTTTCTTTTAATTCACTTTTCTCATGAATTTATTTTCTCCTCAGTTAGATTCAGTACATTAACCGATCTTCCTATTTAATCTCCAGTGTCCTACTGTAGTACCAAATCTCCAGAGGTCCTGTTCATTTTTACTCTGTACTACTTGTCGTTTCAAGTCCAGACAGATAGTTTCATAATAAACATGCTAACACGTAAATTTATATTCGATGTTCAGTTCTCGTTTCCAGGAAACTTTTTCTCTTTATTTTCAGTCTGAATTTTATATCCTTTCTAATTCTACCAGCGTCGGCTCTTTCGCTGCCGAAAAGCAAAACTTGGCAGTTACTTTCAGGCCTCGTTTCCTAACATACTCTCCTCGTCAGGTCATAATTAGACCGCAATGCATTACTCTTGTTGCAGTTTTATTGTTGCTATAAGAGAGCTGCTAACACATATGAATATTACCAAACTGTCGATTTCATAAGACACGGTTGAAAAAATAATAACACAAATTATTTACACAAATTCAAGGGGATGAATTAAAAACTTTAAGATTTGTATATGACATTACAACCTCATCAGAGACGGCAAAGGGCTTGGAAGAGCAGCTGAAAAGAATAGACATTTTCTGGGAAAGTGGTTATAAGACAAATATCAACAAGAGTAAACCAAGGATAGTGGTGTGTAGGCGGGTTAAATCAGCTGACGCTGAGGGAATTACATTAGAAAAAGGGAGCAGAATAATACACGATGGCACAAATAGAGAGGATATAAAATGCTCCCTGGTAATAGTAACAAAAGCGTTTATGAAAAAGACAAATTTGTTAACATCGTAAATAAATTTAATTGTTTGGAATTGTTTTCATAAGGTATTTTGATCTGAGATATATCTCTGTACGGAAGTGGAACGTGGATAACGAACAGTTCGGACAAGAATAGAATTGATGCTTTTAAAATGTGATGCTACAAAAGAACGCAGAATATTATATGGCTAGATCGGTTAGTTAATGAGAAGGTACTGAACGTAATCGGGAAAAAAGTTAATTTATAGCCCAATGCGAGTAAAAGAAGAAATCTATTGAGAAGATACATCTCGAGGCATCAAGGAAATGTGAGTTTTGATAGCAGAGGGAAGTGTGAGAGTAAAAATTGTAGAAGGAAACCAAAATTTCAGTAGAGCAAGCATGTTGAAACAGACGTCGGTTGCAGTAGTGGCACAGAGGTGAAGAGTCCCGCACACAGTAGACAACCGTTCAGATCCTCACCAGCTGGTCTTCGGACTGTGGAAGTACAGTAAGGGCAGGTGGTGCTACGGATTTAACGCTGTACATTGGTCTGAAGCCGGTCCGCCGTGCTAGGAGCCCCTAAACGTTAGCAGGTTACTGTTCGTAGTTGCTTCTTGTTCTGAATTTCTGTGGTGTGCACGTAACAGTTAATTTCCATAGTACATATTACAGCGATTTTCGTGAAAAGCACAGTGTCAGGAAGTTATTTTCTGACATTTTTCTAGTCTTAAAGGCATATTTGACCCAGCAATAGGACACATATGGCTTCGTTAACGCAATTTTTGGTTTTTGTTACAAGTTTCGAATAACCAAAAAACCAAGTGTGTGACATTAGCAAGATGCTTTCATTGTCCAGCATCTTCCTTAACACTGAATGACGAAACTGCCATTCCGTCTGTGCCCTCTTCTCGCAGCTGCTGAAAACATATTTTGCTGTGTATGGACGATTTGTAATATTTTCTTCTCACAGCGTCCAACCAGTATTATTACAAGTTCTAATGATAGGAAATCTAAGGTAAAATTACAGGATGGAAAAAAAGAAAAAAAAACAGCGAAAGTAACCAGCATAACTAAAATTCATGTATATTATAAGGTAATATGCATATAAATGAAATGTAAATTCCCTTACACTTTACACTATAAAAAAGAAGACTATACTCCAACTAAAATAACTTGACAGTTGGCACTTCACCAGCTGTTGACAGATGGCACTTTACCAGCTGGAGCTGATTTCCTCCAACTAGAGCGCTTAACGTCAAGCCCGAACCGTTCGCCGTTGCCAAACTGCCGCAACTAATCGGTTCACCTTCTGTGGCTTTCTTTATTGTTGTGTTTGGATCCCAATTCCTAGACTGGCCCTGTAATTTCGTATTTCATCACACGTCATAACCATAAAACAACACACACACACACACACACACACACACACACACACACACGCACACACACACACACACACACACACACAGTTATGTGTGCACATCACTAATCAAACACGAGGAGATCCTTCCGCACAAGACGCGATTCAGCGTCACATACACAGTTATTATAATTACAGAGATCGGCTCCATTAGAAAAGTTTCGCACGACATCATGTGAAGGCAAATTTTTGAAGGCTGCCATTCATCGTTGCTACTGGAATATGAGCCATAAATGTAACAACGTGGTAGTAATGTCGTAGTGGAGTGGTTGGCGCATAAACTTGTCGAATAGTAAGTCGTAGACTCGAAATTCCTGAAGGACAGCGAATTTTTTTTATTTTTAAATCTAATCAAAAGATTTTCATTATTATTTTATTCAGTCAACTGATTGAAAAGCATTTTTTAAATCTGTAATATGTTGCCACGTCATTTTCACTATCGTATTGACTTTTTTTATTTGCCCTTATCTTTCTTCACGCCATTCTTTTTTTTCTTTTGGAATCTGCCAGTATCGTCTGCAATCTACAGCCAAGTGCGAAACAGGACTGCTTATCGGTTGGTAAAGTAGCGGTTCACGTGGCCAGAGTAAGGTTTTCATGTAACCAATGAATGACAGCGAGAAATTACAGTTTGATTTGTAGCACTGAAAATGAATTTTTTTTGTCTTGAGTTTGCTCGTAGAAGTTAGCTTTAATAGGCCGTGAACAAAGCGATAGTGATTTTGATTCTACCAGGGATTATTGAATGTTGTTTCCTGGGATACATTGAACGTCACGAGGTTGTGGTCAGGTCAGGACACGGGTTTAAATTCAGGCCAACGAAACGCGTCGTCTGCCGCGGTTCAGTCATTGGTCTCTTAAAATCAGTCGACAGAGCATCTCCCATTTGCGTCATAGTTCGCGGCGGTCGCTTTCAACATCGCTCCACGCACGTTACACACTGACGGCTTTTTTTACGCGACCCGCCGGTTTCTGTGTCACGATTTCTGTGGCACTTAACAGCCGAGCGGCAGCTGGCAGCCGATGTGGCAACACTGTAGTGGCAAGCGACAGACGTCAACTGTCAAGCAATTTTAACCAAACTGTAGCAGACCTGTAACTGATGCAAGCTGTCATTTTTTTTTTATCAAAACACTTCCACCAGAAGCTAGTGTTTGGCCACACTAATATGGCGGTAGTCTGCTTTAAGTATGTGTCGTCATGACAACTCCCCTTATTATACTCGTACCTCAAAGTCTTGGGCTGAAGAACACAATACAACAACAAGAATGTGCTCACCACTTTTCGAGACGCTATTCGTTCCGTTCAGCTTTGCGTATTAGCGCCGCAGTGGAGCATAATGATCACGGTGTAGAGTAACCGTGCCATGCCCCTGTCTGGGGGCTGGTCTCGTTTAGGGGGGTTCATTCCCCGATAGAGGTCACGAGGATATGAGAAACGGCCTGTACACTTCTTCCTTTATGATGGTCTTCGCCCAGCAGGGCAGTAAATTAAGCGCCTCTCGGCGGGATTTCCACCGGAATCGAAATCGGAGTACGGCCGATTGTCTTGTTGGTGTTGTAGTAGGGAGCAGAACGGTACAAACGTAATTATCGTGTCTAAAGGACAAGAGAATTGCGTAAAATTGTTAGCTGTTTTATTTATGTAAGAAAATCAGTTTTATCGCAAAGCACTTTCGTAACTAACAATTAGAATATATATTGGATGTACATGTTATTGAAGTAAAAAGAAAAACTGTTGTATGAGTAAAATCAAACTGAAAATTTCTAAGAGCGGGAAGTTGTATTTCGTAAACTTTAACGTTGCATCGCTGTGATCTGTTTCTTAAGGTGTGGTACATTAAGCTCGTCCCACTGAAAGGTTACAAACTTACCGTTGAACATGGCGGAGAAAAGTGTACTGTCGCACAACAGGAAGAAACATTTGTGTTTACTTTCCACCAAGACAAACGAGCCATACGTCTTAATTTGTCGCAGTAAGCTTTTTCTTATCTACAGAGTTGTCTTTATCACCGCCAACGTCGCTGTTGATTGAAATACTTGACAAGAGAGATTGTAAGTTTTCAGAGCTAGATCTGGACTTAAGTAGGTGCTGCTGCACCAGCTGCCGAGTTGGTTCTGGCATCGTTCTTTTTTCAGGCAGCGACGTGAGAATCTATGGTTTGATTACGATACCATCAAATTAGATCGTTTTGCACCTTTAGTTTAACGGGTGCAGCGAAAAATGCCATTCTATACCCTCGGCCTAAGAATGTTGCAAGCACAAAGAAATTGCTACAATGCAGTTCAGCGAAAATTCTTAGGTAGTACTTTCTGTTAATGTTTTGAATTTTTCGCTTGTTACCTTCCAACTCCGGAATGGCGCTCAAAACAGGTTACCTTCCAGCTCCGGGATCTCTCTCGAAACAGGAATTACTGGACTCAGCGATGAAGTGACTGAATTACGGTCACTCGTATTTTTTGTGATTTTTTCGGTATTCTGATAAAATAACTCCATATTTAGCAATTATATACTACCACACGCTCACACAAGGATACGCACCTAAAGACTGGAAGATTGATCAAGTCATACCATATACTGTAGTCGAACATATAAAGCACCTCGAAGAAAACGATTTATTGACATATAGTCAGCACGGATTCAGAAAATATCGTTCTTGTGAAACACAGCTAACTCTTTATACTCACGAAGTAGTAAGTGTTATCGACAGGGCATATCAAATTGAAACCACATTTTTAGATTTCCAGAAGGCTTTTGACACCGTTCCTCACAAGCGTCTTCTAATCAAACTGCGTGCCTACGGAGTATCGCCTCAGTTATGCGACTGGATTCGTGATTTCCTGTCAGAAAGGTCACAGATCGTAGTAATAGACGGAAAGTCATCGAGTAAAACAGAAGTAATATCCGGCGTCCCACAAGGAAGTGTTACAGGCCCTCTATTGTTCCTGAAATAGGAGACAATCTGAGTAGCCGTCTTAGATTGTTTGCAGATGATGCTGTCATTTGCCGTCTTGTAAAGTCATCAGATGATCCAGACGACTTGAAAAATGATTTAGATAAGATATATGTATGGTGCGAAAAGTGCCAATTGACCCTGAATAAAGAAAACTGCGAAGTTATTCCCACGATTACTAAAAGAAATCAGCTAAATTTCGATTACGCGATAAGTCACACAAATGTGAGGGCTGTAAATTCAACTAAATACTTAGGGATTACAATTTCAAATAACCTAAATTGGAACAATCACATAGATAATATTGTGGGTAGAGCAAACCAAAGGCTGCGATTCATTGGCAGAACACTGAGAAGGTGCAACAGGTCTACCAAAGAGACTGTTTACACTACGCTTGTCTGTCCTATTCTGGAGTATTTCTGTGCGGTGTGGGATCCGCATCAGGTGGGACTGACGGATGACATCGAAAAAGTACAAAGAAGGGCAGCTCGTTTTGTATAATCGCGAAATAGGGGCGATAGTGCCACAGACATGATACGTCAATTGGAGTGGCAATCATTAAAACAAAGGCGTTTTCCATTGCGACGGGATCTTCTAATGAATTTCAATCACCAGTTTTCTCCTCCGATTGCGAAAACATTCTGATTGTACCTACCTACGTAGGGAGAAATTATCATCACGATAAAATAAGAGAAATCAGGGCCCGCACGGAAAAATTTAAGTGCTCGTTTTTCCCGCGTGCCGTTTGAGAGTGGAACGGTAGAGACAGCATGAAGGTGGTTCATTGGACCCTCTGCCACGCACTTTATTGTGAATAGCAGAGTAACTACGTAGATGTAGATGTACATTGTAAGGAATGAAGGAAGATTTTGGTATGAGGGCGCGTCGATGACAGGTGATTGGAGACGTAGCACAAGCGGTGATCAGGGAGGGATAGGGTGACCCTCTGTAGAGCAACCAGTCCGGCTTCTGTGAGGAAATCACGTGAAACCTGAATCTGGCCTGAAGGGGACTCGAAGCTCCGCCCCCCGCAATGCGAGTCCGGCGCGCTGCCGACCACCGAGCCCGGTAGAATGAATGGAAGAGCGCCGCTATCGCTTATCAGTTACTGGGGTGGGGCGTTGCCGTTCTTCAGAGCTGATTTATGGGCTACTAGATTCATCAGAGATAGCGTTCGAGCTATTGCAAAAACGGCTTAAAAAAAGAAGTTTCTGGTATAAATAGTTTTATTATTTCTCGAAATATTTGCCTTTAAAATTCGTACATTTTTGCATGTCTTCTATCCGATTCTGGAAACATTTATTTCTAATTAAATGTCGGCACGTCAAAAACGTGATTCCCGAGGTGGTGAAAATTGCTGCCCGCCCATTTTTAGCCTACCTTTTTACGCGAGACAGCGAAAACAAGTCGTTTGGCAGTAAAGCAGACGGATAACGGCGGCGAGACGTCAGTGCCGCGCTTTTGTGCGTCAGATAAACAGCTGAATGCAGTTGCCGTGCTCTGTGACAGTTGCCATGGTGATGGTGAAGAATGGCGCGGCAGTTTTCATCTGTCTATTTATTTATTTGTCTATTCCACTGATGGCTTGTGGCAAACGGTTATGGCGTAAGTGACCACACACACACACACACACACACACACACACACACACACGCAGTGACCGCGGTAACAGAGACCTGTATGCCGACACGGCTGTCCCTACAAGTATAGACTGTGTGTGGCGTTATAGGTAGAACAGAAAGGAAACAACCCAAATAAACATTGGTCCGAGAACCAATGGTTTCCTCGACACGAGGTATTACGACTGAGTTCTGGAACACCCAAAGAGGAGAGTCTCCGAGTCTGTTTGCCGATGATACTACAGTCTACAGGAGGGTAGTATCACACGAAAGTTGTAAACAAATCCAATGAGGATTTGCAGAAAATAAATGCGCGGTGAAATGATTGGCAGTTATCTTTCAATATTAGTAAGTGTAACCTACTGCGTACATCAAGGCAAAAAATCCCCATTACTGTTTGTTGTTGTGGTCCTGAGACTGGTTTGATGCAGCTCTCCATTCTACTCTATCCTGTTCAAGCTTCTTCATCTCCCAGTACCTACTGCAGCCTACATCGTTCTGAATCTGCTTGGTCTCCCTCTACGGTTCTTACCCTCCACGCTGCCCTCCAGTACCAAATTGGCGATCCCTTCATGCCTCAGAACATGTCCTACCAACCGATCCCTTCTTCTGGTCAAGTTGTGCCACAAACTCCTCTTCTCCCCAATCTTATTCAATACTTCCTCATTAGTTACGTGATCTACCCGTCTAATCTTCAGCATTCTTCTGTAGCACCACATTTCGAAAGCTTCTATTCTCTTCTTGTCTAAACTATTTATCTTCCATGTTTCACTTCCATACATGGCTACACTCCATACAAATACTTTCAGCAACGACTTCCTGACACTTAAATCTATACTCGATGTTAACAAATTTCTCTTCTTCAGAAACGCTTTCCTTGCCATTGTCAATCTACATATTATATCCTCTCTACATCGACCATCAGTTATTTTGTTCCCCAAATAGCAAAACTTCTTTACTACTTTAAGTGTCTCATTTCCTAATCTAATTCCCTCGGCATCACCCGACTTAATTCGACAACATTCCATTATCCTCGTTTTGCTTCTGTTGATGTTCATCTTATACCCTCCTTTCAAGACACTGTCCATATCGTTCGTGCTCTTCCAAGTCCTTTGCTGTCTCTGACAGAATTACTATGTCATCGGCGAACCTCAATGTTTTTATTTCTTCTCCATGGATTTTAATACCTACTCCGAATTTTTCTGTTGTTTCCTTTACTGCTTGCTCAATATACAGATTGAATAACATCGGGGACAGGCTACAACGGCTGAGAGCACCTTGGAAAGAATTAGCTACAGGTGTAGTAGGCAGGGCCGCAACTGCCTCACAGGCGAAGCCCGCGCCGTCATTCTCTCCTCCTTCCCCTGGCCCCGTTCCCGTGTCTCCACGGGGTCGGCGCTGCCCGCTGGGGGACACCCCCTCCTGCCGCCGTCGGTTCTCTCCAGGGCCGGAGATCGTGCCCTCCACTTTTGTGCGTCTCGTGTTATCCCACGCGAAAGTCTGTGGACGTTTTCTTATCTTTGCGAACCGTGTAACTGTGGCGGGACAAAGCATACCGGCCCGGTATGCACCTTCTGGGGTGTGGAAAACCGCCTGAAACCACACCCAGGCTGGCCTTCACGCCACTCGTCGCCGCTATACGGGATCGACGCACCTCCTCGAATCCCGGAAGCAGCGAGCTAACGCACGTCACTATCCGGGCAGCTCACGTGAAAAAGAAACACACACATCCCTTGTACAGGTTTTGCCAATGCAGCAGCAAACAACACATCAAATGTCGTCAGTGTAACTACTGAATTAAAATGAAAACACACATGGCGCAGTCAGTGTCTTAAAAACTCGGGCACAGTAACAACGATCACATGAGTGTTGCGTTTTTCCTTCCTTTCGCGCTTGGACTTCACGTATGAGATAGTTGTGCCTTGGCCCCATTAAGGTCGCAATTACATGCTGTTCCCAATAGCCCAAAACTACTGACTGATCGAACTTGGACAGTACATCCCTCCATCGTCCCGGACACCTACAAAACCTTGATCTCACCCATCGCGTCCTATGCATATGCTGTATTGGTCGACGCCGCACCTAAATTGTATCAATCCCGTCAAATTCTCGAATTTTGTGCTCTGCGATTTGCTTTCCGCATAGTTTTACCTTCCTGCACAAGGACCCTATACCATCTCATCAAATTCACAATTCTCCTCACTCACACTGAGCATCGTCAAAAATGGTTCAAATGGCTCTGAGGTCATCAGTGCCCTATAACTTAGAACTATTTAAACCTAACTAATTTGAAGACATCACACACATCCATGCCCGAGGCAGGATTCGAACCTACGATCGTAGCGGTCGCGCGGTTCCAGGCTGAAGCGCCTAGGACCGCTCGGCCACACCGGCCGGCCTGAACTTCGTCGATCAACCTACACCATCGGCAAACTTGACTTATTTTTTTGTCCAGTTCATTTCAGTATCCCCTCATTACTTAACCGAACTACACATCCAACATGCGGCGTTCTTTCACAGCACGATATTTCAATAACTCCTATTCCCTTCTTGTCCGAACTGTTTATTGTCCACGTTTGACTTTCGTACAAGGCTACATTCCACATAAATATGTTTTCAGACAAGTTTTCCAGACGTTTAAATTTATTTTCGACGTTAACAAATTTATATTTTTCATAAATGTTTATGTAGCTAATGGCAGTCTGCGTTTTATATCGTCTCCACTTCTTCACCAGCAGTTACACTCTAAGACAAAAACAAACAAAAAAACACAAAAACAAAAACCACACAACACGAAGGAACTATCTGACTACGACGAAACTCGGTAGAGGTGATCTACATATACAGACAAACCAATCATTACAATTTCAGAAAAACTGAATGATTTGTTTAAGAAAATGAGATTCACAAATTCAGCAGGTGAATACGGCGTTGGTCCATCTCCAGCCCTTACACTAGCAGTTATTATGCTTGGCGCTTATTGACAGAGTTTTCAAATGTCCTTCTCAGGGATATCGTGTCAAATTCTGTCTAACTGGCGTGTTAGATGGACAAATCCCGAGCTGACTGCAGGGCTCTGTCCATAACGCTCCAAACGTTGTCAGTTGGGCAAATCCAACGACCTTGCTCGCCAATGTAGGCGACACACACACACACATACACACACACACACACACACACACACACACACACACACACACACACACGTGCCCGACACACACACACGTGCCCGAGGGAGGACTCGAACCTCTGGCAGTAGGGGCCGCGCTATCTGTGACATGGCGCCCTGGACCGCACGGCCACTCTGTGCGGCTCTTGAAATAGATCACCCAATTTTCTGAAATTGTAGTCATTTGCGTGTCTGTCCTGTACATCACCTATTTCCGTCCCGTTGGATTAATTCCTTCTTTGTGGGTCTTTTTTTGTCTTACAGTGTGTTTTGATGTCCAAAGTACAAAATTTTTCGACTGCTTTTACTGTCTCTTTTCTAATGTAATTCCCTCAGCTGCTTACCACTGTCATTGGTTTACACTTCTTAATACTAGTCGTATAACCTCTTCTCAAGACTGTATCAATTCTAGTTGCTCTTCCTTGTCCTTTGCCGTCTCTGGCGGAGTATAATGTAATCGCCAAAACTTAATATTTTTATTTCTTCCCCTTGAACTTTAATTCCCTTTCTAAATTACTCCTTAGTTTCGTTTACTGCTTGCTCAATGTACAGACTGAACGGACTTCAAACCCATCTTACTCTATTCTCAGTCATGCTTCCCTTTCTTGTCCAACTGATTACAATACAAATTGCAGATAACTTCCCCGTATTTTATCTCTGCTACATTCAGAGTTTCCATTACTAATGGTTGAACTGTGTAAGCATTCACTTGAGCACGAACAACTGCTACAATTCCATTACTAATGGTTGAACTGTGTAAGCATTCACTTGAGCACGAACAACTGCTACAATTCCATTAGTAATGGTTGAACTGTGTAACCATTCACTTGAGCACGAACAACTGCTACAATTCCACACTGTATTGATAATGACCCGACACAGGTCGAAATCTAATCAGCGTTGTGACTATAAATGTCACATTAAAGCAACTTAATTCTACGACTGATTGCTGCTCTATCTAGCCCAATACAGCCACAGTCGTTCCGTGCACCCACCCCATGGAGGGCAACCTGATGAATCTGTGTTGTTATTTAGCAGCAAAGCGACAGTTTGGTATCTTGCAGCATCAACACAACTGAAACAATGGTAATGCATTGTTGTCTAATTATGTCATATGAGGAAATGAGGTTTGAAACTAAATACCAAATTTCGCCACGTCGGCAGCGAAAGAACCAACATCGGGAAATAAAGTGCATACTGACAGTAGAGAGAGCTTCCCGAAGGCGAGGTACTTTGTTAACATCTAGTACGCAGTTAGGCGTTATGAGGTTTATTATGAAAGTATCTGTGTGGACGTGGAACTATAGGCAGAGTTGGGGGAAAGAGAACAGAACCTGTAGCGATGCGGTGCCACAGAAAAAAGTGAGTCGGGCGCAACACTTTATTTGGGCGCCTGCAGCGGCGTGCTGCGGTACGGCGTGGCCATGACTGAAGCGTGTACCGCGACTGCACGAGTATACAACAGTCAGATTTGCACGCAGCCAGAAAAGTGTGAAATCTGAGCGCAGTGTGCCTCTCAGCGCTGCTGCCCGAGTCCCCTCTCAGCTGCTGGCGCCGCCGGGTGTGTGCCGCTTCCATAGCCCTGTCCCAGCTGCATCGACGCCTCCGTGCAGGCGACCGAGGGGCAAGAGCGCCACCACCTGTCCGCATAACGCTCTACGATATTCTTTCTTGTGGACTCGTATGACACTGGCTTACCTCTTACATCCTACTTCTTCTTTTACGATGCATGTCTGCATCTACGTATATACCTCTGCATTCCATCTACACGACTACTCTGCAATTATGGTACAAATGGCTCTGAGCACTATGGTACTTAACTTCTGAGGTCATCAGCCCCCTATAACTTAGAACTACTTAAACCTAACTAACCTAACGACATCACACACATCCGTGCCCGAGGCAGGATTCGAACGTGCGACCGTAGCGGTCGCGCGGTTCCAGACTGTAGCGCCTAGAACCGCTCGACTACTCTGGTCGGCTTACTCTGCAATTCACAATCTAGGTATCTACAAATGAAGGGCTTATTTCAATAGTGGTACGAGTCCATTTTTGTTCATATTGAGATACAGAGTCCTAAAGTTAAATGAGCGCTGAAAAATCTGCAGTTGAGATACCAGAAATATTCAAGCATATGGCTTCTTGCTAGAGATGAACCTTTCTTCCTGTTCGTTTGGCTCATTTATTTTAGAAGCATTATAGACAGAGAAGTGGAGGTAATGGACTTGTGCCACTATTGAAATAAGCCCTTCAAATATGCAATCAGTCTGAGCTCCACTGTCGATAGCGCTCATCACTTCTTGCGAATAAAGATCTCGTTGTGTTTCACAACAACGATATTTTCTGAACCCGTGCTGACTGTGTCTCAATGGATGTTTTTCAAATGGTTCAAATGGCTCTGAACTCTATGGGGCTTAACAGCTGAGGTCATCAGTACCCTAGAACTTAGAACTACTTAAACCTAACTTATCTAACGACATCACACACATCCATGCCCGAGGCAGGATTCGAACCTGCGACCGTAGCGGTCACGCGGTTCCAGACTGAAGCGCCTAGAACAGATCCTTTTCTCGGAGTTAGTTCATTATTCTCGAATACATTATAATTATGTTCCAAACTCCTACAAATACAGATTAAATTTCTTCTGGGTATTATGCCGCGTCATTGCTAAAAATTAACAACAATAATAAACTAAAACCTCAGGGCACGAGGAAGGCAGTTGCAGTTAGGCCGAAACGTCGGTTTTAGTTTATTATTGTTGTTAGTTTTTAGCAATGACGCGGCATAATACCCATAAGAATTTTAATCAGTATGACACCGGACGCGGAAGCCTACGTTCTTATATCCTACAAATAGAGTCCGTGACATGGGTCTGTAATTAAGCGGATCACTCCTGTTTTTTTCTCGAGTATTGATGTCACCTGCGCAACTTCCCCGTTTTTTTGGTATGGATCTTTCTTCGAGCGACATGTTCTATATCGTATCCAAATATGGAGCTATTACATCAGTATATGTGAATGAAACCCAATTAGTATACAATTTGGAAGAGAAGACTTGCCTTCGTTAACTGATCCATGCGTTTCGCTACACCGAGGATATCTTGTTGTAAGTTACTCATGTTGGTAGCAGTTACTAAGTTTCAAGAACCAATTTCAAATGCTGAATCTAGGAATATATTACAACCTCATTCCGTACATCTAGACTAATAAGAGCGGCGTCTGAGGCGTTTCAGCAATCATTCTTTCCGCGATCCATGCGCGAATGCAAAGCTAAGAAACCTAAATAACTGCTACAATTGGAAGTACCCTCTGCCACGCGGTTGACAGTGGTTTGCACAGTTTGATTTTCACTTGTTAGGAGCCACACTCGTGGATTGTCACACTCATTCCGCAAACATTTTGTAAGATGTGTGTTGCTACTTCGATATTTATTTCTAAGATCAGGCACTCTCAGTGCAGCCTCAGTCATCCATGCTTGAAAACGGACCTGAAATGTTCGAAACCAGTGGCCAAAATAAGAGTATTTCGGCACAAGGCACCCGCAGCCTCCGGTTGTTCGTTACAGAGCAGTTGCGTTTCGTGTGACTCCGTGTTCTGATTTGTGTTTCCATCTTACTGCGCTGGACAAACGTAGGCGCTACGCACTTCTATCTCGCTTACATACTTCCATTCACTCGCAGCAGCAGTGCCCACTTTACTCTTCGCCCTGAGGCTTGCAGTCAGTGGTGTTCTGTTCCGTCTCACATTGTGTTTTTCCGGCTGTATCAGCTGTACGTAAACAGGGAGACACACCAGTACTGTGGCCAGGTTTATTGGTGGAGAGTTGTGTGTGTGCGTCGTGTAGCGGCTTGTGCAGTATCTGCTCTACAGCTGCACCTGCAGCTATACCTTACAATTTGCAGTTAAGTGTCCGGGAGAGGGCTCATCGAACCATTTTCGAGCTATTTCTCTACCGTTCCACTCTAGAACTGCGCGCGGGGAAAACGAACACTTAAATCTTCCTGTGCGAACTCTGATTTCCCTCACTGTATTATGATGATTATTTCTCCCTACGTAGGTGCCAGGCAATAAAATATTTTCGCAATCTGAGCAGAAACTTGATGACTGAAATTTCGCAAGAAGATCGTGCCGCAGCGAAAAACACCTTTGTTTTAATGACCGCCACCCCAGTTCGTGTATCATATCTGTGGCGCCATTTCGCGACGATTCGAAACGAACTGCCCTTCTTTGAACTTTATCCACTCCGTTGATCCCATATAGTAAGGATCCTACACCGTGCCCCAGTACTCCAAAGGAGGACCGGCAAGTGTATTGTAGGCAGTCGTTTTAGCAGACCTTTTGCACTTCCTAAATGTTTTGCCAAATATTTGGTTTGCTTCCCCCGCAACATTATGTATGTCATCGTTGCAGTTTAAGTCACTCGTAAATGCAATCCCCGAGTATTTAGTTGAACTGACAGCCTTTACATCTGTGTGATCTACTGTATGAATGCAGACTCGCGGTGATAACATTGACTACAATGTTCTCGGGTTTCCAACTGCGTCAATTGCTTAAAACTACACGAGCTTTGCCGGCTGGTGTGGCTGTGCGGTTCTAGGCGCTTCAGTCTGGAACCGCGCGACCGCTACGGTCGCAGGTTCGAATCCTACCTCGGGCATGGATGTGTGTGACGTCCTTAGGTTAGTTAGGTTTAAGTCGTTCTAAGCTGTAGGGGACTGATGACCACAGATGTTAAGTCCCATAGTGCTCAGAGCCATTTGAACAATTTTTGAACTCGAGCTTTCGGCCGAGCACTCCTTGGCCATTGTCAAGTGTTGTGACTGCCAGTGGGCTGTTGGTGCGCCCTTATATACGCCAGCTGTGGGCTGTGACGTCACTGGTGACCGTGACACTGCCATATATGGGCATGTTTTGAGTAGGCGTTCGATGTGCCCTCTTCAACAGCGCCATCGCTGGATGCCAGGCAGCGCTGAGCTGCAAGCCACCGCCTCTATTCAGGGTGTTTGCGGTCATATACTGTACAACCGAAAAATAGTGAATATAGCGGTGTCTTTTTAGTGTTCACCTGAACGATTTCACACTCTGTTAGGCGCCATTAACAGTTCGTGCAATAGATTAAGACGTTCTCAAGCGCACGAAAGGGAGCGCGGTTTCGAACACTTTGTGCACCCTCAATACACGGAAACAGCCTTAGCGGTCCCTGACTACCAGCTTCGGAAATACGCCTGCACACCACCTCCGCCCCAGAGCGCAGAAACTCGCCTGCTGCACCATACCGGGGCCACCGGCAGACTACTGGAATTCCCGAAGAGCCCACAGCTCCACGACGTCATTTTCACCTGCCGACATTTCGGCGAGCCAGCCTCCAGAGCAGACAGCTGTGCCGAGCTGATCCCACATTTCAGTACTCTACCACCTGTCTGGCGGTTACTCGACTGTTTTGTCTTTTGTGTAGTACGCCCTGTTGACTGCATACTACACGCTTTCTCACGTTCCTGGACGTTTATTCACAGAAAAAAAGGTAACTGCTGTGACAGCCCGAATATATCATAATCGCATTGGCTTTTCTTAAGTCAGCCACTGGAGACAAACAACCGCTTTTGCCAAAATGATCAGAGAATATCCCACAATAATCTCCGAAATTTTGTCGATTACTTCAGGTTCACTGTTTGTATGTGCTTCTACAATTTTAAGTTCGTACTGGTTCCTCAAATCTGTGTCCTGTACTTCCCATTACTTTCTCAAATTATCAGGATTTTTTCACCAATGGTCCATCTAGATCTACTGCCTTTACATATTACAACCTACATTCAGAACTTTGTTGATGAAGTTTCACCTGCAGTCTGACTTAAGTCACACAGTCAAATCACGGCCAAGATATTTCCACCCAAGTTTTCGAAATAATATTTTTTTCTCAACCTTTGTTGTTGGGTAGTATTTTCATGTGGAGTACTTCGTTTCAAACATGATAAAGACCTGTCCTTTGTTTCTACATTAATGGAAATTGCAGCAGACACTGGTAGTTGAAGAAACTACGGCCAGGACATATAGCTAGAATAGTGGGAAGTTAGGCTACTGGTACAGAACGCGAGGTAGGAATAAAAACATGGAGAACGGGCGGCCTCTGGACTTGCAGGCAGCCAACTGCTACATATTCACGACGAGCGCTGGTCCCCGCAGGCAATATTTCAAAGCTCAGACGCGAGGGGTCCACTTAATAGGGCACCGCCACAGTAAAATGACATTCACTGACAAGTCAGACTCAGAGTCTAACAATAGTTTTAGCCTAAAAGCGAGCCGCCAGAGGTGTGAACCGTATTAGGACTCTGTTTAGCGATCTGTAAATGCGCCCACTTGTGAAGCGTCTGGTTTACATGACGGATTCGTTCGAAAGGGAAATATTCAGTGAGCTCAAACGAGAGAGAGTGCGTTGCTAACAAGGACAGTACTACAGCATAAAACCGTACAGAAATGGTGTCACAGCACGGAGATTTACCTACAAAATGTCGGTTTGTGTACAATCAATGTCTGACACTTAAATAAATTTGGAGATGCGGAACTCGCTGAAGAAACACTGCATTCTAACAGAAAATTATCGCCAGCAAACTGAGAACAGTCACTAATATACTGCTTGAGTGAAATGGTGCGAGGTGTGGCTACAAAATAACGGGACCGGTGTTGTCATACAGTCACAGCACATGCGCCAGAGATGACCGACCAATAGCTGGGAAGCGCGAAAGCTTCTCAGTCGAATGCGGCTTCTCTGGCGTCTGTAGACAAAACTTGGAAAAACTGCTACTTAAAACTATCTTTTAGTGAAAGAAGTGTATGGCGAAGAATGTTTATCACTTACGCGACTTTTTGAGTGGTTCAAGCATTTGGTAAGTGACCGAGAAGACGTTGAAGATGACTCACGCGTGGGACGCCCTTTAATATAAAAAACGGATGAAAATATCGAAATAGGAGGTAATCTATTTCGATTTTGCCGTCAGTTGGGTATTCAATTGATTGCTGAAACAAAGGAATTGACAAGGAACGCCTAATTCAAATATTACATAACCAATTTAACACGAGAAAAGTGTTTGCGAAACTGGTGGCGAAAATTCTCACGATCGAATAAAACGAAGCTCGTGAAAATGTTTGTACTGACGCTCTGAATGCCACTGAAAATGATGCTAATTTCTTGAAAAGATTGGTAACGTATGACGAATCTTCGGTTTTCATTTATGAGCCAGGGCAAAAGGTCGAATGAGCAAATCAAGATTCAGAACGATGATTATTGGTCTTTCCGATATTTGTGGAACTGTTTATCTTCACTAAGTTCCTGTTGGTCAAACTATTAATGAACATTACTACCTAGAGGTTCGTACTCAACTTCATGAGAAAATAAGAAAAAGAACTAGCCTGGTCCGAGTATGACACCCGTACTGAGGGTTCCGTAGAAAATTAATTATGGCATATATCCGCTCCGGGAATAGAAGGTCTTGGCGATTTTTTGCTGTTATCGACATTGATACTGCCGCGACATCAGTGTCAGGGATTCCAAGACTTTTGGCGATGTTTTAGTGTCAAGTTTCAAGTCAGATAACAAATGACAAAAGGAACGTTTGTTTTCCGTATGATAAAATTAGCAATTATCTAATTTTTTCCTGTTCTTTTATTGTGGATCCTTTCTTCTTGCCACGGGGAAGTAAGATATAGGTTCTAAAGAATGATAATTGGCGAATGACGTAACCAGCCACAAATAATTCTTAAATGTTTTATTTTAGTGCTGCTTTCGGGCTACCATGCCCATCATGAGATAGCTAGTATTTTTCGTTCCATATGTGTTTACATCAACGGCACGTCGTCTGCTCCATAGTGCACAAGAATATTCGAGTATTTAGTGCAACTTTACCAGTAGTGTAGTCATTGATGTACAATGCCAGTAACTGCTTACATTTTCGATATTATACACAGTAAATAAAACTGTTTCAAACAGTCTCTGATAAATAGTCCATCTGGATAAAATTCGCTATGAAACAGCGTCTATTAAATAATTTCGCGTTTTCGCATTTTGAGGCAGAATTGGCACCTATTTAGCATTTATCGCAAAATGCGAATTTTTCCGGTCCCTACACATCGGACTCTTTATATGTCTGTCTGTTGAGCCCCCTTTTCACAGGAAGAGGTGGACATATCAAGTTGAAATTTATTTCACCTACTAAGGTGTGTATCGTCTGTTGGCGGTACAGTGAACGTTAGCGTCTAAGTTAACGCAGTCAAAAGGTGCGACTATTTATGTCACATATTTTGCCACTCGCAAAGTTACTCATTAAATGTTATTTTATCCATGTTGGATCTTCTGCCACAGTAGGTATCCTATGGTGGAATTCAAGAACATATATCTCGAGCTAGAAAACCACATGGACCAGAACAAAACAGATGTATGTATGATTCAAAATAGCCGTGTTCACTTACGTACGTTCCAGTAGATGGCGATGTGTTTGGTTGCGCTCTATGTGGTTTCCTAACCCGGTGTACATATTCTTGAATTCCAACATAGCACATATACTGTAAATAAATCACTGTGTCAGAAGATCCAACATGGATAAAATAACATTCAATGAGCAAGTTTGCCAGTATCAAAATATGTGACATAAATAATCGCGTCTTTTGACTGTGTCGACTTAGAAGCTAAAGTTTACTGTACCGCCAACAGACGATAGACTAATTGACGTAAATTTCACCTTGTTACGTCTACCTGTTCCTTTAAAAAGGGGGGGGGGGCTTAACAGGCAGACAGATAGAGAGTCTGATAACTTGTCATAACAAATGACAATTTCTTTTCGTTTGATAGAATTACGAATTAATGAAGTTTAGATTTGTGCCTTTGGTTGTACTGTGAAACCTTGCTACTTGGGAATTTTCATGATTCTAAGCCAACGGTAAGTACCCTATAGCTTTTGATGAATAAGTTTTCGAGTATCAAAACACGGGACATAAACGGCAGTAACTGTAGATTGCACTTACTTAGAAGCCAACGTTTATAATAGTGCCAAGGGACTGTAGACCTTAATGTGTGCCGGCCGCAGTGGCGGAGCAGTTCTAGGCGCTTCAGTCCGGAACCGCGCGACTGCTACGGTCGCAGGTTCGAATCGTGCCTCGGGCATGGATGTGTGTGAAGTCCTTAGGTTAATTAGGTTTAAGTAGTTTAAGTTCTAGGGGACTGATGACCGATGTTAAGTCCCATAGTGCTCAGAGCCAATTGAACGTTAATGTGTGACGTCTTCCCGTTTCTAAGAAAAGCGGTTTGGACCACTCGGACACACAGATAGACGGACGAACAATGGAGTGATCCTGCAGTAGTGCCGTTTTTACCGACTGACCGATCACCCGAATTGTGGAAGAACAAGTCTTGGCTTCCGCATCAAGATACTGCACCGGCTCATACCGCATTCTCTGTTACCTTATTCGCCTGCGCTAGCACCATGTGACTTTTATCTGTCCCCTAGAGTCAAATCTACACTAAAAGGAACAAGATTTCAGTCCGTTGAAGCACTGAAAGAAAAATTGGCACGCGTCCTCAAGGCGACGTCAGAGGGAGACTTCCAGCACCGTTCCCATAAATGGCAAATTTGAATGGAGCGATATAATGACAGAGGAGGGAAATATGCTGAGGGTGATAATAACTAAATATGTACGTTTTTGAAATAAAATATTTTATAGCAAAAGTTCCGCTATTGTACAGTCGCACCACGTATTTATAAACACACATAATTCTTAGTCATATTTCTCAAAACTGAAGTAGTCCTGCAGTCATATTTCTCAAAATTGAAGTAGTGCTGTTGTCGTACATTCTTCCCTTACTGCAATTTTAATGAAAAGATTGTTAGTCCGTGGAATGGAACGGGTCGTGGCAAAGATTCGGGCAATATGGTCAGTGTGGCGCTTGACAACGTACGACTGGAGTTTGGATACAGCGAAAGTGATGCAGGATACGCGCGCGTTGACCTTGTCAAGTGTAGGTACGTACCGTCCCGATTCGCTGTGTTTTGATCGCTCTCCCAGTCACAGCTCCATTGTTCAGTTGTTACGTGAGAACTCTGCTTCCGATGTCAACACACCAGAAACGCGGATCTGTTTTAGTAACAGAGTACACTTAATTGCGAAACGGTGGTATAACATATATAGAATTACTGAAGCACACATGTAGATTATTGTTAAAACTTCTTTTATACTTACGAATTTTGCTATTGTATTTGACTACAGAATGTAGTAGTTCCCACATATGTTTAAGCTGTTATTGGAACACAAATTTAGCAATATCACAGGTGCGAATCCTGCCTCGGGCATGGATGTGTGTGATGTCCTTAGGTTTGTTAGGTGTAGGTGGTTCTAAGTCTAGGGGACTGATGACCTCATATGTTAAGTCCCATAGTGCTTGGAGACATTTGAACCATTTTTGAACAGAAAACAATTTAGCGTTTGGGTACCCAACTTTGCAGGAACGATGTTCAGACTATGGGCTGCAGGATTTGCATTGTTAGCAGCGTTAGTGTGATGACTGGCCGTTGGGAGACGTAAGGTTGAAACACAAGCATCAGTGTGTTTTGCAGTTGCAGTCAGTCATCATGGGTCGGGAAGAGGTGCACTGGAGTTGGCTCGCAAAGCTGTTTTATCAAAACGACAGAAATAGCGCTGTTGCCATTCGCGTTAAAGGAATAGCAGAAGTCCTGTTTCCACAACGGGGTTGAAGAGTATCAATCGGAAGTTCGAATTAACTGGCGATTTGGGAACGGCTCCTGGGAGAGATGGTGCGGCCTTTGTATTAATTACAGAATCATCATGCATTTGAAAAAGTAGTTGTCTGCGATTGTACCGAACCGCAGATCCGGCGATATCGAGCGCGATGCGAAAATCTGTCATAGTCACGAGCTTTACATGGTTTCCTTTGTTTGTTTGTCGGGCACTTGTTGAATGGCGCAACATTCTGTAGTAATTTAATCAGTTCATTCTATTACTAAACACACATAAAATATCGTCCTTGTCACTGACTCACAGTGACACAAGAAATGTACATATCAATCTCAAACAGTCTCCTGTCTGAAATGGTTCTGTAACGTAAACTCTTTGGTTTTAAATTAATTTGAGGAAAAGTGTAACCTCTTTATTACATAACAACAACGTTTCGTGAGTGGTGTGCAATAGGAACCGATTTATACGGTTTTCGGTGGCAGAATGCGGCACAAATATTACTTCACTTGCACTGTGAGTAGTTTCAATATCTTCAAAGGGTCTGCTATATTATACTCATATGTATAAGCTCTGTGGCTCAGTTACCGATAGCGCAAGCCACAAGATTACCTCTGGCCCACTCACAAGCTGTTGCACAAAATCGCCAATGGTTTCCACTTACAACAACCATGTAGAAGACACATTCCACCTGATGACACATCCTACCTTCTGATGATGCTTAACCACTGATACGCGCAGTCGATAACATAAATCTTCACGAATGACGCAGAATTATGTTTTTTCACGTAAGAGAATATTCTAATTTCAAAAAATTTGATTACATAAATATTAAACGTCTGAAATAGAATAAGTTTTGTCTGTTTCCTGTTAAATTTAATTTTTACGAAACGGTACGTTCTCTAACTCGCAGAATAAGTTACGTGGAAAATGACAATTTTAGAAACTCATCTCGTGCTGGATAAACGTCTGTGGACGCCTAATGTTATTTATTTATTTAACCTTGGAAGATTAGGGCCATCAGGCATTCTACTTATTTTACATTATTATGTTTTAGACTACATCTAGTACAAAAAGTGAAATAAACAATTACAAAGGCACAGTTGGAAAAATAAATACATATAGAGTTTATATTCGTAGATGGTAAGTAGTGTTATAATTAGACATTATGAAAGAGATAGTTTTAGATAGGAGTGCTAGCAGCAGGGAGTACGAGGGAGACTGATGGTGAAGGGAGGAGAAGAATAGAGACATGATGTTACGTAATTAAGGAAATACGAAGAGGAAGAAGAGAAAGGAGCAAGATAGGAGACACTAGCTCTCCTAGAAGAGAGGATTGGCCTTGTACATTAATTTTGTGGAAAACGTTATGAGGCTGATAGTAGGATATGCTTCAACTTCTTATAAAACAGCAGGGGATTGAATTTTGCGCAAGGTAAGGGGCAGTTTGTTCCACAGGCGGACAGCGGCAACTGAGGAGTTTGCAAAAGTTTTTGTTTTGTGAGTGGGCACAGTTAGGATACCAAATAACAGTGACCTCGTGTTACATTCCAGACAAATACATTTGGAAAAATCTTTCCGACACTTGAATTAATATTCGACAAATACAGTGCTCTTTTTCCAAATGTCCTTTATTACACGCATTTCGTCTGCATTTCGTACCGACTTTACTTCTGCCGTCGTGCGTTATCTCGTTCGCCAAGTAGCAAAGCTCGTATCCCGTTTCCAGCCTCTCATTTTCTAATCTGATTCGTTCAGCATCACCTGACTCTTATCTGCACTCTCTGATGATACCGAAAATAACGCCCGTCCTTGATCACACAAGGCTAGGGACGCTTTCTTTACACGTTGTTAACGGCAAAATCCGTTACCGAGCTGCTGGTAAAGCCGTCGGTACACGGACCGTGCTGTCGAACTTTAGGGTTGAGCGTGTCAAGTTCAACGTGCTGCTGATCGCTCAAGAACGATGCGACTTGTGCATACGGTACGTGGGGCCCCAACGTGGTATACGCGATCGGAACGCACTCCAGCGGCAGTTGGGGGATGTTTCTAGTTCGTAAATCACACTGTTTACTCAACGGGTACGCGTAAAAATCCCAGGTTAGCTCTATTAAAACGCACATTTCCTCCATCGTCCACGAAAAGGAAAGTATCAATAAGGACACAGGCTTATAAAAGTCCCATTACAAACAGAGCGGTACAAATTTGGAATACTACTCCGCATAAGATAAACATTATTTCATCATTCCCACATTTTAGTAAAACCCCAAAAATCACTGTTCCTACCCAGTAGCAGCATCTTTGCAACATGGGAATTACCAAATGTAAAAGAAGAGGAGCAAAATATCTTTATATAAGTAGCGCAAGCTGTCCTGTAGATTAAGCGAATCGAACAAAGTCACCCCTCAAAAAAGGGTGAACTTATATTTACGTAACATCAAATATTATAGCATATACATTAAACTAATAATAAAGTATCGCTAAAAAGGCGAATCTTAAGAAAAAAATTGAAAGTATGATGACGCAATCATCACCCCAACATATACACAATACTGGACAGAGACGCTACTCATTGCGCTAAACCAATAACAGGCTCTTTCTACATATTCATATTGTATTACGTCTTGCTAAAAACGTTATCGTAGATAATTATGTTACTAATTGAAATTTAATTATAACAAATTGTACCAAGAACAATGTGTTTTGGGTGGATCTTCAGTGTGTCGCTGCCTTCAAATAGCCTACTCTCATAATACGCAAGTTACAATAATTCTTTTGCCACGAATATGATGTTTCTCATTATCTTATAGGAACGAATCACACAACTAACAACGGGTTTTCCAGTGATTCTCAATTTGCTGGTGCTCAGAAACGGCATATATACATATAAGCTTGAAACGACTGCCAATATGGCGCCTCACAACTATGTACTGACGGGAACCAGCGTGCGTGTGACGTAGGTGGCGTTGTGCCATCTCATTGGTCAACGCTCACACGCACGCTCGGAATATCTGACATGCCAGGTTTGCTCTGCACGTTCGGAAAGACTCCCGAACGTGCTACTCCACGCTATGACGTCAGAAACTAGGCACGCTCAACGTTCGGATGCACGACGGTCCGTGTTCTGACGGCTTAAGTAAGGTATCAGGACAGCAGGGTCACTGCAAAGCGCCTGTAGACCCACCGCCCGCAGACAAACGCACACACACACACACACACACACACACACACACACACACACACACACACGCCCACGCACCCGACAGTCCCCCAGCAATCTCCTCCAGCCCCACGGGGCCCACTACGCTCGCCCACACTGCCTCTCAGCGTCCTTTACCTTACGTAACTCACTCACACACAAGACAAGGCACGCCAGCACGGGCGCTACATATATATAGCAGAGCTTCTTCTTTCCTCTCCTCGAGCAGTGCAAACCGTCCCGATGCGTCCATCGCTTGCTTGCAGCACTAGCTAGTCTCCTCTTAAAAAAACACACGCTTGTCTGAATCTCAGATGACGAGATCCGGACGTAATGAACTGCACCACACGAAATCGTACATGGGACCAAATACGAGACTAGCTTCTGAAGCAAGTAATCGGAGACTGGCAAAGCCAGCTGGTCAGATTGCCAAAACTGAGCAATTTGAGATTTTACCCCCACGATGCACGGAGCGAAAGGCTATTGTTGTGTGCATAGTTCCGTGTAGTCAGCGCGTACACAACTTTCCCACTAGAGCGCGCCCGGCTAAGCACAACAGCGCTGGCGCAGCGCTCATCCGTCACCGCACTACGAGATGGAGCTGTCTTACAGACGGACCAAATTCTGTTTCCACCGATCTGCGTATTAATATGTAACGCAGCCAATGAGATTGCAGCTAACGTAGAACCTTTTCTCCTCGCAGATCACACTCGCGCAGTGATAAATACACGCGCGAGGTATTATAACGACTGTACAGACCTCCGATTAGTCAGTCTGCATTAGTCTATAGTCAAGTTTCAGTCTGCGCCTAAGAAGATTATCATATTTCTTTACATAGCCATGAAGAGAAGTGTATAGACACTTTGACAAGTATCAGAGATATGTGAGAATAAGATTAACGTACCAAGACCAAAGGAACTTCAGATTGTCACTTGTAAACAGCATCCAGAATCAAGTTACGTAATGTCTATGCTTTTTATTATTTTAATAAATGTGTGTGAAAATTAATCAAATTCTGTTTAAAGTTGGTCACCGTCAATCTGCTACTCTAAGAGTGCAAGTGACATTTCTATCGTCTGACCTAACGGCAGAAGATAAACACGCCACGATAAGACCACGAAACATATTGCTGACACTCGCCTACTTCGTTAGAGCGACAAGTCAATAATCTGATGGTGTGTGTACCGAAAGTCTTACAGTACGCTCACCACAGCTATTTACAATTTGTGTAGGAACGAGATGACAGTTATAAGAGTCGAGGGGCAAGAAAGGGAAGCAGTGATTGGGAAGGGAGTGAGACAGGGTTTAAGCCTCTCCCCGATGTTATTCAATCTGTATATTGACCAAGCAGTGGAGGAAACAAAAGAAAAGTAGGAGTAGGCATTAAAATCCATGGAGAAGAAATAAAAACTTTGAGGTTCGCCGATGACATTGTAATTCTGTCAGAGGCAGCAAAGGACTTGGAAGAGCAGTTGAACGGAATGGACAGTGTCTTGAAAGGAGGATATAAGATGAACATCAACAAAAGTAAAACAGGGATAATGGAATGTAGTCGAATTAAGTCGGGTTATGCTGAGGGAATTAGATTAGGAAATGAGACTCTTAAAGAAGTAAATGAGTTTTGCTATTTGGGGAGCAAAATAACTGATGATGGTCGAAGTAGAGAGGATGTAAAATGTAGACTGGCAATGGCAAGGAAAGCGTTTCTGAAGGAGAGAAATTTGTTAACATCGAGTGTAGATTTGAGTGTCAGGAAGTCGTTTCTGAAAGTATTTGTATGGAGTGTAGCCATGTATGGAAGTGAAACATGGACGATAAATAGTTTAGACAAGAAGAGAATAGAAGCTTTCGAAATGTGGTGTTACAGAATAATGCTGAAGATTAGATGGGTAGATCACATAACTAATGAGGAGGTATTGAATAGGATTGGGGAGAAGTTTGTGGTAAAGCTTGACTAGAAGAAGGGATCGGTTGGTAGGACATGTTCAGAGGCATCAAGGGACCACGAATTTAGTATTGGAGGGCAGTGTGGAGGGTAAAAATCGTAGAGGGAGACCAAGAGAGGAATACACCAAGCAGATTCAGAAGGATGCAGGTTGCAGTAGGTGCTGGAAGATGAAGAAGCTTGCGCAGGATAGAGTAGCATTGAGAGCTGCATCAAACCAGTCTCAGGAGTGAAGACCACAACAACAATTCCCATGCTAATCTACGCGCTTGCAGTAATACAGAGCTACACGATTCAAGTGGAAAATCGCATCCCCTACAGTTCTTTGTGGCGCCAGCAGATGTTGCGGCAGCTATGTCCAGAGGCGACAGCACACCGGAGAAATCTCAGTTGTCGCAGCATTACCATCAGCATGGTTGTCGACTTCTACAACACATCAAAATGGACGTCGATGTTAATTCCAAATTTTTAGTCTGTTCATGTGTTATATACAATGTAGTAATCGGAAAACTTACGTTAATCAGTTTACTGTAAAATATTGTAATGCCGGTATATTAATATTCCCATCTTTCTAGATAGACATACAGCCGTTTAACTAGCTTAAGACGTGAATAAGACATTACTTCGATGTTAATCGTATTCGCACAACAAGCAACAGATATCAAGTGTCGACCGTTGATGACAGGCGACTGTTGTCTACGCTCAACTGCTATTGGTTCGGAGCTGCAGATAGATTAACTCTTTCAAATAATGCATCGTTCATTGTTGTCACAACTTTCCGAACTTCATAAAGCATTATTCAGTAATCCATAGAGCGTATTATTTACGCTGTTTTGAAGGTCGACTTAACTACAGTTTAAATAAAGCAAATTCTGATTTAATTGCATTGCCTAATAACAAATTAATAATGTTGTGTATCGTACTGTGGCTCTTACAAACGAGTTGTAGGACAGATTCTTACTTCGATGTACGACAACGTACAAGCGTAACATTGATGTAATTTCGACAAAAGATTTGTGTGTCAAATAGAATCTTAGCATGCAAGAAAATTTTTTTTTCAGCTTCCAGTTCAGGAAAGTCTTCACAATACAGGGCGATTGTAAATCTTGGTATGATATCTGTGCCTAACTGTAATATAATATGCTGCTCTTTTATTCCTCAAAGTACTTAGATTTTAGTGTTTTGTGAAATGGATTTACAAACAGTTAGTTCATCCGAATGTGGGAACGAGAAACAGAAGGGGAAACTGATTTTATAAGGAGCTCTCTATTGGGCTGTAATACTTACGTCTTAACTGTATGTAAACATACAGAACATTTTTGCACTTCCCAAATTTACTCAAGGCGCTGTGTATTACTGCCTCCTGTCTTCTCGTTACATAAGATTTTTGAAATTTTTGAAAACATAGTCAGCGATCTTAAAAGTAGTTAAAATTTAAAACAGTCTTGATCGCAATATTGTTAAAATATTTTTTTGTTGGAGTTAGTGATCGGTTTCGATTCTATAAAGAGTTATCTTCAGACTCTGTAAAAATATATTGCCAAAATAGTATAATAAGCATATAAAATATATAACAATAAGATAAATAGTAATAAATTATACACGGAGCGGTGGATGGACACTGCTAGATGAGTTCCATCCACCCTCGACGCTCGTGTAACTGCTGACAATGCATGGAGGGAAAGGGTATTATTCGGGCTGGACACACCCACCGTTCTGAGTATGACATCATAAGGAGCCAATCAGGAAACACGTTCATGATTAGATAACTTAATATATAAATACGAAGGAACAGTTATAGTTGGAATACATCGTGATGTCAATTATTGCTCATTATTCGTCAATGAATATAAATTGTACTATTAAAATGGTTCATTAGTATGAAATAAGGCTTAAAGTATGCTGCCCTCTAGACTCAGAACTACAAAATCTGCACCAAAGACTGTCGTTGCCCCAGCGCTTACGTGGATAATCGAGGGTTACTATGGAAATGGCGTCCTGTTCCGCTGTGGATGTTAGTGGTGCTGTCAAAGATTGTACTAGAGGGAGATACGTCGTATGTTTCGGTTATGTGATGCCATAGAAATACGGTTAAATTTGCTCTGTTCTGATGTCCATCCACCACTCCGGGTATAATTTGTTACTATTTATCTTATTTTTATATATATGTGCTTATTACAACGTCTATACTATTTCGCAGTACATCTTTACAGAGTCTGAAGATGACTCTTTCATAGAATCGAAACCGGTCACTTACTTCAATATAAAAATATTTTATGTATTTATACATCGATGGTTTTGTTTCCAAACGTTCATCTTGTCGCTAATGGCCGTCTTTGGCGCCATGTAACAGAACTTTATTTATGTCTGAGCACAGCTTCTCTGGCTCAAGCTGTGATTGTGATCTGATCGAGTGATCTGGAAACCGTGCGAAATGTTTCAAACTACAGAATATGTAAGACTTTTTTTTTTATAAAAAAGGTCATTCCTACTGCAGGGTCGTTTCAGTCCTACAAGATTTTGTAGGTGGAAGAAAAAAGTTTATTCGATATTGAAAATCAAGAAAATAAATAAACTCGCTGAGTTTAATGGTTCCGGATCCCTAAGGAGGTTCGACGACTCGTTTATTATTGTAGAAGCTATAATGACGGGTTTGAGTGGAAGAAGCAGTTTACTGTGAAACAAGGAGTTACCATCCAGCATGCTTGCCTTCTAGTGTGACGCTGAGCGAAACAAAGGACGACATCCACTCTTGTGCTTCAATTTTTGACTTCTTCTAGTGTAGTATGGGTGCACAGCCTCTAGAAATTCATTAAATGTCGTTAAGGGAACCCGGAACCTAAAAATGGTGAAATTTTGGGTTTTCAGTTTACTGTGACATAAAGCACTACAGATCTTCCTCTTTAAAATGACATATTAATCTTACCTGTAGCTCAGCTCCAATTATTGAAAATATTATTTTTAATAATGTGCTGTAGAGAGCATGTCTCGACATTGAGCAGACTTTATATTATGTTGGCAACACAATTTGATAGGCAATTGTTTTTCTGCGTATTGTAGTCTTTGGATACTGTTGTTTACATTGAGCATTTGGTTATTGCACGATTTGTGCCGTATTTCTATTGCGTAACTGGAACTTATCAAATATGCCTCGATTTAGTAACAGAGTTTACAAGAAGAAGAAGCCTCCTCCGAGGTACACTAGTGGAACTGTGACAATTTCTCCGACCTGTGGAAGTGATTCTGAAAATAGTGAGGTTATTCATGAAGTGAAATCTACTCCTGTCTCTAGCACAAGTAAGAAGTTGCATGGATCAACTGAAAAATACTGCAGTCTATTGGAGAAGTGTAGTCAGGATAATGTGAACGAAATAATTAATATTTCATTGCTCTCAAAGGTGATTGAGGTTTCAGTGGTGTGTAAAGAATGTTGCAAATTGCGTATGTCAGTAAATGTCAAGCGGCACATAGGTCTTGAAGCAGAAATCTGTCTCCATTGTACTAGTTTTCATTACAGTGTTTCATTTTGGAACTCAGAATTGTCGAAATAGGCCAAGGTGAAACTGATAGTGAGAAAATCAAGTACTATGGTGTAAATATTAGATGTGTTTATGCTCTAAGGTCAATCGGTAAGGGATACTCTGCCGGTCAAATGTTTTGTGGTGTAATGAATCTACCACCACCACCAACGAAATCCTCAAAATATAACTAGGTTGTTGGATCCTGTGTTGAAGATATTGCCGAAGAATCCGTAAAAGAAGCAGTGGAGGAGGCTGTGGCGGTGAATGACGAAATTCCAGATGTTCGGAATCCTCGGAACCTGACTGTCGCACTAGATGGTACGTAACAGAAGCGCGGGCACAATTCACATAATGGGGTAATAACGGCAACAAGTGCTGATACTACAAAAGTTATAGATGTTGTAATTAAATCCAAGCACTGTAGGTGTCCTAAAAGAGTGAAGGATGAGCTTGCAGAAAACTGTCGAAGGAATTACAGTGGGTCTAGTGGGGCCATGGAAGTTTCCGGTGTGAAAAACATTGTCAGTCGCTCTCTTCTGTGGTACAAGGTCAGATACCTACAGTTCCTGGGTGATGGTGATTCGAAGTCGTGTGCTGCTGTACCTGAGCTGAAACCTTATAGAAATGATGTTACCATTACTAAACAGCAGTGCATAGGTCACGTTCAGTAACGTATGGGTACAAGGCTGCGTCGACTGAAGACCACAATGAAAGGCCAAGTACTCAGTGATGGAAAACCTTTGGGTGGAGCTAAAAGATTGACAGACGAGGTAATCAACAGTTTGCACAGAGACTATGGACTGGCAGTAAGACAAAATACTCACAGTGTTGATGCAAAGGCTGCAATGGCACTTTACTACCACACCTTATCGACTGACGAGCAACCACTACATGGACTATGCCCACAGGGACCCAATTCCTGGTGCAATACAACAAATATCAGGGATCTGAACGTGTATATAAGCATCATCACAGTCTACCAGAAACTGTCATGAAGGCTATAAAACCAATTTTCAGATGTCTTTCTGCAACTGAACTTTTGAAGAAAGGTCTCCATGGACGTACACAAAATCAAAATGAGAGTGTGAATAATGTAATTTGGACCAGAGTCCCAAAAAATGTTTGCGAAAATTCATACTCTTCATTTTGGAGTATATGATGCCATTGCTACGTACAACAAAGGTAACATTATAAAGTGCAATGTGCTGCAGAAGTTGGAGGTGATGCCCGGAAAGTACATTGTGAGTGCAATGATGCCGATAGACAATGAGAGGAAACGGGATGCTGAAAGGAAAGAAAAGGAGTGTGAGAGGCAAGCCAGACAAAGAATGAAAGGTGTGAAAAGAAGGCTAGATGGGGAGATGTCTAGTGACAGTGAAAACACCTCTTATGGTGCTGGACTCCACTAAAATGTTAGTGAAACTTTGAAACTCGTTTTCCACAAGTTCACTTTTTTGCCACATAAGGAACATTTTCTGCAAAACTATTGGAGATAAAGACTTAAAATTTTCATGGAATGTAAACAGTACCAATATACACCTTGTCTCATAGCCTTTTTGTGATACGTAATTGATAACAGATTTTATTTCAAAGATACTATGCCAAAAAATATGTCAATTATTTTCAGTCACAAAATAATTAATATCTTCCCAAAAAACACCAATAATTTAAAATCCATATGGTACATAGTATTAAATATATGTAATATTATACTGTAAAAGTTTCATCATTCTGGTGTTAATAGTCCATAAGAAAATGTTCCTTACATTTAACATTGGAGGTATACAGGTAGGACGTTCAGAGTCCCCTTACTTTCCCGCGTTTAGCTGTCGCTGTTCTTTTATTGTTCTGTAGGAAAGGGTCATGTGTTGCTGTCAAGCAGTCGGCCACATTACGGCGTAGAAACAGGTTAAGACTATCAGTGTCGTGGTAGGGCTGCATCAGCCTACGTTCTGCAGCGTGTTACGATAACAGGCACCGATTCTCAGTTACCATTCAGGGTGACACAGCCCTACAGGGCGCTGTTAACTTAACCTGTTTCTGTGCCTCATCATGACATCAAATCTTACGTTCTACGATGGCACATAAACAGAAACTGAAACAGCAAAGTAAAAAGAGTGACAAAAGCGGGCAACTGCATTATTTAGAGAATTTTGTTAAGACCATTCTAAGTGGCTAAAAATGTGTTCACGACTTGGAGATAGAGTACAACGGACAACTCAGCATGGACACAGATCCTTTGTGACATCTAAAAACTGTAAAACTTTGGTCTGATCTACTTTTTTCGAAATTTTTACCGTATTTGGACGGCTTCATCACTCTCAACAGCTAAGAAAAAAGTAAACAGACAATACCTTTAAATTAGTACTGCCGCTCAGGTTTTTCGCGCCCGTGGAAGAAAATATTTTTGACGCTTTGCGTCCCCGCTGTACAGTTACTTTCAAAGTAACAATAGGACACTTACACCAAAAACAGCAACAAGCAACCGTGTTGAGAATTACTTCGTCTCATACCTATTATATCGTACAGTTAGAACCAAAATATACAGTATATTACGATACACTGAGGATGCTCCGTAAATGTAAACGCCCCACGCAATGAAACAGTTATGCTATATTTAATCGCGGAGACAGAGCTTTTATTATGCTCAGGAGGTATAATCGAGCTAGCGGCTAAGCAACGACGTAAGGTATCTGAAGCGATGGTAAACGTTTGTGATATTGGTGAATACTAGTAGTTAGAACGTGAGTGCCACGCGAAATGTTACAGTGGCCGCCTGCTCTTAACACAATCTACACTCTGCAGTGATTAATTTTGCGTTTGTAGTTTAATCATTTCATGTCTCCTCTCAAACACAGACGTATTATCTGGGCACGCTGGGTGGTTCTCGACACGTGCTCACTCCCGATCGCCGTCTGGTATGTCACAAATTTAATATCCACGGACGTGATTTGTCTGATGACCAGCAGCCGCGCACCTTCAGCTGCGCCTTCGTACAGCTGCAAGTCGGAAAACCCGAGGCTGCCCAACGAAAATGTTATCTGCGAAACTTAACTATTTGGGAAGTTTATCAGCTGCTATCTGTTTTTCGAGAGCGTTAACACTAAACCTGCAATTATCGGATGTGAAATTCTTTCGCAAAGGAGCGCTAACACTTGTGTGCTTGCACGATGTATTCTGGGCGTGACAGCAGAGTAATGTCAACACAGCAAGAAACGGACTGGACTGCATCGTATGCAGGGCTACTATACATGATTCACTCGTTTTCAGAGTTCTGTGTTTTCCGAGCACCTTCCATTAGTACCTTCCAAGCACTTTCCATTAGCACCTAACAGAAATTTGACACTAAAAAGCACCTTCAAAGCACCTTCCATTAGCACCTAACAGAAACTGACTCTAAAAACACAGTCAACATTACAGATACACTTACGCTAAAATAAATTTAAACAGATAACACTGAATCTCTAGATGCAGTTTTTTTTCATAAGCAAAATAAAAAATTGCAATTATAAAACAAAACAAATAATTTTCTCTTACATATAGCGATGGTAAGCTCAATGAGTTTGCATTTTGCCCACCAGTTGGAGTTATGAGTGCAGTGCCTTAACAAAGTGGTGACGGAGCAAGAAAAGAGATTTGTGTGTTGAAATGTGCGAGGTGTTTATCTATTACAACAGTACAGTGGCAATTCAAAAGGAATTGTGCCATAGATGGCCATGTAACAGGAGCACTGTGTGTTGGTGATTCAGAGAATCGCTTTCATATAACTTACGCGATGTAAGCAGCTCACTCCAGGGAAGTTGTCCCCAGGCATGAATGTTATGTTTTCCATTTAGAATTGGTGTATGGGAGTGATATCTCATGCAATGATGGGAGCACATCGTGATGTAATTAATATGTGTACAACGTATGTAAATATTACATGGAAATCATGGGCATATGTGTGTGTGTGTGCGTGTGTGTGATTCAATATGTGTCGGAGGCTGCCCAAGGTAGCACAGATAAGAGGAAAAAATATGAAAATAGACACACGACGCACATTTGTAGCCCCTGTTACAGCACTCTTCTTGTGAAGCCTGCTACTCTCTGTGATGCACTTCCGAGACTCACTGGAGCAGTCCACTGTCGTGGTCTTCTCATGGTAGACTTCTCTGCCGTGCCACGCAAAGAAACGAGTCCTTGATTCAAGAAAAGCAGAAAGAACGCACTCCACCTAAACGTAGCGAAGTAGCTGAAGTACTTTTCCGAAAAACGTTTCACTTGACGTATAAAAAAATAAAACACCATTTTTTGGATTTGCTTCTTTCTTCGCAATGCAACTGTTCTCAAAGGATTTCAGGGAAAGTACTGATAAAAATATTTGATTATTTTAAACTGTAACTCTCACACTACAGCCTGATGATGACTGGTTATCCTTTCGTTTATGAATCATGTTTGCTTCACAGTTGAATAACTCAGTGCCCGTTGCCGGCCGCGGTGGCCGAGCAATTCTAGGCGCTTCAGTCCGGAACCACGCGGCTGCTACGGTCGCAGGTTCGAATCCTGCCTCGGGCATGGGTGTGTGTGATGTCCTTAGGTTAGCTAGGTTTAAGTAGTCGGCTGGACTTACCAGCAGACCACCACACCAGACGCAAATCGCGCTTTGTACTCTTTCAACGCACCACTGCTTGCTCGAGTTTTTGTTTCTGCTCACTAGGCGCCAATGGCATCGTTTTCACAATTAACTTTAATTCATCATAATTCAGACAATTCGTAGAAAATATTTATAAATTATATAAAAAAAACGTTCCACAAGATTCAGTGTAACTATTACTTAATCGAAATCTCTGCAGCAACTCCTGATATTAGCCCGCGCATACGGGCGGATGCGAAGAGACAAATTCATGGAAGGATACACAAATAACCAGCAGAAAATGTCACATTACTGCTCCTCAGAGTTGAAAAACGCTATAACACTTAGTTTGCTTAAAAAACTTTGTACTGGACGATATTAATTGTCTTACTGTCTTACTTTGATGTCTTCTGTCATTTAATGTCGATTGGCGCCATTGAAATTCTGAAAAACGTGTTTCTAATGGTAAACTTTTTCGGTTGTTGGGTATAGTGTAACCTAGGTCATGCCTTGACTTAGACTATGGTGAATTTCCTACAACGACCCTTAGATTGGCCGCCAGAGTCGATTCTTAAGAGCCCAGGATCGAACCAAGGTCGTCGTGCAGGCCCTCCGCCCAGTCTGAGACGCTACTGGGCCCGGCTGCAAGGCCCCTAGCCCTGATGCACTGCCTGCGTTGCGCCTCATACAGAATCAGATGGTCTCAGTTGCCGTAGAAGTCGCCTTCTCTAACTTCAGACTGAGAAGTGCCCGTTGAGCTGTTTAGTTCTCGTGGCCTAGTTAAGCCTCACGCAGATGTATTATTTAAGAAATTCGTCTGACTACAAAATGAAACTAGCAGTCACTATAACAATTTAGTTTACTTCCATAAACACGAAAAAAATGACTTACCTAATGAATCAAGCACATAGACGTTTAATAAGTGGACAACAAAAATGTTTCAAATGGTTCTGAGCACTATGGAACTTAACTTGTGAGGTCATCAGTCCCCTAGGACTTAGAACTACATAAACGTAACTAACCTAAGGACATCACACACATCCATGCCCAAGGCATAAGTGGACAACAGATTGCAAATACCAACTATCGCCTTGGCCCAGGTAGATGGAAATATGAAAGCGTAGTATGAAACTAAAACGCAGGTACGGCCAATGACTGAAAAAGTGGTTGCCGGCCGAAGTGGCGGAGCGGTTCTAGACGCTACAGTCTGGAACCGTGCGACCGCTACAGTCGCAGGTTCGAATCCTGCTTCGGGCATGTGCGATGTCCTTAGCTTAGTTAGGTTTAAGTAGTTCTAAGTTCTATGCGACTGGTGACCTCAGCAGTTCAGTCCCATAGTGCTCAGAGCCATTTTAACCATTTTGAAAAAGTGGTTCATGATTTGAAAGAAGATCCCAAGAAAAACGAGAAGAAACATCAATACCTTCACCAGAGGACATGATTGGTTTAACAAGCTGCTGCACAATGAAAGCTTGGCGCACTGAACTACCTTGCCGTCCCCGTCGCCTCGGTGGCTACATCGGCGGCGCATGCTTCTGCGAGTGCAGAAGACAGCTGCAGCGACGGTCAGACAACCAGACTGCAGCTCGGCCTTCGTACTTTGCTCCGAGGCATCCCTCTCTGCAGTTCTGTGGCACCGCCTGCAGCAAGTCTGCTCTTCGGTCTCCCCTATACCGAGTCTGTCGTGACTTTACGAAACGTGGCTGGTTCTGCCAGCGTCTTGCCGCCCAAATGCAGCAGACTTCGTGAGCTATGACCAATAATAATGTTATAAACAAGTTTAACAATTTCCTAGTGTCACGGGTTTCGCCACACTTAACCAATAATGGTATGGTGCAGGAGGGAATGCAGGAACTCTCTCCCTCTACGTGACAGGTTTCCAGCCGCAGTCAACCGAAAGTCTTGCACGTAGGTATGCGCGAGAAAATGCTCCTTCTACTAAAATATTTATTGTTAGCCAATCAGGGAACCCCTTCTTCAAACTTAACTGCACGACACGCAAGTGTCCTATTGCTGTGTCTCTCTGAATCGGTGAGTTTTCAGCTGGCCTTTTGATTTTATTAGCCGAAAGAATGCCCTGTGGTGTTACGCACAGTTCAGTTTTTATGGAAAGCAGTCGCTCCTCTCCTACCCTCCGGGTGTACGGACACGGGAGATGCCATTTCTCTGTTCTGTGCCTGCGTGGAGACGGCTTTAGGGACCAAAGAATTTTACGACACTCCCTTCCATCTAAGTTAACTTCCGTGTCACGAGCCAGTTAAAGCAGGCCCCCAAGGCTGCAGAATAGCAGGTCCCCATCGACACATGAAAAGAAAAGGAGAAGTCGGAGTAATTAGCAGTGCAGCCATTGACACTGGGAAATATTGTCTCCGGCTTTCATGTTTCGATTAAAGAATTGACTACACTGACTACTAGGATTGGTATCGTACGTTACAAAAATAGATTATGTGACAGTTTCACCAGAAACTAACACATAACAAAATGCCCCCTCTTCTCGACATGTGTTCGGGGCCCTAGGTGTATCGAAGAACACACCTTTAGTACCACACGCCGCGGGATTAGCCGAGCGGTCTCAGGCGCTGCAGTCATAGACTGAGCGGCTGGTCCCGGCGGAGGTCCGAGTACTCCCTCTGGCATGGGTGTTCATGTTTGTCCTTAGGATAATTTAGGTTAAGTAGTTGTAAGCTTAGGGACTGATGACCTTGGCAGTTAAGTCCCGTAAGATTTCACACATATTTGAATATTTTTGAGTACCGCACGGCCGTGTATTTCAGTCTATCAGAGTAGCGCTGCCATGTTGAACAGGAAGCTGTCATGTACCTTATTTGTCCACAGGCAGATGGTAAACAACTGTGGCGATTAAGTTGGGCAGCAAGAGAGTGGGCGAGCTCGTACGGACTGGGACAGGTATCAGGAGACTACGAGTGTTACGTCAATGTAGTGCTGGTAATTATGGCCAGAATTCGATAACCAGGGTGCTGGAGCGTCCTTTCCTGCAGCTGAGTAAAGGCCGTATTAGAAAGCTGCAGAGCACAGACCGGAGACACCGATCCGTTTAGTTCCGAATGTGCAGCTGCATAAACTCCACTCTGCAGCTACTGACACACTGATGAGTCCACACACTCGTATCAGCACTGCCTGCTGCAAAATCAATGCCACCCGGGGTCACTGAAGGTGAAATCCACTGACATAAAGGCCAGCTGGGAAATGCGAATCTTGACAGGTGCCTGCGTGTTGCTGTGGTGAACTTCTGCGGAGAGTGGCTGGAGGACAAGTTGCTCGATGTCCAGGACTCGTCACAGAATGCGGAGGTTGAAGGGTTGCGCTTTCTGTGAAGAAGGATAGGCGGCGATCTGACGACAGAGGAAAACGCTGGTGCAGGCACAAGTGGTTGGGAGCACGTTGTAGTAGATGCAGTAGTACTTTTGTTCACCTGTAAATCACTTTTACAACTATACCTGCAATGCATGTCTAACAGAATGGTTGCCCAGCAGACTGTCACTGCGTGTTTGCGTCTTGACCCAGCGACAGCGTCAATAACGATTGCAGTGGGCACGAAATAATTGACACTGGACCGCGGATCAACGGAAACGTGTCGCCCGGTCGGATGAACACGTTTCTAGTCACGCCACGTCGATGGTCTTGGACGGATGCGGCGTCATTCAGGCTAGCATCTATCTGGAACAAGCACCGTGTCACGGATGCGGGCCGATGGTGGCGGTATTACGCTACGCGGGACATTCACCCGGATCTTTGTGGCACCTGTGTCAGTAAACGAAGGCGCAATGACTGGCACAGATTACGTGAACACTACTGCGTCCCTTCATGCTCGACGTCTTTCTCGCCGGAAGTCGGGTAACCGTCCACGTCACGAGGCCACAGTCGCGCTGCAGCGGCTTGAAGAGCGTGCCAGTGATCCCACGCCGACGTCTCGAAAACGAAGTTCGCCTCATCTGAACCCGGTGGATGGCATCTTGGACTCTGCTGGCCGCCCAGACACTACTGGCCCGTAACTAGCGGAATTTGCGAATGTTTTGGCTGTTGTTGTTGTCGTCTTCAGTCCAGAGACTGGTTTGATGCAGCTGTCCATGCTACTTTATCCTCTGCAAGCTTCTTCATCTCGCAGTACCTCCTGCAACCTACATCCTTCTGAATCTGCTTAGTGTATCGTCTCTTGGTCTCTCTCTACGATTTTTACCCTCCACGATACCCTCCAGTAATAAATTGTTGATCTCTTGATGCCTCAGGACGTGTCCTACAAACCGATCCCTTCTTCTAGTCAAGTTGAGCCACAAACTCCTCTTCTCCCCTATTCTATTCAATATCTCCTCATTAGTTATGTGATCTATCCAACTAATCTTCAGCATTCTTCTGTAGCACCACATTTCGAAAACTTCTATTCTCTACTTGTCTAAACTATTTACCGTCCACGTTTCACTTCCATACATGTCTACACTCCATACAAATACTTTCAGAAACGACTTCCTGACACGTAAATCTATACTCGATGTTATCAAATTTCTCTTCTTCAGAAACGCTTTTCTTGCCGTCGCCAGTCTACATTTTATATCCTCTCTACTTCGACCATCATCAGTTATTTTGCTCCCCAAATAGCAAAACTCCTTTACCACTTTAAGTGCCTCATTTCCTAATGTAATTCCCTCAGCATCACCCGACTTAATTCGACTACATTCCATTATCCTCGTTTTGCTTTCGTTGATGTTCATCTTATATCCCCCTTTCAAGACACTGTGCATTCCGTTCAACTGCTCTTCCAAGTCCTTTGCTCTCTCTGACAGAATTACAATGTCATCGGCGAACCTCATAGTTTTTATTTCTTCTCCATGGATTTAGATACCTACTCCGAATTTTTCTTTTGTTTCCTTTACTGCTTGCTCAATATACAAATTGAATAACATTTGGGAGAGGCTACAACCCTGTCTCACTCCCTTCCCAACAACTGCTTCCCTTTCATGCCCCTCGACTCTTATAACTGCCATCTGGTTTCTGTACAATTGGTAAATAGCCTTTCGCTCCCTGTATTTTACCCCTGCCATCTTTAGAATTTGAAAGTGAGTATTCCAGTCAACATTATCAAAAGCTTTCTCTAAGTCTACAAATGCTAGAAAAGTAGGTTTGCCTTTCCTTAATCTTTCTTCTAAGATAAGTCGTAAGGTCAGTATTGCCTCACGTGTTCGGATATTTCTACGGAATCCAAACAGATCTTCCGCGAGGTCGGCTTCTACCGGTTTTTCCATTCGTCTGTAAAGAATTCGTGTTAGTATTTTGCAACTGTGACTTATTAAACTGATAGTTCGGTAATTTTCACATCTGTCAACACCTGCTTTCTTTGAGATTGGAATTATTATATTCTTATTGACGTCTGAGGGTATTTCGCCTGTCTCATACATCTTGCTCACCAGCTGGTACAGTTTTGTCAGGACTGGCTCTCCCAAGGCCGTCAGTAGTTGTAATGCAATGCTGTCTACTCCCGGGGCCTTCTTTCGGCTCAGGTAATGATTATGTGGCCACTAAAATTTAGACACTGTCGTACGGCACAGAGCGACTGGTATCGACGCAGTGCTCCACCACAGCGTGTTGTACGGAGCTGTAAGAGCCGGGTACGCGTTGGCTGCCCCGTCCACCTCTCACGGACTCCGTGTCAGAGCCCACACTCGCAGGATCCCTGCACTGCCGAGTGTCGAGTCGTTCTGCCGCGGATGGTGGAGGGCGAAAGATGACTTTGACTTTGTGCTCAGTGAGGAAGATGGTGGAAGGGCGTAGGGAAGCAGTGTCAGTAGCTGAAGCAGTCAATACGCCGCAAAAATATGAACTCGGTCCTTGGTGACAGTGTCTGTGTTTTGGATCTGCTCCGTGGATACTCGCATCACCTTGACTCCAGTACAGCTGCTGAACCAAAACGGTGACAATTTTCTGTGGACGGAGTCACAACCAAACATTCCCAAGTCGTGCAGTGAGTGCTAAGGCCACGCTGTTTCAGGTTGCGCCCCGGAATCGCAGACAATCACCGTTAGAAATGCTTGAGAATTTAGTAAAGAATTAATACTCCGTACTCCCGTATCAAGGAGGGAGATGGTGGCCCCCTCTTCCCGTTCCCCACTTGCGGACGCACGTGATTACGTGTCACCGACAAAGCGGTCCGAAGGTGTGGCAAGGAAAGGAGACGGGCAGACGGAACAGAAGCGGCGGCGAGCAGAGCCCGTGGCGCAGAAGACGACGCTACTCTGCACGAGACGGAAGCCGCGTCGCGGTCCGCCAGGTGTTGCGGGCTGGCCGGGTATTTGCGGACGCAGACACAACACGGCGGGCCTAAACAAACGGCGCCTCCAATCGGCGGCCGTTTATCGCTTTATGGGGCGAGTCGCCGCCGCAGCACAGCCCAGCCGCTGCGTCACGCGCCGGTGCGCCACGCGACACAAATATACACGCCGCGGCTCATCTGGTCAGGCCGCGGCGTAAACACTGCGAACCCCACACGGCGCGACTGCACAGCCTCCTCGGGACCACCAAAATCTATACTCGGCAGGCCCCGTCACCGTGCCCGCGTCTGTCCCGCACCTCGGCCCCCCTTTCCTGTTCCAGTCGCAAGAATGACGGCCGGCAGCCCTCTGCGTTGTTGTGGGTTTCAGTCCGACCAGTTTGACACTGCTGTCACTTCTACAACTTAGAGAGATGCTTACTGTCGTCAAGCCTCCGCGTGTTTCTGCACATTTTACTCCTTCCCCTCCTCACACACGTTAGACACACACATACACACACACACACACACACACACACACACACACACACACACACATACACTTACGTCCATTACCAAATTCGCAATGCCTTTCTTCCTCAGGACGTGTCGTATCTACCTATTTTTTCCTTTAGTCAATTTCTGTCATATACAGGGTGTTACAAAAAGGTACGGCCCAACTTTCAGGAAACGTTTCCCACACAGAGAGAGAAAGAAAATATGTTATGTGTGTAAGTGTCCGGAAACGCTTACTTTCGATGTTAGAGCTCATTGTATTACTTCTCTTCAAATCACATTAATCATGGAATGGAAACACACAGCAACAGAACGTACCAGCGTGACTTCAAACACTTTGTTACAGGAAATGTTCAAAATATCCTCCGTTAGCGAGGATACATGCACCCACCCTCCGTCGCATGGAATCCCTGATGCGCTGATGTAGCCCTGGAGAATGGCGTATTGTATCACAGCCGTCTACAATACGAGCACGAAGAGTCTCTACATTTGGTACCGGAGTTTCGTAGACAAGAGCTTTCAAATGCCCCCATAAATGAAAGTCAAGAGGGTTGAGGTTAGGAGAGCGAGGAGGCCAAGGAATTGGTCCGCCTCTACCAATCCATCGGTCACCGAATCTGTTGTTGAAAAGCGTAGGAACACTTCGACTGAAATGTGCAGGAGCTCCATCGTAAAGGCACATGTTCTAGCAGCAGAGGTAGAGTATCCCGTATGAAATCGTGATAACGTGCTCCAGTGAGCGTAGGTGGAAGAACATGGGGCCCAATCGAGACATCAGCAACAATGCTTGCCCAAACGTTCACAGAAAATCTGTGTTGATGACGTGATTGCACAATTGCGTCCAGATTCTCGTCAGCCCACACATGTTGATTGTGAAAATTTACAATTTAGTTACGTTGGAATGAGGCGTCATCCGTAAAGAGAACATTTGCACTGAAATGAGGATTAACTCATTGTTGGATGAACCATTGGCAGAAGTGTACCCGTGGAGGCCAATCAGCTGCTGATAGTGCCTGCACACGCTGTACACGGTACGGAAACAACTGGTTCTCCCGTAGCACTCTCCATATAGTGGCGATCAATTGCTTCGAACGTCTTCCTGTCGGGACACGTTCGTTCTGGAAATCTGTCTCGATACAAACGTACCCGTATGCCCCGTGCTAATCCATACATCAAATGGGCATCTGCCAACTCCGCTTTTGTAAACATTGCACTGACTGCAAAACCACGTTCGTGATGGACACTAACCTGTTGATGCTACGTACTGATGTGCTTGATGCTAGTACTGTAGAGCAATGAGTCGCATGTCAAGCACCGAAGTCAACATTACCTTCCTTCAATTGGGCCAACTGGAGGTGAATCGAGGAAGTACAGTACATACTGACGAAACTAAAATGAGCTCTAACATGGAAATAAGCGTTTTCGGACACATGTCCACATAACATCTATTCTTTATTTGTGTGTGAGGAATGTTTCCTGAAAGTGTGGCCGTAGCTTTCTGTAACACCCTGTATTAGTCTCCTCACATCACACCGGTGTTACTTATGTTTTAATGTCTGACCTTTTCAAGAACACTATGTTTTATATTTTAATGTATGACTTGAGCAACTCAGCTCTTAAATCACTGTACATCTTTGACGATATGTTCTTCATGTAATTACCTTACCTTCTGATGAAGTCACACTTAGGGGTGACGAAACCTGGTCAAGGTATATAGAAAACCTATTCAACCGGTTGACTGATTGTTAAATATTTTTCAAATTTGTGTATACAGTTGCTGGAAACGTCAGCCATGTTCAAAGTTGTCATATATTTCCTTTTCCCTCAATCCTCATGGGGGATGGGTCACAACCCTGTCTCACTACCTTCTCAAGTACTGCTCCCCTTTCATGCCTTTCGAGTCTTACAACCTCATTCTGGTGTATATACAAGTAGTAGATAACCGTTCTCTCGGATTATTTTATCGCAGCTACCTTCAGAATTTCGATGAGTGTATTATAGCAAACACTATCAAAAGCGTGTTCTAAACCTATAGATTTTATAAACTTACTAGCACTTTTCTTCGCTCTACCGTCTAAGATACGGTCAGAATTAGTTGTCGTGTCGTGAGCGTGGGGTTGATCTGCTATTCTGTTATTCTGCGCAATGGCTTAATCTGAGATGTACCCTTTACCCTGTGGCTCCTGCAAGATGCAGTTTCCACCCCCACACTACCAGACAAGTCAGACAGACGCTCCTAACGTTCTAAAGACAAATGCCTGAAAAACTTTCAGCAGTAAATATCATCTGGAGTCGTCCGCTGTAACGAAATGACACAAAAATTCACAAACTTTCTTACGTAACTAGTGGGATACTTGGGTACTGGAGTAGTGCTAGTTAGTGTAAGAAAGATATGAAACTAACGAAAATCATTATTTATTTTGCAAAAATTCTGAGAATTCACCATAGCACTTCTAGTTACGAATTGAACAAGTTATATCCTGGTTCTTTTCGGAATGTGAAGTTACCTCTCAAGGATAGGATTCGCTAATGAAATTTCTATACAAAGTTTAAGATTGTTATTGACTTGGCAGAATGGCTGAGAGGTGCGCCTACTCAACTTGAATAATTATCCTTTAGAATGTTTAGAAGGTACGGTCGAGGCTGTCGCATGTGAAATGCAGTGAAGTGTACTGTTGTGGAGGAAATATGGGACTCGCAATAGCTGCAGCGCACAGTACCGTAAGCTGCGATGACTGCTGTCTGCGCCGTTCGCTGCTGACAAATAAGATAACTCTCATTCTATCTGGATTGACCTTCGCCAATCAAACTCTCTCTACGCCTTGATGAAGTCAAGGACTCATATTCGCCCCTAGTCTAACTATTGGCGAGGTACACCTGTCAGATAACCAGTCCACCACGATGCCACTCAAAAATTCGCTCGCAGGCGTTTAACTATAACTCTGTCCGTTCACATCGCACAATAAGTGTGTCGGCCAACACAGTGAACAACACTTAATCGCAAGAACTCAATATAGAGTCGCTCTTCGATTCGCTCTCGACACAGGCGCTCTGCCAGTGAAGTACTGAGAAGAGATCGTTCCTCGCTCCGAGAGCAACAACGGAACTGCGCCTCTCCACGCCAGACGTGAAGGGGTGTACTTTCGGTCTCTTCCATTACTCCTTCAGCTCAAGACGTCAGAAATATCGTCTGCCAATCAGCATTGCTCTTCTAAAACGGGAGAATGACGTTTCGTTTAAGGCGACCAATCCAGAAACCTGTAGCATTGACGTTTGGCGTTTGCTGCCTCCCTGTGAAAATCTCTGAAACTGCGTGCTATGTGTAAAGAATGCGTAGGTTGGACGCTCCCACACAATGTAGCGGAATTTGCTTTTAAGCCGAACACGGGGTCGTTCCTCCTTTCCCATGGGCGTGCACCCGTCGACGTAGGTGGGTTGGGACCGGCCTCCTGGCGTGCGGTTGCCTCTCTCGAACTAAAAGCTCCTGTGACCGTCGTGCCTGGAATGTACGTGTGTACGCCAGCCTCGAGTATTTCAACCACGGTGCGCACTTGCGATTTATTAGTTATTTGCTTTTCGTTTACATGAATTCACACAACATTGACTCTATCTTATCGAGTTTGGGTTCGAATGAAGTGTCTTGATGCACGGAATATGATTGTGAGGGCGGGATATGTAAGCAATGAAGGTCAGGAGACCACAACCTCCTACAGTGTTAACACGTTTCTTTGGAGACCCGTACTGATCTTCCCAAACCTCCGCACCAGCTCTTAATTTCTCTGATTTTCTCGTCGCGCTCGTTTCGGGAGACATATGTTTCTGGTATAATATGTTTCCTGACGTTTACCACCAAATTAAAACTGCACATCGTGGCGGGACTCGTCAGTTGTTTGAAGCGGGGGGGGGGGGGGGAGGGGGGGGGGACGTTGCGGTGGCCGTCGGGCGCCGACTGCGACTGCCCAGCTGCCAGCTGCTGACAGCAGCGCCCGCCAGGGGCGAGCAGCCGGGCTCAAGTCCCGATCCGGCACACACTTCTAATGTGCCAGGAAGTTTCAAAACTATGCATACTCTGCTGCCGAGTGATTGAAGTATCTACACATGTGTCAGTGGACACCAAAACGGGCCCCTCTTACGACAGCTCGAACTCTGCTGGGGGCACTTTGGATGAGATGTCTCAGTGTTTGGAGGAACGGCAGCCCGTTCCTCCTCAGCAGCTGTGACTAGCGAAGAAAGTGACGTCCGACGCCGGGGTGTGGAGCGACGCCGGCGCTCTAGCACATACCACAGGTGTTCCATGACGTTCGCGGCCGAACTCTGGGCAGTGTCGTCCAGTTCAGGAATGCTACTGTCCACAAGCCGTTCCCTCACAGATGTGGATCATGGCAGGATCCATGCAACGAGCATGTGAGAATTGTGGTAGGGAAAACGACTGGTCGACTTCGGCTTTTTTGGGAGAATTTTGGGGAAGTGTGGTTCAGCTGTAAAAGGGGCCGTATGTAGCGCGCTAGTGCCACGTACTCTTAAGTACTGCTCAAGTGTTTGGGATCCGCAACAGGTCGGATTAAAGGAAGACATCGAAGCAGTTCAGAGGCGGCCTGCCAGATTTGTTACTGGTAGGTTCCAACAAGTGTTACGGAGATGCTTCGGGAACTCAAGCAGGAATCCCTGGACGAAAGATGATCTTCTTTCTGAGGAACAATGCGAAGGAAATTTAGAGAACAGGCATTTCAATCTGACTGCAGAAAGATTTTACTGCCGCCAACACAAGTTTCGCGTAAGGACCGCGATGACAACATGCGAGACATTCGCTTTCTCACGCTTTGTGAGCGAGCGGAACAGGAAAGGAAAGGAGTAGCAGCGGAACAAAGTACCCTCCACCGTGCACCGTACAGTACCTTGCGGAGTATGTATGTAGCTGTAGATGTGGACTGTCATGTTGAGACAATCATTGCCTCTGAACTGTTCCTCTAGTGACACAATACACAATGCTCTAAAAGTTGTTCATGTGCTTCCGCATTTAGCATTCTCTTAAGCACAGTAACGGGACCACACCCTGACCAAGAAAACCATCGCAGCATCTCCTCCGTACTTCACTGTTGGCCCTACGCATGATGGCAGGTAACGTTCCCCAGGCGTTCGAGAAACCCGAAATGTTCCGTCACCTTGTAAAACGGTATGGCGTGATCCATCACTCCGAATCATTTGTTTCCCGTCGTCCACAGCCTTGTGGTGTCACCGTTCACACCATCTCAGGCGTCGTTAAGCACCGACTGCAGAAATGTGTGGATTATGAGAAACCGTTCGAGCACTGTACCGCACTCTTTTCGACTCCACACGCACAGTCTGATTTTTCACAACCACCATGCGCCACGCGCGACGATCCCTGTCCGGCAAATTGTCAGCTCTGCCTACGCTTCTACCTTCGCGTTTACACTTCACAGTCACATCAGCCTCTGTCGACTTGGGCGACTGTAAAAGGGCTGAAATGTGCCTGATGCATTTGTTAATCAGGGGACATGCAGTGACTGGTCCACGTTCGAAGTCCCTGAGTTCTCCTGCCGTTGCTGCTTCTTTGCTGACACCCCCAGTAGTTCGATGCCTTCTGTTGTTCTGCATGACACGGCCGTTTGTCCAGCGGCACCTAGCGGTCAGTTCATCCTAGTTACACAGGGTTGTCAGGAAACTTCTGACCAGACAGCCCATGTCGCCCGACGGTTCTCGGAACACACGCTCACGATATTCGAACACTAGCCCTGTCTGTGCTGCACGTCTGCTACTGGAGCTTGATGAACGTTCGCTCAATAAACACGCTGAACGTTGTCAGCACCGCCTATTGACGCTAACTGACAGGGGTGCCAGATCGACGGGCTGTAGTGAAGAAGCGGTCGACCAAGTGTTTTGCGGGCCGTCTTACTGCTGGATGAACTACGTCTACACCCACGTACTCGGCGCGTGGGAGGCGCTCGTGCCACTTCTAGTCACTCCTTGCCCCTTCTACATCTACATCTACATCTACATCTACGTGGTTACTTTGCAATTCACATTTAAGTGCTTGGCAGAGGGTTCATCGAACCACAATCATACTATCTCTCTACCATTCCACTCCCGAACAGGGCGCGGGAAAAACGAACACATAAACCTTTCTGTTCGAACTCTGATTTCTCTTATTTTATTTTGATGAGCATTCCTACATATGTAGCTTGGGCTCAACAAAATATTTTCGCATTCGGAGGAGAAAGTTGGTGACTGAAATAGATCTCGCCGCGACGAAAAACGTCCATCCCAACTCGCGTATCATATCTGCCACACTCTCTCCCCTATTACATGATAATACAAAACGAGCTGCCCTTTTTTGCACCCTTTCGATGTCCTCCGTCAATCCCACCTGGTAAGGATCCCACACCGTGCACCAATATTCTAACAGAGGACCAACGAGTGTAATGTCAGCTGTCTCTTTAGTGGACTTGTTGCATCTTCTAAGTGTCCTGCCAATGAAACGCAACCTTTGGCTCGCCTTCCCCACAATATTATCTATGTGGTCTCACCAACTGAAGTTGTTCGTAATTTTTACACCCAGGTACTTAGTTGAATTGACAGCCTTGAGAATTGTACTATTTATCGAGGAATCGAATTCCAACGGATTTCTTTTGGAACTCATGTGGATCACCTCACACTTTTCGTTATTTAGCGTCAACTGCCACCTGCCACACCATACAACAATCCTTTATAATTCGTTTTGCAACTCATACTGGTCTTCGGATGACCGTACTAGACTGTAAATTACAGCATCATCTGCGAACAACCTAAGAGAACTGTTCATATTGTAACCCAGGTCATTTATATAGACCAGGAACAGCAGAGGTCCCAGGACGCTTCCCTGGCGAACACCTGATATCACTTCAGTTTTACTCGATGATTTGCCGTCTACTACTACGAACTGCGACCTTCCTGACAGGAAATCACGAATCCAGTCGCACAACTGAGACGATACCCCATAGTCCCGCAGCTTGATTAGAAGTCGCTTGTGAGGAACGGTGTCCACTCACAAACGCAGTCAGGTAACAGGGTTCTCCTGTTTGTAGGGTCCTTTCGGGAGATGAATGTTGCAGGGAGTGTCATCCTTCTGCTACCTGGCACAAATAGTGACTGTCTCAAAATCCTCAGTGGCGTATCTTGAAAAGACCGTCCGTCTTCTTCCCTTCGAGGATTCTCATCTAATCTCATCGAGCATTTCGTAATTCTGTCGTACTACTCGAACAACCGACTGAAGCAAATTTGGCAGCACGCCGCTGATGTCCTTCGGTGTCTTCCTTTAATCCGGCCAGATGGGAATCTCAAACAGTAGAGCGGCTCTAAAGAATAACACGTGGAAGCGTTCCACATTTATACCTATCAGCCACTCATCACCTCAAACAGAAATTCTTCCATCCTCTGTCCCCATACAGTTCTCATTTACACCCGCTCGGCCTTGTACAGTAGCTTAAATCGCAGATAGCCGCACGACTTTACTATGTAATCTACAACGGTATCACATCAGGGGTAACGGCATGTACGAACACATTACCAGGACTTGCTAGAGCTTTGCAACTCTTGGATAGAGCACAATGCGGCATAAGTAAGAACGCCTACACAGAGGAAGGTCTGAAGAACGCATTTGCGGGCAGTTGTCTCTCGGACTCGTAAAGAATGTAAGGCTTCGCCTCCAAAATGAGTGCAATACTGGCGAGTACAGGAACGTCCGCAAGTGAGATTAAGTTTCAGGGACATTGCTATCGTACATAACGGTGAGAAATAATTGCAGCACCTGTTGAATGCACTTAACAGTCTAGTAAGCACGGTAGAAGACTGACTATGTAGGCTAAGAGAAAACTAAAAAATGGGAGAAATTGCTAGGAATCGAAAAAATGAGGCTAGCCACGTACTTAATATCAAAAGACATTCAACTGATACCGAGGAGAGAGCGGAAGTCCGTTTTTGTTGCACCATAGCAAAAAATTGTTCAAATGGCTCTGAGCACTATGGGACTTAACATCTGAGGTCATCAGTCCCCTAGAACTTAGAACTACTTAAACCTAACTAACCTAAGGACATCACACACATCCATACCCGAGGCAGGATTCGAACCTGCGACCGCAGCGGTAGCGCGGCTCCAGACTGTAGCGTCTAGAACCGCTCGGCCACCCCGGCCGGCCCCTTAGCAGTTAATTCCCATAAGATTTCACACACATTTCAGTATTTGAACTGTACACTAGCTACAACGCTCTAAACAATACTGTCGCACGAATTGACAGCTCCAGTCCATAACAATAAACGAGCAATAAAAGCAGCGAGCAAAAGAAGGAAGGGGCGAGGGGTGCGTGTATCTCACGAATGTTTTTGAAGTAAACTTCTCATTATCGTGATCAAAAAATGCTACGCGACTTCACGTATACAGAGTTTATGAACAGACGGAACTTTTATATCAAAAGGAACATAACCTATTGTGCATCTACGCAATGACTTAATTTTTCTGCTAGATTGGAAATGGATGTTCTATAATTACATGAGACCGCAGAACACTTCTGTTCAACGAGAAAATATGAATCACGACACTCATCCGCTATATATGACCTTCTTTTGTAAAGCTGATTTATGCTAATTTATTAAGACAGTGGATGTAACAAACGAAGAATTTTGTTTTCATATTTTCGGTCACATCTTATGATGATGACTGTACCTTGTATGATTCTTTTTAGACAGGCAGTTGACATTTTGATCAGTGTGGAGCCCCCCTCCCCCTGCAGGCCCCCCACCCCCTTAATGCTCCCCCTGGGTACGGTGGTCTCCCAGCCTCCAACAAGCCACACACACACACACACACACACACACACACACACACACACTGCTGTAGTCGACGCTAAACAACGCCTGACACGGTGCGA